>NC_040904.2:600000-1200000 GCF_004126475.2 Phyllostomus discolor | reverse complement strand
GTTGTGCGGTTCATGGCGGTCTTTCCAGGGAAGGAACGAAAGTTGCCTTCCTGAAAGATGGCCAAAAGGAACCTGTAAGCACAATGGAAGCCTCAAGGATTTGAGTGAAACAACTGGTCCAGGCGAAGCCAGATGGCAGCTGTGTGGCTCTGCTTCTGTGCCCCGAGGGGCAGACTGAGAAGTCAACCTAAAGGTCCCCTGTGTGAGTTTCCAGCAAAGTAGACTTAGAGATCATAAGTGATCCAGGCTGCTCTTGGTGTGTTTATGCAAACGAACAGTCAAAATTAAAAAGTGGGTTCAAACTAGTCCCTTTAACAACGGTGAGGGTGATCTTAAGGAGAAAAACTGTGGTTCAAGGAAAATCACGATGCTCAGTACTGGACATCAGAATGGTGCAGCTAACTGTCTTGAAAGTTTGTTTTCACTTGGAAGTTTGAAACTGGGTTGTAATATCACCAAAGATGTACAGTCTACAGGTATGGAGGACCTGTCAAATTGCCATTGCTAAATGTCATTGCAGGAAGGGCCTTGCAACTGGATGTCCTCCCAAAAGACAGTCTCACAAGCACAGAGACTGGTTTGGGGACTATTGTGTGAATTAACCTGTGTGCTCTTCTGTGTTCATAGGATGTATGCCTATGACTTCATTGCCTGATTGATCGGTTGCAATATGGGCCTCACTTAAGGAGCCCATCCTCATCATCACCCCCTGAGACTCAATGGTTTGGCTGAACTAAGTGGTTGGGTTCACGAAGGGTTCGGGCGGTCTGTGGGCTTCAGTTTAAAACTGATTTTCCCTTTTGTGTCTTGATGGCTTGGACAGGAAGGGCCCACATATCTAAAAGGAGGGAAATCCTAATATATTCCCCTCGGCCCGAGTGAAGTATAGTGGGCCACAAGGGTTTTGGATAGGTGTAGCGTGCCCTGTACACCGTCCTCCAGATAAGCCATTCTTTACCTAAATCCCTGCCTTTGTCATTTAGTGGTTATGATTTCATTGTTCCTTCCAACTCTTTCCAAATCTGTCACCTCCAGAGTATGACCAGGATGCCAACTGTCCAGTAATGCCAGCCTTTGGACACCGAGCCCAAGACTTCCTGGTGACAGCCAACTGACCAGGATTCTGTAAGGTCCTTCCCCTTACAGGAAGGACTCCCTCTGTGCTGCATGCACCCCCCCACTTTCAGGGCACCCCTGACCCATGGGTGGGTAGAACAACGTACATGTCCAGCAGGAAGTAGTTACAAGATAGACTTTCGTCCATTGTCCTTTATAAGATTATAAAGTGGGTGTAAATCTGAAAGGAGGGATTGTAACAGGGTGTAGTCAAGGGGGGACCCAAATAGGTATTTTGAATGGGGTCCAGAACTCAAGGTGTCCAGGAAATATTAGGATGTCCTCACCCCTCCCACACAGGTGTGGGTTGGGGGAAGGGACACACGGAGCAGGGCCATTGAGAGCTGTTTTGCATAGCAACAGCCTTGCAGCTACCCTCTGGCATGGTCATTTAACATATCTGTAACCTTTAACTGGTTGCACAGGCATGTTAAATAGCTGTGGCCACTCCGAGCCAGGGGGATGGAAGTAACTTCCCCACCAAGACATAACTGGGGGGCAGGTCCCCCGAGTTACAGCGCCTGCGTGGGAGCTTGGAGAAGACTGGCTCCATGACATGGGGCCACACCGGCCCAGACTCATGATAGCAGCCCCGTAAAGCTGGAAGGATATGAGTTCTGGCATGTGAGGCCAAGTGTGGGAGGAGTCGGAAATGGGGCTGCAGAGGAGGGTTGGCGCGGGGATTTAAACCCAGACGCGGCAGCCATTGGAGGGAGAACCATGCGGTTTTGGTTCTCCCAGTCCCAGAGTGGGGACTCCCTCGGCCCTGGGAGAGAGAACCACGCAGCTGGGGCAGTGGGGAGAGGACCGCGTGCCCGTGCCAGAGTGGGGACCCCCGCAGCTTTAGAAGGGGGAACCGCCACCCGGCTTTAGCAGAGGTCCCGGTGACTCAGCGGAGGGTGCCGGGAACCGAGGGAGGCCGACCAGCTGAGACGGATTACTGGGAAGAAACAGGGACTGCCTGAGCCACGGACTTCTATTTCCTTTTCCTGAGATACGGTACCCCAGACTGGGCAAAGGGGGAAGGAAGGAAGGACTGTGTGTGTTTGTGGGTGCTTTAAGGGACTTGGGGATTTTGATGAAGACATTGGGTCACCACTTATAAGTCTGTACAGCATTAAATAGACATTTCCTTTCCTTTTCAGGAATCTCTGGCATTGAGAGACGTCTTTCCTCTGGCGGGGGACATGACCGACCTGGGGGGGGGGGTGTCCTTTTGTGTGATAGTACATGGTCCCAGGCCCCCCCATCACTCTGTAACAGAAGGACTGGGGACGGACGGAGGACCGGCCCAGGGCCGGGGCCTCAGAGCCCCGGGGAGCCCTCGGGTGCCGGGCGTGAGCCTGCCGCCAGGTCTCCGTGAGCTGCGATGGTGGAGGCAGGAGGCGGGGCGTGTCTCGTTCAGCTGCGTCGCCCTGATTTACACGCGAACACGCTGCAGGTGGGGGGGGCGGGGTCTTTGCACCTCGCCTCGCGGTGCTGGAGCCAAAAAACTCCGTCAGGGACGTGGCTGGGCCGGGGCGGCGGCTGGGACAGGGGACGTGGGGAAGGTCACTGCCGCGCCCGGCCAGCCCCACTGAGAGTCCGCCCCACGGTAGGTGGGGTCGCCTGCAGCCCGGGCCTGGGGCTGCTGGAAGGTGCGCAGGCCACCCGGGACCCTCTGTTCTCGGTGGGCGGGCCAGGACACAGGGGCCCGCGGCCACGGCCGCTCCCAGCGTGTGACTGCTCCGGCGTTCCCGAGGTGGGGGCCATGCCCGCGCCTTCTGCGGTGGACGGGGGACCCAGGAGAAGGAGCGGCACTTCGGCCCTGGGCGCCGCTCCCTCCCGCTCCCTGTCCTAGGGCTCCCCCCGGCCCCCCCCTCCGCCTGGTCTCCCTCTTCCCCTGAATCCTCGTTTCTTCTGTGACCCAGGGCAGGCCCCTCACGCCTTCTTCTTTCTCCCAAGGCACAGTCTCCTGTGCGCCTCCTGCGCCCCGACGTGGCCAGGGCGTTCTCGCCAAGGCGTCTGCTTATGGAAAACGTGTCCTATGCGAATCGTAGGAAAACCCTGAGAACGCGGACAAACCCGAAGGAGCAAAGTACGAAACGTTCTTCCTGCCGAGCGGCAAACCCCGCCGCTAGGAAGCAGGTGGGACGCCGTGGAAACAGGAGCGAAGGCCCCGCCCCCAAGGTGTGTGACGTCAGTGCGTCACGCTCCAAAGGAGAGTGGAGAAAGCTGCTGCCTGCGAGGAGACCACGAGGCAGCCCTGAAGGTTCGGAGGCGTTTTCGAAAGTTGGAAAAGGAAAGTGTAAAAGTTAGGGCCCTGGCTGGCGTGGCTCAGTGGATTGAGCTCGGGCTGCGAACCAAAGTGTCACAGGTTCGATTCCCAGTCAGGGCACATGCCTGGGTTGCAGGCCATGGCCCCCAGCAACCGCACATGGATGCTTCTCTCTCTCTCTCTCTCTCTCTCTCTCCCCCTCCCTTCCTTCTCTGAAAATAAATAAATAAGATCTTTTAAAAACAATAAAAAGAATTGGCTTGTTAGTAAGCGGGAGCCAATGGTCCGGGGTTAACAGTGCACGGCCCTTCCCGCATGTGACCCCTGAGCCCGCCCACAGCTGACCCCGAGAAGCCCACAAAGTCAGGCAAAGGAAGAGGTTCAAGTCTCCAGGTTCCCCTGAGGAACGCCCGTGGCACTTCCTGGGCCCACGAGGGCGTGTGGATTCATGGAGCCACCGAGTGCCTGAGGACGTCCCTCCGGGTGGCGCTGTGGGTGGCGGGCGGGTGCGCCCCGGACTGACGGTGGGGCTGGACGCAGGGCTGGGGGGGCCCCGGAAGTGCTGGGGTTTTGCCGCACGTGGTTCAAACTGCAGAGAGCGGTGCCGAGCTGCGGGGTCTGGGTGCGGACTCCCCCTCGTGGAGCCCCCCCACCCCAGACGCGGCGCCGAGCCTAGCGCTGGGGGCGGACTGC
Source organism: Phyllostomus discolor (assembly GCF_004126475.2). Lineage (NCBI taxonomy): Eukaryota > Metazoa > Chordata > Mammalia > Chiroptera > Phyllostomidae > Phyllostomus > Phyllostomus discolor. The sequence goes on along the minus strand of NC_040904.2, from coordinate 1,195,934 downwards.
CCCCACTGCGCTGTCCCCGCCGCCCCGAGGTGGCCCCGCGAGAGGGCGCAGCTTATTCCTGAGCGGGAGCGGGGCTGCACGGAGGGAGAGGGTGTCGCAGGGGAAACGGAGGGAACGAAAACGGGCGGCCCGCGGGGACTCCGCGGGAAGCAAACGCCCGTGACAGCGCTGAGAAGTGGGCCAGCGGTAAAGCGAAGTCTGCGGCGCGTTCGGCGATCCCGGTGACAGAGCGTGGCTCGTGCTGCCCTCGGAGCGGCTCCGGCCCGGGCTCTGGCCCTGGGGGGGGGGGGGGGCACCCTGCCATCCTCTGCTGAGCTCAGCTCGGAGTGAGGGGCCTCCGGGCCGGCTGCACGCAGTGACCACCTGGGAGCTGTTTGCAGGTGCTCACACATGCGTGATTGTTTTTAAAGACTTTGTTTTCAGACAGAGGGGAGCGGAGGGGGAGAGGGAGAGGAACATCAGTGTGTGGCTGCCTCTCGCGCGCGCCCTACTGGGGACCTGGCCCCCCAACCCAGGCATGTGCCCTCACTGGGGATCGAACCCCGGGCCCTTTGGTTCGCAGGCCGGCGCTCACTCCACTGAGCCACCCCAGCGGGGGCTCACACAGTGCGTGTTTGAGCCGTAAGTGCGCGTTCAGCCGCTGAGAGACACGGGCGGTTCCACTGGGAGTGCACCGCTCACCTCCCACGTGGCCTCGCCTGGGAAAACCGGCGGAGTCCGGTGACGCGCCTGGGACCCAGCTGCTGTCACGTGCGGTCAAGGGCAAGTTCTTTTTTCTTTTTTCTTTTTGTGTGGAAGTATTATTTACTTTATTTGGCTTTAATGAGGCATTTTCATGTTTTTTTTTATTTTTATATGTATATATTTATTGTTGTTCAATCACAGTTGTCTGCATCCCCCCACCACTTCCCTCCACCCCAGCAAGCCCACCTCCCTCCCTTGCTGCCGCTCCCCCGCCTCTTGGTTCTGTCCACGTGTCCTTTATAGCAGTTCCTGAAAACCCTTCCCCCACTGCAAAAGCCGTTTCTTGCCAACAGGACCAGCAGGCACCGAGGAGCCTGAGGAGGGGGTGCCGGTGGCCAGGCTCCTGGGCCGGAGCGGTCCCCAGGATCAGAGCTGGGGACGGACGGGGGAGGGCGTCCTTGCTGGAGGCAGAGGGGCCGTTTGGGAGAGGAGATAAGGCCCTGGCCCAATGCGTTGCTGCGAAGAGGGGAGTGATAATGGAAATGGGACCTCTTGCTGCCCTACTCAGGGCCAGGGTTGCCGGAGCGCCGGTCCTGGGCTCCAACCGGGCCGGTGGCGGTTTACGCTGCCGGGAGACAGTGCTGGGGGCACGGGCTTCTGCTCCTCATTGCGTCGCCGCTGATGGTGACGACACTGACCGTGGGGCCCGGGTGTCAGGAATGACAGGCCGGACTGCCGCACCCTAGGGTGGGGCTCAAGTCTCCCAGGTCGCTGGGACCGCAGGCCAAGACCAGGTTCTCCCCAGTCCAGGCGCTGAGCCCGGTGCCTGCAGCTGGTTGGCTGCTTCCTCCCACGTGGGCCACACCCACCTCCAAGGCCACGTGACATCCAGGCACGGTCCAGGGAGCTGCAGGTGTGCACAGCTGGGCAGCCCCACGTGCACGGGCCAAAGAGGCTGAGTCCCTGGGGCTTGCGTGCCCCTCCTCCGCTCGCGAGCTGCGGACACAGGGGAAGGTCGAGAGGTCAGGCCACGCCAGCAGCAGGACAATTTCCCATGCAAGGGACGGACTTGGTTGTGAACTTGAACGAGAAACCGCTTCTTTGTCATAGATCTGTCCCTTCTCTTTGCCGGAGAGGCAGGAGTTTCACACTGCGCGGGTGTCACTGACTCCGTCCCCTCCCGGGTCCCCACATGCTGGCCTGTCCTGGCACCGAGAGTCAGGCCTGTGAATCACACATGCACACTCCTGGGCTCACGGTGTCCTCCTGCTGGGAAGGCGGGCAGGGTCGGGGTCCCCCTTTAGAAACAGGGACTGAGACTCGGGAGGCCACCCCAGCGGAGAAACGGCGAAACCCAGACTGTCTGGCCCCCAGGCCAGCGCTGGTGCAGCCGCACCGCGGCGTCGGTGCTGCCGCCCGCCCAGACCCTGCCCTGCGCTCGCGGGGGGTTGTGAAGCGTGATGGAAGTCACCGAGCAGGGCGCCCCTCTGTCCCCTTCGTCACGGTGCGGCGGCGGCACCGCCACCGCAGCTGCAGGCGGCCCGCACAGCGGCTCTGCGTCCGCGGACTTCCCAAGGCCAGCGCCGCGTCCCGTGCGGCTGGGGTCCGACAACACGCGCTAGCGCGGGAGGCCGCTCGGGCGCGTTGGTTGCCTTGACTGCCCAGAACGTCACAATAACGTTCTGCCTGTGCCGCTGGGTCGGGGTTCTTCCCCCCACCCCGCCCTTGTTTCCTCACGACATTGCGTTAGCCTTAGAGGACGGGGGTTCGCAGCCACGCCAACCTAGAAGCGGCCTTGCCGTTGCCCTTGGCAGCGGACGCCACTCCTGCGGAGGGCAGTCCCGGGCGGGCGCGGAGCACTACCGGTCCCAGCCCGGCGGGGGCGCTGCCTTCTCGGGAAGCTCTTCCTCCGCCCAATGAAGACTCCGAGCTGCCGGGGGTGGGGAGTCCGGGCTGGCCGTGCAGAGGGAGGCGCCCGGTCGGCTGGGTGACGTGGTGGTTCCCAGCAACTCGGGTTGGAATGTCCTCATTGTTTCTTCGTTTTTCTTTTTTTATTGAAAGATTTTATTTATTTCTTTTTAGACAGAGGGGAAGGGAGGGAGAAGAGAGGGAGAGAAACATCAGTGTGTGGTTGCCTCTCGCGCGCCCCCTACTGGGGACCTGGCCTGCAACCCAGGCCTGTGTCTGGACTGGGAATCGAACCCGTTACCCTTTAGTTCACAGGCCAGCATTCAACCCACAGAGCCACACCAGCCAGGGCCTCATTGTTTCTTTTTTGTCTTTCAGAGGGGACACATTCCAAAAGTGTTAATAAGCTGAAGTGTTCAAGGGGCGAGGTGTCTGTTCCACGTGGCAGGGAGACCTGAGGGTGACAGAAGGTGTTTGAGGCGAAAGGACGTTTGTTCTCGGGGGGCCCGGGGCGGGGGTCGGTCCGCCCCCTGGAATGCTGGCTGGTGCCCTCGATCTCCGTGTGGTCCCTGCGCAATGAGCGGTGACAAGATGCTTCCCGTCTCGTCGCTGCGACCAGGCCGGAGCCACCGGCGCGTGTTAGAACAGCGCGTTTACTCAGCGCATTTGCCGGCCTGCGCCTCCAGGGGGCGGGGCGTCGGAAGGGGTCGCTCCGGGTTGAGACCAAGGTGCCTGCAGGTCCACGTTCCTCTCCCGAGTCTCGGGAGCCGAATCCGTTTCCTTCCTTTTCCGGGGTTTGCAGGCCGCCGGCCACTGCCTGCTCCTCAAAGCCAGAGCCAGAAACCCGCTGAGTCATGCTCACGCGGCGGCTTCCCGGGAGGCCGGCTCCCCCTCCCGCTCCCTCCCGCTGCGAGGCGCCCTTGCCCTAGTCCGCTCACCCAGAAGCTTCTCCGGGCTTTAGGGTCAGCTGATCCGGCACCCAAGCCCTAGCACCTCCCTCGCTCCGCTCTGCCTGACGAGTCACCGGTTCTGTCCCTGGGACGCCGCTGGCAGTCACCGTGCTGCCTGCCGCACCCACGGGCTCACACCACCCCTTTCCATTCAGAGGCGTGTGAGAAAGAAGCCATGTCATTGTCCTCTGGCATTTTGGCTTTTAAAGCACAACAAACAAAACCCAGCAACTAGGTAATAGGGCAATAGGGAAAGAAATAGAATGTGTACTTATTGTTTAAAGTTTTTTTATGATTTTATTTATTTTAGAGAGAGGAGAGGGGAGGGAGAAAGAGGGGGAGAAACATCAATATGTGGTTGCCTCTCGAGCGCCCCCTACTGGGGACCTGGCCCACAACCCAGGTGTGTGCCCTGACTGGGAATCGGACTCATGACCCTTTGGTTTGCCTGCCAGCATTCAATCCACTGAGCCACGCCAGCCAGGGCTGTTTAATTTTATTTTATCTTTATATAAGGAACTGTATTCGAGTAGTCCGAAAGCCCGTTGAACCTTGCCCTTGCTGGGGGGGGGGGGGGGTGGAGAGTTTCTCCGACTGTCCCCCACGTTCCCACGCGGGACACAGAGGCGAGCGGGGAGGTGGACCCACACCTCTGGCACAAGCTGCAGGTCGGGTTCCCTGGAGGGTCACCTCGCCAGGGCAAGTAATTTGATAGAAGAGTGAGGCGTGTTAATCTTCTGGATTTGTTGGGGTTTTTGTTTTGTTTTCAGGATTTGGGGCCCACACTGAAAATGGGTGCCACCTGGGGCCTGGCTGCCGTCCACCAGGAGTGGCAGCAGCCGGTGGGGCCCGACTCAACACACGGGGGCTCCAGCCAGCTGCCCCTCCACTTCTGCAGAGTGGACATTGTCACTAGTCCGGGTCGACTGTCCCTTTTCTCCCCATCAGCTGTCACCAGGCTCCCTTTGTCCCTCCTCCACCCTTCCGCAGTGCTCGGGGGCCACCCCCAGGCCCTCTGCTAGCCACAGTGGGGGCCGGAGGGGGCCTCTGGGCCATCAGCGTGGGAGGGTGGGGGTCCAGAGGCTGAGCCCTCCCTCCAGGGCAGTGAGCAGGCACCCCAGTTTTCTCAAGGTCTCCGAGGGAAAGGGCACTGTGACGGGAAGGGTTTCGCCTCGCCCAGAGAGACATCCGGTCCTCGCCGGGCCGGGAGGAAGGGGCACTCACGTCACGTGATGGGTAGGGACACGAAATGGTGTGTCCGCTGGCGAGGGGGACTGAGCGACAGTGAACAACATCTCGCAGCATGGAGCCTTTGCCTTAGAAATGTCATTTCTGGGCCATGTGCTGAATTACGGCCGACAGCACACACGTGTTATGTACGTGGCAACACTGCAGCGTGATTTATAACTGCAAATTATTAGAAACAACGTAGCAGGTGGGAAATTGTCCCTATAAACCACAGCTTGTCCGCACGGTGGAGTGCTGCGTCGCCGGGAAAGCCAGCACAGAGGGGGGGCTCCGAGAACCGACACCAGCGATGCCCGGACATGGTGTCCACCCGTGGGGAGGCCGACTCAGCCTCGCCGGCCCCTCTGTCCCCATGCCACTTCCCGTGCGTCAACAGTGTCCCATAATTCCATTTCAAAAAGGCTCATGTTCTGGGAGACCGGCTGCACGCGCATCAGGAGACAGTCCGGAAGGTGCTTTGTTACAGCGACGTCACTCGATTGTCTGAGCTCCTGTAGCGCAGTGTGTCAGAGGCCTTTCCGTCACCCTTCATCAGGGTTCATTGTAATGAGGCGGTGGGCTGGGATAAAGGGCAGAAAACTGTACTCGAACAACAATAAAAATAAAAATAAAATAAAATAATAAAATAAAATAAATTGTGGTGACCTACTGATGGGCCGTTCAGCTAAGTCCTCCTCTGATTTTGTCGGAAACGATGCCCGGGAAGCGCCCGGTTCGTCAGGACTCGTCACCGGTCACCGGCCACCGACGGGCTCCTTGCAGGTGCAGAGGCTGCCCCAGGGGCACCCCTCCCCTGGGGGACAGTGCCTGTAGCTCACGCCGCAGGCAGGTGGCTGGCGTGGCCCCCTCCTGCCAGGTGGGAGGGGCGGCCGTCAAGGGGACGCAGAGCGACACCCTGCGTGAGGACACCTCACTCCAGCCAGCTGTCTCGCAGACCTGGGGCGAGGCTGAGGCTCTGGGCACCGTCTCCCTTTGGGAAGTCGTCAGGGTGCTGCCCCCACCCCGGGGAACCCAGACCCAGGCAAGGGCCCCATCCCCCGCCCTCCTTGCCCCCAGAGGAAGGGGGGCGGACGGCAGCCACAGAGCTCACCTGGCCGCACACTGAGCAGGGTCAGAACCCAGCGGAGAGCAGCCCCAAACCCATCATCATGTGCCGAAAGCGGGGTTTCCGAGTCCCCCTGGTGGTCACGTGGGTTAGTGCAGGTTTACGCGTCTGGGGGCGTCAGCACTTGCCTTGCGTGTCACAGCCACTGAGTCTGGCCACCCTAGTGCTGAGCACCCAGGTTTGGGAAAGATGGCTTTTGGCAGAATGCAAGCAAAGCACCCGCGCGAGGAGTCCCGCCGCAGCCCTCCCAGCGTGGCGGCCTGCGACCAGCAGGGGGCAGCAGCGCCTCACAGTTGCCTCGGGGCCGTCGTTGCTGGGCGCGGACTCGTGGCATTGGGGAAGGTTCCCTCTTGCGGTCGCTAGGACTCTGGTGAACTGGAAACCGTTCGCAGTCCTTCCCCACCCCACCCCCCGCCCCCGCTTGCCCCCGCCCCCGGGATCTCCCTCCAAGACAGCGGCCCCAACACCGCACTCCCGCGGATCTGGTTTCCTGGGATTTCACTCCTGGGATGCCAAAGCGGAGTGTAGCCTGCAGGTCTGGGCACGGGCAGGTGCAGAATGAACGCACTATCGTGAGGGCTCGCTCCGGGGAGCCTGCTGCGGCCCCGGCACCACGGGGCCGGCACCGGGAGCGCCCCAACATTTCACACTGTGGCCTCAAGGAGGGCGACCTGATGCCCCTTTCTCTGCGGCGAGAGCCGTCTCCTTGGGTCGAGGTCATTTTTCTTCCCCCACAGCAGCGGGCACCTGTAAGACAGGTCCCCGCAAAGGTCCCCGGAGTTCCTCGGGCTGTTTTCCAGGCAGCCCCAGGGCCTGGCGGCGATGGGGGAGGGGGAAGGGCGTGTGGTGCAGGAGGGCCGTTGGGAGCCGCAGGCTGGGTTCGCTCCCAGCTGTCTTTTGTTTTGGCCCGTGGCCCCAGGGTGCCCCGAAGCCTCTATTTGCTCATCCGTGGGATGGGAGCCACACCGTCATGATGAGGGTGAAAGGACAGGGCCAGGAGCCTGCTTGTGACGGGAGCCAAACGGGCACTCCCGGCTGCGGGCGCCCGGAGCCCGTGTGGACTTGACCCGTGTGGACATGACCCGTGCAGCCTTGACCCGTGTGGCCTTGACCCGTGTGGCCTTGACCCGTGTGGCCCCCCAGAGGCCTGGCCCCGACTTTAGTTTACCAGCCGGCACCTCCGAGTGGGGCACGGAGCCTGGCTTCAGGGGGCTCTAGACAGCCTTCCCACGATGGCATCCTCCTGGGTGACAGGGGACGTTCCCAGCTCTGTTCCTCCGAGCGAGGTAGTCACCTGACGCCACAGCATCGCCGGGCTCAGCAGCTGGGCGTTGGTTTGTCCGGGCTCCGACTCTGGGCCCCTGTCACCGCGTTTGGGCCCTGACTGGGTCTGGGGAGAGGGAGAGGGCGGAGGGCTGAGGGCCGCCTGGCCGGAGACGCACCCTGTGAGAGACGCAGGAGGGTGGGGGACCTCGTGTGCCTCGGTGGCCCCCGTGAGCGGGTGGGGCCCTTGGCCCCCTGCATCGGCGGCCTGTCGGGGCGCAGGGGGGCTGTGAGTCTGCCGATGAGCCCACTGGCAGGGCAGCCCCGAGGACAGGCGGGGGACAGGACGGGCGTGCCGCCTCGGTGGAGAGCCTGCGGACCGGTGGCGGGGTCGGCCCTGGGCCGGCGTGTGTCTTGGCTTGCAGAGGCCAGCGGCTACAGAGAGGCGGGCAGAGGGGGTTGACCTGGCACCCAGCTGGCCTCGGACCTGACGCCGGCACCTGCGAAGGGTCTCGTCACCTCGGGCTGGAAGAAAGCAGGTGGGGTCTGTAGGGGTGAGGGGAGGGGGTGTCTGCCATCCTGGGTTCACTCCGAGATTTCCTCCAACCGTGAGGGGCAGGGGGGCGAGCTGAGCTGTTAGGGTGTGACCCTCTCCCTCTGCGGGAGTGGAGGCGCCGCCATTCCTGACGGGCGCCGTGTGTCCGGCCTGCGATGGGGCGACTCCTGTGCCATCCGCCCGCGGGCCCCGCAGCTCCCCCTGAGCAGCCCCAGCGCCCGCTCACCTGTGGCTGGAAACTCAGTAAATGTGTCTCCTTTTCGCATCACGTGGCTGGATGCCTCCGGGACAGACCCCGCGCGTCTGTAACTTTATAAACGCTGGCGCTTCCCACAGATTTGAAACTCAACCAACAAATACAGATCGTCTAGTCCGCGCGCAGCGGCTGCAGACGCAGCGCCCGACGGGAAACTCACGGTTGCTAGGAGACCGGAGCTCCCCGCTCCCAGCACCGGGAGGGAACGGAGACTGTGTGACTGTGTGACTGTGTGCCTGTGTGACTGTGTGACCGTGTGACTGCGTGACCTGACCGAGCGGTGGCGGCGGAGGCCGGGCAGCCACCACACCGCAGCCCAGCTCACGTGCCAGACCAGCGCGCCCCGCATCTCGTGCACGCAACGCTGTGCGGCCATCGCAACTCAATAAAGACACATTAAAAAAGGAGAGAGAGAATGTCTGTTAAAGTGCCAGCAGAGTACCCGGCATAAAGATGATTTCTTCCCCCTTTAAATTAAGATTTCTTTTAAAAGAACTAATTTTGAATTTTTTTGGTAATCACATGCGTCATTTTCTCTGTTTTCTTCTGTTTATATTCTTGGACACTCCTGAGCCACCCAAAGGTCACTTAACTTTTCTGTTTTTGCTTTTGCTCTTGACGTCTCAATCTCTGGGGAATCTAAGCAGATGTTGGCGGTGAGGCATCCGTGTTCCCTTCCCCAGCCACGTCTCGGCCTCGAGACCGCGTGTGACGGGGACCCCTGCCTCGCCGGCACTCCGTCCCACCCAGGGGCCCACGCTGAGGGAACACCCCAGGGCTCAAGGAGCCCCACGTACGACTGTGGTTCACAGAACTAACACACAAAAGATCCTGTCACGTTTTGTGGGCCCATGGCTGTCCTGTGGGGTCCTGCTCAGGGAGCCTGGCAGGGCCTGAGTGCAGGGCAGAGGTTTGGACAGACCCAGTGGCTGGTGCTGTGGCTCGGCCTCAGCTGTCGCCCGGTGCTCATCTGGGCCCAGAGAGCACTTGCCCTACTGGCAAGCCGCCAGGGGTGGGGGGGTGTTCCTGGCTGCCCTGTCCTGACCCCTCCTGCCCCCGCCCCCAGCCCTGGCTTCTCAGCAGGTGCAGGGGCACTTACTCAGCTTTGCAGGGAGGGGCCGGTGTTTCAGGGCCCAGCTGCGGCGGCTCCACCCCCAGTTTTGAATCTGGGCGACCCAGAGTGACAGCGAGGGTCCGGCTGAGGGCAGAATCGCCTGGTCCCAGAGGGACAGACAAAGCCAGCAGGGCCCCCAGCAGAGGTGGCTTCGGCCAAGGGGATGGACGTGCTGTGGCTGCAAGTTCTCCCCGTGGAAGGAGGTCCGGGAGCCCAGGTAACAGGCCCGGGTCCCGGGGCTGAGTCTCCGGCAGCCTGGGGACACACGGTGATGCCACGGCCATGTCCTCCCCTCCCGCCTGGTGGCCCGCCTCTTGGAGAACCTGTGCTGACACCAGGCCTGGCCGAGGGCCCCCGAGTGGCATTCCATAGAGATCGGTGTCCCCGACACCGACTCCCCACGGGGAGATGACAAAGGGCCCACCCCGCCCCCGCCATACAGCCCGGCGGCATCCGTGTCTCCGGGCGCGATTCGGGAGAGAAGCCACGTCACGGAACCCCGACCCCAGCTCCTCCGGGAACCGGCTTCTCGGCTTCTCCCCGAGAAGCTGTAATTCGGTGTCTGGCGGGCGCCGGCGTCCTAGCTCAGAGGGGCTCCCTGCGTCCCTCTGGGATGCGAGAGACTGAAGAGGCAGGGGCCAGCCTGGATACGTCTCCAGGATACGTGCTGATCCCCTTCTCTGCTCAGGGCTCTGCCCCTAGGACCCCGCCTCCCCCCCGGGGAACCCCAGGGCTGCAGCCTGGGTGTTCTCAGGGACACCGGCATTTCGTCCACCGCAGGGCCCTAATCTTAACGAAGATCATTTACATCGGGACACCGGCCACTGTCCCCCCTTCCCTCCTCCTCCTCCTCTTCATGGCCTCCTGACGCTTGTGGTCAAACCAGGGTTTCAGCGCTGGCTTGTCACAGTTACACAAGCCCTCAGCGCCCCATGAGCAGGTGGCCCACGCAGCGACGGTCTTCCCCCGAGGACCCTCTGCCCCTCCTGGCAGTCCCCTGTCACCTCCTTTCCTTCCTCCTCGTCGCCACAGATGTCTCCCCACCGGGTGACTGACGTTCTGAAGGAACATTACTCCCGGCCCAACGATCGACAGTCCCATCAGGCAAACGGATCTGTCCCCTCTCTGTGCACGAGTCCTCGCTCCCGAGATCTCTCGTCGTCTCCGTCTCTCCCTGGCCTCCGGAGCTGGCTCCGGCCGCAGCGTGCGACCCGCCGTCCCCACGCCCCGGGTGTGCTCACTCCCCTGCTGGGCACGCAGCAGCACCCCTAGTGGGGAAACGCAGTCCTTGCAGCTCTGGAGCGTTTGCTGGAGTCGTTTCCAGGATGATTCCCTCTGTTTCCTCACTTCTTTCTGCCTCCAGTTTATGGGAGTTGGGTGGTCCCGCTCTGTGAGCTTACCCTCTCCTTGTTCTGGCCTCATGTCTCCTGTTTTCTGTGCCCTGTCGCCCCCACCCCGGGGGCTCCCTCAGTGTTGGCTCCCAGACCGCTGGTTGAGCTTCACGTCCGCTGCGGAGTGTTTTGTCAGGGTGTGGTTCTCGTCCGGGGTGCACGGCGGTGCCCCTGTACTTCTCCGGGGTTCGCACCCTCAAAACTCTGCTCCCTGGATGGGCTGTGGTCCCTCGAAACCTTCGAAACGAACTTCTGTGGATTGTTGTTCTTCGCTTTCGAATTTGACAACAGCTGGTTTTTTTAATTAAAAGGTTTTTCCACTGTGTTTTTTCCATTACTGTTTAGTCCCCTTATACCTCCCCCACAGTCACCCCACTGGTGTCCGTGTCCATGAGCCCTTTCTCCTTTTCGCTCGGTCCCTCCCTCCCTCCCTCTCCCACTGGCTGTCATCTGTTCTCCGTCTATGAGTCTGGTCCTGTTTTCCTTGTTAGTTCAGTTTGTTCATTAGAGTCCACATAGGAGTGGAGTCACATGGTGTTTGTCTCTCTCTGACCAGCTTACTTCACTGAGCATAGTGCTCTCCAGGTCCATCATACTGTTGCAAGGGGCAAAATTGTCTTCTTTTTTATGGCCGAGTAGTATTCCGCCGTGTAAACGCCCCACGGTTGTTTCGTCCACTCATCTATGATGGGCACCTGGGCTGCTTCCAAACCCTGGTGACTGTAAATAACGCTGCAGTGAACACAGGGGTGCACGTGTTCTTTTGAATCAGCGTTTAGGCTTCCTTCGGACACGACACAGCCCTGGGCAGGGGAGTCGGCTCGGACGCCGGGGAAAGCCCTCGCCGGAACCGGAGGAAGTGGCTGTCCCCTCTCCCCTCGTCCTGGTTCAAGTGTGAAGGGGACGCACCACGAGGCAGCAGTTCTCGGGGTGTGGTCTGGGGACCCCCGAGCTTGCTCCGGAGCCCTTGGGGATTTCGAGGGGAAAACCACTTTAACGGCAGTGCTAGGGCCGTCTCTGCCATGCCCTTGCTCTCTCGGGGACGCGCATGGGGTCCTCTGGAGGCTGGCCGGCGGGTCGCGCCGTTTTCCTGCTGACAGTGCTCACGCGTACTCGGGTCTCCAAACCGTCCCGGCCTTCGTCTCGAACACAGCAGATATCCACGTGCGGGACGCTCGGGAGCGGCAGCCCATCACGGCCTGAAGGGACCGGAGGCCAGCGCAACGGAGACCCACAGGGTAAGAAAGTCACTGCCCGCCCCTGCGGAGTGGCTGCATGAACGCCAGCCTGCCCCGGAGTCCGCTTTCCGGTTGTATCGAGCAACAAGACTTTGGTTATTCAAGCTCCTGTTGGTTGGATTCTTTCCCTTGCAACCAAGTACATCTTAACCAGCCACAGCCAGGGAACCTGCATTCTGTTTGTTTGTTTGTTTGAGAACACTGAATGCTAGTATGTGGAGGTGGTTTTTCTGGGCATGTTGGTTTCTCCCCGCCCCCCGCAAAAAAAACCCTCTTCAAGCTCCTGCCTAGAGCTTGACTAGAGAAGGGGCTGAACGGGGGCTTGGGGTCTCCCATCTGCAGGGGGCTTCCTCCCAGTGACTGTCGTACCAGGGTGGCGGCCACCCCCCATCTCCGCCCTGGGGCTCCTGTCTGCTCTGGGTGCTGCATCTGGAATGGGGCAGGGACAGAGGGGTCTCTGCTCCCCCGTCCTCCTTCCGTCACCTGCCCCCTCCTTCTCTGGCTCCTGGGCCCAGCCCCTTGCACTTCTCAGGGCCTGGGAGTAAAGTGGACATGCTTCCACATGCGTGTCCCAGCTTCCCCCACCTCTTCGTCCACTCGCCACGTTGAGATGTTCGTTGCAGGCCTTGACCGCTGGGACCTGTGCTCTCCCCATCTGCGACCTGTGTGCCCCGTCTGGAGGGCAGTGACCAGAGCGGCGGTCCTGACGGAAGGCGGACCCGCCCCGGGGGGCTTCAGCAGCTGGGGGTCAGACCCCACAGTGAGTCTCTCACGGAGACCAGTGCGGGTCATCCATGGGCTGACCCCGCCTCTCTCGCTCGCTCTCCTCTCGTTTCGGGGGGCCTTTGAGGGAAAGAAAGACACACGCGTGTGCCCCTCCCCCACGGTCCACCGGCGCCTTCCACACCTCGGACGGAAGCAGCGTCTCTGTCATCCGCAGCCCGTGTGCCCTTCCCTCGGGGCTCCCCGGGGACGTGTGGGGCCCCGCAGGGCGCCCTGCAGGTGGGCTCCTCAGACTGTCTGTCCCATAAATGTGCTGCCCGGGTCTGACCACGGTCCTCCTGGGTGATGGTGGACGCTGTCGGACTTCCTGTCCCGCCTCTGGAGTCCACGCTGAAGGTGACCTGATGTCAAACCTCCGCCACATTCCAGAGTGCCCGGGGCTCCGCGCCTCTTTGCCCACATGGGGAAACTGAGTCCCCGGCTGGTCCACCCTGGAGCAGGGCGACCACCCAGTCACATAGGAACCCCAGGCCCTTGGCTCCCCGCGGAGCCGCCTCAGGCGGAGACCGTGGCTACGTGCTTGCCCTGCTTCCCACAGAGCCAGTGAGCCTCCAGAGGCTGGGGAAGGCGTGAGCTTCTTACGAAAATACACAGGGACAGCCCTGGCTGGCAGGGCTGGTGTGGCTCAGTGGACTGAGTGCCAGCCTGAGAACCGAAGGGTCACAGGTTCCATTCCCAGTCGGGGCACGTGCCTGGGTTGTGGGCCAGGTCCCCAGTGGGTGGGTGGGTGAGAGGCAACCACACACTGATGTTTCTCTCCCTCCCTCCCCCTATCTCTAAAAACAATCTTGAAAAAAACAAAGCCGAACCTTTCAACTTAAAAAAAAATACTCAGGGCTAGACTGTGTCACAGAATGCAAAAACCGCCTGGGGTTTACAATAACGCAGAAATGAGCGGCATCAGCTTCTGCAGACAGCACAGAATACATTCTTTCACCCCAAGGAGCGGTGTTGACCGAACAGAGGTCGCCGCGCCGCTCGTGGCGGTAGGTGTACCGGAAGTGCGTGTGTGTAGGGGGCGGGACTAACTTCAGGGTTTCTTTGGTGCCGCCGCCGCCACTGCTGCTGGTGGTGCCGCTGTCACCTGTTTGCAGAGCGCCTCCAGTGGCCTGCGCGCGGAACAGAAACGGAAGCGCTTCCCTCCAGGTAAGGAGCCTCCGATGACACGCCCGCATTCGTTTTCGAGGACGCCGGCTCGTCCAGCAAACTCCCAAGGAGGCGGAGCGAAGGCTGGACTGAGATTGCTCCCCCGCTCCCCCCCCAGGCCCGACTCACTCTCCTGAGTCACGCGAGGCGTGCTCGCTGCGACGGCACCCTCTCGTGGGCGTGAGATTCCAGCAGAACAGCACCTCCGGCGCTGGGCATTGTTCCGCGGGCGTTGCTACGAGACCGCAGCTATTTTTTCCTCCCCGATGTTTTCCGGAAGAACCGCGGTGTTTTTGGGCTCCGGTGACAGCAGGTGTTTTTCACAGGCACACGATCTTCCCGTTTCTCTCTGATTTGAAAAGGAAGGTGGCCCCGCGAGCATCTATCTCCTGTTAGCGCCCCTGAGTGTGGGAGGCAGGGCGGACGCAGACGTCCTGGCCCGGGGGGCGCTCTCTCTGCGTCTCGCGTCTGTGTCCATCTGACGGCGGCGTGGTAGCAGAGAGATTTTTCTTGAAGGACCCAGGGTCCTGGAGACTTCACGGGAATGCCCCAGTCACATGCAAAAGCATTAAAATGGGTGCCTCACGGGACGGTGGATGCGTGGGCTTTGGAGTGAATGCAGGGTGCGGTGTGGCAGGAGTAACTTCCACAGGAGTGCGGCTGGTAGGGTAGCAGTACGTGTGCGATAATTTATAGTTTCAATGTGAACATTTCACCCAGAATGTCATGTGGTGTGTGTGAGTGTGATACTGTTAGGTTGCAGAATGACACGCTTACGATTTTGTAATGGAAGGTTTTGTGCCGTGGCTGGTGTGCCCCAGTGGACTGAGCCCGGCCTGCACCAGTGTCACGGGTTCGATTCCCAGTCTGGGCACATGCCCGGGTTGCAGGCCAGGTCCCAGGTAGGGGGTGTGTGAGAGACAACCACACACTGATGTTTCCTTCCCTCTCTTACTCTCCTCCTTCCCCTCTCTCTGAAAATAAATAAAGAAAATCTTCAGGAAAAGGTCTTGTAGTATCAGGGGCATTGTTTGTGCCGGACCCTGTATGGGGTCAGCTGCCTCGTCACCAGCACCAGGTGCGTGTGTGCTGCCCAGCAGGGACGTGTGTGCAGGACATCTGTGGCCCTGCCTGCCCGCTACCCGCTCTTCCTCTTCCTGCGAGGACGCCGCAGCTTCCTTTGGGGGACAGTCAGATATGGTAACCACTGGAATGACATGGTTTCCTGCGCCCCACCACTCGGACGCCCATCCTGGGAACCTGGAGGCCAGTCAGTGGCTCAGGCTGGGCGGGAGACAGTGGGCGCAGGTGGGTCCCAAAGGTGCTGTCCTGCGACGCCAGCTCCCGGGACGCCTAGTGCTCCCCCCTCTCCTGGCTGGGACCCAGTTGTGCAGCTTTTCCTCGGATCCTACCACCACCTTCCCCACTGATTTGTTGCTCACAGTTCCCAGAATTCATTGTTATTCCTTGCAACCCAGGGAGTCCAAGACCGTAGTTCAGAAACTAAGACATTAAAACACAATGCCTGCAGTGGGGATCCTGTCCTCCTGGGTCATGTCACTACAGAACTGTAGAAGCCGGACTGTGGGAGGAGGGGAAGCCGTCAAGGGGATAAGCAGGAAGTGCGATGAAACCGGGAAAGCCGTAGCAGACCGCCGGGGTGGGGGCGAAGGGCTTGGGCAGGTACAGCAGAATACTGAGCTTCTCTGGGTTGCTGTTCCCACCTGGGTTTTCAGTATTTGAAAATTATTGTTTCTTTGGAGGAGCTTTCTATTTCTCGAGTTCTCTTTGAGCCTTGGTCACTGGAACACATCTTGAACTCCAATGCACAGCGGAACATCCTGGGGGATCCCTTTAAAATCCGGTCTGATTCTGTCTTTCCAACAAGCGCCTCGCCGTGCCATCACTGCAGACCGCAGGACAACGCCTTGAGCGCTGAGGCTCCCCGTGAGAGGGAGCCCAGGCCTCCCAGAATCTCCCATCAGGTTCCCCTCGTCTGTGCAGAGCGCCCTTGTCATGCCACACCCAGCCAGCAGGTGTCAGCAGCGCGCCCCGAGAGTCCCGCGCCGCCGCCGCCGCGTCGCTCAGGACCAGGGGTCGAGTATCCACAGGGCGCCTATCAGCTCAGGCAAAACGAGCTTTTTTAAAAAAAATTATTTATTTATGATTTTATTTATTTATATATTTATTTTTTAGAGAGGGAAGGGAGAGAGACAGACAGACAGACACATCAATGTGCGGTTGCTGGGGGTTATAGCCTGCAACCCAGGCATGTACCCTAGGTGGGAATTGAACCTGAGACACTTTGGTTCGCAGCCCGCGCTCAATCCACTGAGCTACACCAGCCAGGGCTTTTTTTTTTAATTATTTATTTATGATTTAATTAATTTATATATTTATTTTTTAGCAAAAGGGCTTTAACACTCCGCCCAGGGAGCACATTTCACGGCCTTTGGTTACAGTGTGAACAACACAAGCACAGTGACCAATGGGGTAATTCTCGCTGAATGTTTTTAAAATAGACTTCTTACTCCTTCCTTTTTTTAAAATCCCCTGCCCGGGTCCCCTGGGCCAACCTGGCTCTTCACCTTTGCGACGGGCAGGTCGGAGGTGCTTCAGCACGGTCGCTCTGGGTGGAGTTTTACCCGGCTTCCTCGTGCCTCGGCTCCTCGCCAGAACCTCCTTGACCGCTGCTGTTACTCCGACCTTGCGGGTGCGGAGACAGAGGGGCAGAGAGGAGGGAGCATTTGGTGTGTCGCCCACGCGAGGGAGGTCCAGCCTTGAACTTCGCCCTACTGCACACGAGGAAGCTGAAACACCGCACCCGGGGCCTCTTCTGGGCGGAACTCCGCGCTTCTCGGCAGAATCACGAGCTTCCTCCTGTTGATCGGGGGTAACGGTTTAATGTTTGGCATCCTGGGTGCCTGGCGGGTGGTGGGGAACCCTGAGCGTTCTGCGCGCGAATCCCCCCCACGTACAGCGGTGCTCCTCGGTCCGGCGATCCAGGGCCCCACGAACGCCGCGTCGGCTCACCCAGCCAAGGAGGCGTGCGCGGGCACCCAGCGCTCTTCTTCGGCCAGGCTTCCGGGAGGCTGGGCCTCGTGGGGAGGCCACGTTCTGTGCACTTTTCCAGCAAAGCGAAGGCTCTTTAAGCCTGAGCGGGAGTGCAGGGGGGTTGCTGCCTCTTCCTCCTCCCACGGGTTTGGCAGCCACAGCTACTTCTGTGGCTCCTCCCGCCGACGCCGCCCTCCCCACCCCCACCCTGGATCCAGGCGGCAGGTGGGACCGGTCCAGTGCGCAGCAGGGAGACCCGCCGGCCGTTGCGGGCTGCGAAGGCGGAGGGGTCCCCGGGCCAAGGAAGGCGGGGCGGCCTTCAGAGGCGGGACGAGGGAGAACACGGATTGTTCCCGGGACCCCCAGGAAGGATGGCGCCTGCCGGCAGCCCAGACTCCGCTGGGAGCCAGGGTCCGGCCTCCGACCCCAGACGCCGCCGCGGGCTGTGTGTCACTCGGTCGGCGGTCCTCCTTGCGGCAGCCGGAAGCGGCTGTGGCGGGGCAGACCAGTGGGGACAACTTCTTGTGTTGCATGTGAGCGAGGGTCACCGGGCCGTCGAGGTGGGCACCCTCCGTCCGGTCTCCCGGCCACTTTCTCCGTAGGGTTGGAGTCGGTCTGTTTTACAGGAAACACCCCCCACCCCCACCCCCGCCCCCAGCAGAAAGTGCATTCTGTCCCTTCATAGAGCTGGTGACCAAACACGAGTTATGACGATGTCCACGCTCCTTACTTCCGAGCGGACACCATCTCAGAGTGGCGAGGGGGAGCGCAGGTACGACCTGCGGCATTTCCAGCAGCGGCCGCAGGCACGAAGGCCGAGGGGTGGTGGTGAATGGCGGGGAAATGCTGCGTGCCTGCAGTCCGCGGCGTGTCCGGGCTGCCCGACCGCGTGTCAGGAAACAGGCTTTGTCCGGTGACAGGAGGGCACCTCTCCCCAGCCCGGCCTCCGAGACCCCCTGCAGCACCCCCACATCTCTGTGGCCCCCACCCCATGTCCCCCACACCCCGGCACCACCCTCACGCTGCCCCTCCCTCAGGCTCCTCTCTCTCTCTGACACTGAGCCCCATAACCCTTACTCCCCGTCACTCTCGGGCTTCTAAAAGACAATCTGAGAAATCCCCATAGAGAGGCATCCCCCCCATCCCTCCCTTTTCAAAAGGGAGGGAAGGAACGTGCTGAGGACCAGGAGCACCTTTTCAAGGCCGTTTGCTGACTAACCGGGGATCCAGTTTAGCTCAGCGGCTGCTCCACTCAGAGAACCGCCCCGGCCGGTGGGAGACACCCTTGGCACTGATTCCGGGCGCCCTGCTGCGTGGCTGCTGCTGCTGCTGCTGCTGCTTCACAGGGCTGACCCCGGGCTGGTGGCCGGTCAGGGGTGGAGCTGGTGGGTCCAGGCTCCTCTCCAGCCAGCAGGACGGGCCACGGCCCGGACCCCCTGCAGGGGCCCGCACACCCCCTGGGGGGAGGGATGAGGGGGTACGGGTAAGAACGCAGGCCTTTCACTCGAGGTTCCTGTGACACTGCCCTGCCCTCCACAGGCCGTTACCCCGGAACTGACAGCTCGGTCCCCCTCGGCCGACCCTGGACCGGCTGTGGGGGCCCGAAGGGGGAGAGCCTCCGGGGACAGCCTGCCGGGTGTCAGGTGCACGGGCTCTGTGTCCTGCTGGGAGGCCAGGAAGCCAGGGCTGGGCCCCAAGTCGGGGACTCAGTCTGGGAGACAAGCCGTGAGCTCCCTGACCTTGGGCAGCTCACTGGAGCTCTTTTCCTGTGTCTTCTCAAGAAGATCAGGGAATGCATTTTGGAACGTTGGCGTGACTAGTACACGAAACATCTCATTAGACACTGGACACTGTAATGCCTCACAATGGGGTACCATCCTTCCCCCCGGGGAGATACAGCTGGCCTTGCCCCTGACCAGTGGTTGGGGTCACACCGCATGGAGAGCCTGAGTGGAGAGAGCTGCCCTAGGTGGGGGGGTGGGGGGCTGCTGGAAGGCGGGGGCTGCTTGGGGGCCGGGGCACACCCTGTGGATCGGGGGTGGGGGGAGGGGAGCGTCACGGGCAGCCAGAAGGGCAGGCGGGCCTCAGCGCCGGGCGAAGTAATGCGTCATTCGCTGCTGCGGGGTGGACGAGAGGCAGAGAGCTCTGCCGAGGGCACAGAGGCCCCGGGAGGCCACAGGGGAGGCGGCACCTGCCAGCCGGGAAGTGTTCCCTCTGGGCACCAGCCCTGCTGGCACCTTGATGTTGAACTTCTAGCCTCCAGAGCTGTAAGACCATGAACTTACTTTAAGTTAAAACAGGTGTTTAAGCCCCCAGCCCGCAGCATCCTGTTGCAGCAGCCCGAGGTGACCCGTGCAAGGGCCACTAAGCACAGAGACGGTAAGCAGCCTCTTCAAGGTCACACAGCTGGCAGGGCACAGGGGCGCAGCACACACGTGTACATGCACGTGTGTGTGTGTGTGTGTGTGTGTGCAAGGCCAGTGTCTCCACACAGCCAGAGCGAGGGGGCTGACCCCGTGTTCCAGGGAGGGAGGGAAGCTGGTTTCTGTGACTCCACCGCACCAGCGTGGTTCCAGGGAAGGCCGGCTTTTCTCAGGCTGCAGGATGGCTTCGCTGAGGCCGCGTGGCTGCACTCCAGCCCGTCCCGATGGTTCTGCCGAGCCTGAGCCGGGAGGTGGCCCCTCTGTGGAGCAGAGACCCAGCGAAAGGCCTGGGGCCCTGGCGGTGGGGGGGGGGCAAGTCCTGGGGGAGCGGGGGAGGAGGCAGCTCAGACCACCGACCACTGTGGTCACCGGGTGCCGGGGTGGGGACGCTGTGTGTGAGCGAGGGGACAGGGGACGGCCGAGGAGGAGAAGGGCCGGCCCATCAGCTCAGACGCGCCGCAGGCGGGAGGTGAGGTCGGCTGTGGGGGGCGTTTGTGCTCGCCCACGGGGCGGCGGACTAATACTGGGGCCGGGGCAGGGGACATGGGAAGGTCACGCCGGCGGTCTCTTCGGGACGGCGGAGCTCGGGTTCCCCACCCCTGCTCCCGACTCCCGGCTCCTTCCCCTTCGCACGGTTGGCAAACTTTGCCGTTTGTCAGTCCCCTGCCTCGGAGCCCCTGAAACACTCCCGAGCCGTCTGTGCCAACTCGGCAGAAGCGCTGCCATCGCCGGGAGCCTGTTCACAGCCACGGGGGAGGCTTTCTCCACAAACTGCCGTTTCAGTGAAAACACGGAGGATGAAACCCAGTGTGTGGCAGATGGGAGGCGGCTGGGGGCTCCCTCCCCCGGACACGGCCTGACCGGTCGGCCGGCCTCTCCGACCTTGAACTACCCCTGTGGGCGGGTGTGCTTGTGGGCACACTGAGGCTTCCGGGCTTGTCCTGGCTCCCCACGTCCTGCTCTGGACCCCCCACCCCCCCACTCCCTGCATCTGTGCTCAGGCGAGGAGGCCTCGGCTGCATGAATTCTTCTACGGAGGGTTTGGCTTTGGAGTGGCCATTCCTTCCGGGTGGCTTTCGCGGGCAGATGGCGGAGGGGTTTCCCAGACTTTTCACCGAACTGTCCGAGGCTTTTAAAGCTGTGGACGCAGACTCAGTGCATGGGGTGGGGGTGGGGGGGCTGGGATCAGGCAGCTGGGATGCCAGGTACGGATGTTGCTGCTGCCTGCGGCCACACTTTGTGCAGCCCGGCTGCAGAGGGGCTCTGGGTGGTCGAAAGATTGTGGGAGCATTATAGGACTGCGTACCAGGTGGGGTTCCCCGAGGAAACAAACCAAGTGGAGATTGTCTACCTGTCTTCTAACCTATGTATCTATTGACCAGTTGCTGCGTCTATTGGGATTTATTATAAGGAACTGGCTTGTGTCAGGGCGGGGGCTGACAAGGCCCCAGACCCGTCACGTGTGGGCTGGAGGCCCAGGAGAGCCCCGGTGCACGGTCCCGCCCGCAGGTGGGGACAGGCCTCGGTCTCAGGCAGGAGGGCAGCCCCCCGACTCCCAGGGTTCTGTCCCCCGACTGGACGGGTCCCGCCCCGGAAGGGCAGCCTGCTGGCCCCAGTCTCTCGATTCCCATGTTCATCTCACCCGGGACACCCTCACGGGCACACCCAGGAAAGCGTTTGGTGTGTGTGGAGGGTACTCCTTGGCCCCACCAGGGTGACATGCACAGTGACCTGGCCCAGGGTGGGGACACGCGTCCTCCCCGGGTCCCCTTGCTTATCTTCTTGAAATGCCCCAGGGAGAGGAGCCTGCCGTGTCCCTTCGTGAGCAGATGCTCACTTCTGCACCGGCTCCCAAGCTCCCCGGGGCACCCCTGGGCCTGACACCGGGCTGCCCTGTGACCCGGGCACACGAGGGTGGTCGGCACTTCCCCTTCATGTCGGGCCTTCCCGTGCTCTCGCTGCCTGCCTGCTGGGGGAGGGGCACACGCCACATGGGGGGAGGGGCAAGGAGGATCGAGGATGAGCCACCCGGGGGTGGGGGAGGGCAGGATGCTCAGTTTGTGGGGCCCAGAGTGCCTGAAAATGGGGGCTCCTTGGTCAAAGATTAGGGTTTTCAAGATGGCAACGGCAGGGCACTCCACCCAGGGAGGGGCCCTCCTGAGCGCGGGGGCCCCGTGGGTGGGGCCCTGTGGGTCTGGTGCCCCTGCAGCCGGCCTGGGTGTGGCGCAGCAGGAGGGGACGCACGCAGGGCTGGAAGGGACGCACTGGAAGGGGAGGAGGTCAGCGGGGGGCTCAGAGACGCGAAGGTCCGGATGGGGACGCGAAGGGCACTGGTTCGTGTCCGGCTTGTTTCTCTTTCCTCCCTTTTCTCCTTCTCTCTCTCTCTCCCCCCTCACTTCTCTCCTCCGAGGCAGCTCTGAAAACCGTGCCACTCAAATGAGATGTGCTCGCTGTCCATTATGTCTGTCATCCCACAGACGTTTGCACGTTACACCGGCCCGAGTCCCTTTTAAACCCGTCGCAGCCGTGGCTGGGACCCGTGTCCTGTCCACGGAGGGAGTTTGTCCCGCTGGGCATGCAGCGGCGGGGCTGGCTGCTGGGAAGCCTGGGCCGGGTCACCGGTTTTCCGGGGCCTGACAGCCGCTTCTCGGAGTCCACAGAAAGGTCCAGAGGAGGGGACCTCGGGGCACAGTCATCCCGGGAGGGGCTGGCCCCACCCAGAGGGTGGACGGTCCTCCTTCTCTGCATGTCATGTCGGGGCCTTGGTGTCCATTCTCGACCTGGCCTGCTGGTCAGAGACAAGCCTGCACGGGAGAAACACAGAGGCCGTGGCGGTAAGGGCTGCCCACTCGTCCTTGGTGGGGCCTGTGGGGTCCAGGAGGCAGGGATGGACCACAGCCAGCACATCACAGCTGCTTGGAGAAACCAGACTCTCATCTCACCTGACTGCCAGCGGGTCCCCAGTCCACGATAACTCACCCACTAAGGCTCCCGCAGCAGCCCGTACGTACCCAGCACACAGTAGGGACGTCCCAGAGAGCCAAGTGCACCCTCAGGGAGCCCACACCGGAGTCCACGCCCGCTGCCCTCCCCCCGGAGGGGGAACCCTGCAGGAGAGAGACATGGGGGTTTCACAAGATGCCTCCTGTCCTTTCTTTAAGGAGGGCGTCTATAAATGAGTGACAGAAAAGAACGTAAGTGCCCGCCTCCCGGTGGTAGGGTGCCCAGATGCTGGCCTGTGCATTCCGCAAACACTCAATGGCGGAATGTGCACCCGGAGTGTGCACCCGGCGGCGCACCGCCAGACCGCAGCCCTGCCCTTGGGGCGCATCGGCTCCACGGGCAGACCAGTCTGCGTGGGAGCCACCCGGAGCGCAGGTGCGGACCCCTCTCTGCCGTGCCCCCTCACCGCCCAGGGCCGTGTGCTGCGACTTCGCCAGGATCCCACCCAGTGAGGCTGTGTGTGTGTGTGCGTGTGTGTGTCGGGGCGGGGGGTGTGGGCCGGTCACAGAGGTGGAGTCATGGACCAGAGACGCAGTCTCTGCCGGTCCCCGTCCCCAACCTTCCAGGCTGCCTCGGACACTCGTTTTCCTTTCGTGCCAACGCGATGTTCTCTTCAGATGTCAGCAGTGCCCGGGGGACCGCTGTGGGGGCGCCACAATGCCCCGCCAGATGGCATCTGTGTTTTAATCAGATGCCCAGCTCTCTTCGCCGCCGTGCGGAGCAGCGACACGCTGAGCAGGGCAGACGAGGAATGGCACGGAAGCCTTTTTGGGGTTTTGAGGTCAGGACATGTACCCAGAGTTTGGACCAGCTTAACTCTGTGCAGGCCGGTGGCAGCAGAATGGGTCTGGGAAGGCAGGCCCCTGAGGTCCAGGGGAGCAGCTTCCCAGAGGCAGAGTCTCTCACCCTGGGTGGTGGGGGGTAAGGCCTGAGTGACAGAAGGATGTGGGCGGGGCCCAGCGTTTCTCTTAGGGAGTCTCCTTCAGGTTCTTCAGGAAACGCAGCCCGTTTCAAAGGTGAGGAGACTGGCTCGGAGACTGGTGGACTTCGTGAAACCCGACAGCTGACTTTGACGAGTGCGTCGTGTGTGCTGGGCAGGGCTGCAGTCGGTCTGTGGGTCTGTGGGTTAGGGGGCAAGTGCCCCTGTTTTACAGGGAGAGGGGAGGGGGTGACGGGAGACGGCCGCCCACCCCAAGCTCCAGAGCTAGAAAGTGGTTTGGACTCAAAGCAGCCAGTCTGGCCCCGGAATTCTGGGCCTCACCTGCTTTCTGGATGTTCTCAGAGCAGCCAGGGCTCTGGATGCTCAGGTGTGCCGAGGCTCACCTCGCCACTGGTGGAGGGGCCGTCAGGCCCGGGTAGAGCAGGAAGGCATGCCGGGGAGAGTGTCACAGGGGCGGGAAGTCCCGGGCGCCTAGCAACGGGCAAGACTAGAGGAAACAACTACTGCAGGCTCGGACCTCACCGAGCCCCAGGGTGACCCTTCCTCCCCTGGCGTGTCGCCAGCCGTGTGGTTTCCGACCCCTTAGAGCAGGAACGAGGGGCCGGAGCATAGCCCCCTACAATCCCCATGTGCGCACCCCCTGAAGCACAAGGCCCTCAGGACAGTGAGGTTCTTCTGACCAGCATCAAATAATCTCAGGAACAAACCCTGGGCTGGCTCTGCTGACCTCGGAGGCCGGGTGCCGGTCACACTAGAGAGAGCATCTAGGCCTCAGCTGTGCTTCAGCTCCAGGCCCAGGGAAGCGGCACAGCCAGGTGAGGCCTCGTCCTGGCTGCCCCAGGGCCAGCTGAGAAGAGTGAGGACCCCCTGCAAGGTGCCGACCAATCAGCACAGACCATGACCTTGAAAGGACACACCTGGAAAGCTGATGAATATTCTATTGAAGATCCTCCCTGAGACCCCCCTCAAACCTCCCCCCTCTTCAGAAAACAGATACAAACCCACAAGAGGAAAGACCCAGGGCTCGAGCTCTCTCCCTCCCTCCCTCCCCTGCTTGCCGGTGGCTTCCTCCCCGTCTTCCCTCAAGTGCGTGCCTTGGCTGGCCTCCCTTCTCCTGAGCTCTGAGGGCCCTTCTTCTGCCTCCGTGACTTGTTTCCGGGGACCCTGCTGTCCAGCTGGCTCACGTCTCTCTTTTTTAAATGATTTTATTTATTTTTACAGAGGGAAAGTGAGGGAGAAAGAGAGGGAGAGAAGCATCAATGTGTGGTTGCCTCTCCAGAGCCCCCCACGGGAGACCTGGCCCACAACCCCTGCCTGTGTCCTGACTGGGAATTGCAGGGCGACCCTTTGGTTCGCAGGCCGGCGTTCAGTCCGCGGAGCCACACCAGCTGGGGCCCAGCTGGCTCACGTCTACCTTGTGACTTTCTAAATAAACTCACTGTTAAGAGTTCCTGGCTCCGAATTCTTTCCTAGCCAAGTGCAAGGACCGAGGTCCAACTTGACCACTGACACCCTGAGTTCCCTCCGGTGTGGGCGGGCCGCCATGCAGCCACCCCAAGGGAGGCTGAGGTGTCCGACTACAGGGGCCTCGAACGGCCCAGGTTTGACTGACCCGCACGGGTCCACTGCTACTTGGATTTGTTTCAATAAATAGGTACAGCACTGTAAATGTATTTTCTCTTCCTATTTTTTTTATTTACTAGAGAGAGAGAAACATCAACATGCAGGGCCACTTACTGATGCCTTCACTGTTTGATTCCTGTGTGTGCCCTGACCAGGGACTGAACCCGTAACCTTGGCCTATTGGAATGATGCTTTAACCAACTGAGCTCTCTGGCCAGGGCATGGTTTTCTTAAAAAGTTTTTTTTTTCTAGCTTACGTTATTGTAAGAATATAGTTTACAATGCCCATAGCATACAAAATGTCGATCAGCTCTTTATACTGGTAAGGCATAATTACGGTCAGCAGCAGGCTAATTAGTGTTGTGAGGGAGTCAGAAGTTGCATGTGAACTTTGACTGTGGGGGCAGCGCCCCTTACCCCCTTGCCGACCAGGAGTCGCCAGTACTCAAGAGTCACGTTCAGGAGAGCCTCTAGGAGCCGGCCAGGGCACAGGGCCCGCCGCACACGCCTGCGGCGGGAGATGCTCATTTAACAGACACTGCTTCATGTTACTGTACGCTGTGTCCTTGTTTCTCCATCCCTACCCGAGGACACTTGTTCATGGCTTTTAGTATTTATTTATTTTTTGGGTTTTATTTACTTATGTTTGGAGAGAGGGGAAGGGAGGGAGAAAGAAAGAGAGAGAGACATCGATGTGTGAGAGACACATCGATTGGTTGCCTCCTGCACACCCCCAACTGGAGACCTGGCCTGCAATCCAGGCATGTGCCCTGACTGGGAACTGAACCGGTGACTCTTCAGTTCACAGGCTGGTGCTCAACCCACTGAGCCACACCAGCCAGGGCCACTTTTTCATTGCTTTTAGAATGAGAAAGGAAGAGAGGAAGGGAGAGAGAGAAACATGGATGTGGGACAGAAGCATTGGTTGGTTGCCTGCCTTGTGTTCCTGGACTGGGGATCCTAGGCACTTGGGCCAGGAACAAACCCAGCCTAGGTATGTGCCCTGACTGGGAATCGAACTCACATCCCTTTGGTTATGGGTCGATGCCCCAACTGAGCCACAATGGCCAGGCCACACATGCTACTTCCTTTTCCAAGTCTATTAGTAATATTGTCACTCATCCTCCTAACAACCCTGTGCAGTGGGTACTCTTACCTTCTCAATGGTATAGAGGGGGAAACTGAGGCCCAGAGGTCTAGAATAACCTGACCAAGGTCACAGCTAGAAAACCATAGGGACAGGATTTGAAACCGGCAATTCGGCTCCAGAGCACGGCCAAGGGCACTCCAGAGCATCCTTTGGGAAAAACCTTCCATTCATTTTCATAAACACATTCCCCTTCCAAGATGGTGGCTGGTCACATGTTTAGAAGTTGCTCTTTCTCCGGGGATGAAAAGCTTCACAAAGGAATGACTCTCCACTTAGAGGCTTGGGCAAGATGCTGGCTGAGAGGAAGGTGGTTTTTGGAAGGCCGCCTTTTGGAAAAATTTTCAAACTTCACTCAATGCCACTAGCCACCCCCCGCCCCACACCCGACACCCACTGTGGGGCCTGGCAGACCCATCACTCCGAGAGCCACTCTCCTCATCCTTCCCACACTGACGCTGCGACGTGCTTCCCACGTCCAGGGCCCTCACCTCTCATGAGAGTGCCTCTGTAGCTCACTGAGTGCTTCTGAGCACCCCAGGTGCGCCAGGAATGACGCTGGGCACCAGGATGCAGCCGAGAACTAGACGGAGAGGACTCTGGACCCGAGGTGGGTGGTGGTGGTGGTGTGACGAAAGGCAGTGTCAGCCCCGTGAATTGCCGGGGTGGGGCGGGGGCCTGGGTCCCCAGCCTTGCCCCAATCCAGGCAGCTCCCAGTACCCACGAGACTGTGCTCCGTGGTGTGGCGATGTGTGCCGGGTGCCTGCGCTGGCCACAGGCTGGGTCCTGGAGAACAGGAGGGATCAGCTGGTGAGGAGGACCTACGGGGGCTGGGGGTGTTCTGGACAAAGGGGAGGCCGAAGTGACAGAGCACAGTACTCTTCGGTTTGGAAGGATGATTCTGCAAAATGTAGATGAGACTTCAGGGGCAAGGCCTGTGGGAGACATACACGGAAGGTCTCTTACGTCTGGTGGGGTGGGGGCGTGGAGACCAGGGCTTGGATCTTCCAGGCAGGAGAACGGGGGGGGGGGGCGGGAAGAGAACCAGGGAGAAGTCCAGCATGACTTAGTTTTCCAGTTTAGGTTTACCTGAAAGACACTGGCAGCTTCTTTTGTGGTTCCATTTCCTTTCTTTTTTAAACGTTGATTTTTAGAGAGACAGAGAGAACAATTTGTTGTTCCACTTATTCACGCACTCACTGGTTGCTTCCTGCATGTGCCCTGCCTGACCAGGGACAGAACTTGCAACCGTGGCTTACTGGGATGATGCTCTAACCCGCCAAGGCCTGTGGTTCCGTTTTCAACCAGAGAGTCCCTGGAGCTCAGGCTCTCCAGCCCCTGGGGGCGAACACGCCCACCGAATCGGGTTGGTATCAACGGGGAAGTCCACAGCTCTGAAGGTGCGGGGGCAGAGCTTTCTTTGGAGCCTCTACGGTCAGTGCCCAGTTTCTGTGTGCCTCACTACCTCGTGAAAGGTCAACGGCCAATGGCCAACCTCGTTTCTGGATTTTACAGAAGAAACTAGGTCTGTATGAGTCTTTCCAGGCTCACCATTCTGCCTAGTAGGTGAATGTGAGGCCGGAGCCCCTCGCTAAGATTTCAAGTTAACGTGGCTGGGCAGGTGAGTCCAGTTCACGTGAGTCCAGTTCACGTCCTGGGCAGGGGGAAGGGTTGGGCTCCCAGACGCTGGTTAAGGCCACCGCACCCTACCTGGAGCCTGGCTGGCGCCAACATCCCGCAGCAGCCACGGGGAGGAAGTAGTTTCTTCTCGTAAAAAAGTTCTCGCCAGCCTTAGAGCCAGGCACACGCCTCCAAGCCGGACCACGTGTCCTAGGTACAGCGGTTTTTTTTTTTTTTTTTTTTTTTGGCTGTTCCCCTCCCCCGATCCCTTCCCCTGCCTTCTGCCTTAGGTGGCAGGAAAACCCTTTACCTCCGACCAATCCCACCGATGCCGAGCCGCGCGCGCGCGCGCGCCAACTCGAGCCCCTTCTCTGTGCGTCATTGGCCACCTCCACCTATGAAGGGTGACAGGCAGCTTCGCGGACCTATTGCGGCAGGAGGCGGAGGCCACTCGGCCCACCCAGAGCTGCTTTGTTAGGGGCTCCGTCGCTGTTCCCCAACAGCCGCGCCTTCTTGGCCGACCCCAGGGGTCCCCAGGCCGCGCCGCGGGAGTTGCGTGGGAAGGCAGCCCAGGGGCGCGTGGCACGGCATCCTTCCGGCTGCGCACCGAGGCCGGGATGCAGCGGGGTACCCAGCGTGCTCCTGTTGTCAGTCTCCAGTCCAACTCCGAACGCCCCGCTCCTGTATCCACGGTCGTTGATTGGCCGGCAGGAGGCGGAGCGATCGTCAGGCAGACCAATTGGAGCCCGGTTTCCCACGCGCTCCTTGGGCCCCGCCCCAGGGGCCGCCCACGGAGGCGCTCTGCCGGCTCTCATTGGCCGACCGCGAGCGCCGGAGCGCGGCCGGGCGGAGCAGCGCCGCCGCCGTCGGGCTCGCATCTCTGCAGCGCAGCGGTCGCCTCGGTCCCGGCAGCCCCGGGATTCCTGCGTTCCCTCATCATTCCGTCCCAGTCGTGGAGACCCGGGACGAGCGTCGCGGGTGAGTATCGCGGGCCTGGGAGCGCGGGCCGGCCGGCCGGAGCCACCCCGAGGGCCGCGGTGAGGATGCCCGGGCTACTCTGCTCCTGACGGGCACGTCCCGACCCCCGTCTCCCGCACACCGGGGCTCCCGGCGGGTCCTAGCTCCCCCCGATTGCGCTCTGTTGGTATTGTTTTCGTGTTCGCAAACTCGGGAGGCGGGGAGACAGCTCTCGCTCGAACCTTAAGGAGGGAGACAAGCGAGCGGCGTCCAGGTGCCCGGCGCCGAATGGAAGTGACAGCGTCCGGGCGTTGGCATTCGGTCTTCCTGGCGGCGGGAGGTCAGCGCTGACTTGCCGCGGCGGCCGCGGCACTTTGTATTTGTCGGTTGATTCTTATCAACTTCGGGGAGGGCGTGCGTGTGCCTGCGTGTGGCTGTGTGTGTCTCCGTCCCCGACCTGGGCACCTCCAGGCCCGGGGCTTCGGCGACGCTGACTGGGCGCTCACCTTGGCGATCCGTGCCCTGCTTGGCGCCGGACCCACGGGGAGGAGAGCGGGGGTCGGCACGCTGGGCCGAAAACCCGCGGCCGATCCGGGAGGGGGGGGCGTTTAAAGCGGCATTTTGCAGGCGAGCAGACAATGACTGGCCTGGGTGCGGGGTCCAGAGGTCTGTGCGTGGGGTGCCCGCGCACGACCGCGGGCCGGGCCGCTGGGATGCTGCTGCGCCGCTCACAGCCCTCCCGGGGACCCGCGTGGGGCCCGCTTTTGTTTACAGACCTCGCCATTGGGCGAGAGCTGCGCCCTGTGCTCCCCCGGCCTGCCGCTGCCGCGCGCCCCTCCGAGCCGGGAGAAGTTGGTGCGTGCTGTCAGGTGATGCCCCCTCCCCCGGCCTCCTGGAGAAATGCTGCAGGGAAAGACGCCCCGGCGGCGCCTTTGCTTCTAGTCCCCGCCGCGCACGGCGCCCCCCAGCCCCCGGCGCCAAGAGGCTCCGCGTGCGGGCCAGGGTCCTTCTCAGATGGGCGGCCGTCGGGGCGCT
This sequence comes from Phyllostomus discolor, assembly GCF_004126475.2. Classification (NCBI taxonomy): domain Eukaryota; kingdom Metazoa; phylum Chordata; class Mammalia; order Chiroptera; family Phyllostomidae; genus Phyllostomus; species Phyllostomus discolor. The sequence continues at coordinate 1,166,490 of NC_040904.2, read as the reverse complement.
GACCGAGCCACGCTCCCCTCCCTTCCAGTAGCGTCCTCTCTCTAGCCTTGCCCCCCCCCCCCCCCCCCCCGCATCAGCCCACGTTGATCCGAGCCTGCCCTTTTCTGCGTGCTGGCAGGTCTTGAAGGACGCGCGTGAGCCCTTCAGGATGCCCACCAATCCGTGCCGCTTCGGTGGTACCCACGCGGCCCGTGGAGCAGCTGCGGGGCACCCTTGAGTCAGAGCGGGCCGGATCGGGTTACCCACGCGTGCTGACTTGGCATACACTTTGTGTGAGCAGGAGTAGAGGTTGAGAGCCTGGCGCTGAGGTCAAACCAGCCCGGGTTCCAGTGCCTGTGCAGTGCCACTCTGAGCGGGGCGAGCCAGGACAGCTACTCAGCCCTCCTGCGTGTGTCCGAGCCTGGGAAGTGGGGAGGAGCGTTCCCACTGGTGTGTGTGTGGGGGGGGGTTAAAATGACAGTATAAATCTCCTGCGTGGGACAGTGCCTGCCACGTGCGAACTGCTGGATCAGTGTGGTTTTCCGAGTGGGGGATTCTTACAGAGGACAGCCCGTGGGTCCTTTCCCACAGCTCTCCTCTCCCAGCTCCTGTTCGTTTTAAAAAGCGTGAGGACTCGTATCAGGGCACGTTTTAATGGCCTCAGGTTTAACTACGAGGCACTGAACTAATCGCTTCCAGCTTCGTTTCCTGTTTGAATTTCCTTCAGGCTTCAGTTGTTTCTCCTGCCCGTCTTCCCTCTTTCTGAGGCTATGCTGAGGCCCAGGCCTGGGCGGAGGCGGAAACCTGGCCAGGTGGGACGGAGCCAATGGCTGCTGTGCGGAGTCATTAGTGCCCGGATGGAGGGAAGTTCGAACAAAGAGATACCTGGCTTTGGCGGGGAGGGAACACTGCCTGATAGCAGGGGAATGTGAGCTGGTAACTTGCTAGTTTCTAGAATGTGCTCTTTGTGCTCCGTGGCAAAGAGCTCCTCCAGGGAGATTGTCTCTGGGCGTAAACACGGAAGTTGCCAAGTAATTATCACCGGGTGGGGGAGCCGCAGCCCTCCGGAGGGAGCTGGGGCGGCTGGGACGGTGGGAGAGGACTGGTCGTGATGAACAGCTTCAGGCGCTGTCGGCGTGTGTGTGACTGGTCTCTGCTCCACCGGCTGATTTTCTGCAGGCGAAGAAAGAGCCAGTTGCATACAGAAAAGACCCAAACAAGAAGAACTCCTTAACACGACCAGATAAATCATTTAGAAAGGACCCTCACAGGCCAGCCTACAGAATAAGATGTTACTGAAAAGGAAATGCCTCTGTTTCGGCACCCTTTGCCAGGTGGGGCAAACGATGGCCCTGGGTCCTGTAACCCAGCTTTGCGTGCAGACCTCAGGCCTTCGCCTGCCGAGACAAGCACTCGGACAAACTGCAGACAGAACTCGGACTGGGCGCCGGCCCCGCAGCCTGCGCAGTGGGATGGACTCCCACTGGTGCCCCTCCACCCCGTGTTCCCGGACCTGCCGGTCACCCCGGTGGCGGTGGTGAGGGCCTGCAACCAGCGGTGAGGCGGTGGGTGTGGATAAACTTGTGACCAGTTTTGAGTTCCTGCACTTGCTTTGGGAATCCTCCTGCCCTTGGGGACGGGGAGGTGGCTCTGCCCCCTGCTGCTGTCTGGGGAACAGATCCTTTGGGGCTCAGACTTGAAAGGGGCACATGGGGAGGAAATCTCATTAGCTGACAGTTTAACTCCATCTGAAGCTCATCCAAAGGGCTGGAACAAAAGCTTGTCCCCTGCAGATCCGTCTTCCAGTTCCCCTCCCCTCCCTTCCCCTCCCCTCCCCTCCCTTCCCCTCCCCTCCTAACCTGGAAGAAAAGGCCGTCCTGGGTCTGTCCCCTCCCCCACCCCCACCAGATTCCTGCGGCGCCCCCCACCCCAGCCCCAGGCATTTCTGGAGCCGGAGCAGCAAGTGATTCCCAGAAAGTGGCTGGGGGCCTGCGCTCCACCCCAGCAGCAAGGAGCTTCCTGTCCTGAGGAGAAGCACTTGGTGCTGCTGCGAGCCACCAGCTTGGGGCTTCCAGCCTCTGGCATAGACGTCAGCCAGGACCTGGCTTCCGCCCGGCTGAGGCCGGGAGGCTGCCTCCTCACTCCGAGGTTACCGCCTCGCTCGGAGTCCTGGGGGCTCCTGACCCCACAGGCTCAGGCTTCTGGTTAGGAGAGACCGTATCTTTCGCGTCACCAGCCATTTGGATCCCTGTATCTAAAACACCGTTTCCACTGGTGTGTGGAGTGTCTGTACGCAGGAGGATGCATTTTCCATTCTAAATTAACCAATGACAGGCCGGCAGAAGGAACTCCTGCCGGAGTGCGGTCGGTCGGTAGGAGACTAATGTGGGTGTAACAATCCACAGTTTCAATGTGAGCGTTTCACCTAAAACATCACATGGCGTGCGTGAGTGTGGTTCTGTCACGGTACAGAATGACACACTTGTGATTTTGTCATAGAGGAGTGTGTCGTCAGAGAGGGGCGTTCCTTGTGCCCGGCCGGCAGGTAGACAGGTGCTGCCGAGGGCGGCTCTGCCCCCCCCCGCCCCCCCCCCCAGGACCGGAAAGAATGATTCACGACGCCCCCAGCAAGACGTTCCTGTTTTTTTCACAATTTCAAACTTCAGGCCCTGTCATCTCTTCCAGTTCAGTTTTACGTAAATAATAGCTCCTGTGTTAAAAAAACACCGCTCATCTGTGTAGGCCGAATCACTTCTTTTTAACGATTTAAAAAAATTTATTAAATAAAGGAGGTACTCGAAAATAAAGCCGTGCTCAGCCAGGCACAGAGTGTTTTGAAAACGAAACAATGCTCCAGTGTAAAAGGGTACAAGATATTAATAGTTAGGCGGCGGCTGCCTTCCACCCCCTCCCCGGCCTCCTGCGCCTCCTTCCGCGCTCCCGCGGCGGGAGCCGCGCGCTGTTCCGGGCCGCGGGGCCTCGGGAGGAACTTCGTCCTGGCCCGGACTGGGGCTCTGCAGAGGTCCTGCCTGAGCTTGGGTGAGACCCTTCTAGAAGACCTTGGCGTTGGCCCTGGCTGGGCTGAGGCTGAGCCGAGACTGGCGCACCGCAAGTGGGGATCTCGCTGACAGGCTGGCACAAGTGGGGGCCGCAGCCCCGGGGCGCCGTGGGTGCGAGCCGCCCGCCCGCCCGGCTGCGCGCGCTCCGAGGGTGCCAGACAAAGAGCGGTGATTCAGCCAGGAGCTCGGTGGGAGGCAGCTTCTTGCGCCGGCGCGCGTCCTGGGCTCCGCGTGGGCCAGGGCCTCCGCGGCTCCGTGTTGCCACAAGTGGTCCGTCCCCCGGGGCGCACGAGGGTGTAGTTGAGGGGGGGGGGTCCCCGCAGTTTTGAGAGCCCCAGCAAAACTGAAGTGTGGGAGGCAGGCCACTGCGAGTTTTTCTGGGGTCTCTTTGAATTCGTGGAGGAGGGATAAAAAGGAGGGAAGAGTGTGTGGTTTAAAAACCAAAAAGACACACCTGTGTTATTTCACTCCGGCCCCTCCCGCATTGCGCGAGTTCTCTGTGTATCCTGGGTACGAGTCCCTCACCGGGCCTGTGACCTGCAGATGCTTCTCCAGTCCGCGGGTCACCTGTTCACAGCCCTGACAGTGTCCCTCGCACGTCCTTTGCCCTTGGAAAGCGACGGCCGGTGAAGCTCGCTGCTCCGTCGAGCCTGTCAGCGCTCTGTGCTCCGCGGCAGGCGGCACCCAGGTTTGTGCGTCCCGCGCCAGTTCTCCGGGCGTGGCTTCCTGAAGTCCGTGGGTTGGGAAAGGGGGCACTGGAAACATTTTTTATTTCAAAGCTGATTTCACATTGAAAAAAGCAACACTTATTTGTTGAAAGAGCTGTGTGTGAGTGGCTCAGCGGCTCATTTGTCAGAGCTCCTGAGGGAGATACCTGCAAGGTAATTTGGAAGTGCAGTCTCTCGGGACCAGCTCCGGGGTGTTGCTGTTTCTGGCTGTTTTGCTGGCACACAGTCCGTGACTGGGGGCAGTTTTCCCGGCCAGCCGGGGACGTGGGCAGCGACTGTGGGCGTTGGCTGTCCTGCCGGGAAGGCTGTGGTTGGTGGAGGCCGGGGGTGTGGCCGTGGCCCTGCCCGGCACAGGCCAGTCCCCGGACAGAGGGCGAGCGGGGCCATCACCGGTGACGCCGAGGGGGACCGTCCAGTGCTGGTGGGGGGCACGCTCACCGCCGGAGGGCACTGCCGCGTGTCTTCGCGGAGGGGAGCCGTTTCTGGGTCCTCCCGTCCTGCAGCGAGCGCGTCAGGCCGGTCAGCAGCCGGAGGCTTCGGGTCATTCCGGTCACTTAAGAGATTTGGTTGTTACTAAGCTACGTAAAGTACCTTTTAGGGCGGGGTGTTTTCAAACACTGGGCAGCACTTTCAGGGGCTTTGGGCTTCTCTGCCTGGGCAGTGCCCCCCCCCCCCATGGGGGGGTCAGTGTTAACTGCCAGGAGAGCTGGTCCTCGGCCCGCACGGCTGCTGCGGTGCGCGTCGTGGGCGGGAGGTGCTCGTGGCCGTGGCCGTGGCCGTGGCCGCGCCGCTCCGCGGAGCTGGTTCACCGAGAGTTAAACATCTTCCCAGGGACGCGCTGCCAGTTCCGTGTGGGGCCCACTGTGACATTTGAGGAAAGTTTCATGAACGTTGGGATAATTATCTCATCTTGAAATCCATGTGATTAGACATTAACATTTCAATTCTACAATTATATCCATTGAACTTTAACATTTTGTTGTAATTAAAAAAATTGAAACCTCATAACTATGGTTTTCACGTAACTGAACAATTTAAGAATCTAATTATTTAAAAATCGATTTACAGAATTTACCTTGTGGGTTTTTTTTTTCCCTTTTTCCCACCTGTGACAGTTACTTACTTACCTGGGGGACCGACCCTGCCCGCAGCCTTGGTTTCGTGAGCCGTCCACGGTTGTGGCAGACTGTTCAGATGACCTTAAAAAGGGTTGTGGGGGCTCGTGGAGCGATGCCAGCTCCCTCCAGTGACCGTTCCTCCAGGAGATGGGGTCCGAGTCCCGCGGGCTGGGCTTGTAAGAGTTGCAGGCCAGCAGCAGGGATGTGGAGTCTCTGGCCAAGGACTGGAGACGAAGTGAATGGCCATTCTTTCTCTCTTTGTTTGACTTACAAGACTTTTGTTTCTAGAGAGGTAGGGGAAGGAAGCGAGAAGGAGGGAGAGCAGCATCGATCCGCGGCCTCTTCAGTGCCCCTGGGCTGGGGACTGAGCCCCCAACCCGGCATGTGCCCCGACTGGGAGTCGGACCTGCTGGCTTTCACTTTGGGGGTCGACGTCCATGCCACCGGCCTCCCGGCCAGGGCTGAAGGGCCTGTTCTCGGCAGCAGATTTGGTGATGCAGCTTCTTGGAGTGAGAAGGGCTGAAGTGACCGCTCACAGACAGCCCCTGGGTTTAGTTGCGGAAACCCACCTCTTCTCAGAAAAAGTCCACCTGTCTGCCTCTCCAGGCCTGTGCCAGCGCACCCGCTCTGAATACCACCTCTACCCCGCCCCCTGACCCCTGACCCCCATGGGGGCGGGGAGGAGGGGGGCAGGCCTCCAGCTCCTCCTCTTTCCCCTGGGGCTGGAGCCGGCACGTGACCATCGGGCAGCCCCCACGCGGTTACAGGGCGTGGGCAGACCCTTTCCAAGGGCGTAAGGTATGGTCTCCACTGCGGTGTTATGGCCACCAGAAACCCAAGATTTGGGGGGAAATGGAATCCTTCTGGGAAACACTAAGGTGCAGCTTTTGCAGGCGACAGAAGGCAGTGTGTGGGATTCTGGAACGAAGACCTTAATGAGGACGTGCGTCCCGTTTAATAGTTTAATGCCCTGAGCAGCCGACTTGACGATTCTTGTCTTAAGTGAGATTCGTATCTTCGAATTTGTTCCTTTTTTTTTTTTGAATAAAATCCTTCCGACTCCTTGCACTGTTACAGTGGCTGATGGCCTTGGGTTAGCCTGGCCCACTTCCCTCCGTTTTTCCCGTTTTTCTCCGGTGGTCTGTGCTCCCCCTTTTCTTTGTCCGGGCGATTCTTCCCAAACATCCCATCTCCAGAGTTTTCTTCTTTAATCATCAAGTGTTTCTCTGAGTGACATCAGGCACCAATAGTAAATGTAGCCAAAATGCCAGCAGTGTATGCCTGTTCGTGTTGAGGTTAAGGGGGATCTTAGGCTGCACCAGTTTCCCTGGCTCTGAGAGGCTTCGCAGGGATCGGGGCAGCTTTGTAGCCGGGGGCACCGAGTTAACTCCACGGGCGGACAGTCGCTGTGGGATGGGCTGATGCGTGGAGACAGGAGGTTTTCGGGTGGTTTTCCCCCTGGTAATCCACTTACACGGGCGGAGGGGCGGGAGGGCGGTGAAGCGCCTCTCCAGCAGGGGGATGGGGCGCAGTGAAGCGTCCGGATTCCAGCTGGAGGGACCGAGGGGAGAGCGCCCCGGGGAGTTGTCCGGGGGAGGGTCAGCCCCCTCCGCGCCCCCCCCCCCCCCCCCCCCCCCCCCCCCCGTGGACACACCCTGTCAGGCTGGGGTCGAGCTGGGGCCCTCTGTCCTCGGAAAGTGGTCCACTTGCAGGCGGGCTGCTTCCCTCTCTCCCCTCCCGCTTTGCTCTGAGGGTGTCTGGCAGCGCGGGCACCGCCCGCTCGGGCCTGGTGACCTGGCTCCTCTGGCGGGTGGCTGCTGCGTCCTCCCGCTGGCCCGTCCTCTCTGAAGCCCGCGGCACCAGCACCGGTCACATCCAGCCCCATCTGTGTCCGTGGTTTCCCAGGGCGGCTGTGGGCAGGGCCCAGGACATGGAGACTCCCTCCCCCGCAGCGCTGGAGGCCAGAAGCCCGAGACCAAGGTGTCTCCGGGCCATGCCCCCGGGGGGGTTCTGGGAAAGGCGTCTCCAGGGGTCTGCCGCGTGGGCTCCAGGGCCGTCCGGAGCTGGCCTGCTGGGTCGCGTGGTCTGCTCAGCCGCTGACTGGCAGCACGACCTTGGACAGTGCCCGACCTTGCCCTGTGCGTGGGTTTTCTGTACTGTGAACAGTGCCCACCTTGCGGGGCTGCCGTGGGGGTGGATCCCGGTAGGTGAGTCCCCCGCCCCGGGCACCTGGCACCTGGCCCGGCTCACAGGGTCTGCCGGAGCCTCCCCCCGCCCCTCGGAGCTGTGGCTTCTCCCCGGCGGGTGTGTTCCTGTTGGTCATGCCGAGGGCCCCGAGGTTGCCCCTGGAAAGCCTCTGGGACCTTCTCTGCTGGGGTGGCGAACCCACGGTCGTCTGGGGGGCTCCGCAGGCTTTGCTGGGGTCTTGCTCAGGGAAGACCATGAGGTGAGCTCAGGAGGGGTCAGGGCCGGGCCTCAGGCTCCTGCCAGCTGAGGTCCCTTGTTGGGGGCTTGTCTGCTCCCGGGGGGTGGGGGTGTGGAGAGTGCGCCCCATGAGAGACCGGGCCGCGAGGACAAAAAGGCCAGGGGGGGACCAGCCTTCTGGCCGACCGAACAGGGTCAGTTGAAAGGGTGCCCTGCCGCCTGCCTCTCCCGCAGACCGGGTCCTCCCGGGCCGGGGAGCGCGGCCCCGGCGGTGGTCTTCCCGCCGGGCTCTGGGAGGGGGTCCTTCCCTCTCAGCGGCTTTAAGGAGTCAGGGCCAACGTATGCCTCAGCCTGAGGGCGATGAGAGAAACAAGTAGAGCTGATGAGAACTTCCTTAGAGCAACAAGCCCTTGAGAGAAAACATCAGGCCCTGCCAACACCGGGCAGCGGTGGCTCTCTGTGGAGGGCTGTCTCGGGCGGGGCTGGCTGCGGGGGGCAGACACGTGGGCTCCGGGTGCTGGGTCGGGTCTGTGGCTGGGGCAGGCCGGGCCGGCCCTGCGGGCCCCGCTGTCCGCGGAGAGGCTCGCGCTCAGCGCCGGCTTCCCAGCGAGGCGAGAGCCCACGAGAGCCGCGCCCGGCCAGCGCCGGGCCAAGACGTCAGCCGTGGGTCGGGCCGTGTTCGCGTGGTTCCGTGCGCCTGGCGTGCGCAGCGCACGCTCTGTGTCTCCATTCCGTCGAGGGAGTTGGGCTTTTGGGTCTGAAACTTGGTCCCCCGGAGAGGTTCTCTGGGGTCCAGGCGGCTGTTCTGTCCCTCGAAGGGGCCCTGAGAGAGAGGGGTCGGGCGGTTCGGAGACCAGGGTCCCTCCCTCCCTCCCTCCAGCCACACGCGGCCATCAGACGGTCTGCGGCCGTCCTGCCCCGTGGCGGCCACCGGCCCTGGAAGAGCAGCTCGTCTGAGCTAGCACGGCCTGCCCGAGGAACAGGTGGAGCAGACGGACCGCAGACACTTAGTGAGGAGGAGAGGCACGGGATTCAGCGATGACAGTGAAACAGTACGGGTGACGGACTAGGCTGAATAAAGTAGGTCATTAAATGTGACTTAACCTTTTAGCTTCTGTGAAATGCAGCTACCAGAAGATTTTAAGTTTTGTTCTTGTTGGCTGCTCTGGCCCCGGGAATGACTGTCCGCTGGTTCCCCTGGGACGACCGCCGGAGGGGTGAACCGTCTCTTGTTTCAGGAACCCCGACTCCGACGGGCTCCCCCAGGCGTGTCTGAGACCAGGATGCGGGAGGGCCAGCCGGCGGGAAGGTGAGTGGTTCCCACAGCATGAGGTCTCCTGACAGCTCCCTGGAGGGACAGGAGTTTTCTCTGTGGCGGAACTCACCTGGGCAGGTTCATCCGATCGAGTGGCTGGGGCATCAGTGCAGCACCTGTTAGCGCTGCCTGGTTAACTCGGTGGAGGTCACGGCTGACGTGAGAGGACAAGCGAACTCTTTTCCTGAACACTGTTACATCTGTCGGGTGCATAGGTTCAAGGTCACGACTACCTTGGACCTTATGGCTTAACATGAGTCATGAACAAACGTGCATGGTATGTGCTCTGACTGGGAATTGAACCCACGACCTTTCCGTTTGTGGGATGCCGCCCGACCCACTGAGCCACACGGGTCAGGATAGTGATCTGAAAGTTTGACATGGAAATCCCGGAAATATAACAATTCACACGGTTTACGTTGTGCACGGTTCTGAGTGGCAGGATGAAACCTTGCGTGTCCTGCCCTGTCCCACCCGGGACCTGGACCGCCCCTTGTCCGGCGTCTCCACGCTGTGGGCACTGCGCCCACTGGTCCCTGGGTGGCTCGGGGGTCAGATCCGCTGGCAGGTGTCACAGAGCTGGCGGTCACTGACCCTGAGTTCCCTTAGTCACGACCCCGAAGCCATTCCCAAACTCACCATACTGGTGTTGTTGGAGTGGCCCTGTTTCACCAGCAGTGGTTGCTGGTAGCCCCCCGCCGCGTCTGTCCGTGAATTACACTGTGTCACAGGGGTGTGTGTGTGGGGTTCAGTACTGTCCGTGTCTCTGGCGTCGCCGGGGTCTGGAACGACCCCGCAGACGTGGGGGAACGGATGACCCATCCTGCCGGTTTGCACCGCCTGCTGCCGGTGTCACGCAGGCCCCCCTCGCGTGGTGGCTGGTTGGTTCCTCGATGGATCCGGGGGACCCGAGACCTTGTTTCGTCTCTCTAACTCCTGTGTTGTGGGGCACGACATGCCCACCCAGGCTGTGTCTGCTGATTCAGTCAGTGGTCCGTGAAAAAGTCTCGTTCCCCCTCCCCGCTTTCTCTGTTTCCTTCGCTGCCTCCCTCCATCTCCTCCCGAGTGTCCTTCCTGCTGAGGAGTGGGCCACGCGGAGAAGCCCGGAAGGACACGTGCTCAGCTGGGCCTGCACCCTGCCTTCCCAGGGGAGGCTTTCTCAGCTGAGTGCCACTTCATTTTCATTTCAGCCCCTTGGCCCTTCCTTCTGTGCGCCCCCTCCCTGGGCAGCCCCGGGGCGGTGGCCTTCCCCTCTCCTCCCCCCTCCCCCAGGCTGGCTCCTGCAGACCTGCCTCGGGCGAGGGCGGGCTGGGCCGGAGCTGGGCACACACAACGAGCCTCCGCCGGGGTGACTGGCCGCAGCCCAGGGTGGAGCGCCTGCCACACGCCCACACGAGCCAGGTTTTGCCGGAAACAGTCCCAACGGAGAAGGGGCAGGAAACCGTGGTAACGCGCTCTGGGGGCGGCGGGGAACAAGGAGGTGGGCCCAGCCGACGCCGCAGAGGACGCGGGGAAGCACGAAGGGCGGCCGGAAGGTGAGGTGGGCCCGCGGGACGCCTTCCGCCTGGACAGGCGCAGGCCGCCATCTGGAGGGACGGTGGCCGCGGCTGTGGCTCTGCGGGGCGGCCGGGAGTGTATGGCTGGCCCGGAGCCCGCGCCGAGTCCTGGTGCTTGGGCTCGGAGGTCAGGAGCGACGGTTTGTTTTTCCAGCCCCTGAATTAATTAGGAAGGCAGCCAGCCCCGCGCTCTGCTCGGGAGGCTCGGCCTTCCAGGTGAGCAGGCTCAAAGCAGCGTCCCCCTCTGCAGTCACTTGACACGCTCACGTCGCTGGCTCCGCATCCCGAGGGCGGCCGGGGCCCGGACCTTGGAGGTGGGTCCCGGACCTTGGAGGTGGGTCCTGGGGTTGGAAGTGCGCCGACCACCCTGCGGGCCGGCTGCCTGCTCAGGGCGGCCTGGCCGGAGCCTCGCTTCTGCGTGGGAGCCCGTGGGGGCCACGCTGGCAGTCCGTCCAGGGCCACCCCCATACAGATCTTGTGGGGGGAGCTCAGGCTCCAGGGCCCCAGGGTTGTGCTGGGAGACCTGGCGTCCCGAGGGGGAGGGCGGGGGCTGGGAGCTGGATGGGTCTCTGTTCCGGGCTCCACCGAGGTGCTCACTGGCTCATCCTCACCCTCTTCTCTGTGAAACGCGCAGTGACGCTGGAGAGGTGGCAGCACAGAGGCCTTTGCCTGGCGTGACCGTGACTCGTCCGTCCCGTCAGCGTAGGTCGGGCCAGGTTGCCGCAAGTGCTAGGTGGTGCTGTCAGGGCCTCGGGACACGGACGGGACGGCCGCTGCACGAGTGACGCCAGCAGGTAGTGATGGGACCCCCGCAGCGGAGGGAGGCGAGTGAGGCCGCCAGGGCCGCTGGAGGGGCGTCGCGTCTTTCCTGTTGGAGCATCCTGCTGGTCTCCCAGGACACTGGCCTGGGAGGGGCTGGCCTGGGAGGGGCGGGGACTGCAGAGGGGCGGGGACTGGAGAGGGGCGGGACTGGAGAGGGGCGGGGACTGGAGAGGGGCGGGGCGCTCGCCTGGGAGGGGCGGGGCTGGAGAGGGCCTCCCCCGAGCTGGAGGGGAGTGATGTCTCTGGGGGAGAGTCTGGGCGCTAAGTTCCGAACACAGGTTTGCCCGCTTGCCCCTCTGTGGGTGGGGAGGGAGGATGCTGGGGAGAAGAGGGGTGCTGGGGGTGACCTGTTTCGCTGTCTTGGCTTCCTTCTGGCCCGGACAGGGCAGTGGTCTTGACCCGTGAGGTCCTGAATGGCGCGAGAGGAGTGGCAGATGCTTGTAAGGTGCTCAGGGAAAGGAACCTCCATCCTAGGGCTGTCAGGCGGCAGGGTTATCATTCCGGTGGGAGGGGGGCCTTCCCTGGGCCTGCACAGGCCAGAGGTGTTGGCCGTCTCTGTAGCGGCTTTGTGGGCAATGTTCAAGGGTCTTCTTTACGCAGAAATGGAAAGACCGTAGCCAGAAAAAGAAATGAGGAAGGAAAAAACTCACAGGCAAATCCGAGTATTTAATGGATACAGCAAATCAGACCTCTGACAAGCTGCTACGAAGGTCAGAGGACGGAAGTTTCCAACCGGATTCGAACGGCAGTGCGTGGCGGGGAGGCACACGGCACGGGAGGGTCTACAGCGTGACGTCGGTAACAGAGAGCTCGGAGGGGGGTGAAAAGGTCGTCCTTGTAGAGACCACGTGTGAGCAACCACACACCTGGAACGGGGTACGTGAACAAAACACTCCAGCGAAGCAGCGAAGCAAAGGGGCGAGAACGAGAGAAGTAACGAGCAGGGCTGTAAAAACGACCGAAACTGAGCAAAATGGAAACGAGCAGACGCCTCTGAGTAGCTCCTTCCAGGGTCAGTGGGTGTGCGCTCCTGTGAAAACCGTCCGGTGGCTGAATGAGTCAGGGGTCAGGGCTCACGGCCCATCTAGACGCCGCGCCCGAGAGACTCGCTTCGAAGCAGGAGACACACACAGCGAAAGTGAAGGGTGGAAAGAGATATTCCACGCAAGTAAAAATGGAAAGAAAGCTGGGGTAGCAACACTGACATCGTCCAAAACAGGCCTTAAAGCAGAACACGTGAACAAGAGACAGAGGAACACCGCGGAACTGAAAAGGGGTCGGTCCGAGAAGAAGACGTAACGGTTGCGAGTTGCTGTGCGCCCAGCGGGGGCTGCCTAAGCAAATAGACTGACCACTAGTGGACGTAAAGGGAGAAGCCCACAGTCACGCAGGGCTGGTGGGGGACTTTAATGCCCTATTCACGGCGTTGGGTAGCACGTTCACACAGAACATTATGAGAAAATAATGGCCTTGAATGTCCCCGTGGATCAGCTCGACCGCATTAACGTTTGTGGAACATTTCACCCCCATCCTGCCGGATACACATCTCCCCAAGTGCACAGGGAACATCCTCTAGGACAGGCTGTGAGGGCACCGTGCAGGCCCGTCCGTTCAAGAGGACCGAAGTCACATCCAGCGTCTTTTCTGGCCGCGGTGGCAGGAGACTGGAACTCAGCCCCGGGAGGAAAGCTGGGAGAAGCAGAAACTCCAGACAGATGGAGGCTGAGCAGCCTGCAACCTCCTGGCCAGTCTTTCTAACTTGATGGGCTGCATCAAGATCAATGTCTATAGCTATACAGCCTACCTCAAGAAACAAGAAAATCTCAAGCAGTTTTTAAGTCTACACCCAAAAGACCTAGGAAAAGAAAAACAAAACCTGAAGTAAACAGAACTAAGGAAGTGGTTAAGATCAGAGTGGAAATAAAATAGAAGTGAAGAAACAGGAAAAGATCAGTCCATGAAACTAAGAGCCTGTTCTTTGAAAAGACAAGCGAAGTTGCCAAATCCCGAGCTCACACTCACCTAGAAAAAAGAGGGAGAGCCCGAATGAATGAAACTACAGATGAAGGAAGTTACAACCCACATCACAGGACTGAAGAGTCGTTAAAGAATACTACGGCAATTGTATGCCACCAGTTCAACAATCTCGACGAAATGGATACGTTTCTGGGAGACAGAACCAGGAAGAAATACAAAATCAAATAGAAATCATCACTATCAGTGAGATTGAAGCAGTAATCAACAAAACTTCCAAAAAATGAAAGTCTAGGACCAGCTGGCTTCACAGAATTCCACCAAACAGTCTAAGAAGGATCTGTCGTAAGCAATTCCAGAAAAGGGAGGAGGAAGGAACACTTCCAAACTCCTGAGAAAGCAGCGTCGCCCTGCTAGGAAGATCCGATGAAGACAGACACTAAAGACGTCAGGAAAGAGAACATTACAGGCCAGTGCACTCGATGACCATGGATGCAGAGACCCCCACGGAATGTCAGCAGACCGGGTCCAACGGCTCACTGAAAGGGTCTCACACCACGACCACGTGGGATCCGTGCCCAGGATGCGAGGACGGCTCAATGCCCCCAAATCAGGCAGTGCCATATGTCACGTTACAGAAAGAATAAAAGCCCCGTGATCATCTCAATAGATGTGGAGAAAGCATTTGGCAGAATTCAGCATCCTCTTGTGATTAAGAGCTCTCAGCAAAGTGGGCAGAAGGAACCTTATCGCAGCACGATGAAGGCCACGTGACAGGCCTGCGGCTGACTCCGTGCGCGGCGGTGAGAGGCTGCAGGCTTTTCCTCCAAGCTCCGGAACAGGATAAGGAAGCCGCTCTCACCACTTCTGTTCCACACGGCACGGGGAGTCCTAGCCACAGCGGTCAGATGAAGCAAAGGCACAGAAGAAGTAAAAACATCCAGGTCACAAAGGAAGAATTACAACGCTCAGTATTTGCAGGTGATGAGACACTGGATATAGAAAACCCAAACACTCCACCAAAACACTGTCAGAACTAGCAAGTGAGTTCAGCAGAGTTGCAGGACGTGGAATCAGTGTGTGTGTGTGTGTGTGTGTGTGTGTGTGCGTGTGTGTGTTGGGAGGGGAGTGGCTTATGGCTGTTGACATGGAAACCCAAATCAGTAGCAGTCGTTAATAAATGTGGTTTGCCTACTGCCAACTGTGACCCTGCGCTTGCCCAGCCCGTGTGAGATCTGAGACGTGCGTGTTCACCAGTGTGAGCCACCAGAGGGAGAAAGTCGGAAAACGTCCCCGTGTGCACTCGCCGCACAGACCACGGGCTGCCCGGGAGTGAGTGCGGCGAGCAGGTGACGGACACCTGCACTGTGAAGACCGGCAGGCGCTGGAGGGGGACGTGGAAGAAGACACAGATGAGGGGCGGGACGTGCTCGAGGAGTGGAAAGGTCAGTGCGTGCCGCCACAACAGCCTTCCGGTGCAAAGCAGCGTGCGGAGAGGACTGCCAGGGGGTTCTCCTTGGGATTAGAGCCGCTAGCCCTGAAATTCCCCAGCTAGTTGAGTTGGGGAATGGGCCGCCCCTCCTCCCGGCCCGGCCGCCGCGTTCTGCTTTCTGCCGTCCGGGTCTGGCCGGTGGAGGCGATGGGTGCGGAGTGACGTCTCTCGGGGACTCGGTCTGCGTTTCCCTCGTGGCGAGGGACGTTGGGCGCCTTCTCCTGTGTTTGCTGTCAGTACAGATGCAAGTGTCCACACCGGCGTGCCCTCCTGCTGTCCCCTCCCGCTGTCCCCTTGCCCTTCTTCAGCGTCATTGCTGTCTGCCCAAGACTGCCGGGTTCCACTGTGTCCCAGCAGCCGCGGGTCTTCTCGGGAGAGCCGTGGCCGTGGGGGTTGCGCAGCCCTGCGGGCGTGTCTGTCTCTCCCGGGAGGACCTGGGGTGGCTACTCAGAGGAAGGAGCCGGCGGGGGGCCGGCGATGGCCAGAGGGTCGGGGGCCGCCTGCCTGACAGGCGTGACTGTGTAACTGGGACCCTCCCGTGAATGGGTTAATTTCAGCGCTTCGATGTCTCCGTGGAAAAATGGTGTTGTGGATGAGCATCCTCTTCTCCCCCCCGCATGGCCTCCTAAATTTCCTGGTTTTTGGAATCCAGAGGACGTTCTTATGGGAACAGTGTTACCGGGGTGACTGTTTCCCGGGTTACCCCTGGCGGCCAGGGAACCCACGCGTCGACTCCCGGGGCCAGCAAGTGTGTGGCGGGGCCAGACCGATGGCGTGCGCCCTGGCGCTGCCCGGTCCCCGGACTGGGACGTGGGGCCCGCCCTGTCGTGCCCGCAGCCCCTGCTCCACACCCTGGGGCCGAGGCCGGCGGGTGCACGCTGGTGCCGAGAAGACGAAGAAGCACAGTGCTCACCGAGTGTGTTGGCCTCGTGAGCCACGCACTCGGAGGCTTGCAGAAACGTGAGTTTACTCCCCTTCCCTTTCTGCCGCTGGGAGTTCACACTCGGCAGTCTTGCTGCACCCCTACCTGGCCCTGGGGGAGGAGCCTCGCCTCTTCCAGCCTCCGCCCACCGGCAGTCCCTGGCTTGTGGCCACCTCACGCCCACCTCCGCGTCTCGGCCCCTGTTCCCCTCTCCTTTTCTCGGTGTGTCTCTCTCACATCTCAGATCTCCCTCTGCATCCGTCTTACTAGGGCGTGTGTGACTGCATCTTGGTTAGACCCTTAACCTGACCACATCTTTCATTTTGCAAGGGAGCGTTTATAGATTCTGGGTGTAGGGTGTGCGGATCTTTTTGGGAGACACTGTTTAGCCTGCCACCGTGAGGAGTAATAATAACAGCCTTCCCCACACGTGTTTTTGTGTGACGGACCATCTGTGGCCACGCGGTGGGGCAGGCGGCGGTCATGCCTCAGGCCCCCCCCCTCCGAGTGTCTCAGCCCCCGGCCCGGTGCCCGGCGCAGGATGGACGCCTGGCGCGGCCTCGTTTGGTTTCCGACAGTTTTCTGCTGCGCCATCCTGACGCTCCTCTGGTTTCCTCCTGGCACCCTTTACCCGCCTTCCCTTCTTTGTGCCCTGGGCGGGCTCGGCTTTGTGGGCGCCTATGGGTGGTGCCGGGATCAGGCTCCCTGGTGAGGCGAGAGGAAGTGTTGCCAACCGGCGCGTGTTAACCCCACTTCGGTGATCACCTCCTTCCGGAGCCCCTGGGGGTTTTGGTGCCGGGGCCCTGGGGCCAGCCGGGACCCCTCCCGAGACAAACCGGCGCCTTTCCGGCATCTCCCGAGGGCGTTCTTCGCCTGCCCAAGGGGTCTTTCTTCGGACCAGTGGCCGTGACGGGGAGCCTGGCACCCCTGTTTCCTAAGTCACTCGCTCCACGACGCTCGGACCACCTCCAGGTCCGTCCCGTGGGATCCCTAGCGTGGCCGCCTGGACACCAGGGTGATTGCACGAGCTTGTGATTCCCGGTGCCTGGCTTGTGCCTCAGCCGAGGGACTTACCAGATGGACCCTCGGCCGCCTGGGTGGAGCTGGAACAAAGCACCGATGCTGGCCCTGGCTGTGGGTGCCGGGTGGGCATCAGACCCCCGGAGGGCTGGAGACCTGGGGCCCCGAGTCCGGACTGCAGCAGGTCGGGGGAGGGCGAGACGTGGGTGTTGACGCTGCTGGTGCTTGGAGAGCCACTGTGCAGGGCGGGGGGCGGGGGGGGTCACGGAGGACGGAGCACCTGCCCGACCTCGGGGTCAGAAAGGCGCCACAGGGCGGCTTTTTCCGGTTGACCTTGGACGGGCTGGTTGGGCTTTCCAGGCGGACAGATAAGCAGGAGTGTGGGGGGATTGGGGCCGGAAAGGGGCTTGGGGCCGTGGAGGGCGGCCTGCAGCTGGGCAGTGAGGAAAGGGGGCGGGTGTTCGGGGGGGGGGGGGCAGAGTGTCGGAGGGGTGTTGGCCAGGGCCAGGGGGCTTGGGTTCCCGTGGGTCTGGGCCCCAGGGAGCGCAGTGCGAACCAGGCCGGGCCCTCCCGCGAGGTTGAAGCTGCGCGCCCGTGCAGCAGAGAGGAGGCGGCGGCGGCTCGGGAGCGGGGTGTCTGGCTCTGTCTCGCTTCGCCCCGTCGCGGCCTCCACCCCGGGCTCCGCCGGAACAACGCAGGCTTTGTCCTGGGGTCCCACCTGCAGGCCTGTGCTCTGCCTGCCCTTCGGCCTGGGGCGGTGGGAACTGGGACATCAAAGGGCCCGCCTCCTCTCCCTCCACCTTGTCTCGGAGCCCTCGGCAGCTGCGGCCCCAGCCCTGGCCTCGCAGCTTTGACCTCGCAGGCTTCAGGGCCTGAGAAGAAAGGACCTGTGGCCGCCGGTTCTGTCCTTCGGCCGGTTTGGTTGGGTAATGAGTTGCCTTCTCAGCTGAGCGGTTCTTGCTGTGTGTGGTCCTGGGTTTGCACTGCATTGTGGGGCAGACCCCTGTGGGTACGTGCGCTCCGATTTTGGAAAGGAACAGGGACCTTCCCCCCAAATCGGAAGTCGAGTGGCCGCGTCGCCCAGCAGTTCCGCTTCTGGGGTTTGTCCAGGAGCATGGGCAGCGGGGCTTTGAAGGGACAGCTGTGCCCGCGCCCCTGGCAGCGTCGCTGGGGCAGCCGGCGTGCGGAAGCAGCTCCGGTGCCCCCTGGTGGGCGCGCGAGGACGGGACCCGGGGTGCGCGTGCTGGGGTCTCGCGCAGCTCCACACAGGAAGGGCGCCCTGACTCGTGGGTGAGCCTGGAGGGCGCCGTGCCAACTGAGCAGGTCGGCCGTGCAGAGGGGAATGCCGTGTGCCCCCTCCGGGCGACTCAAGGTCAGAGACCTGGAGGAGCGCCGTGGCGGCGGGGGCGGGGCCAGGGCGGGAGGTGGGTGGGAGCTGGGGGTGCTTGTTGGGTGGGGGCCAAGGTCCAGTGGGCTACCCAGCGGCGAATACACTTGATGTCCCTGAGCTGTGCGTTTGCCCGACAACGGTTAACGTGGTACCTTTTGTGTGCTGTTCGCGCAGTAGAAAAAGGGAAGGATGCAAAAAAAAAAGAGTGAGTACGTGTGCGTGCGAGAACGAGCGTGGCCCGGCTGGGGAAGGGGCTGGTCTGCCGTGGCCGTGGTGTTGGCCCGTCCGCGGCGCCCGGTTTCCGTGCCTGTAAAGTGCGCAGAGCCCAGCAGGTCTTGGCGAGCCGGCGCTCTGACTCCGGCCCCTGGACTCTCGGGCGTCTGCTGTTCTCCTTTTCCTCTCGCAGCGTTTGGCCCCCGTTCTGAACGGGCTGCCGCTGAGGGGAGTTCACCGTCCGCGCCTGAGGGAGGGTTGGAGTGCGGCCGTTCCTGGCCTTTCCGTAACATCCTTCGCCCGCTGTCCGAGGAGACGCTGCTGGGCAGAGACGTGGGGGCAGCCGGGGCTGGACTGCCTGTCCCCCTGCCCCCCACTCAGTTCGTGGAGCCGAGTGTGAAGGGAGCGTGGGGTGCGCCCGCAGGTGCACGCAGGGTGCTCCGGAGACCCAGCACAGGCGATCTGGGCGAGAGCATCTCGGGCAGCGTCCTGCGTGGACCGGACACCCTGTCCCCTGGCGTGCCAGCTCCGCGTCCCCACGCCTGTCTTCTCCGGCCGAGCCTTCTCCTTGGCTCTGCCTGCCCGCCTGCCTCCTGAGTGCGGGCGCGGCCCCGGAATCGGGGGTCGGTGGGGTGGAGGCGCTGGGAGGGGGAGGGGAGAGGGGGACTCAGGTCTGCTTCCTGCCTCGGCTGCTCCCTGGCAGCTCCCTGTGGGCCCTCGGGTGTGGGGGCTGGCACTTCCCCTTCCCGGTTCCCTGAGGTGTGTCCCCTGGTGGACTGGTTTGGCGACCCTGTCACAGGGAGTGCTGTGCGTCATTGCTCCCGGAACCACATTCCTCGCTGTGACGTCCCCCCCCCCCCAGCTGAGCGAAAGCTGGACGGCCAGTGGAACGGGAAGAGGGCAGTGTGCAAACCAAGCCCGAGGCCCACCGTGCCCCTCCCCCCCGAGTCTCACTCCTGCTGCGCCCCGTCCCACGGCGGGAGGAAGAGTGTTCTTCCTGGTCCCTGGGGCTTCCCCGCCCCGCTGCTTCTGGGACCGGATTCCTGGGGCAGGGAGACTGTGTGTGTGTGGGGGGGGGCCCACAGGCGCGTCCCGGGGACACTTGGCATCGGGATGCAGCAGCCGACGTGTGTGAGGGTCAAAGCTGCGGGAGACGGCAGACCCCCTCGCTCCCCACAAGGTGTCCGATCCCACTGGACAGTCTTTGCGGAGCCTGCTGGCGTGCCCCCAGGCCCCAGGCCCCGGCCGGGACGCAGGTCTCCGCGGCCCCTGTTCCAGCTGCAGACGCGCCCGCCCCCGCCGCCGGGTCTGTCTGACTACAGCTCATCTCCAGGTGCCGCCGCCCGGTGCCTCCTCGCCTAGCCGTGTGACCCTGTCCTGCCGGGGCGGGTGCCGCGGCCCGGCCTCACGTGTCCCCCACCTCCCCCCACGGGTCTCTCGGTGTTTTGTCTCTTTCCTGAACTTGGGGTTTTCCTGTGCAGACCCTGCACCAGCCCAGCTGGGCGCTGGCGCCGCCCCCAGCACGCTTGGCGCTTTCTGCCTCTCCGCCTGGACGCCGGCTGTGCCAGCGCTCTGAAGAGGCCGTGCACCTGATTCCCCGTCCTTAACGATCCGCTTCCAGTGGCAGCGCTCATCAGGCCGTTCTTAAACTCTCGGCTGACGAGAGCTCTTCCTCTTCTAGAGCCCGCTCCCCTTCCCCGTCTCTTCCGCTGTGGGCCGCGTGCTCGTGTCACGTAGCGGTGTGTGCGCCCCGCTCTTCCTGCTCACCCTGCGCATTCCCGGGGGGGGCGCGGAGCTCGTCCTCCCTCCCCCGTCCAGGAAGACCCGGACCACTCGGGGGGCGGTGTCTGGAACAGTGGGCTCTCTGTGTCTCCCCACCCCCGGCCTGCCCCGGGAAGGTGGTCCACCTGCGGCTGTTTGCAGGGCTGGCTCACTGAAAGGGAGAGGCCCCTCGGGGGTTGTGTGGGAGTTACGTACAGCTCCAAGGGGTGGGGGTGCGGGGGTGCCCACGTGTTCGTGGGCACCCTCAACAACTTCTGGAAACACAGCACACGCGTGCCCGTCACCCCGGTTAAAAGGGTGGTGGCGTTGAAACACACCTGCAGGGTCTGATCCCGTTTCCAAATCAGACCACACTCTGCGGCGTTGGGGGCCAGGACTGGGACGTGAGAGTGGGGGCGGCAGTTCACCCCCGAGCAGAGGCCTGGGCTCCTCCTCGCAGGAGGAGCTGGCACCCAGCAGGCGCTCTTGTCTCCATGGCATCGTGTCCCCACGCACCACGTGCCGAGGCTCTGACCCCAGGGGGGCTGCAGCTGGAGACGGGGCCCGGAAAGAGAGCGTTCTGGTTGGATGTGGCCTGGAGCGTGGGCCCCTAACCTGAGGGGCTGGTGTTCCTGGGAGCAAGGTAGGGAGCTCCTTCTCTGTTTCTCTCTGTCTCACTCTCTGTCTCTCTGCATGTGTGGGGGCACTGAGAGAAGGCCGAGTGAGGACGCAGTGACAAGGTGGCGGAGTGCACACACCGGAGGCTGGCCCTGCCGACACCGTGATCTTGCACGTTCGCCTCCGGGCTGGGAGATGGGACTTCCTGTTGTTGAAGCCCCTGGTCTGTGGGGCTTTGTTCCGGCCACCTGAGTGGACGAAGGCGTTTATTTTTCCTTTCTTCCAAAGGTGGCCACCGTGCGCCACCCCCTCTGTGGTGACATCAGGGTCCGAGCCTGCCTTTACTCTGGCCCGGGGCAGGGTCGGGCTTCTCGTCCGTACGTCCACTCTCTGTCTCCACTGGGCGGACCGGAGAGCCAGGGGCGAGGAGGCCAACGCCGTGTGCTCAAAGCCCCTCGCGTGGCCCGGGCGGTGGACCCCGAGGGTGAGCCCGGTGCTGTCAGCGCGCTTGGGTAACCCTGGACAAATACGAGCAATGCCTCACTCACGAATGCGGCTCCGGTGACACGTTGTGTCCCTGAGCAGCAAAGACGAGGAAGTGGGTCAGTGACACACTGCACTGCTTTGTGGTAAACGCGGGTGGCCCGGCTTAATGGACACCCCGGTCTGAGGGAGGAGGGTGCGCTTGAAAGCGTGAGCACCCGGCGGCGACGAGGGGGGAGCAGGCACAGCCTGTGGGGACAGTCCTGTCACCAGCACCCGTCTGCTGTGCCTCGCAGGTGGAGCCACTGCTTTCTTTCGACATGTCCTTCCGGGATGGTGGCTCCGCACCAGCTCGGCCCTGAGCCCCGGGAACCCAGGGGCGTTGGTGCCGTCCTGAGGGAGCGACAGCCCCTCAGGACCCATGGGCAGTGGCCCCACGGTGCTGCAGGTGCCGCCTGCCAGCGCGTGCCGTGGGAGCGTGCTGAGGGCGGGCAGCGTTTCCTGCCGACTGAGGGCAGACGTCGGGGACGGCGTCCGCCAGAGCGGCCGGGCTGGGGCTGAGTTTGGGGCCGGAGGTCCCGAGAGCCTGGGCCCGGCGGAGCAGCGGTGCTCCAGGCAGCGGGACCCCGGCGTGTCCTGGAGGGCCGTGTGCACGCCGGTCCTGCCCCTCCCCCGTCTCCTCTCCTCCTGTGCGGCCAGTTCCGTCCCGTGAGCTGGTTCCCTGGGGCGAGAGGAAGGCCCGTCTGTAGTGTTTGCCGGTTTTCATGGTGCGAATGTTCCCACCAGGGCGGCTCCACGGTGCCCACCCGACGTCGGCCGGCCCGCAGAATCCCCACAGCAGTTAGCGGTGGGCCACAGGCCTCTCCAGTGCCACTCGGTGGTGGACCACTGCCTCCCATCTTTTCATCATCCGCCCGTCCATCTGTTTGTACATCCATCCACCCGCCCATCCTCCATCCTTCTTTCCATTCTTCTATCTGTTCATCTATCCGTCTATCCTTCCATCCTTCCTTCCATTCATCCATCTATCCATTCTCCACCCACCCATCCATCTGTCCATCCATCCATTCGTCCATCCATCCATCCATCCATCCCCCATCCTTCCATCCATCCTCCACCTCCCCATCCATCTGTCCATCCATTTGTCCACCCATACATTCGTCCATCCCTCCATCCACCCATCCTTCCATCCATCCGTCTATCCATCCGTCCATCCATCCATCCATCTATCCTTCCATCCATCTATCCATCCATCCTCCACCTCCCCATCCATCTGTCCATCCATTTGTCCACCCATACGTCCATCCATCCCCTCATCCTTCCATCCGTCTATTCATCCATCCATCTATCCATCCATCCTCTGCCTCCGCATCCATTCATCCATCCACCCATCCATTTATCCATTTGTTCATTCATCTCCGCCAGCCCCGTGAGCTCAGGGCGGGGACCGTGGTGGACGAGTTTCGCGCCTCGCCAGCCCTGCCTTCCCCCAGCCGCGGCCGAGCTGAGCTGGGGGCAGTTTGTGTTTGGAGGTGCGGTGCTCACACCGCCTGTCTGGGGAGGGAAAAAGCCATGTGGGTGAGCCGTGTGCGGCCGCTCCAGGCCTTGTGTTTGCTGTTTCCCGCATCCTTCACCCTCAGACGCTCCCAGTAAACGCCCGTTTGCAGCCCTCGCTGCTGGGGACGCGGGCCCCAGCCCCTGAGGCGGCTGTCGGAGGGCCCCGGAACCTTGGTGAACCTTGGTGTCGTCGGGCTTGGCGGAGGACGACTCCAGAGCCCTGGCTGCTCCCCTTGGCGGCGGGGTCTTCCTGCCCCGCCCCTGGGCTCCGGCCCGGCCGGACAGGGGCAGGCGGGCCAGTGCTGGAGAGTTCCCGGCGGGTCGGGGGTCTCGTGGGGTCGGTAGAGAAACCTCACCAGCCATGGCCGTCGGGGTCTCGGGGCCAGGGGGTCCGGTCCGGGGAGACACCAGCACCTCGGCCGGCAGGTCACTCTGTGGGCAACAAGGGGCTTCCGTGAGCCCCGAACCAGCGTGATGCCATCCGGCAGCAGCTTCCAGACAGCGTCCTGGAGGCAGCCGGCCCTGGGAGCCGGCCCAGCAGCACAAACCCTCGGGGCCAGGGGTCGGCGCCCCCGGGTCGGGTGGTGCGGAAGGACTGTGCCTGCCCTGGCAGGTGGGCCTGTGGCAGGTGGACCAGCCGAGTGACGGTGGTGCTGACGCCCGCAGGGACAGTCTCTGGTCTCAGCCCCGGGCAGAGCCCCATGCACCTGCGATTCCCTCTCCGTGCCCCACCCCTCAGGCAGCTCGGTGACCATCCCCGTTTCCCAGGTGAGAACAGCCGCTCCGCTCCGGTGCCTGTGCTGTGGTTTCAGGAGCACGGACACAGAAAGCCGGTGCCTGAGTCCCAGAGACGGTGCCGGCTCGGGGGCTGTCCTCAGGGCGCAGGGGCCCCTCCCACTCGTCGGGCCGAGGGGACCGGCTGCAGGGAGCCGGCAGGGCTGCCGCTGGCCGGGGCACCGTGGCGCCCTCACCGCTGCATGCCAGACCCCCGCCTGAGCCTGGTGTGGGCTCCTGTAACCCTCACAGAAAGGGGGGGTGGGGATGGCCAGGGCGTCCGGCTGATAGGTGGGGAAACTGAGTCGGGGGAGAGGCCGCCCTGTCAGTAAGTGGCAGGACCGAGTGTCAGTGGAGGTCACCGGGCTCCTGAGTGGCCTCCGCGCTGGGTCCCTGGAGCCGCTGGGGTGGGGGGGACACTGTCCTCGGGCCCCGTGGGGCAGAGGCTCTGGTCTCTCTTGGGCGTCCCTGCCTGGTGGCTTGTCACCCCTCTTGGCATTGGCCCTGGCGCAGGCGGGAGGGTGGCTTTGTGGGCTCTCGTGGGTTTGCCCCCAAGGGCACCCGGTGGCGGGGATGGAGACGGCTCTGAGGGGCAGAGAGCAGTGTGCTGGCGAGCGGGGCACATGCTGGGTGTCGGGGCACCTTTCTCACCGACCCCACGACAGCCCTGTGAGGGGAACCGGCTCTGGCAGGGTGCGCTACCGGCCCTCGGCCGACAGGCCTGGGGTGCAGGGCTGACTCCTCGGTGCCCGGACTGGGGCGCCTGCGGCCACCTCTGGGCATTTCCAGCAGGCTCAGCCCGCCAGCCTGCCGTTTCCGGAGCCTTCCCCCACTCCGAGGCTGCCGCCCCCCACTCCCTGACTCAGCAGCCGGAGCTTCCAGAACAGGGTGCGCTTTTCCAGCCCCGGAACTGTGGCTGCTGGTGCTCGAGCTCCCGTGCACCTGCTGCGCGGCGGGCCTCGGAGACGCCTCCTGCCTGTGGATGGGGCCGGACTGATCGGGGGAGCCCGCTCGCAGCTGTCTCCTCACTGGGCGGGGCGGCGGGCAGGTGGCCGGGGTGGGGGGCGCCTCCGTGGGCGGAGCAGGCAGGTCACAGGTGCGTGTCGCCCGCCTGGCACCCCTCCGGGGCAGCTTGGCTCTGCACTTTCGGGTCCACTTCTGAGCGTGCCGTGGAATTTTCGACCTTTTTCTTTCCGGATTTCTCTCGTCAGAAACATGCTCGGATGTGCAGAACCCGGTGTGCAAGCTCCAGGTTGCCACCGGGACCTGCCACGGGGCTTCTCTCCGCACGCACGCACACACGTGTGCACGCACCGTGAGGTCCGCCTCGGAGACTCCGATCCCTTTCTTCTCCTCCCCCCTCTCGGCGGAGGGCACGTCGGACAGCCAAGTCTTTGATTCTCTTTCCATTGTTGTCCCCGGGGGCCTGGCAGGCAGACGCGCGGCACACAGAGAGGTGGGGGGGGGCGTGTGAAGCTGGGCCGCAGGGTCACGGAGCGGAGGGGCGGAGGGTCGCCGCGGCAGCCGAGGAAGCCGGTCCCACGTAACCGCGCAGACTGCGAGAACAGAGCACCACTCACCAGGCGACTTCTAAAGGCAGTTCCGGAGGCTGCGAGTCCAAGGTCAGGGTGCTGCAGACTTGGCCTGCCTTCCCGCTGGGCCCTCTCTCGTGGTGGACGGGGCTGGGGGCAGGGAGTGCTCCGGGGCCCTTTCATAAGGACACTGGTCCCATTCATAGGGGCTCTGCCCTCCCGACCCAGGAGCCCCTCCCAGAGGCCCCTCCTCCTGTACCAGCACACGGCGGTTAGGTTCCAGCACGTGCAGTCTGAGGGGCCCTCTGCCCCTGGGACTGTGGTGGAAGGGGGGCTGGCTGAGTGATGCTGTGTGGCTTGTGGTGGAGAGACCCCCCCCCAGGTGACACCGCAGGGAGGACGCTGGGGGTCCACGCTCCTCCGTTACTTCCTTCTGCTCTCCTGGCTTCTGCCGGTACCTCCAAGGGGCAGTGGGCAAGGCAGCCTGGTTGGTGCCGGCCCGGAGGTCCGCCTAGCAGGGCGCCGACACTGGTGGGAGTGATGGGAGGCCATCTGAGGGGCGGCGTGAGACCGTGCTGCACACCCGCACACCCCCCACGTGGCCCTTCAGGTTCTGCAATGACTTTTGTCCAGTGGGTGGTGCTTGCGAGTGGGTGAGGGCGCAGCTTTGTGTCCCTGGGGACTTGGGGACTCGGGGACTCGGGGACCCGGGGACCAGGCATCTCGGGAATTGCTTAGCTCCTGCTGTGGAGGCTCGTAACCCTGCTAGTAATTGGAAGTCTCCTGCTTTTTCAGCGGCTTTTGAATCCAGTCTTTTAGTTTTTTTCTGACTTATTTTCAAAGTGAGGCCACTTTGGAAGGTCTCATCACCAGTCTGCCTGAGTGTCATAGGGACTGTGTATGAACAATCAGGTGCTGCTCCCTCGTCGTAGGGGGGCTCGATGTACAGAATGGGGCACTTTCAGATTTTTCAAACGGAAACCCCACTCGGGGAAGCAGCTGAGACACTAACAAGAGTTCTGCTGTGCCCGGCACCGGGAGGCTACTGGGGTCTGGCAGGGCAGGGGCCACCCCCCGGCGTGCCCGCCGCTCTGCTGCCGTGGACGCCA
The DNA here is from genome assembly GCF_004126475.2 of Phyllostomus discolor. Taxonomy (NCBI): domain Eukaryota; kingdom Metazoa; phylum Chordata; class Mammalia; order Chiroptera; family Phyllostomidae; genus Phyllostomus; species Phyllostomus discolor. The sequence continues at coordinate 1,140,644 of NC_040904.2, read as the reverse complement.
CCTCTGCCCCTCTGCCTGGAGGTGCGGTTTCCGGGGCTGACAAAGGCTGTCTCCCTCAGCAAGTGCCGGTCTCGCCCTGGGCCCGCTCATCCCCCAGGCTGGGCCTTGGCCCCACCCCATTTCAGCAGGAGTCCGCGGGGGCAGTTTAGGGGAAGCCCCACCTGTGTGTCTGTGTCCCGGGGGCTGCCTCAGCAAACTCCCGATGTCTGTGGGTTTTTTTAAAAAAGACTGTATTTATTGATTTTTAGAGATGGGAAGGGAGGAAGAAAGGGAAAGAAACACCAGTGGGTGGTTGCCTCTCACGTGCCACCTGCTGGGGACCTGGCCCACAACCCAGGCGTGTGCCCTGACTGGGAATTGAACCAGCGACCTTTTGATTCACAGGCTGGCGCTCAATGCACTGAGCCACAGCAGCCAGGGCCTGTTGTCTGTTGGTCTGACAAGACCCCCTGCACTTGATGTTTCCCCCCAGTGGTTTCCCACCCATGACCCCTCACTCTGCTCGTTGCTCTGGACCTCCCCCGTGTGTGCTGCTCTGCTTGCCATGCAGCCCACCTCTCTCCTCCAGCACAGTGGCTGTGTGCAAAGCCTCCTCACCTTTTCAGCGAGCATCAGGACAAGTTCTCGACGTGACCCAGCACCACACCTTGCCATGGTCTGGGTCCTCAGAGCCTGGCGTCTACCCTCGAGCTGTGTCCAGGGCGTGTGATGAGCTGCTCGCCCACTGGTGGCTGGTCCTCGCTGTTGGGAGCCCCGCCTCCACCCCAGGCTGGAAATCTGCCTTGGCTCTCACTGGGTGATGCCAGTCCTGCCCGGGCTTGAACCGTTCCCGCCCCCACTGAGCGAAGACATCGCCGCTTGTATGTTAACCGTCCTACCCAACGCAACCTTCGGCAGCCCCCCTGTGGCCCTTCTCGCTCGTGTAACAGGACCCCCCCCCCCCCCCCCCCCCCCGTGCCCGGCTGCAGCCGAGCTGCCTCGGACTCTGGGCTGTGGTCGCTGTGGAGGGGGCTGTGCCGGGGGGGCGGTGCCCGGGCACAGTGCATCCCGGGGACTCCTGCATCTCCTCCACTCCCAGGCCTTCTCCGCTCCCCCTCTGCTGTGGGTTCGTGCCGGTGCCTGGCTGGATGGTTCTGTAAATGACACCCTTTTCTCTTTCCTGGAACACAGTGCGTGGGCTTTGTGAAGGCTGTTTGTCACAGAAGTCTTTTTCTTTAATTTCCAGGTTGACGGCCGCGTCCCAGGTGTCAACGCTATCGGAAGCCTGACCCCCGCACGGTGAGCGGTTTGCACTCCTGGGCGCCCTGGGTGCCTTAAAGGACTCCCGGGTGCATCCGGGTAACGAAGGACATCGGCTTTTTAACTCGGCTGTTTGTCTGGTGGCCCTGAGTCCGCGCCCGGTGTCCACTGCTCTGCATCCCTAGTTTTCGCGTCACCTCGTTCGTGGGTGCGGTTGCGAACAGCGACCTCTGCAGGTCGGCATGACCACAGCCTTCTGCTTGAAGGAGAGTGTTGGGAGAGGGTGTAGAAAGACAGTCAGGTTTGTTTACGGATACTCGAATCCGACTCTGGAAAGATAAGGATTGTTTTCTAAACAACACAGCGCTATTATGTAAAAATGAGCTGTAAGTTATCTGTCAGTGCCGCTGAGTCCGCAGGCTCAGGCTTCTGTGGCGTCTCGGGCATAGGTGTCTCCTCGCTGGCTAACAGTGCCCGAGGCTGATCCCAGGATTCGGAGTCCGCTCACTGCGCTTGGATGACGCTTCTCCCAAGTCTCTCGTGCGTGTCCTGTCCCTCCTGTTCCCTCTTGCCCTGTGTCTGGCAGGGATGCCGGGTCTTCGGTCGTGTGGAGCTCCCCACAGTGGAGACGGTGCCGCCGGCATCCTTGTGTTCTACAGTGTGCTTTATTGCACCCCCAAGTCTCCTGTACACCGAAGGCCGGATCGGGTTAGGGTTCAGTTTACTGGTGAAAAGCAGCTCCTATGGGACAGTGTGACTCCGTCAGGTGACACGTTCGACTCTTCTCCGTGTTGGCAGGGACAGGTGCCGTCTCGTGAGGCCCTGTCATTCGTTTTCCCGTGTTTGGGTGGCCGTCCACGGCCCTAGTGGACCCCGGGCCAGCCTTTGTTTAGGGGTCTCGGACAGGCGGCCCTCTGTTCCGCCGTCTGTTCTGTGTTTGTCAGCTGGAAAGTCTCTATAAGGAACTGTATTTAAACCTTTTTAACAAGTTAGCTTGAGGTAGAGCTTGTCTGCAAAAGGCAGAATAATGACTTCATTCTTTCCTCGTATTTTCCAGAATAACGAATTGGTTCCCTACCTTCCTTTCAAGATGATCAGTCAGTTGTTGAGAACGATACCGCTGAGAACCCAGCGCAGTTGGCGTCGGGTCAGGACCTGGTAGGACAGGAGTAAGGAAGAGCCTCTTCCTTTAGGAGTCTGAGCTCTGGTAAACATTTCTGGGTGATGAGAGGGAGGAGGGAAGGGGGTTGTGGAGTAAAACGGAAGGAGGCTGGAAATCTGCGATCATCATCGAATTCCGACAAAGGGGACAAAGAACATGGATGTGCAGAGTAAGCGATGGAGATGGGGACCGTCTGAGACAGCAAGGATGGCTGAGGGTGGCAGGTGATGGTGGGTGATGGGGGGTGGGATGTGTGTCGGGATCTGGGTCACATGGGGCCTCACAGACTGCTGTAAGGCCTTTGGGGGTCCTTAGACGGACCATGTGGCACCGTGAGAAGCGTTTTGGAGGCGGAGGGGACGGGGTTTGCTGATGGATGACCTTCCAGTGAGTGTGACAGGAGGAGCTGTCTCCAAGGGGGAGGAGCCACAGGCCCTGGGGGTGGGCGGGGCAGGGTGGACCCGCGGGTAGGAGGTGAAGGCTGGGAGTAGGGGTCCCCCAGTTCTGAGCGTGTCTGAGCTGCTGGGCAGGCTCCTCTGGAAGGACAGTCACCTCTTTCAGCTTGGGGACCACAGCCCGACCTCGGCCCTGGCTGCTGCCAGCCACACAAAGGGCCAGGCGGTCTGGGGAGGTGACTGCCGCGCCCGGGATGAGCACCCCAGTTCCGAAGACACGCCCCCTCGTAATGGAGCAGAGCTGCTCCTGGGAGGGAGACACGCTTGTCGCGTGAGAGCAAGTTGTTGAGGGGCGGCCGCGGCCTCGAGCCCGGGCTGGACTCTGGATTTGGAGGTCTCCTGGGGCTGACGCGCCGGGGCCCCGAGTCTTGGTGTCAGCAAAGTGGTTCCTTTGGTCTCAATGGGTCTTTATGGATGGCTGCGGAATTCTTTATTTCAGAAAAATTGAAATGGATTTAAGCTACAAGGACTTGTCTCCCTTAATTGCATCTTAATGTAATAAAAACCAGAGTGTAATTATTAAAAACGATACAAGGAAATAATTAAAACAATAACATCGCCCGGCGCAGAGCCTGGCTCATCCTGCACCCGGGACTCATTGTTGTTGTGATGTGTAATTAACGCTCTCCCGGAAGTGCGGGGCTGGAGCGGGGGCGGCGGGGCCCCGGCTCGGGCGGCGCCTGCGCCTGCGCCTGCGCCTGCGCCTGCCCCGGAGCGCTTCTGCGCGTGCGCACGCGCAGCCTGGGCCGCCGTTTTGTGCGCACGCGCAGCCTGGGCTTCCATCCGTCTTGGTCGTTTTTTGTGGGGGATGGAGGGAGATGCTGAAAGGCGCAGAAGGACGCGGGGTGGCCCGCTGCTTGACCGGATGCCCCCTATGGCCGCCGCGGGCTGGTCGGGAGGGAGGGCTGTGGCTTCAGGTCAGGCCGGGGGGCGCTTCCGGGGAGTCGGACTAACTGGGGTGGGGGTGGGGGTCTTTCCTGCTCGGTGTCGGGTTGGCCCGGGGCCTAGGCGTGACGCCGGCTCCTGTTCTACGGCCGCCCTGACCTGGCCCCGGGATCTCGCTGCTGGGATGTCCAGGGACGGGGCGGCCGAGGAAACAGCCCAGGAGGAAGGGGGCAGTGGTGGGCTCCGAGGCCAGAGCCCGAGCCTCAGTTTCCCCGCGGCTCACCGGGGCACCCGTGGCTCGCTGGGGATGGGGAGACCAGAACATGCAAGATCGTAAGTTAAAAGTGTTGGAAGAGAAGCTTCCAGGGAGACCCCGGCTTCTCCTTGTCGCTGTTGCTTTGGTTCAAGAGTTCATTGCGCGTGACCGCCAAGTCCCGGCTTCTGGGGCAGGGAGGTGCTGCTGCTACGTTGTCCCTGGCGCCGAGGTCCCTTCCCCGCCTGGGGGTGGGGGGGGCGAGCTCTGTGACTGGACAGAGGCTGCTGTCCAGTCTGCCTCAGTCCGGGGTGTATGGGGGCGGGGCACGGCACGGCCCTGCGGGGATACTAGACTCAGAGAGACCACTGCTGCTCGGAAGTCTGGGGCCCCTTCTCCGGAAGCAGCTTGTAGAGTCTGGGGCGCATTCTTTGAAGCACCTTCCTCTGGGGCAGATCGTTCTCCTTTTTGGGTGGTTTTGATTTTTGGTAAAATCCCGAACAGCTGCGCCTCGGTGGGTTCCCTGCTTAGTCCTTGTCCGCAGAGTAGTCAGGGTTCTGGGGTCTGGGAGACCTTCTTCCTGCCCAGAGCCCCTGGGCAGCCCTGCTAGCCCGGGTGTGAGGACCCGCCCTGCCTGCTGCCGGCCCAGGGCGTTTGCCCGGCTCTCACCCGAGCTCTCGTCCCCTCTGGACGCACCCGCCCCTTTGTGGGACTAGAGGGCGGCCTGCCTCCTCTGGCCTCCCCTTCCCGCAGGGCTCGGACCAACCACCCCGACTCTGCTGGGGAGCAGCCGCCCCGCCCCGCACAGGCCCGGCCCCTCCGGTGGCGCAGTCTCCTGTCACTCACTGCTGCCTCCGTCAGAGCCTGCCAGGGAGTGGGCTCTGCCCTCTGGGGCCATGTCCACTGTGCAGGGTCAGTTCCTCAGCCGGACAGTGTCTGCTAGCTGGTTTTCCAGGACGGCTACCCCGAGGGAACGGTGCAGATCGGTTACAGTTGATCCCACCCACCGTTGAGGGGAGGGGGCTGGGCAGGGCTGAGGATCCCTGGGCGGTCCCCTGAGGACGTGCCCTTCAGAGACGGAGCCCAAACCAGTCTCAGCTCTCCCACACCTACTCGTGTGCCCAGCCTCGCAGCCACCTGGGCATTTAGCTCGAGTATTAGCTTTCACGTGCACACAGAGACCACACACGTGCACACACACACTCTGGTGTGGGCCTCCTCGCCCAGCCTTCCCCCGAGGAGCACGGGGCTTCCCTCTGCGTGGGTGCAGTTGGCTCCCAGCAGGTCGCCCTCCAGGAGTGTCCGCATGCCCCCTCCAGCCCTCTGCACCCCGTCTCCCAGCCCGTGATGGCTCGTCTCCGAACCCCACTTCCCCCCGCTTCTAGCTGGACCCATCAGGGCCACAGGACCCGACTGCGCGGCTGTGCACGGACTCGCGCTTCCTCTCACAGGGAGTTTTTCCTTCCCCGAAGCACTGCTGGGCGAGGGGTCCGAACCGGACAATTCACAGGAAGACCAGCTGCACCCAGTGACGCCTGCTGTTCGGGGGCATGAGTCACCCTTGTGTCTGTCCCTGCGGCGGGCCCTGCCGGCGGCGGGGCCCCAGGTGTCAGCAGGCGTGACGGACAGCCAACGCCAGCGTGCTGGTGGCCCCGGGGACTGGCAGCCTGCCATCATGGCTCCGAATCTCCATGGCACACTATGGACGGCGAGTGGGTCCCGGCCCGGTGGCTTCCGCCCTGCAGGTCTCTGTGAGTGTCGCTCCTCTTCCGTCCTGGGCTTGGCGGCTTCACTTAACTGAGTCTTCTGGACGGACAAGGTGCTGTTCAGTCCGGCCTGAGCCACGAGGGCTCTGTGCCGGCTCGGTGGGCGTGCTGCACTCTCAGGGTGCAGTGCCCGGGGGAGTTCTGAGCCTCGTCACGGGTGAGACCCTGCGGCCCTGAGGTCGGGGCGTTCAGCTATGGGGCTGGGTGCACTCATCACCGTGGACGGTCCGTTAACCTGCAACTCAGTGTGGCCTCCACGTGCAGGGTGGCTTCCCCACGGACACGGTGCCTGCGTGTTGCCTCCGTCACGTGCTGCTGAGTCGGCTCCGCCTCCTGGTGACCCTGCGAGTGAGTGCTGTCCGCTGTGGTGTGCCCTCACAGCCCGGCTTGGCTCCTGCAGACGCGGCCTATGGCATCGTTCACGGCGTCCGTCTACCTCGAGTTTGGTCTCCGGCTGCCTCTGTGTTCCCAGCGTCCCCGTCTTTCCAAAGAACCTGCCTCCTCAGGACGAGGCTGCAGCAGGTCACCGCGGCGTTGTCCCTCTCTGGACGCCGCCTCCGGCGACCTCGAGGCTCCTCTGCTCAGGGACCCACTCGCTGCTCTGCCTGGCGCCCAGGTCCCCCCCACAGCGCTCGCCTCCCACGCGGCGTCTCCCCATCCGCCGCCCTCGCCGTCCAGCCTTCCTGTCCGCGCGTGGGAGTTGGGGAGACGGGGGTGGGGCGGGGGGTCTCGGCCTCGGTCTCCAGGGACACGTCTGTGCTCTTGGAGAGCTTTCCTGGTTCTCCCGCCGAGGCCCCTCCGGGCCTGGCTGCTCTGGGTTCTGGCCACTGTCTCCGTTGAGGGGACGGCGGGGCCACGGGGAGCAACAGCAGAGGTTGGCTCGAGGCCTCTTATTCTTAGGAGGGGCACCGACACCCACTTTTTATCGCCAGTATTTACGGCTGACTCGTTAATGTGGGGAATAGATCACTCTGTGCCCGAGGCCCTGAGAAACGGTCCAGGCTCACGTTCCTCGGGCTGACAGATTTAACTTTGCTGCCGGTGCAGAAAGCAAATACGGAACTTTGATTGTGGCAGTTACTCATCTCTCCTGATTTCCTCCCTTGTAAGTTCCCGGAGCGCCCGCACGGAAGCCGTTGGTCCCGACTGTTATGCCTCAGAGCCACTGCGACGCCACAGATCTTCCGCTTCCCCCCGAAACGCGATGCAGCGAGGACCCTGGTGGAAACCTGCCTTTGCGGAGGACTTATCTTTAAACCGGGAAGCAGCGTCCCCAGCTGCTCCCGAGCCGGCTGCAGGCTGACTCAGCGCCGTGCCTCTGGTGGCAGGAAGGCCGGCGCAGCTTCTGAGCTGCAGCGCCTCTCCGTACGAGAGTGCGTCCCCTGGTCGACACCCGCCAGCTTGTTACGGTTTCCGGGGGATCGCCCGTCTTCAGCGCTGCCTGTGCACGAGGACACGGGGCCCGCTGCTCGGAGCCGAAGAGATTAGATTTCTGTGACTTTTGCACGTGACGGGATGTCATCAGTTTCCCTCCTCCTGGCTGTTCCAGTTTGAGGCTGAGGAGGGAGGACCCGAGGGTGGGTCCCAGGCTGCGGCTTCTCCTGGCTACGGGGAGGTCGTACCCCCTGAGCCCAGGTTCAGGAGGACGTCCTCGCCGCCCTCGTGGCAGCCAGCCCTGTCTGGGGTGTCGGCTGCATCACGGTCGGCCTCGCGCTGCCCACGGGGGCTCCAGGGCCCGGTCTGTAGCTGCCTGGTCTGTAGCTGTGTGCCTGGGCAGCGGGCGCACTGCTGGCCGGCTTGGGAATGAAAACTTGGAAAACCGTGATAATCCCGGGCTCGTTGTAGAAACCAGGGCCATAAAATAGGGGTTTTTTGGTCCCAAATAAGCATATTAGAAATTGTATTTCAAAAGCTGAAGGAGGTTTACAGGTTGGGCCGGGGGAGTCCGGAACCTGGGATTTCATTCTAACGGTAGAGGTGGTGGGCCTGTGAGGTTTCTCATTGAGGGCCTTTATTATTCATTTTTAAAGATTTTATTTACTTTTGGAGAGAAGGAGAGAAAAAGAAAAGGAGAGAAACATCAACGTGTGGTTGCCTCTTACGTGCACCCTACCGGGGACCTGGCCCCCAACGTAGGCATGTGCCCTGACTGGGAATTGAACCGGTGACCCTGTGGTTCACAGGCCAGCACTCCATCTGCTGAGCCACACCAGCCAGGGCTCACCTGGGGCCTTTAAGCTTGAGGCCTTTAGAAGCTGATTGAAGCTCTGAGGCCTCTCCCTGGAGAAACGCATGGGCGTGCCACACCGCTGCTAGTGTGCGGTCTGACCGGGTCCCCGGGTCTGTCTTGTCCCGCACAGCAGCGTGTGTCACGGAACCATCATGGTGCCTAGGTCTGTGCTGGGCCGGGAGCCCCGGTGAAAGCCGGGTCTCCCTGGGTGTTCTTTCCAGACTCAGTGCCGACGACCTGACCTCGGATGCAGCCTGAAGGTGTTCCTCTCAACTCAGGGGCCGTGAATCACTTGCATCGGGCAGTTGAAGTAGAACGCAGTTTTATTTTTTATTTTTATTTATTTTTTTATTTTTAAAGATTTCATTTATTTTTAGGGAGGGAAGGGAGGGAGATAGAGATAGAGATAGAGATAGAGAGAGAGAGAGAGAGAGAAACATCAATGTGCGGTTGCTGGGGGTCATGGCCTGCAACCCAGGCATGTGCCCTGGCTGGGAATCGAACCTGCGACACTTTGGTTCTGCAGCCCGTGCTCAATCCACTGAGCTACGCCAGCCAGGACTTAGAACGCAGTTTTAAATAAACCGAGTTTTTCATTAAAAATAAAAAGTCTGGCAGATTTGCTAGGCAGGGCGAGCCCGAAGCAAGGGAGTGCCCGGAGGGGGCGTCCGCACTGGGTGCTGCGTGATTGCGGGTGCAGACCTCAGACCCTCCCTCCGAGGGGCCGGGCGTGGGCAGCAGGGTGCTTGGGGGCCTGCGCCCACCTGAGCACCGTGGGGGGCCCTGGGCGCCCTCCACCCTCGCAGGGCGTGTCCGTGGGAGGAGGCTGCACCCCCCTCCGCCCTGCCCCCGCCCGTGCCACCTGGAGAGCTGCTCCTGGAGCCTGGGTGCTCGTTCTTGCCCAGGACGCGAGGGTTTAATTATCCCCGTGACGCAGCGCTGGGGAATCCGACAGGCCCGGCCATGTCCGTGCGGGCGCCTGTGCCTTCTGTCCTCCTCGGCCTGTTCCTCAGGCTTGAAGCTGCTGAACGCAAGGCGAGAGGCCACGCTTTCTCCTCCTCAGGCAGGAATGCCGTTGCCGCTGCAGCTCCGAGGTGGCTGCCAGTGGCTTTCGTCCCTGGGTGATCCGCATGTCAGAGGCACGGCCTAGTTTGGTGTTTAACACACCATCAGTTCTCTGACACGTGGGGTCACACCCGACCAGCCCCCGGAGATGGTCCTGGCTCCCGTGGCCACTGCCGGTGCGGCCGGCCGGCAGGTGCCCCCTGTACTTCGTGCTCCTCCCTGGGTCCGATGGGGTGGCACGGGCCCTGTCAGGGCTCCGTCTTCCGTCCCAGTCTCAGCAGAGAGTCTTCTGGGTCACCCCCAGCCTCCACGTCTGCCCGCCCAGGCCCCGCATCCCCACCCTGGACCTGTCGGTCCCTGGCCTGCTCCCCATGTCCTGGGGGGCCGGTTCAGCGAAACTCCTGCCCTCGTCGTCCCTGCTTACCGACACCAGAGCTGCACTTGCCCTCCCGCCCCTGCGGCGTTCGTCCTCAAGAAGTCTCCTTGCCCTCTGGACGCGAGTCACACGGCTTTTTCCGTGACGACCCGGAGGCTCTGGTGTGTCCGAGATGGGGCCGTGCGGAAGCCAGGACGGGCCGGCTCTGGAACCGGAGCCCGAAGCGCAGCGGCTCTGACTGCGCAGCGGCTTCTCCCTCCTGCACGCGGCGCACCCTCCTGGCGGGGATCTGGGCCCAGGCTCCCCCATCGGTGGCTCCCGAGGACCGGGCGAGCGCAGAGGGCTTGTGGGGGAGGGCACGGCCCCACACTCAGTTCCAGGGGCCGCAGTCCTGGACACGCCCACCCGGGGATGGAATTCTGGGAAATGTAGTTCCCACGCAGCTGCGGTGACGGGATGCTACCCCCTCCCTGCTGTGGTTCTCTCTAATTTATGTGCCACGTCACAAATACTGGATCACCACGTGGTGTCTCTTCTGAGGTTCGGGGTATTCCCCCAGCGCAGGCCCTCCGGGGGGACTTCCTGGGTCGGAGGGTCCAGCACGTGCAGCCCGTTCCCCGGAGGAGCCTCTCGGGGGGCGCGGCTGGGCCGGCCAGGGGAGCCTCAGGCCGCTGGCTGGTGGCGGGCCCTGCACGCCGGCTCCTGACGTACCCAACGCCTTGAGGCTCTGCCGGACTTGTTACTTCCACCCTTGGGGGTCGGCACTGGTAGCAGGGACATTGGCTCCGCAGCCAGGAAGGGCTGGCGGGTGGCGGCCCGGCCTGCGCTTCCGTCGGAGAGAATGAGGCAGCGTGGCTGCCCGGAGCCCCAGACGGACGGCCACCCTGTGCCGGGACCTGTTGACGGACTCGGCGACCGAGTGTGCGAGGGCTGACGGATTGCCCCGGTCCCGGGTGGGAGTGGGGGCGGCAGGTGGGGGCTGCTGCAGTGACCTTGGACGCCCCTTCACTTCAGGACGACGTGGCAAGGTCTTTGTGGCCACGTTCAGGTGTTCAGGTGAATGCTGTTTGCTTTCTCTTCTTAAAAGTTTTTTTTCCTCCCTATAAGAATACTTTTAGTTGTCATTGGTGACTTCCGACCGTGGAAACACAATCGGTCACTGTCGTCCCCTTTCCCGGGGCCCGTCCTTTCCTCCGCAAGGTGTCCTGCTGGGCACAGCCTGGACCTCCCAGCCGAGTCTGCTGAGCGGGTGGCCGTTCCTCCAGCAGCCCTCCCTGGGGGCCGGCGTGAAAGCCAGGGCTGAGTGACACGCTGTCTCCCTGGCTGTTGTGGCTCTGGGGCTGGGCAGCGTCCTGTGAACTGAAAGGCCACTGGTTCCATTCCCGGTTGGGGCACGTGCCTGCGTCTCGGCTTCCATGCAGGGTTGGGCTGTCGCCAGAGGTGGCCGATCGATGTCTCTGTCCCTCTCTTCCCCGTTTCCCTCTTTCTCAGAGTGAAATAAAGTCTTAAACACACACACGTGCACACGTTGTCTGCGGCTCTGTACAGCGAACTGCTCGGGCCCTCTGTGCCCTGGCTGGGCCACCGGGGCTCACGGGGGGACAGGGTCGAGCACGGGGACCAGCTGTGGGCCCACCTTCCACTAAGGTCTGAGCTTGCGGTCCCATTTACTCCTCCCTCTGAGGAACGCACCCCCCCATTCAAGCAGCCACCCGACAGAGCCGTGCTGGCGTGGGTCAGACTTACGTGTTCTTGAACCACGCAGATTGACTGCATGCGTCTTCTGACTCTGGCTGGAAGGAGCTGGCGTTCACGGGCTCCTGCCGGGGGCTCCTGCCGGGGTGTCACGGGGGGGGGGGCACACCTAGAGGCAGCTTCTCGTCGAGAGAGGAAGGTGGTGCGTTCGTCCTCCCACCAACGGGACACTCGGGGACAGCGGTCCCCGGGGGCTGGTCACACACGCAGAGCCCCAGGCCGCGCCCGGGGGCCAGAGCCGGTGTCCCCCACACCGCCCCCCGTTGGCCCCTGGGCTCCAGGGCCACCCCAGCTAGGCTCTCTCTGTCCTGCACTCCTGCGAGACGCCCAGAACTCCGGGAGACGATCGAAGCCGGTGGCCCCGTGGCCCAGCCGGCTCTGCTGCAGGCTGCGTTCGACGCTGGTGTCTGGGATCGCGTGCTGTTCCGGCCCTTTGTCCCTCCACCATCGTCACATCTCCAGCTGCCCCTCGCCCTGGCCCCAGCGCCACCAGAGGTGGACTCGTCCTCACCCCCAGGGAGCTGCCTGTCCTTGGAGAGGCTGCAGGAAGCTTCTCCGAGGACGGAGATCGCAGACCGCCCGCAGGCCTTGCGGGCACCCGGAGTCCAGACGGCTCGCTGGTGTTGGGAGTCACGTTCGTGACCGAGTCCCGGCCTGGCTCCCATGTGGGCTGGTGGGACGCCTGTTCGCCTGCAGTGTCCCCGCTGGGGCCTCTGCGGGCTCCCAGGGGATGGCGTGGCTGAGGCTGATCCTGGGTGGGCACAGCGGCCCAGGGTGCCATCACGGGGTGCGGGCCTGCTCTGCCCCCCGTGTCTGGGGAGAGCCAGGGAGGGTGCGGGGGGTGGCGATCACGCAGAGAGACCATTGCTGGGCCCAGGAGGCCTGGCACAGCTGCACTGCAAAGCCACCTGTGTGTGTGACTGTGACCCCATTTCTTTCTTCCAGCCGCGGGAAAAGCGGGGCAGCTCCGAGAGGCCTGGCCCGCGGGGGCCCTCAGGGGCCTGTGTCTGAGTTCTGCGCACAGCCCTGAGCTGTGGGGAGCGGCCTCTGTTCTCGGTGCGGGGCTGTCCTCTGTGTCAGGGGAGCTCCCCGAGAAGGCTGCTTCTGGGTTTCCTGGTCACCTGGGGTGACCGCTCTCACTTGCCATGTGAGGCTGGGCTGAGCTGACCTCCCGCCCGGCGCCGCTGTGGAGTTCGTTGGAAAGCCGCAGGGTCCTGTGGTCCAGCCTCGGGTGCCCCTTGCCCGTTCTGCGGCCACCCCGCGTGGAGGTGCTGGGTGGGGGCGTGGGGGCCCTGGGTGTTCAGTCGGCTGCCGGTGACCCAGAGCCTTGTCCCCTGTGTCACCGCCCAGCCTCTGAATCACCCCCCTGCTTTGTCTTGTCCCCCCACCGCCTGTCTCAGAGCACCTGTCCCACAGCACCTGTCTCAGGCGGCGCCTTTCAGGTCGGTCAGGGTCATGTGCTCAACACCTGCGTCTGCTTTTCAAGTCCCGGTGTCCAAGCCAGGTGCTCACTGTGCAGTTCGAGTGACAGGAGCCACCCCCTGTCTGCGGTCTCCGCGCCCACCCCAAGCTTTCCTGCTGGCTGTTCCTTCTGCTGGGACCCCATGCCAGGGGCCCTTCCCCACTTTGGAGGGGGGGCGCTGTCTCACATCACCCGCTGGAAGCCAGCAGGAGTGTGTCCACGCATTCCGGGCTCTGTGGGTGGAGCGTGGCCTGCGCGTCTGGCACCTCCGCAAGGACGTGGGTGTGAGCCGGCCTGCAGGTGTCCTGGGGAGCTGGCGTCTGTCCGCTGCCCTGGGCGGGGTGCTTCTGGCCCCGTACAGCAGAATCCCTGGTAGGGGCATGCCTTTCGTTCCCGTGACTGGTGGCGGTTGTTTCTGACCGAGACCCTTGCCTGGGTCCTCGGACACGTTAGTTTGGCTCACTTCAGAGGCCACTGTAGAATGTCCCCTAGTTGTCCCCCGGTTGGCAAGCGTTCCGGGTTCCCGGCGCGAGGCCGCTCGGGCTGTCGGGTCTGCTGTGCGCGCCGGCCGTCCAGTGAGTATCGGCGGGCGCACCGGAGAAGTCCCAATCCATCTTGGCTCTGCGGGGAGGGTTTGGGCCCCCACGCTTCCGGGAGGTCGGTCCCGCTCGGCTCCGGGGCGCCGTTCGGACAGGACGGGGGGCCGCGCGGAGGTGGCCACGGACAGATTAGCTGTGGGGAGCGGCGGGGCGCGGGCTGCGGCCACCTGGGCATCGTGGGGATCGCGGGCATCGCGCGCGGGGCGGGTGCTGGGGGAGGTAGGCGTGGCCGTAGCAGGGTTACGTGCGCCCGTCTGGACGTCAGGTGCGCCCCTCTGGACGTCAGGACGTCGGGACGTGCAACGCACGCCTTCCGACCTTCTGGCGGAGTCAAAGCGATGCGCAAGCGCACTCCAGTTTTGGTCTCGCCGGGGGTGGCGGCCTGCTGTCTGAGGCCGGACAGCTGCGGAGCCCCGGCCGCCCTGCGCCTCGGAGGGTGTTGTTCCAGGGCTGGTCTCTGGTGGGCCGGGTGAGCGCTGACGTTCCGTGCGTGAGATGCGTGTTTCACTTGGGGTGTGTCCCCCGCGGACGGGTTTGTCGGGGCGCAGCCCCGTCCTAGGCCGGCGCCTCCGCTCCGCTGAGCGGGTGTGAGCCCTGTGCAGTCGGGGTGGCCAGCACTCAGGATCACTTTGTGGGTGCACAGCCCACGAGGCGGGTCCTGCATCTGCGTGATGTTTAGCAAGAATGGCAGTCGGGGTGCGGACGCCGTGGGCGGGGTGACGACCTGTGGGGGTGGGGAGGGACAGGGCTTGGTGAGCAGCATGCTGGCAGTGGGGGGGTGTAGGGAACAGAGTGCCCTGTGGGGCCGGCGGGTGGGACTTGGGAGGGGCTGGGTAGGAGGGAAGAGGGGGCCTCCCCTGGGGTCGTATCGCTGGTCCTTTCAAAGGGGGCGCTGTGGAGCTCCACCTGGCCTGCGGAGAGTGGAGCCCACTGCGAGTCTCCGGTGCAGGGAGCCGTGACTGCGACCTACCCCGGGGCAAAGTCCCTGCGGCGCAGCGGACGTGGCTGGCTGGCGAGGACAGGGGGCCCTGTTAGGAGCTTGTTCCCCAACTGGGTTAGCGTTGAACTTGACCTGGCCCCGCCAGGGATCTGGCAGGAAGAGACAGTGGGAAGAAGGCGTCCTGTGGGGTCCCGGCCACACACGGGAGAGAGGCCAATTTTCTCCCAAATCCGGAAGGTGCACAAACGCCAAATCCCGCCCCAGCGCTGAAATGCAGTCGCTGGCCTTGGAAGGAGCGCTGGGGGAGGGAGAGGAGAAGGCTCTCCAGCACCGCGTGGGGGCCAGGACAGGAGGAAGTGCAGCGTGTGGCTGCCCCGCGGACAGGCGTCTGTGGTCTCTGGCGTCAGTGACCGATCGCCCGCCCCACCCCACCCCCGACTCCTGGGTTCGAACGGCGGGGGCACGAACTCCAAGTTTCCTGCAGGTGTGCTGTGGACATGGAGAGAGTTATTTAGAGCTGTCCGGTTTGTGGACAGCTCTAACAAAAAGGTAATTTGTTAGCACACTCAGTGGGTTTGCAGAGAGAGCGACACCGTTTTCGTTTCTGCAGGCAACACAGCTTCCTGTGGCCACGAGTGCTGTCGCTGGTGGTGGTAGTGAGGTGGCACCGTGGTCGTACATTCAGGCTGGCTTCCCGAGTGTCCCCAGCCTGTGCGAGTACTTTCTAAACGTGTCCCACATAGAAGGGGACCCCCTCTCTCTCGGGGCCTGAGGGCAGAGGACCCCGCCAAATGGAGGCTTCTCTGTTTGTGTTACATCGAATGTCAGTCCCGGTTTTACCGGCGGAGGGGACGCTCATTGTCGGGAGAGCCCTGCCCGACATCCCCTGTCTCGGGGGCGCCTTGTCTGCTGGCATCCTGTCCTCCTGGCCCCCCCGACCCCCTGGCCCCCGGGCCGCACAGGCCACTCACGGGCAAGCCTGGGGGGCCGCCGTCGGTTCAGGTGTGCGGGGGCGTGCGTCCCCGAGCTGACGGATCGGTTTGGACGTGCCCTTTCCCACTTCCTCCTCCCCGGGTGGCTGCCCGCTGAGGGAGCGGCCCTCGGCCCGTCCATCTGCCCGGCGGCAGCAGGGGAGAGGATCTCTCTGTCCTGCGCTCCAGGTCCAGCCGCGCGGACACCTGGCCTTCAGGGCTTGGCATTCTGCTCGGGCCCGCGTCCTGGCGCGGGGGTGTTTTTCCCTCTTGCTTGGGAGGCGTCGAGCTGGACGGGGCGGGGGGGGCGAGTGGGAGGCGGCCCAGGGCTGTGGCCGAGTACGGGTCCCCGGGGGAAGAGCCCGTCCCCGCCTCCCTCTGCACCCGGCCCTGTTAGCCTGGTGCCCGGTCCTGGTCAGTCCGTCCTGAGGCTTCACGCCCCTTGGGGTCTGTCACTGGTCTGAGATGGGGGGGGGAAGGGCAGCTTCACTTTTAAGGCTGATGAAAACCACCCGAGGGACGTGTGTGTGCATGTGCTGCATGTGTGCATATGCTGGTGTGTATGTGCCACACGTGTGCACATGCCACATGCATGCATGTGCCGTGTGTGCATACGTGTGCATGCGCTACATGCGTGCATGCAAAGGTTTGTCTGGGGAAAGTCCAGCCATTGTTAACGTAACGAGAGCGGTTTGAGCAGCATCAGTGCGACCTGGCAGCCAAGGAGGGTGGACTGGAATGCGCATGCGTGAACTATGACCACTTCACTGTACTCGTCAGTGGGGGTGGTAGGTGCCACTGAGTGAGCATGTACACTGTGTGGCTGTCACATCTGAAGTAGAGCAATGACTCTGCACTGAGTTTTGCGTGAGGCTGGAACATTCCTGTGTGTAAACTATTTGGATGACTCAGAAGGCCGCAGCTCTGGGCAACTGGTGATTGGCAGCTTTGTCGTGACAACACACCCACTCACGCGTCACGTCTCATGCGGAGTTTCTCGGTGAAACATCAGACCACCCAGGTGACTCAGCCCCACTACAGCCCAGATTTGGGGTCCTGTGGCTTCTGGGTTTTCCAAAACTGCAGTCACCTGTGAAAGGGGGGAGATGTATCACCATCAGTGAGATTCAGGAAAACGGAGCGGGGCAGCTGGTGGCGACCAGGAGAGCTGCGTGAGGCCCCACAGCGCCTGCTCGGGGTGGGGGGGGGGGGGGGACTGGGCAGCTGTGCAGGGCGCAGTCGTTTGCTGTTCATTTGGAGAAGCGGGACGCCAGGACCGGGCTCGGCGGCGGCGCCCACAGCGAAGCCTGCCGGGGGGATGAGGTGCAGGGCAGATTTGAGGGGCGCCCTTCTCCCCAAACACGCACGGATCCGCGAAGGGAGTCGCACTGATTCGCCTCGGGTTTCTTCAGCGGGGCAGCTGAGACGCGCTTCCTGGTGCTGCCTGCCCTGCGGCGTTTCTGACGGCTCAGACTCGCCCCGGGGCTGGGAGCCGCCAGGCCGCGGGCCACGGGGGCCACCCTGTCTCCGTGGGTCAAGTCTCCTGGAACACGCCACGCCCGTCCGTGTGCCTCGGGGCTGGGTGCTGGATCGAAAGGCAAGCTTGGCCTGGAGAAGGCTCCCAAAGCCTGACATGCTTCCCCTCCAGCCTCGCCCAGGAAGGTTGCCGACCATGGCTCTCTGCCCGCCTTCACCCACACAGCGAGGTCCGGGCCGTGCCCCCTGTCACTCAGCGTCGCTGGGCCTTGGCTCGGCGGCTGGAAATTCAGCCCCCATCCCTCTCCTGGTGGCCCGTGGGCTGTTTCCGGGGCGTCCCGTTCCGTGGGGTGCCGTTTCCTCCTTGAGGACATTTGGAGTTGGGGGGGGGGGCAGGTTCCCCCAGTGCAGGGCGGCCTCAGCTCGGTGTCAGGGTGCTGGGAGAGCCACTTCCCAGGCTGTTTTTTGAGCTTGAAGTTTCTCAGGGGGCTTTGCAGCGTCCCCCAGTGGGGGGAGGGCCGTTCATTGTGTGCGCCCCAGCCTTCTAGTCCCTTTGCGGCTGCTGTCTGTCAGACACGGGGGACCGGCAGGTGACTTACCTGCCGGGCGGGGGGTCACTGGGAACGCTGTCTCTCTGTCTCTCTCTCTGGCACACACGCACCCCCCTTGCCCGTCCCCCGGGGCCGCCTTCTCCTGACCCCCGGGCTCTGCTTTGGTCCATCCCCGGGCCAGGATGTCCTGACTCTCTCTGGCCGCCTGTGTAGAGCTGGGGAGAACTTGGATCTCCTTTTCTCTCACAGGATTCTCCCGCCTTTGGAAATCCCGCTCGTAAAAAACGTCCCCTTCATGCCTCACCCCCCACCTAGCCCTCGCCGCTTCTGGGCCCAGCCTGGTATCTCTGGGCCCAGGCTGGGCGGGGAGCGGTGTCCCACTGCCCAGGGACAGCAGTGAGGCCGAGACAGAGGCGGCAGTCTCAGGGCGGCCCTGGCAGCGGCCCGAGGCGGAGGCGCAGGTGGGGGCCAGTGCGTCTTAGTAGCAGGTCGGGGCCGAGTGACAGGGGACCCTGGCACCTGCACCTGTGTGGAGCGAGGTGAAAGCTGGTGCCAGGCAGGGTCGCAGCCTGTGAGGGCGCCTGAGGGTGGGGCAGCCCAAAGGGGGGGTCCCGAGGGACCAGCTGCAGAGGAAGTCCCGGGCCTGCAGGGTGGGGAGCTGTGTTGGGGACGTCCTTTGGGCTGCACCCTGGGGAGGCCTGGGGGCGTGGTGGGGATGCAGAAGATGGGGTTTCTCCGGTGCCACCCACACTTGAGGGGCACCAGAATCCTGTGGAAGCTCCAAGAAACGCAGGAGCCCCAGCCCTGAGTCTGGGATGCAGTGGGTCTCCCGGGTGGGGCGAGCAGTGGCACCTGTATCACCCCGCTCCCAGGCGGGGCTGATGCTGCACTGCGGGGCCACCCTGGGGAGCCCCCGACTGTGTGCAAGAGAGAAGCTGGCTCTGAGCGTCCGCGCAGTGGGACCGAACGGAGGGGTGGTCGGTGGGTGGGGCCTGAAGGTGGCCGAGGCGTGTCAGCCAGAGTGATAGGTCCCCGCCAGGCTGGCCCTGTGCTGCTGTCCCCGAGTCCCAGAGAGGTCACACTGGCTTAGCCGCAGTGCCGCTGAGCTGTCACCTGGTCGTGGAGACTGTCACGAAGGCCTAACTCATCTGTACTCCGGGGCCGCAGCCACTGTAAACAGGAAGAGTGTTTCGAGCCGAGCCTTGGCTCTCGGTCCTGGGAACCCTCTCAGCTGACTCGGTGGAGAGTCCCTCGCTTGACCTTCTGCCTGTGAAAGACGGCTGGAGTGCTTCTCCCGTCCTCCGCTGCCCGGTCTGCCCTCGGCACCAGACGGCTGTCTGGTGTCACGGACCCGTGCTCTCGGTCGGCAGAGGCTTGTTCTCTGAAGAAGATTCCGGCCCCAGCAGATGCGTGATACAGAGTTTGGGCCAGAAACGTGAAAGCGACCGAAATGGGAGCAGGAGAATGCTGGACAGACCCTGGAACGGCATTGCTCTGGGCTGTGAAGCCGTCCTGACGGCCCCGGAAGGCTCCGGGAGTAATGGGCTCTGGGTCGTTTTCAGCGGAGCTGAAGGCCAGGCCCCGCGTGGGGACTTTCTCTCCGGAAGGCGGGGGCGCGCTTCGGAACTGCGCCGTCCCTGTAACATGCAGAGGTGCGGACGGGGAAGAGCTGGCTGGGTCCCTGCCCTGCTCGGTCACTCCCCCGGTCACTTCCCCCGGTCACCTCTAAGGGCTGATGTGAGCCTGTGGGACTCCCTGAAACAGAGTGTCGACAACCTTGACCTTGGAATTGGAGTCCTTATTGTGAATCCAGGTGACCTCTGGGCCCAGGGTGTCTGGTTGGTCCCCCCTCAGAGCCCATGGTGGCTGTGGGGGCTGGGCCCCCGGAACTCTGAGGTGCTCTACAGCAGCATGTATTTACGGGGCCTGCAATTTGGCCAGGACCCCAGACTTCTCCGTGTCTGGGTCCCCTCCTGCAAGCCCCAGGGACGGTGCGTGAACGCACAGGGTGAGTTCTGTGGGCTGGGGGTGCCGTGGGGACCATGGGAAACCACAGTAAACTGCACCAGGGGTCTCAGCGGCACTTACAGTTCTGGCTTCACGCACTTAGGCATCTGGAACTGCTTTGATACAACTGGCTTCATGCCTCAGTTTCCCCTGAGGGATGGGCAACACTTCAGAGACTCCAAGGACCCTTCCTCTCCGGGTGGTTTTGTGGGAGCCCGTTTGTGGGGGTGGCGTGGCAGTTCCAGGACCCCTCCATCCCAGGGGTGTTGGCGGGGGTGACCGTGCACCCGTCCTCTGCAGAAGAGGGAGGCTCGGGGGGAACAGCTGGCAGTTTCGGGGTGGTCGGGGTGGCCGGCGTGGCCAGCGCTGCAGCAGCATTGTCTGCAGGACGTGAAGAGCATGTCTGGCAGCGGCTTGGGGTGCATCCGTGCGCTGTTTCTGGAGTCAGCTGGTTTGGGGGTGAGTGGTGTGGCGGGGGGGGGCAGCTGTGTGTTCCGCTCACCTCCGCGTGCCGTGCATCGGGGTTTTGCCCAGACCTTCGGTCGCTTGTCTTGGGGCTTCGGCCCCTGCGACGCACAGGCTGTCCAGATGGCGACAGAAGGCAAGTCTTTGGGGCAGGTCGCCGGCACTGTGTGGTCCTCTCTGTCCTCAGATTTGTGGATTCTTCCAGAACGGGGGCTGCATTTCCTTCTCTCTCAGATGTGTGATGGTTGGGGCCTTGGTGCGCGGTGGATGTCTCCTGAATTAGTAGTGACAGCGGGGGGTGGTTCGTCACGTCGCTGTTGAAGGTGGACGAGTTTCATCGCAACGATAACAGCTGAGCTGAGCTGTATGGGAGCTGCCCTGCGGCAGGCAGAGTTTCGACCCCTGGCCTGCAGCACCTCCTGTGAGCCTGCCCAGTGTCCCAAGCGGTGGGGCCATCATCCTCCCGTTGTCACCTCCGCTGTGCGAGTGGGCGTGGTCTCGGGACAAGCACGTCACCTGCCTGCGGCTGTCAGGGGGTGAGTGGCGGACCTCCCCTCCGGGGAGGAATGGGATCTGGTCGGCACCGAGTCCTTGGCCCGACCCCTGCGCCTGCGCCGTGGGCCCCCTCCGAGGGTCCCCCCGGGGCTGGTGGGTTAGAGACCTGCAGCTCGCCCTGGCTGTGCTCGGGAATGCCAGCGCCGGCGGCGCGGTTCTGCGGAGAGAGTGTGGCAGTGCAGCCATGGGCTCCTCTGCGTGGCGGCCCTGGGAGGGGGCGGCCGGGATCTCCAGCTGGGCTCGCGGGGGCGTGTCTTCCAGAAGGGTTTACGGAGACGGTCTCTTGGAGCTCTTCCTGTGTCTGAATTCCGTAGAGCCCGATGTTCAGACATTTGCAGCCAGACTGGGTGAGGTTCTTTGGAGTGAAGTCTTGGGAAGAGGGAGTCAGCGTGAGTGAGAGGGTCTGCTGGGTTTGTGTTCTGTGATGTCCTCCCCACGTCTCTGGTCAGCGTGCTGCGTGGGGGCAGTGGGCGGGGCTGTCCGTGGTGGGGCCGAGTGGGGGGTTCAGTGGGAAGCAGGCCTGGCAGGACGAGGCTGTGGGAGTCAGCTTGGGGGGCCCTTGGAGAGTGTGGGGACTCCGGCGGACCCTCCTGCTGGCTGCCCCGCCCGGGCTGGGCGCCGTCTGGTGGGATGGCACCTGCACGTCTGGGGCTCGACACCCAAGATTCCGAGTCCCGGAGGAAGAGGGACCTGCGATGGGACCAGTGGCTTTCCTTTCCCGCCGGAACCATCACGTCTCACAGGAAGTGGAGCACCGGTGCAGCGGCCCGGGCACGCCCCCGGGGTGACGTCAGAGCTGTGCGCGGTGCGCCGGGAGAGCGGGACGTCGCTGCGGCCTGGCGCGGTGTCGCGGCCGGACCCCGCGGGGACCCCCGGGCGGGCCGGCGTCCGTGCCCTCCGTTGTTTTTTCCGGGACTGAGCGCGTGTCACTCGTCCCGTTCCTCCGTGGGCGGGGAGACCTCCGCCCGAGGCTGCAGTGGACGCGCCGCTCACGCAGGGTCTCCGGTGCCACGCTGTCCCGAGTGGTTTCCCACGGCCGGCAGGTGCGCGGGCCCAGCCGCACGGCGCAGACTCAGAACCAGGCCGTTCGGGTCCTTGCACCTACGGCCTTTATTTTTGTTGCTTCTGCAGAGGGAGGTTATTTTCTAGAGCGGAAGGACACTTCAAGGCCATTGCGCCACACCAGGAGTCTCGGAGGAGGGGTGGTCAACGGGCCTCTGTCCCTGGAGAAGCCGGGGCGGGACCGGTGAGAGGTCGGGACCCGTGGGCGCGGAGGGCAGGGAGGGGCTTGGCCTCACGAGCACCGGCGGGCAGCCTGGGGTCTCCGTTGGAGTGGCCGCCCTGCAGGGGTGTCCCAGCGATGCCTACGGGGTGACGAGCTCACGCCTCTGCGACCCCGTCACGCTCTGCCCGGATTCCCCGTTAGCCTCTGCCCCTGGCTGCCCCAGACCTGTGCTGGCGGGCGGACACTGTCCTCTCAGCTGGACTGGGGCCCCTTGGGGGGCAGGGACAAGTCATTTTCTGACTTTTTTGATCATTCCTCTCTCCCTACGCCCCGTACCAAGTGAGATGCTTGGAGCCCGGGAGGCCTCCACTCGCCTGCCTCCGGCGGTTTACGGGCTGCTCCTGCGGCGCTGCACCCCCTCCCCCCACGCACATGCCCAGGCATCTGCCCGCGCGTCATGCGAGACACCTGTGGGGTTGGAGACGGCCGGAGGCAGGCCGGCCCGGCTCTCTCTCCTCGCCCGGAGGACGAGGAGGCCCCTCGGAGCTGCGAGCAAGCCGAGACAGCTGGGTGGTGCTGCTGCTTCAGAAAGTGATGGAGAGTTTGTTTTCCAAAGTATCAAATGTAAAGAAAGTACATTCGTTCTTAACTGCTCACCCTGGACTAACCGTTGAACGTTCTTCTGAGTCGTGGCCCCCGGGGCGTGCTCACCTGGGCTGACTCGGGGGGCCTGGTCACCTTCGAGACTTGCAGGAAAACATGTCTTTCGATCCCTTTTCTGATGGGGCCGTGGCGGGGAGGGCCGGCGCTCCGTGGGGGGGTCATTGGGTGTGATGATGGGAAGGTTGTTACTGAAGGGACATGGGACCGCATGGAGGGTGGCGGGGGACCGGGACGGGGCGGTGTCCCATGTCGCCCAGAGAGGTGGTGGTTTTGGGCCCTCTGTGCCCCGGGCTTTCTCCCTGTGCCTCCACCACTGGGGTTCGCGGGCCCAACAGCTGCCCATCACGGCTGCCCTCGGCCTCGACTTGGTGCCGCCCCATCCGGCCCTGCACGCTCTCGCCTGCAGGTCCGCCTGCCGCCCGGCTTCTCGGTCCCAGACTCTATGGGGGGGGCTGTGCAGCCCGAGCGGAGTCACGCCTCTGCTGGCGCAGGGAGGAGGGTGCGTCGTCCTCCGGGGAGCAGAGGCGCCCCGGCAGGCTCGGTGGGGGGGGGGGGGCCGGCAGGCGGGAGGCAGGGTTGGCTTGTCCCGTCAGGGGACAGTTCCCTGTTGTTGCTGTTTGGCTCGGGGTGGCGTCGGGGAAGTAGGCCATTCCCGGGGCCTTCTCGCCCTGACCTCTCCCGGCTGGAATTTCAGCCCCGGGCTGCGGGGTGAGGAGCAGCAGTGGGCGTGCTGCAGTCCGTCTGCCAGTGAGGAGCCCCCGGTGACCGACACTCGCCGCAGCCGGGGGTCGTGACCTGTGACCTCGCCCGCCCACCCATCAGCACGGGACCGCAGGGACCCTCACTGGTGCCCCTGACTTAGGTTCCTGCGTCGGAGTGTGTCTTTCTGGTGGCCTCGTTCAGTCTGGGATCTCACCTGCGACTCCAAAAACAGCGTCATCCTGGTGCAGAGTCCAGTCGAGGCCCCGGGGTGACAGGCGCAGTGACTCGGGGCAGCAGGAGGGGCGAGGTGCCTGCCTCACGCCCACTCGCTGCCTGAGGCACCTGTAGCTCGTCCTCTGAAGCCCAGGCCCCTCGCCCGAGATGCGGGGCGAGGAGAGAGTCCACCGCCCCGCTCTGTCCGGGGGCTCCCTGGGCCGCGTGCTCGCGGGCACGCCGTGGGCGCTTGGGGGGCACGCGGGGAGAAAGCGCACCGCAGTCGTGCCCCCGGAGCTGCATTTCAGTGCGTCGGTCGGCCAGAATGTTACAGAACAAACAAGGGGGGGCCTGAGACGATATAAAGAAGCCCCCAGGTCCGTTATGTCCGCCGCCAGAGGAAAGACGTCTCTCAATGCCAGAGATTTGTGCAAAGGAAAAGAGACGTTTATTTAATGCTATACAGACTTAAAGGAGGGACCTAATGTCTTCACCAAAAATCCTAAAGTCCCTTAAAGCACCCACAAACAGACACAGTCCTTCCTTCCTTCCTTCCCCCTTTGCCCAGTCCAGAGTACCGTATCTCCTAAAGCTGCGGGGGTCCCTACCCTGGCAAAGGCATGTGGTCCTCTCTCCCTCAGGGCCGCAAGAGTCTTCACTCTGCTAAAGCTGTGTGGCTCTGTCTTGCAGGGCTGCGCATGGTTCTCCTCCTCTAGGGCCGCGGATGGTTCTCCCCCCTCAAATGGCTGCCGCGTCTCGGTTTAAATCCCAGCGCCAATCTTCCTCTGAAGCCCCATTTCTGGCTCCTCTCACAATTGGCTACAGCTGCCAGATTCTGGGCAGGTGTGCCCTGTGGTGTGGAGCCAATTATCTCCAGGCTCTTCTGGATCTTATTACAGATCCCTATTTGAGGCTTCTCTCTTGGCTGCACCCTGTTACAAGAACTCTGGTCTAGGAATCAGAGTGGTGTCCTCACATGTCCATCTTCAATTTTTTAAGAATACTGTTAAAAGGTTTGTTTTTAATCTCTAGATAGAGGGGAAGGGAGGGGGAACAAAAGGGAGAGAAACATCCATGTGTGGTTGTCTCTCTTGTGCCCCCTACTGGGGGCCTGGCCTGAAACCCAGGCATGTGCCCTGACTGGGAATCAAACCTGCGACCCTTTCGTTCACTGGCCGGCCCTCAGCCCACTGAACACACCAGCCAGGGCCCATTTCCTTCTAATTCTGTAAAAACTTAGGTGTTTTTTTTTCTTCCCTGAGATAGGACTTGTAGCAGATGGGTGGGCTTATGTGTCTTTTGAAAATGACGGTGGTTGCGTGCACGTGTGTGAGCACTTCGGAATCTACGAAAACGTCAGCGTTCTCTGAAAGTGTTCTGTTTCCAGGCACATGTCAAGTGAGCTTTGTTTGAATTAGGGGGATGAGTAAAACCTGTGAGGGACCTTTATGGGCCGGGCTGCGAAGGTGAGGGGGAGGCAGTCTTGCTCGCACAGAGTGCAGGTTGCTCTGCTGCCGTGAGCTCAAAGTTGGGAGTCCCCGTGGGTCTGAACAGCGCAGCGTCACACTGAAGTTGATTTCAGACAGTGTCCGTCACACCTCTGTGCAGTTGCTGTGCTTTACTCGTTTCTTGAACTAAAGCCTGTATCTCGAGACATACAATCCTCTGTCTTTAAACGTTGGCATTTTACAGCTTTTGTCACGAGAGACAGAAACTTGAGAGACAGAAACTTGCGTCCGGGCGGCCCCTTGAGGTGGAGGGAAGCGTTTGTCTCCCAGTGAACCCAAACAGAGAGGCCGCTGGCTCCTCTGCGCCGGGGCCGGCAGCCACAATGTATCACAGTCAGCAACTTACCTTTGTTGAGGGAAGCTTAGTCTTTGCTGAGCATGCGCAGATGGTTACGTGCCGTCCGTTCCGCTACAGTTTGAGATGGGACAAAGAATTTAGGGAGATGCTGGTTGCAATTTCAAAGAGGGCGCTGAGCGAGCCAGCGTGAAAAGCACGTTGCCTGCCCTGGCCCAGGCGGCTCTGTCGGTGGGGGCGGCGCCCCTGCACCCAGAGGTGGCGCAGGCCGGCGTCCCCGTCGGGGCCGGTGCTCGAGGCAGCTGATCGGCGTTGCGCTCTCACAAGGATGATTCTCTCCCTCCCCGCCCTCCCTCCCAGGTCAGTGAGCACGTCCTCGGACACACTGTTCAATTCCCTGCACGTGACTTTTTCTCTGAGCCACAGCTTCACAGTCGCCTGGGCCACAGCGAGCCAGGAACCCCATCGCCCCGTCTGCTTCCCGAAGGCCCGACAAAGGAGCCGTCGGCGAGGGGCCACAGCCCCGCTGCCGAACAGGCGCGCCACACGCCCGTCTGCGGGGGCACCGGCAGCAGGTCTGCGGCGTGGAGGGGTTGCCGCCGTGCCTCACCCCACCCCACCTGGCAGCGTCGGGTGGGCTCTGCCGTGCCGTGCCCTTGCTCCCCAGTCTGCGGCAGAGAGCGCCCCCACCTGCTCGGGAGGAGCCGGAGCTGGGTGACGCGGTGCTGACGTTTATCTTACATTCTCTTCGCCAGTGACACAGGACGAGCGTCAGCTCGTGCTTTCGCACCAGTCGTGTCCCCAGAGCGGCGCGGGCCCTCGTCACGTCATTGGTCACCGTTCCCCTCCCTCGCCGAGGGAGCACCCGGGGGTCTCGGGCTGGGGGCAGGCCCGTCACTGTGAGGACAGGGCCGTCTGGGGCGGCCGCCTAGTGCTGACCTGGCCCCACCATGTCCCCCATGCGTAGGCGTGGGGGCGGGCAGGAGAGACGCGGCCACTTCCAAGGGGTCTGCCGGTTTCACCCTTAGTGGACTGAAGTCGCGGGGCCGTCTGCTCCGAGACCGGCCCACGTTCGTCGTCAGGGTGAGCGCGTTGCCCTGCCCGTGTGGGGGGGCAGCCAGGCCTCCCGGCCAAGCCTCCCCGGGGACTCGCTCAGCAGGAGGACGTGAGAGCGGAGGCTGTTGACACGTCTCCCACGCCAGGCTGGAGCAGGTGCTTCCTTGGGAGTCCGAGGGAGTGGGTTCCCGTGGCCGTTTCAGCCCCGTGGCAGCCTCCGTTCTGAAGAACAAGGACGTTTTCCTTGCCCCGAGGTTGGCACTTGCTCGCAGAGATGAGGCGCTTCCCGCAGCCCCTGCTGTGTTTGGGGAGGTCGAGGGCAGACGACCAGAACCGGCCCCGCCTGGGCCGCGGTTTGCTCAGCTCTGCCCGGACCTCCACGGTGCACCGAGCGGCAGCCGGTGGCCAGTCCCCCTGCCTGTGCCCCTCTGTTCTTCCCGAGGGTCAGCGGTCCGGCCCCTGGCTGCCCCTGCCCGTCCTGCCCTGCTCCTGTTTCCTCTGCAGGGATGTCTCTCGGCATCTTCCGCTCTCATGCCGGAGGGGAGTGAGAGAGGGTCTTTCTGTGCGGAGAGGGTTGTCGTGCAGAGAGCCGCCTTGGCCGCGAACGGCTCCCCAGCCGATGGGGAGCCTAGAGCGGCGGCCGGGGGCCGTGGCAGACGGCCGCAAACCGGTCTGAGGAGGTTTCCTCGCGTCTTTGTCCTGATGTTGTCGAGTTTCGGGCAGGACGCTTAGGTCCTTCCTCCCGTCAAACCGAGAGCTGCTTGCACCGGTGGGACCGAGCTGCTTGAAGCCGGAGAGGCCCCACGGGGGAGACGCACAGGGTGCCGGGGAGGTGTTCGGGCTGGGACAGCCCACGCTGAGGCTGGGACGCCGGCCCCACACCGACGCCTGGGGTGTGGCCCCTCACCGACGGCTCCTTTGTCGGGCCTTCGGGAAGCAGACGGGGCGATGGGGTTCCTCGCTCGCTGTGGCCCAGGAGACTGTGAAGCTGTGGCTCAGAGAAAAAGTCACGTGCAGGGAATTGAACAGAGTGTGAGTGTGCTCACCTTGGGAGGCAGGTGTAAAGGTGTTTGCATGTCGAGCCCTAGTTTTTGGATTTTTTCCCCAAGAGACCCCCCCCAAAAAAAAACCTGGTGTGAGCACAGAGGAGGAAGAAGGAAGGATGGGTGGGCTTGTTTTACTGTTTTCCGGGGGCCAGAGCCCGTGTGGGGCCCCGTCTTGGGGGTGCGGCTCTGGCCACGCCCACCTCTGCCATGGCCATGCGTCGGAGTAGGCTGGCTGCCCACAGGGACGGGCTGGTGTCCTTCTGGAGCCAAACACCGCACCTCCACGCGCCCAGCTCCCGCTTGTCACCTCTCCGCCGAGGTGTCACAGCTCTGTGGCTGAGCTTCTCGCGCCCTCGTCTGCTCGGCCTTCGCACCGGCCTTGTGCGAATGCTGTGCGAATGCTGTGCGCTCGTGCACTCGCCGGAGGGTGCCTTGCTCTGGCTCCGCCCCCCTGAAAAGCTGCAGGACAGGAAGGGTTTTTCGCCCTTTAACATACTCACTAAGGACCATCTCAGAGCCACGGACTGTTCTGGGAGTTAAAGGAAGAGTGGGGACAGGATGGGCAGAGTCCCTGTCCCCACGGAGCTGCCAGGCCAGGGGGACGGACAGGGAGCCACGGTGACAGCTCCAGGGGAGGTGTGGGGTGCGTCTCTGTGGGACAGAGTGCCCCGAAGACACTTCTCTGAGGCCGAGTCAACTGACCGTGCAAGGAGGGAGCAAGCAAGCATTGTGGAAGTCGGGGTGAGGGTGCTCCAGGCAGAGGGCTGGGGGGCGCTCGTGTGGGGCAGGGCGGGAGGAGGCGGGGGCGTCTTGTCTGGGGTCTGTCCGTGTGAACCCAAAGCGTGCAGGCCAGATGCAGGGCGGTCTGGCTCTCACTCACCAGCGAGGGCGTGAGACCTGGTTCTCCGAGAAGACGGAAAGCAGCGGGTCTGCTGCTGTGACTACAGCGCCCGTCACAGTGTAATTAGCTGCTCACGGTAATTACAGGACTGGCCCTGGTGCAGCGTGCCGCTGGGGACCTCCGTTGGCCTGTGTCCCACTCGCGCCCACAGCCCTTGGGGGCGGTGTGCGCCGCTGTTGGAGCTGGAGCCGGCGGGGGAGTGACCCGCCTGCGGCTCCCGCCCTGCGAGGCTGCCTGCTGCCTCCCGCCTCCCGCCTCCCTGGTGGGAAGGGTCTTCCTCCACGCAGGCCCCGTCCTCCGGCCGAGGCAGGCCCGTTCCCCGCCCCGTCCCTGACTCGGACGCCCTCACATGGGTCGCTCTGAAGGCGTCACCGGCCGCTCTCCTCCTCCTGGTCACCTCTCGAACCGCTGCGACAAGGACCTGCAGCTGACCGCTGCTGCCGCCGTCCCCCAGGGGCCGCACGTTCTGTGCGTCTGGACCTTTCTCTCGCAGTCGGCCCCGCCGCTGCGGGACCACACGGGACAGTCTCATCACCCTAAAAACGCCCGCACGCCACCGCTCCCCTCCCGCTCCCACGCCCCTGGCGGCCTGGACCTGTCCCCCCTCTCCCCCACGTGCAGCCTCTCCAGAGCCTCTGGGAGCACGCGGGCTGGCTCCTCCGGGCCTCCCCTGCTCGGAGGGCTCCTGTCTCTTCAGTGTGGAGTGGCGCCGCCCCGTCTGGACGCACCCTGGTCGGGCTTCCGGCCGCTGCCCAGCAGGGGCGCTTATGGACGAGGCCGCTGTGGACATCCGTGTGCAGGTTCCTGTGTGGGTGAGGCGGGCACACACACACGTTTATGCACATGCTACGTGTGCTTGCTGAGGCTTTATCTCTTTGTGATAAAAACACGCTCCATTGTTTCGTGTTTTGAAAACGTATTTCATGTTTGTGAAAAAGAAGAAAAAAGCTTGAAGCTTCAGTTCTAGTCAGTCAGCGCATTGTAACAGAACTCGGAGTGGGAGCTGCCCCGGGAAGCGCGGGCTCGTGGTTCTCGTGTGTTCAGCGGTAAAGAGGGGGGTGTGGGGCGTGTCACATGCCGGTCGTTGCCGTGAGAGCTGCCTCTCCAGTGACGTTCATGACAACCAGCCTTCAAGCACACACTGCCAGCCTTATACAACAGCTAACCGAGCGGTCTTTCGAGCAGCCGGCCTCAAGGAGGTCCTGACCTCCACCGCTGAAACGCCCCGTCGGCTTTAGAGAGCCCGGCGCTTGCTGGTGGGGGGAGGCCTGGCGTCCGTGCGGGACCCGGGCGCCCGGAGCGCGTGCGCTGGTGCCGGCGTGACTGCTTTGGGTTCTGGGAGCCCTCACCTGTCCTGGGCGTCTCTGGGCGGAGGGGGCTCCTGGGCAGGTAGGGAGGGGCTCCTGGAGTAGTGTGCCTGGGGAGCAGCCCTACAGTGGGCCGAGGGCGGCCCAGGTGGGCTGTCGTCTCACTGGCCCCGTTTAACACGGCAGATGAGACCGGACTCGGCTTCAGAACGCCTCGTGATTCTGGGAGGGAGCACGCAAGGTCTGTCCAGACGGGGTCCAGCCATGTGGTGTGACAGACAGAGACATTTATTGAAGAAGACACTTTGCACACAGGACAGTGACACCCCAGTCCCCTTCAAAGCAGGCACCTGGGGACCTCACACAGTTCCAGTTGCCATCGGCTGCCCCGTCGTATTTTCCTGAATCTCATCGAGGGTCTGAAATCGCTTTCCTTCCAAAGGCGATGTTAGCTGTGGGAAAAGCCGGAAGTCTCAGGACGCCACATCTGGGCTGTAGGGGGGCTGCAGTACCTGGGTGGTCTGATGTTTCACCAAAAACACTGCACGAGACGTGACGCATGAGCGGGCGTGTTGTCGTGACGAAGCTGCCAATCACCAGGTGCCCGTAGCTGCGGCCTTCTGAGCCATCCGAACAGCTTCCTTGGAGGAAGGTTCAAGCTCAACGCAAAACCAGATGCAGATTCGCTGTGTACTTGCTCAGTCGTTTTGAACGTGACGGCCACGCAGTGCACACGCTCACTCAGCGGCGTTCACTGCCCCCGCTGACCAGTGCGTGAGGTCGTCATTGCTCACACAGGCGCACTCCAGCCCCCGGCCCCTACTTGGCTGCCAGGCTGCTCTGAGGTCGTGCAGACCGCTCTCCTTACGCTGACCCTGGCTGGACTCTCCCCGGACGGACCTCGTGCGCCCGGCAGGGTTTTCGGTCCGGCGTACCCGTCATCTGTGCGGGAGACAGAGGGCTCGGCGGCTGGCCTGTGATGGCTTGTGTGCACTGTGTACGCTGCTCTGACCGTGCGAGAAGTTGTCGGTGAAGCTGACACACCGTGGAGTGAGCTGTGTTACACGGCCTGACGAGTGAGCTTTGCAGTTTCAGATCCAGAAAGGCTGGACCCCTTGAAAGACCACAAGAGGCCGCAGGTGGGAGGAGGGCCCGCCCCAGCCCGGGGCCGGCTTCCTGCCCCCACCCTGCTGCCCCGCACGCCACCAGGACCTGCAGGAACGGGCTCCGCCCGCAGACCTTCCGCTGCTTGCCCTTTGCCCTGGGCAGGCCCCCGTCCTCTCTGCGCACCGTGGGACAGAACCTGGAGGCTCCTGCGGGGTCTCAGGCAGGCGCGCTGGACCGGGGGTGGTCTGCAGAGGGCTGGGCGGGCCTCTGGGTGGGTGGGCCGCTTGTCTCCCCGAAGAGCGTGGCCGCTGGGTGCGGAGAAGCCCCCCAGTGTGTGTGCCCAGGTCAGGGGCCTTTCTGCCCTGGACTAGTGGGTGAATCTGGAAAAAGGGACCCCGGGGCCTCTGCTACAAGGAATTTCTAGTTTTGGGTTTTGATATTCAGGATATTCAGGTTCGCCGTTGCTTTCGTGTGTGTGCTGGGGGGGCAGTGAGCAGCACCCGCGTGCGGCCTGCACGCAGCTCCCCCGGGCGCCTGCCGCTGTGCCCTGGCGCAGCTCCCCGGGCGCCCGGCTCGCTCGGATGGTGGGGACGGTGGCGCAGGCGCTGTGTTCGTGCGCGTACTTGCTGTTTCTGTCTTTTCGGTTCCTTTTCGAAGTTTTGCCAAAAAATCAACTCTTGGCCTTTGATCCCAGGGTTCAGGGTGTCCTCCTGAGTTGACAGAGTCACCTTCTGGAACCTTCCCTGACGGCATTCTTAACGCTCCCGCTGCCTGCAGTCGTGTGGATGGCCCGTGTTCTCAGTTTTCCCTTTGCAGGGGCCCTCCCGCGGAGGGCTGGTTGCGGCGCACGGAGAAGTCGAACCAGGGTGGAGTGTGCGCTGCCAGCTGCTCGTCAGGGGCGGCGTGCCGACGTCCCGAGGCCCCGAGGACGCCCCGCTCGTCGTTTCGGTTCCGGCCGTGCAGAGGGTCCGGCCTGTTGGTCAGCGAGGGCCCCCACGCTTGAGAGACTCTCGGGGGGGGGGGGGGGCCAGCGGAGGCACAGCCCTGATGTTCGTGCCCCGGCGGGGGGGCGGGGTCGGGGCTGTCGGGGTGGCGCTTCGCTCCCGCCCTTGGGTGCCCCAAGTGGAGGCCCGGTGCTCGGAGGGTGGGAGCTGGGGCGGCGTCCGTATGAGCCCCCCGGCCCCCCAGGCCCAGACCGCTCCCCCCACGGTCGCTCCCTGGGCTTCAGGGTGTGTGTGCTCCCCAGACGTGTTTCTGATGAGTAACGAAACGAGGTCTGTCTGCGGCGAGGAAGCTCGTGCAGAGGAGGGGGTGTCCCGGGCCTCCCCCCGGCGGCTGGAAGTGCTCCCGGCCACCGGGCGCCAGGGAAGGGAACCTGTTATGGTGGGCGCAGCGTGTGGCGGGCCGCAGAGCGCTGGGCTGGCACGCTGCGGGGAGGGGAGGCCCGCCGTCCCCGGCTGTACACGTGTGTCTCGGGAGCCGGTGTGCGGCAGGGAGCACGGCTGCCGAAGCAGGTCAGCTGAGGCCAGTCCTCGGGGGCAGGTCCCTCGTCGGTCCTCGGGGGCCGGGCGGGGGGGGGGGGGCAGCTGTACGTGCGGAGGCCCCCTCCCCCCTCGTCGTCTTTGGCGGCACAGTGTTCTCCCGAGACGGCGTTCGCTGCTGCCCGCCCCGGAGCCCTGGGGTGTCGTGGGTCTCGTGGGCACCCTCGCCGTCCGGCTCATCCGTGCAGCTTGGACTGCTGTGAACTCGGGGAGCCACCAGGTGTGCGGTGTGCCGGCGATGGGGTGTCCCGGAGGGTGGCCGGAGCTGCCCCCCCGGGGAGCTGGGGTGTGAGGAGTTTCACGTCCTCTGCTGCCCTGGGCTGTCTCCGTTTTGCTCATTTTGGCTCGTCTGCAGTTGAAGTGATTGAATTTCTGGGGGGTCCGTCGTCACAAGCTGGTGGGGCCGCAGGGAGCTGGGCATGAAGGTGGCGGTGGTCGCGCTGTCCTTCGAGCAGCTCGGGGAGGCCGGGCTTGGGGCACGCGTGAGCCCAGAGCTGGGGCGGAGCCCTGCGCTCCGACGTGTCTCTGGAAGCCCCGAGGTGGGGGGGGGGGTGGGGGGAACTTGAGGACCCTCGGTCAGGGCTGTCAGGGCTGGATCCTAGGAACAGACTGGATGCGGGGAGGGTCGGTCCACCCAGGCAGCTAGACCCCCGTGGCTGGCCTGGGGTTCGGATCAAGGCCGAGAGGCCGTGGTTTCCCGGGGAAAGACTGCCCTGTCCCACCGTCAGGCCGGAAGGTGGTCTGCAGGGCCTGCAGTGCGCAGGGACAGACCACCGGCCGGTGGCCGCAGTGTGTGGGGGGCCGTTCGTGGCCCTTCCCGTCACGTCTCCTTCTCCTTCCTCGCTCTGATGACCCCTGGCAGGCCTCGGGGCGAGTGACTCACCTCCACTGGCCTGACCTTGGCCGCAGGGAGCTCAGCAAAGCCCAGACTGTCCAGCCTGCGCCCGGGGCGTCCGGGCGTCTGGGGAGGGCCGGCGCGGCTGGGGGGCCGGGCTGGGGAGCCCAGCGTCCTCCCGCAGCCTCTGGAGCAGCCATCTGTTTCCGATCACGGCTGCCGCCGAGGGAGCCGCGTGCTCCAGGCGCTGCCGTGGGGGCGGGGGTCGGGAGCTTCGGTCACGGGCAGAAGATGCAGCTTGGGTGGTTTGGCCGGCAGAGATGCGGGTCCCTGCTGGGGACGTGGGCGCGGGTCCCTGCGGGGGAGGGGCCAAGCCCACAGGACCCCAGCCGCGACGGCGTTCCTGGGTGGCCGGGTGCCGGCAGGCCGCTGCTCTGGGCTTGCTGCTTGGTCCCCACTTGCCAGATTCCTGTGTTTGTCAAAGGAAGCTGGAAATCCTGATTTTATGAGATGTTTTATTTTAGATGTTGGACCAAAAGAGAAAAAAATAAAAAAAACCCAGCCTCAGAATCCAAACAAAACATGTTTGCAGGCCACACACACCCTCGGGCCACCCGGAGGTGCTTCCTTGTGTGCAGGCGCGTGCCGCCAGTGTGCACCCGGTTCCCAGCGCCCCTGCCGGGCGGCCAGGTGCAGACGCCGAGGAGCGGGGGGCACGGTGCCGCGACCCCACGGGTGCTCACGGGCCCGCCGTCCAGCTTCCAGCGCTGGCAGTCCACGGCCAGTGGGGTTTCATCCTCCGCCAGTGCACACGCACACACGCCTACACGCACCCCCACACGTGCCTGCACACGCCCATTCCCACACACACACACGTGCACACCCACACCCGTTCCCACACATACCCCCACACACGCCCGCACACACGTGCCGCTGATCGAGACGCAGGTCCCAGGTGTCACGTCATCCCACCTGCAGCCTAGTCAGCCCGCGTCCCGGGGCCACACGCCGTGGAAACCCAGATGGATGCAGAGCAGGGGACCCCGTCGGCTGGCAGAGGCACCTCCCGCTTCCCCGTCTCTTTAGCGGCTCTCTCTGGGTCAGGGCCCAGAGGATGCCCATGTGTCGCAGGCCCTGGGTTCGTGTCCCCACTCGTGGGACCAGCAGGCTCCCCGCTGCCTCCCTCTCTACCTCTTCCTTTTCTCTTGTCCCTCCGCAGGGGACACGGGCGTCGCTGGGGTGGCGGCCGCTGGTCCCTGCTGCAGTGTCTCGGAGGAGAGAGCCCCTGGCCAGACTCCCCGGGCGGGGGGCTTGGGCGGATGGCCGCGGAGCCAGGTTCGGTTGCTGTGGGACCCTGCACGAAGAAGAAGAAGAGTACAAGCGGCACTTAACACGCAGAGCGAGCGCGTTGAGAAACGTTCTCTGTCGTGGGATCTGCGCCGGGGGCTTCCAGTTTGCGGGGTGGACGGGGAGACCGGGTCTCTGAGTGCGGTCCGGGGGCGGGGGGCTGAGCAGCCTGGGGGGAGAAGCGTCGTCGCCACACTCTGAGCGCCGTGCTGAGTGACACTTGTGGGCTTGGGACCCCGGAGACGGCCCAGCCCCTTTCTGGGCCAGGGGGAGGGCTGCGAGGTGAGGCTGGGTGCCCCAGGCACTCAGGGGCACCCTCTCCCTCCTCCCTCCCTCCCTGCCCCCCTGCCCGCTGGGGGCTCCTGGAGACACTGTCCCCGCGGGCGCGCTGCCCTCGGTGTGGGGACTGGACCGGGGGTCTCAGCCTGGGGTCCGAGGGCCAAGTTCTGCTTGCTTCCTGTTTTCTGTTTTTTAACGGTTGGGGAAAAAACCAAAAGAAGAGTAAGTCATAACATGTAAAAACCACGGTGTTTAAGTTCCAGCGTGCAAGAGCGAAGCTCCGTGGGGACGGAGCCACACTGCTGGTTCGCACACTGCGTGCTGTCGCATTTACGTGGCCACAACTACGGGGAGTGGCCGCCACAGACCGTGGCCTGCTGGGTGGCTCGGTGGCTCAAACATTCCCCTCCTCACTGCTCTGGAGGGTGGACTCGGGGGCCGAGGCGTGGGCAGGGCCGGGCCCTCCTGAGGCCCCTCTCCACGGTGTGCACATGACACACGTGTGGCTTATCTCTTCTCACGAGGACACGGGCCGTGGTGGGCTGGGGCTCACACACGAGCTTGTTTTTACTGATCACGTCTTTGAAGACCCTTCTTCCAAACAGAGCCGCGTCCTGAGGTGCTGGCTCTGGTCCTTCAACAGGAACTTTGGGGGGCACAGTTCAGCTGTGGCACCCCAAAGCCCATGATAGTCGCTGTCTGACCGTCCGTGGGAGACGTCCGTGGGAGATGGTCGCCCGCTCCAGACTGGCTGTCCGTCAGCAGCTCTGGTGTGGCCGGCCTGTACCCCCTCTCTCCCCTCTGTCAGCACCCGTCCCCTCATTGTAACTGCTCCCCGTCTCCTCCTGTTCCGTCCGTCCCTCTGTCCCTCCAGCCGTTCGCCTGTGCACCCATCTCCCATCCTCGTGTGCATCTGGCCATCTGCCCATTTGTACCTCTGTTCGTCCGCCCATCCGCTCGTCCACTTAGACATCCCTCCGTCTGTCCGTCCACCCACCCACCCCTTCGTCTGTCCATCCACCCACCCATCCATGTATCCATGTCCCCATCTCCTCATGTGTCCATCCATTCGAGCGCCATCACCCTTCTGTCCATCCATCCCTCTGTCTGTCTGTCCACCCATCCATGTATCCATCTACTTAAAGGTTGCCTACCACCCATCCACCCGCCACCTGCCCACCCAGGGTTTGGGCCCTCGTGGCCTCGGCTGCTCTGGCATCTGTTCACGGAGACCCCGGGACTGTCGCTGGGACCCCTGCACCTTGAGCTGTGTTAACTCTGCACCGATGGCCCACGTGCCCGCGGTTCCCCAGTCCCGTGTCCTCTTCCCCGGCACTCACCGCAGCTGCAGGGCCCACAGGGTCATCCGCCGGCTGCCCGGCGGGTGCCTGGGTGCCGAGTGGGTATTCGGCAGGGGCTCTCGGAGGGCTTCTCCTGCGCTCTGGATTGTAGCCTGGAAACGGAGCCCCACCCGTTCAGCCGTGAGAGCGCTCTCTGCAGGCGCTCTCTGCAGGCGCGCTCACGACTGTCTTCAAGGGGCCCCTCGCTGAGCCCGCTCCCTCAGGCACTCTCACGACTGTCTTCAAGGGGCCCCTCGCTGAGCCCGCTCTCTCCGCCCGGGCGCCTTTACTTCCAGGCGGACACCCCAGCCTGGGGGTGTGGCTCACACGGCTGACAGAGACCAGCCAGGGCGTCCAGGGCTGCGGGCTGGGACCTGGCCCCACCCGCACTGCGCCCGTCCGGGTTGCGGGGTGTGGGGGAGGGAAGCGTGGAGTCCGACTGCACAGAGCACGTTAGTGACCGGCAGGGGAGAGGCCTGGCCCCCCACCAGGCCTGGGTCAGCCCCACAGGCTGGAAACCACTCGGGAAAATAACGCCGCCCCCGCGGGTGCGGCCGGGGGGGCACGCTCTCTGCCCCACAGGCGATGAACGGGCCTTTCTTTGAGAGTGAAAATGTAGCCCATTCACGGGTCACGGGCGGGCCCGTGGGGGCTGAAATCTCTGGGCTCAGGGTGGGGCCGAGGCCCCGCCCTTCCCCTGCTCTGGGGTGCCCTTGGGCTGTCGGCTCAGGGCGGGGGACACCCGAGAGGAGGTGACCCTTAAATGCTTCTTTTGTTTTTAAACAAAGTTATTGCAAGGGGTGTGCCTTCAGTTGGGCCACACGTGTGTGCATTCATGCACACATGTATATACATACGTGCACATGTTTGGACGTACACATAAATGTATCGTCTGTCATGTGTCCATCCACCCATCCATCCCATCATCTTCCTGCCAGTGTACCTTAAAGAAGGGTCACCGGAGCCCTCACTGTGTGGCCGGCTCCCAGTGCCCTGGTGACAGCGAAAGCCGCGGGGAGCTCCTTGTCTCCGTGACGACAAGTGCGCCGTCTCAGGAGTCGGGGACCTGGGGACCGTCCTACTCAGTGAGCCGCGCACTGATGCTGTGAAGCGGTGCCCTTCACCCAGGTTTTCGGATCCGTGGCCAAAGGCAGGACGGTTTCTCTCTGGGGAGGGGGTCGATGTTGGCGGGAGAGGTTCTCTCCCAGTTAAGTTGCCCTGGGGAGGTAGGAACTCACTCGCCTTAGGTCCGGCCCACGCCAGCGCCCGGAAGAGCACGTGACTCTGGCCCGCGCAGCCCCCGGGGTGGTCGTCCGGGCTCCAGAGTAACGGTGGGACCCAGGGTTTTATTTACTCTCCCCACACCCGCAGCCCACTGCCTGGGGGCAGGTGCAGACCGGGTCGTTTGCTGGCTTTGACCAGGTCGGTGCCTTTGCCGATCAGACGCAACCAATAGAGGCGCAGGGCGTTCAGGAGGGGAACCCGTGACCCCCGGGGAGGCCGGAGGCCACACTGCCGTGGGGGCCAAGAACGCGGGAGGGCGGGCTCCTGGGCGGGGCCTGGGGGTGCTGAGCGGAGCCGGACAGTGCGCAGAGGCCGTGGGCGGGGCGCCGCATCCCTGCTGGCGGCGGGGAGTGACTTCCGGGCCGGAGCGCGAGTCAGTCGTCACCGGAGTCGGCGTGCTGCACGGCTCCTGCCTGGTTCTCGGGGTGGAGGGGGCTCGCTGGCCGGGTGGGGTTTGGTCACGCCCTGGCCGCGGTCGCCGTTGCGGAGCGTGAGCGGCCGAGGTCAGCAGAGGCAGCCCCTGCGGGCGGACCTGGGAGTCAGGGGGTGCGAGGTCCCGCCCCCTGGGGCTTCCGGTCGAGGGTGGGGGTGGGGGTGGAGAGTCCCCAAGACAGACGGCCGCATCAGACACGTGGAGGGAGCACACCGTGGAGGGACAGTAAAGTGGGGTGCGGGCGGGCACTGTGCCTGGGGAGGGGGTGAGGCTCCAGTTCCCCACCAGGTGACCTTGGGCAGAGAGCTGGGATCCGAGGTCACAGGTATACTTGGACCGACAGCCCGCGCCCACAGGGGCGAAGAGGACGAGTGGGCGCTGTGTCCCGGGGAGCACAAGCCCGCCCCGACGCCCGTCCTGGGTGCCGCTCAGCAGAGGAGCGGCCGTGCACGCGCCTGTCCGCCGAGGGAGGGGCCGTGGCGCTCCGTGGCCGTCGTGCTGGACCTCTTTTGGGAGGGCCTGGGTTGGAGCTCCTTCAGGCCTGGGCAGCCGGACTCATCTTTGCCAACGGAAGCTCGTGGGCCCGCTCTTCAGTGGGCGGGGCTCACCTATGGCCAGAAAATAGGCCGAGGGGGGCGTGGTGCTGTGGGAGGTGCTGGGCGGCGTTGGAATCCCGGGCAGAGCCTGCGCTCCATGTGCATCTGCTGAGCGCATGAGGCCCAGGGCCGCGGGAGCCAGAAGGGGGCCGTCTGGGTCCCAGACCACCCTCGGCCAGCCGGCTGGCTCCCTGAGTGACGGGGGGGGGGGGGGGGGGGGGGGGGGGCGTCCTCGCGCTCCGATGTTGGGAAGCGCCAGTCCTCAGAGGCCCCGTCCCCAGGAGTGCGAGGCCGAGGTGCCGTTCATGTGATCTGCGCGGCGCTGCGGGCTGCCTGCCCACTCCACCCCCGCAGCTGTGTGTAACCGTGGCCCCGGTGCCAAGGGCTGCCGTCACCGCTGAGTCACCTGCTGTCTTACCGGGAAGTCTGGTTGAGCTCAAGAAGCATTCTGTTCCTTGTGG
This sequence comes from Phyllostomus discolor, assembly GCF_004126475.2. Classification (NCBI taxonomy): domain Eukaryota; kingdom Metazoa; phylum Chordata; class Mammalia; order Chiroptera; family Phyllostomidae; genus Phyllostomus; species Phyllostomus discolor. Next base: position 1,102,293 of record NC_040904.2, on the reverse strand, counting down.
ATTTATTTCGATTGTGCGCCAGCATTGGAAACCAGTCGGTCGGTGTGCAAGTTCCGGGAGGCGAGCGGTCAACCACAGCAGCCCGCACCTCGACCTCGCCCCTCTCGGGAGGCCAGGGTTCTGCGCGGGTGCCCGGTGGGTCCGTTTGCGGGTTCTCTGCATGTGCATCGCGCACCCCCTTCTCGGCTGCCCGAGTGAGTTTGCACACGCTTCCTGGACTCCTCCTCCGTCATCTTTCTCAGACAGAGAGTGGTCGCCCCCAGGACCTGCAGGGCAAACCCCGCCCCTCTCCATCCGCCTCCGCGGTGCCTGGGGCCAGCGGAGGCCCTGGGAGTGAGTGCAGGTGTGGGGGCCTGGCTCCGCTCCCTGACTGTGCATCTGAACCCGGGTGCTGAGGGGGTGTCGGCCGTGGAAACGCACGCAGCCCGTGTGCGGGGTCCCCAGGGGGGCAGTGAGGCAGGGGGCTAGGACTTCAGACGCCTCCTCCTTGTGAAGCAGCCTTGGGGGTCACGTCCTCTTGTCCGTGGCTCAGTTTCTCTTTACCTGCACGTGGCGCTGGAGGTCGCGCTGCTCTGCTGAGTTACCGTGACGACCGGGCCCACAGCACCCAGCCCCCCCACCCCCAGGCTGGCGAGATGGCTGGCGGTGCGTCCTCATCGTGGTGGAGCCTCAGCAGCCCCAGACTGTGCACTGCCCTCCCCCGCCCCCCACAGTGGACCAGGCTTCCCCAGGATTAGGTGGGGGGCTTGTCTCCAGGAAAGGAGCTCCTGGCCAGCCCGGCTCCGTCCGAGTGTAAAAGGCAGCCTGTCCTCGGGTGGCCGTTGGAGTTTGGCTGCCCCTGTGTGTGGCTCTGGATGCAGACCCACCCCGTCTGGTCTGTTCTGAGGGTGGGGCTGGGCGGTGGGGGAGCAGGCCCCCAGCGGGGGGGACGAGAGGCGTCCTGGGCCGGGAAGGTGACCCACGTGGTGACGCGTGGTCCCGTTCAGCTGCGGGACGCCTGGGAGACTGAGCCCCGCTGCACCCTGGTCCTCGAGGAAGGGTTGGCCTGACACCGAGCGGCTCCCGCTCGTCCCCACAGTGGGGTGTCACTCTCCCGGGGCGGTGGGGGGGTGGGGCCCGGAGGACAGCGGCGATGGGCCCCGGGGAAGGCGCTGCATGTCCCAGCCTCCTCGCTGTGCTCGCTCACTCCCAGGCACCGGTGGGTTCCTTTTGGCGGCGGCAGCATTCTGAGAAGCTGCATGTCCCTGAGCCAATATTTTGAAAACGACGTGGGTTGTTTTTATCTTAAAAAAAAAAAGCCGTGGTGAAAGATGTAACACAAAACTTCCGTGTGTAACCACTTCGAGTGTGCAGTTCAGCGACGTCCGTGTGTCCGCAGGACTGTGCAGTGACGTGGAATCGCCCCAGACAGACACACTGCGACCTCGAGGCAGAGACCCCCAGCCGCGCCCTGCCCGCCCCTCGGCCTCCAGCGGCCCCTGGTCCCCCTCTGGTCGCCGTGGACCTGCCTCCTGCAGACGGGCTGCACGCCGGGAGCCCTGCTGTGGCCGTCTGTCCGTGCCCGGCTGTGCCCCCGGCAGGACACCCCCACGGCCCACGCAGACTGTGGGGTCTGAGAGAGCTCCTTCCCTTCTGCGGCTGCGCGGTGTCCGTGGCTTGGCCCTGCCTCGGCTGGCTGGCCAGTCCCCTCCGGGCACCGGGCCGCTCCCACCGTGCGCCCGCTGTGAGTGGCCCCGCGGCGAACACTGTGCACGAGTGACAGTGATGAGGTCCACAGCCTCCTCGGGGACGCTGTGGTGTCGTGGGGCTCCAGGACTTCCGTCACTGGGGGCCCCTGTCTCTCCGCAGGGCCCCACGGGACCCCCGGCGTGTGTGGGTCTGACCCGTGTCTCGCTGGGCTTCTGCTGCCGCCTTGCCAAACCTGCCGCTGGGACCTGCCGGGCGGCTGCCGGCGGGCGACTCGGGCGGCCCTGGGCCGGCAGAGCCGCTCTGCGTCCTGGCGCACAGCCTGGGGGCGGCCGGTCTGCCGTCCGGGGCTGAGTGGGGATTTCTGCTCACCTGGGGGTTGTGGCTCTCACTAGTGTTGGGTGGGCTCAGCTGTATCTTTGTGCGTTTCTCCGGGCCCCACATACTGGGGGGACCCCCGAGTGAACTACGGCGTTTGCTTTAAGGAGGCGGTGACGGGGAGCGCGCAGCGGACTCGAGTCAGCGCGTCCAGGTGCCAGACGAACCTGCCTTGCTTCGGCGAGCCCGAGTGTGGCCCGCAGCCCCTCCGGCCCCCGGGAGCGACCCCCAGCCCCCACTCCCCCAGGGGGTTTGCTGTTGAGAGACGGTCGCCCGCTCTGCATCCTGCTCGCAGAGGATCCTCACAGGGGCATTGAAACGCTCGTGAGGGACCGGGAGGGTGGGGGACAGACGTCGGCATGAGAGGGAGGCCATGGGGTCGCCTCCCTCCTGTACATGCCCCGCCCGGAGCTTGGACACGCTGCACGGGCATGTGCCCTGGCTGGGAATCGAACCGGCAACCACTCGCTCTCTGAGACGACGCTCCAGCCCAGGGGGCCACCTGGCCGGGGCGGCTTCTGTTCCTTCTGAGGGGGGGCGGCACCCAGAGCCCCTTGGACCGTAAACCCGGTGTCCCTTCTTGGTGGGGAAAGCGCGGCAGGTGGCGTCTCTCCAGCACGTCCCTCCTGACGGCAGCGTCCCCGTGTGGACGGCCCCGAGCCTGCTGTGGGTGCGGGACCCGGGGTGCCAGTGCCGTCCAGGCCCCCCCCCCCAGATGTTTGGTCCAGAACAAGCATAGTCACAAGTGCACTGTAACGCAAAGTGTAAATGGAAACCGCTCTCCTGCGTGAACAACAGAGCCTGCCGTGACTCACCTCGGTTCGTGCCCAGGGCCCGCGGGCCTCCAGAGGGGACCGGCCGTGGCCCCACGGTGGGGACTCGCTGGGGACGGACGGCGCAGGGCTCCCGCGGCCCCCTGTGGCCCCATGGTCAGGGAAGGGCCCCGTGCTCCCTCCTGGCCCGGGTCGGGCGTCCGTGGCCGAGGGAGGGAGCGCTGTGAGCACGGGCGAGGTCTGGGGTGCAGGCGAGGCTCCCTTCCCGGCCGAAGGCTCCCCGCGCCTCCCCGGCGCCCCTCCCCACGTCGGGGAGGAGCTGGGCACTGCTCCGAGAAGCCTGGGGCCTGTGTCGCCGTGGTTGGCAGGCGTGGACCCCACCTGCCGCTCTGCTGAAGGGGCGTCTGCCCAGCCCGGCCCGAGCCCCTCACCGGCCGTCCTGGTGCCTGGACTCGCACAAGACCCCGTGCTCGGCCTTGCTGGCCCGTGACCGCGCTCGGCCTGCCCCGGGGACACTGTTGGACCGGCCTCGTCGGGACCCGGGCTGAGGGCCGCAGGGGGGCCCGTCCGGACCGCTCGTGCTGTGGGGGCAGGGCAAGACTGCAGTCAGAGCTTGTCACGTCGGAGGTTCAGCGCACGGTCTTCCCCGTAGTGCCGCCGAGAACCATCGTCACTGTTGGCTGCTCCCGAGCGGGCGGCGCCTGAGGGACCCCCGGGCCGGGAGACACTGACGCCGTCACCCCCGAGGGCCACAGGCGCCTCTTGTGCGAGGGCGGGGCCCTGGGAGCCACAGCCCCCGCCCGCCGGCGGTTGCTGAGGGTCTCGGACGTGTCCTCTGTTGGCGGGGTTACCTCTGTCCTCATTAGCACGCCCTCCCCCCTCCCCGGGGACCTTCCAGTGACGACAAGTGCGTGGCCACCTGCGGGTGCTGAAGCAGCGGGATACCTAACGCCGCGGGAATGTGGAAATGGCGGCAGACCTGGGACGCCAGGGAAGGTGACCTCGAGGGGCCCGCGGACCCCGGGGAGCGCCCCACGCTCCGTGGCTCCCGTGCGCTCGGCGGGGGGGCAGCTCCGGAGCCTTCGGGGTGTCTGTCCCACAGCCCGTGCGCCCCTTGGGGCTGTCTCCGCTCGCCAGGCTCCCGGCTGTCAGGCAGCGCGGGGCGTCTCCGCGGGCCCCGGGCTCAGGTCTGGGTTTGGGGTGGTGGGACACCCGCGGGTCAGGCCTGGTCTGCACGGGCGACCTGTTCCTCTCTCAGGAGTGAGGCCTCGAGCAGGTCCGGCTGGGGTCCTTGCGTCCCCCCTTGGAGTGGGCGGGCGCCTCCGCGGTTCGACTCCCGGTGGTTTCAAACGTGAAACATCGGTCCTGGCGGTGGGCCAGCAGCCAGCCACACCACGTCTTCCTGGAAAAGCTTCTCATCTCCATGGCGACGCTCAGGATTTGCTGGGTCTGTGCTGGGCTCCACAGTGACTCGGGGGACTGGGTCCTTGTTTGGGCTCAGTCAGTTCGTGTCAGGGAACTCCCCCGTCTGCATGGGGCTGCACCTGACCCGGGGGGACACCCCGGCTCTGCCGCTCACCCGCTGCCGCCTGGTGGTGTGGCGCCGGCCGGCAGGCGGGCCGGCCCAAGCTCTCCTCCCCGTGCTCCCGAGGACCTCAGCGTGGCGGGTCGCTGAGGGTCGCAGCGGGTCACTGAGGGTCGCAGCGGGTTGCAGCCCCTCCTGGCAAGTCTGCCCCCCCCCCCGTCTGATCGGGCTGCTCCCGAAGACGCTGGCACCGCCGAGGGCACGGTGTGCGAGCTGTGGGCGCTCGCAGTCGGCTGCGGTGCGTGCGACGCCACAGCAGTGAGAGGGAGACCGGCGCCTGTCCTGGACAGTGCCACCGTGTCGTGTCCGCAGGCACGTCCTCCCCACGCGGCTCTCGCCGGCTCGGCCGGCTCTGGGGGCCAGGCTCTCGGAGAGCACCGCACCGTCTGGGGCCGCTGGGGCTTCCCCGCTCCCGGCCCCGGCTGCCCACGTGCGGAGATGTGGGAGTCGGTGCCGCTGGTCCCCAGGGCTGTCTGCGTCTGGGGCACGCGCTGAAAACGAGAGTCTCAGGCCCCCTCAACGGGCCGCCTTTCCCTGGGGCGCAGGCCCGTCCTCCGTGTCCTGCCGAGGCCCTTGCTCGCGGTCGGCCGCCCGCTGTGCCCGCACGTCCTCCTCCTGCGTTCTCGCGGCCCTGGGGGGCACGGGGCGTGGCACTCAGAAGCGCAGGTGCAGCGTGGGTGCCCGGGGCGGGGCCCCCTGCTGTCGGGGTGGGGGTGTGGCCAGCCCCATCCTCCCGCTCTGCGCCGGGGTGAGGGCTCCGCTGCTCCGTGTGGCCCTGCCTGGGACCCGCTTCTGTGGCTGCTGGTGGGCTTTGTGACGGGACCCTGAGGGAGGCCCCCAGATGCTCTGTGTGTGCTCGCCGGTCCTTCAGACCAGCAGCTCCGCGGGCCCTGCACGTGCCTGGGGGGCCCACGGCGGGGGCTCTGCCGTTGGCCTGTGGGGGGCCGTGAGGTGGGGGCTCGCTCCGTGCCCGATGGTCAGGCTTTGGGGGGTCCCGGAGGAGTGAGGCCCCTGCCCCTCCTGAGAAACGCTGAGGGACAGCAGAACGACCCCCCACCCGCCCCCCAGAAGTGAGACCGAGCCAGGAAGGAGGGCGGGGCCTCCAGGACGGTCCGGCCCGAAGGGCGGCTTCTCGGGCTGTGGCGGCAGCTGGGAAGACCCGCAGAAGGGGTGCTGCCGTCCTCGCTGTGGTCCCGGCTGTGGGCCCCTCGCCCTGCCCGCGCTCGCTTCCTGTGAGAGGTGTGTCCCCCTCCGATAAGCTGTGCGGCGGCCGGCCACCTTTCCTGTTCTCTCTGGGGCGGCCCGGCTGGTGCTGCGCCAGGCAGAGGTGGCCGATGATACGGCCGAGATAAGCCTGTCTTTGCCCCTCGACTGCCCTGTCTGCGTGCTGTGCTGTCTGCTGCTGGTCCCCGGCCGGCCCTCCGCCTAGTGTCCCCTCCTCCCAGCCCTGCCGGCATGTCCCCTCCGAGCCTCGCACGAGCCCCCGGCCCCCGGCCCTGGGCTGTGCCCCACACCGTCTCGGGCCTCAGTGCTCCTGAGCCCAGCGCGCCCCCTTCCCCTGGGCCCACCCCAGCGGGAAACGGGGGCCGGCTCCTCTGTCGCCCCCAAGCCCTCGCAGAGACTCTTCAGAGTGCGGGCGGGCACGGACGGTGACACCCCACCCCACCCAGCCCCCCGCCCGGGCTTCTCACCTGCGGTGCCGGGGGCAGTTCGGGCTCCATTGCTGTTGGTTGTGGCGACTTCCCACAGCATTCTGGGATGCTTCCTGGCGCCCTTGACTTCTGCCCCCCAGGTGCCCGGAGCCACCCCCATGCGTGGTGGCCACAACCGCTCCCCACACAGCCGGGCGGTCCCCTGGCAGCGGCACCGCACCCTGCAGACGCCCCCTTGAGTCCCGGCGGGCGTTCTTGGGTGCCCGCGCTCTGCTCCTTTGCCGGACAGTCGCCGGGCCTCCACGGGGGCGGCCCCGGGGCAGGTGCTCGGAGGCTCTTGGTGCGCGTGCACCGGTGCGCGTGCCTCGGCCACAGCCGGCTCTCGGCGTGCCACGGCTGGGCCACGGCCCCCACCACTTCGCTCTCCGCCGTCATTGCTCTGAAACCTCCCTTTGCTGCGCCTCGCCCCCGGCCCGGGACTCGGACAGTGCCGCATCGTCAGGGCTTCCCCAGTGAGCGCCGCGCTGCCGTCTCTGTCTCGGTGTCTCTGAGCGAGACCCCCGGCCACGCGGGCGGTGCCCGTGGCTTCCGCCACAGCTGCCCACCCTGGGGAACGGTGACGCGGCTCTCGCCCCTCGGTCTCACCCACGGGCGCTACAGCTCCTCTGCCTGCGGCTCAGCCGGGATGGCTTTCCTGTCCGTCGAGGAGCCGCCCGGGGCTCCGAGTGCAGTGTGCGCACTGAAGGGCGTGTTCCGAAGGCCCCTCCTGGGAGCCCAGGTCTGTGCAGCAGAAGGCCGCCCGCTGGGGGGCTTCTAGGCAGACCCTGCTGCTGAGAACTGCGGCCGACCGGGGCGGGGAGACTGCGTGTCGGAGGCACGGCAGCCACTGTTTAGCGGGGAGTGGGCGCTTTTCAGAGAAGGGCTCCCGGGCCACCCCGCAGCCCCCGGGTGTCGGGGGTTTAGTTTTTGATGCTGTGTGGTGGGTCCTTGGGGGGCTGTTCCCGAAACTGTTATTGTATCTCTGAAACACTGTGAGTTTTAAAGGAAAGGCAGCTCAGAGTTTTTCTGTGCCTCTGTCCTCCGCTGTTCTTGCGACAGGGCCCTGTCCTGCCCCCGCAAAGGGCACCTGCACGTGGCTGGTGGGGACTTCAGGCCCTGCCAGGGAGGTGGCCCTGCTGTCCCAGCGCCGTGTGTAGTGCAGGGCAGCCGTGCTGAGGCCTGGGAGGGACCCCTCCCCTCCCGGACGAGCGGGAGCGAGCGCAGGGCTCTGGGAGTGTCTGCACCGGAGGGAGGCGGAGGGAGGCGGGAGGTGGGTGGGGAGGGAAGAGCGGCACTCCCTCCCGACTCACCCTGATGCCCAGATCGGTCTCCACAGAAACTGCTCCTTCCTGAGCCGGGGGCCGGGAGCCGCTGCTGCTCGGGTGTCCCTGGAACTCTGGGCTGTGAGGCCTCGCGGACACACGGACCGGCATGTGCCCGCCCGCAGCGTGAGCTTCAGCTTCCTGCCGCCGGTGCTGCCGGTCCGGCCGGTGAGTTTCTGTGCTGGGCGGTGGCCGTGGACCAGGCGGGCAGGTGGGAGCTGGGGCAGCCGTGTGGGACCTGGGTACCAGGCTGCCCTGGGGCCCGGGGGTAGCTCTTCGCCTGCCCCAGCTTCTGTGACCAGGACCGGAGGCCACGCGGGCAGGGAGGGGGACCGTGGGATCGGGTCACCCACTGAGGTGCCTCCTGTCTTCTTGCCCCCAGCCTGCTGTCGGTCCTGCTGAGCCTGCAGTGCCGCGGGTTGAGGTGGGGGACCCGCCCCCATGGGAGGCTTAGGGCTTGGGGGGACTCCTCAGGAGTGTCCTGGGGGGCCGGGGAGGAGGTGGGGAGCCCGCCAGCCGCGTTGCGGGTCTGGTCGGGCTTGGTCGGCACAGCATCCTGGCCGTGGGCTGCCCCTCCGGGGGATTTTGAAAGGTGCCTCTGGCCTGGGCAGCCAGCTATCTCCAGAAGGGCTGCCCAGGTCCACTTTGGGCGGGGGCGGGGAGAGGAAGTTGGGGGCGCTGGGGCTGGGAGCGTTGTGAGTGAGCCCGAGCGTGTCCCGGCACGCGGGAGCCGGGGCCACAGCTGGTTTCTGGCCGCCTTCCCTGAGGTCTCGTTTGAACGGCGTCTGGAGGTGCTGGGGGGGTCCACGGGCTCCTCTTCATGTCTGGTCCCGGGGCTGGTACGGAGCTGTGTGCACGTGCGTGTGACTGCCAGGTTGTTGAAAAACCAGATTTCATTTCCCGGCTGTTTCTCCCGGTGCGGGGGTGGGGGTGTCAGGAGGGTGCTGGCCGATCCCGTTCTCCCCACAGCAGGACGGCAGGGCCCGGCTCTCTCAGCGCGCCCTCCACGTGAGCTTGGGGGCATCGGGGCCGCGCTGCTGTGGCCGCGGTTTTCCGTCGTTCCCCCCGGACCCTCCCTGGAGTCGGCAGCACAGAGCAGATGGAAACGACTGGGAAACCAAACCAGACACGTCCCAGGGACGAGCAAGTGGGTGGCTCAGACGTCACAACTGCCAGAGCAGGTTCCGGGCTCCGTGTTGGCTCCGGAGGGAACGTGGCAGGGAGCTGAACTTGACTCTGATTCCCACCCCACCCCGGGGAGCCTGCAGCAACTCACTCAGCAGGAAAGACTGGCTGACTGCATCTCGGGACGGGCCGGGGCCTCTGACTGCGGGCCGTTCCGGCGTGCGAGGAGCGGCGGGTGGCCCTCGGCTCGAGGAGGGGCACAGGCGGTCCCTGAGGTGTCCAGACAGTGTCCCGTGGGGCTGGGAGCGGGCTTCGGCGTGCAGACACGCGCAGCTGGGCGAGCTCTACGTGGTCTGGCAGGTGGGGCGTTACTTGTTTCTCTCGGACCCCTTACCTGTGCAGCGGGCTGCCTGCTCTGGCTGTGTGTGTGTGTGCGCGCACAGCGTGGGCAGGCTTGGGTCGTTGTGGGGCCGATAAAGCTTTACTTCGAGTACACGTTAAAATGCACTGGTGTAAAGTTGCACATGAAATCCTCTGACGACATTCGTACAGGCTGTCCTGTCTCAGGGATGTCTCTTTTTTCGTCCTGGCTCTGCCAGCTCCTGCCTTCTCCTCTCGCTTGGCCTTGCTGATGTGTTATCAGTCTTCCCGGTCTTCGGAGAGAACCAGCTTTGGTTTCTGTTTGCGTTTTAAACGAGGCATCAACAAACGCTACCTTCTCTCTTCCCTTGACATATTTTAAAAATTCTGCCCTGTGGAACTTTCTCAGAGAAGATTTTAAGGGCCTTTGAGACTAAGTAACTGAGGAGCAGGCATTACGCATTCATCTTTACGGGTTTGGGTACAGTGCACTTCGGCTTACGGAAACGGCCTTGTGTTCCTGAGTGTCAGGCACACACTGCACCCCATTGTTTTGAGGTGTGCTCCGTGTCTTCGCGGGGCACGCTGGTGACTTCGTTTCACAGACAGCCGACGAGACCCTCATGCGTGAGACTCCGAGTGGATCGTGGGTGCCTGCGGCCCCCCCGGTCGATGCGGCTTTGCCCCGCACCCGGGCGCGGCCAGGTCCCTGCGACGCTGCAGGCACGGCGCTTTCTGTGGGTTCGTGTCCCGTGCACAGTTCTTCCCGTTGCAAAGGCTTCTCAGAACATCTCCGAGCGTGCGGCCGCGTCAGAACGAGGGCCTGGGGGTCAGAAAGAGCTGGGTTTGAGCCCGGCCCGGCCGCTGCGGGCTGCGGGGCCTCAGGAGCGTTGTTGCCCAAGCCTCTGAGCTTTCGTTTCCTCCTGTGAGTCAGAGACAGCGCGCCCTGCCTGGGGGGCGGGCCCGTGAGGTTTCCGCGAGTGTTCGTGTGAGGTGCCTGTCTTGTGGTGTGGCACCAAGTAGGCGCTTCGTAGACTCTGGGACTCGAGCGTCTCCCCTCCCCTCCCCTCCCCTCCCCTCCCTCCCCTCCCCTGTAGCCGGCCTCCAGCATCTCTCAGGCGCCCTTTCCAGGGACACGAGTGGCCGTGCAGTGGGGTTCGAAATGCACACACACCTCCCATCTGTTGGGAGGCGTGGGCTGATGCAGCGACTGGGCCCCCCCACCCTGTTTCCATCTTGCCTGAGTTGATTCCCGCCCCCCCGCCGCCCCGTTTCTACCTGCCCTCCCCAGGAATCATTTTCCACTTCACTTTGTCTGGCCCCCTTGACTGCTGTCTTCTGTTCTTATCTGCACCCCCTCCCCTCCCCCGCCCCGCCTCCGCTGATCTGTCTGGCCACAGGAAGCAGAGGAAAGGAGAGGGGCACGTCGCTGATGGCCCCCCAGGCCCGGGCTGCAGGTTGGCGGGGCCGCGTGTCCGAAGGCACGTCCCTTGCGTCCGGCCACTTCCCAGGGAAATGGGGGTGGGGTCAGCGGCTGCCGTGTGGGGCTTGTGTCGCTGTCGTGTTTCAGACGGCGTCTCTGCGGAGCTTGGGGTCCTAGCACCCGGGTCCCAGCGGCGAGGGCCACTGGTGCCGTGGCCGGCCGGGCCCCCGAGGGGGACGCAGGGCGCGGGTGGGTTAACATCCCCTCACAGAGGAACTCAGCTCTCTGCCCCCCGTGGGCGTGCAACACGGGGGCAGATGATGACAACCCTCAGGCTTGTCATCTCCGGAACTGGAGACTCGGGAGCTGGCTTCTGGCCGGCCTGGGTTCCGCCCGGCCAGCTGCCGGGGCTGCCGGGCTGCCGGGGCGTCGGGGGGGTGAGATGAGGGACGTTTGAAAACTGGAGCGCGAGGGCCGGCGTTTCCTCTCAGGTGCTCGTCCCAGGTGAGGCTTTCCAGGCCCGTCCTCTGAGCCCCCGGGGCCACTGAGCGGCCGTCGCGGCTGGCGGGGGAGCCCCTGCCCTGGGCAGCTCTGGACGCTGGCCCTGGAGCCTGGTGTGTGGGTTGGGCCTCGGCCGTCTGTCGTGCTGGCCGGTCCCTGCCTACGTGGCAGAAACACCAGTGTGGCAGGGACAGATGGCCACTCCAGGGCCTCTTTGTGGTCACATTTGTTTGCCTGGGTGCGGGGAGGGCTGGAGAGGAAAGGCCGATGGGGATGCCCTCTCGATGGCGGGCGAACAAAGGCTGGCCGTGGGAAGCAGGGCTGCGGGGTGGGGGCTCAGACGTGGTCTGGCTTGGGGCGGAGCCCGAGGCTCCAAGCAGAGCCTCTCTGTGCACCTGACGGCCAGGTGTTTAGTCTTGTCGTGGGAGTGGGAGTGGACTGGGGTGGGGGCCAGCTGGAGTGGGGTGGATGGGCCGGAACATGCTTCCTTCCGGAGGTCCGGGCCAGCTCTGCGGGGGGTGCAGGTGGCTGTCCCGAGATTCTAGGGGAGTCGAGGCCAAGCCTCCTCCGTGGGGCTCCCGGCCAGCCCGGCGGCCTCAGCCTGTGGGGTTGAAGGCTTGGGTGGAAATGGGGGAGGTAGGAAGCAAGACAGCGCCCACTGGCGTGGGGGGTGTGGCCGCCCGGTCAGGCCTGAAGGGGCAGTCCAGAGGTGGCGGCCGTGAGTACAGCCGGGGGCTTGTCGTGGGCGTGTTTCGGAGGGGACAGGGCAGGCCTGTGTGCAGACCCAGCTCGGACTTGGACCAGAGGGACGGCCGGAGCTGCAGGCTGCACTGCAGGCTCTACACAGGCTCCTGGTGGCCACACGGCCGTCTCTCTGACGCACTCGCAGAGGTCCCCACGGGTCAGCTCGAGGGGCCGTGTTCAAGCCCACATGGCAACACGACACCTGGTGCCCAGGCCTCCTGTCAATTGGGAGGCTGGGGCAGGGTGAGTTCCTGCCTTGGTTTCTCCAAGGGCCCGCTCACCGGTGAGCCGTGGGCCCGCGTGGGGCAGGGCGGGGCAGGGGCTGGGCCTGGGGTCCGGAGAGGGCCCCACGTGACCTGGACCCTGTTGCCTCCCACGGGAAGGTGCCGGGGGCCTCTGCACACTGGGTGCACCAATCTTGACAGAACGAACAGTCTCGATGATTTTTCTGGAATGTTCAGTGTTCCTCCTTGCAGGCCGTCTCCTTTTCTAGGTTACCATTCACTTCTTAAGCAAATGCTTCCTGGGCCAGGCTCTTTGTGCCACATTCACTTCCGGGCACTGGGTGCAGCCATGAACACAAGGCCCAGGAAAATCTCCTGGGGTACGTGGCCGACCTCCAGGGGGCGGGAGGTGGATGATGGCGGGTCGCCGGGGCGTGGAGTCCCTGGGCGTAGTGGTAAGGGAGAACGGAGGAGCTAGGGAGGGGCCCAGAGGTGCAGACAGCTTGAACCTCTGCGTGGGGGCTGGCTCGGGGGGGGGGGGGTCCCAGGGTGCGGTGACTTGGGGGTGGGGCAGGGAGGCCTCTGGTGAAGTGGGGGGTTATCTGGGGGGAGAAGGTCGGGCCTGGCAGGGCCCCATGTCTTGAACTGCTGCCTGTGGCCAAGGGCTTCCTGGGCTCTCTGGGTGGACGCTCGGGCCACGCTGCACGGAGGACCAGCTTCGTGGGCCTCACGGGGACAGAAAGAGGCTCCAGGTTGTGCATGCCAGTAAGCCAAAGAGCTCTGCGGGTGCTGGGGTGCCTCGGCGACCCGTCCCTCGGCTCAGTGGATGGACGAGCCGCCGGTCTTCCTGGTGGACAGAGCTGGGGGCAGCTGCCGTCACCCAGGGTGGTGGCCCTGAACTGAGGCTGAGGCTGAGCCTGTGGGTTCTGGGGCTACCCCCGGCCGTGAGGCCTGCCCATCACAGTGACGGCAGAGCCTGTCCTTCCTCAGCCCCCTCCCCGGTGAGCTGGGGGTGGTGACCCCACCGCAGAGAGCCGCAGTGAGCTGCAGACGGGTGTCGGGACTCGGGGTGCCCTGCCTCCCTGGGGGCAGCTGGGCTGGAACCATCCTCCACAGACAGCGGGTGGGCCGGGAGGGCTCTGGGGGGGGGGTGGAGCCGGGGGTGGGAGAGGAGCTGAACTCGGAGCCGGCCTCGCATTGCTCCTCTGTGTGATGCTTTCTGTGACCGCGCACGTTCGCTGTGGAGGGAAGACTCGGAATGTTTCAGTAAGAAGAAAGGGCCGTGAGAACTAGCCCATGGCTGCTTCCAGGGGTGCCCACAGCCAGCGTGCAGGTGCCGTCCTCCTGGACCTCCCCTGCTCTGGGAGGCGGAGGGTCGGGGCTTGCCCGCACCGCGGTGGCCCTTCCGTGCTGCGTCTCACGTGTCCGCAAGCAGCGATCTTTACCTGCCTTTCCAGCTCTGCCGAGAAGTCCCCCTGTCCCCGAGGGGCCTGGAGACCAGGCGGCGCCAGGCAGGGCTCGCTGTTGGCCGTGTCCCTGCCCCCACCCCGAGCGGCCAGCCGGGCGACTTCCTGTTCCCCGACAGCGACCCTCTGTAGCCCGCACCCCCTTTCTCAGGCCCACAGGCAAGGCTGGGGGACCACGCGGCGCCTGGGGCTGGCGGCGGGGGTGCCCGTGGCCGCCGTCACGCACCCGCAGGCAGTTGCCTGCCCACACTCGTGGTGGCCTGGCCCGGCCGTCCTTGCCCATCAGCCGCCTTACAAGGTGTTGTGTTCAGATGCACAGGCAGCGTTTCTGACAGCTCACGTTTGGAAGTGTAACGTGAGCAAGACTGAGCTAGCTGCTGTGTGTGTGGTAAAATATGTGTAATGTAAAATCGATCATTTTAGATATTTTTAACCAGAAATTTCCAACGAATTAAGTACACTTATGCAACCATTACCACCGTCTATTTCTAGAGCTTTCTCATCCTGCCAGGCAGAAGCCCTGTCCTCGTTGAGCAGTAACACCCCGCCCCCCAATCTCTGGTCCCCGCTCTGTCCCTGTGACCCTGCCCGTCCTCCGTGGGGGCTCACTGCGCCGCCGCGCTGTTTTCTGGGCCCACTCACGCTGGCGCGCGAGAAGTTCCCTGCTGCTCTGGCGGACTCGTGTCCGGTCCCCTGCACAGAGGACGTTCCGTGCGCTCGCTCGTCTGTCACTGGGCACTGGTGGCTGCCCGTCTCGGCAGCAGTGGCCGCAGCGCAGCCGGCTTGAGGAAATGGGCGGGCGGGCTTTTCTCCGGGGGGAGAGACCTGGCCAGGAGGCGCAGGAGAAGGGGCCGGCGCCCCGAGGGAGAAGCAGATGGGTGCCGCGGGGGTGGCACCTCGCACGCAGCCGATGGATGGCTCCAGTGAGACAAACGCAGCCGAGAGCCAGGCGCCTGCGGGGAGTGTCCCGCCGGGGACAGGCGCTCGCCTGCCGTCACACGGGGTGCTCGCTCCCATCCAGAACACGCTCGCTCGTCACCCTTGAGCTGATGCACGCGAGCCCCTCGGAGTCCTGGCCGTTTTCCATGGGGGCTCCCCCTGCCCACGCGCGGCGCGAGGAGGAGCCCGGCGCTGCGTGTTTGGCGAACATTCCGACGCGAACGCGAGCCTTGTTTCGCCCCCAAAGTCCTCCCCTCGGGGAGCAGTGGGCGCCCCTTCTCACCCCGAGGCGTTGCACCTCACGATTGTGCGCCGAAGCGTCACTTTTACCCGCGGGGTGACGCTGGGCGTCTCCCGCGGCACCAGAACCCTGCCTCCCACGTGGCCGCCTCGGGGCCGGCGCCCCGCCCCCTCCCCATGCACGCCCCTGCTCACGTGACGTCCGCGCGTTCTCTGCGCTTCCGTCCTCTCTCTGGCCGTAAAGGTTTCCTGCGCGGCAGGCGAGGGCCGGGCCGCGGCTGAACGTCATCCGAGCGTGGGGCTGTGCGTCCCAGCACGGGCCGCACGTGCGCGCACCCGGTGGGCGGGGCTCCTGCTCGGTGGGCGGGGCTCCCGTGAGCTCCGCGAGTGTCCGCTTGCTCGCCTGTAGTCTGCGCCGCCCCTCGCCTGCCGCCGGGCCTGCGGACCCGCCGAACGCTCCGCGGTGGTGGGGCTAGAGTTTCCTTCTCCGAAAGGAGAAGTTCCCTCGAGAAGAGGAGTAAACAAACACAGGCGTCCGCCAGCGGGCCTTTGGGCCACTGTGCGTCCGGGAGGGCGCGCCGCTGTGGAGCGGGAGGGTCCTCCGGAACCCGGACACACGCTCCGGCTTCCTCGCGCCTGCGGGCCCCGACGGAGCGGGCGGGCGCTCGCTGGCGGGGCATTCGGGGGGGCCCTCGGTGCTGCTTTCCCACCGCTTTCAGAGGGAGACCGGGGTTTCCAGGCCTTCACGACGCCTCGCCCTCCTGGCCGCCTGCCCGCGCTCGCTCGCTGCTCCGCTCCTGTGCGGAGGTGGCAGGGGGCGCCCTCTTCCCACGCGGGGGAGGGAGCTCCTGGGAACCCTGGGCTCGGACCTGGGCCAGAGGAGGAGGCCGAGCCCGGGACTCGCCGCGCCGGCAGCGGCGGGAAACCGGCTGGCCCTGCCGCGCCGCCCACGCCCACGTCGGCGGGGACCCTGGTGGGCGTGCTCTCGGCGGTTTCCGTGGGGCGTCTCAAGCTGCGGCCTTCCAGGGGCCGGCGTCGTCTTAGAACCGGACTGTTTCCTGATGGGGCCCGGCCCCTTCGGGAAGCCGGCGGCTGAGTCGGCCCTCCTCTCACGCTGGAGGGCCACCCGGGCTCGCAGTCTCGGACCACGTTCCCCGTGGCGCCTCCGGAGGGGCCTCAGAAGACACCCCCGGACGGGAGGTGCGGCCCGAGAGCCCAAGTCCCCGCCGCCCCCCGCGAGGTGGCTCCCGTGCCGGGCCGTCACCACGTGTCCGTCCCTGGCTCTCCGCAGGAAACGCGGAGTGCGGCGGGCGCCCAGCGGAAGGTGAGTGTGGAAAACGGCGCATCCCGCTCGGCCCCGGGGCCAGCGCTCTCTGTCCGTCCCGCCTCAGGCAGGGCTCCCGGGAGCACCGCCGTGCGGCCTGTCCACGCGGCCTCTTTGGGCAGCCCCTGAGGGGGGGGGGCGCGGGCTGCGGGAGTGGACGCCTGCCCCGTGGGGGTGCCGCCGGGGGGGGGGCCCGGATTCTGCGTGGCAGCCGCGCATCTGGGTGCCCGGAGACTCATTCTGCCTCTGTGGCCGCGCATTTCCAGGGCTCCTTCGGGCCGATGTCCTCTGCCGGCCAGCGCCCGCCCCTGCGGGACCTGGGCTCTGGGAGGGCGGGGCCCGGGCGGGGGGGCGCCGCTAGGAGCTGCGGGGGGAGTCGAGCCGCAGGAGGGGTTTTAATGCCCGGCGCCCCGTTTCCAGGTGCCCGCCCGGGCCCGTGGGGCGTGTGTCGCAGCTGTCAGTGCGCCGTCGCCGGCGGAGGCGGACCTGGGCCGGAGCCCACGCCCACTGTGACTGACCGCGTGGGCTTTGGGAGCGGCGCTGACAGGGACGCGGGTTTGTCCCCCGTGCCGCAGCGCCCTGGGGGCCCGAGCGCCCCGGGACGAGGGCCACACACGGAGGGCGCCCGGCCGTCCTGGGCGTGGCTTCACGAGAAGAAACGGGGCGAGAGTCTGCCCGGACCCCCTGCGGCCGAGGGTGCGGAGAGCCCGGTGGGGCCCCGCGGGGCCGAGCGCTCCTCTGCGCCCTGAGGCGGGAGCGGCGGAGCTGACCCGCCCCCTCGGGCCGGCCGCGCGCACGTTTCGTGGGGTCGGGCCCCTGCTGAGCGGCTCTGTGTCTGCGGCGCGGGTTGTCCACGGCTGCTCCGCGCTCGCGTGTGTGGCTTGGGGCAGACCGCCGTGCCGGCGTGCTTGGAGTTCCCGGTTCCGTTGGGGGTCGCGACCCACTCGGAGGGAAGTCGTCAGCGCAGCGCGAGGGGTTTCGTTCTGCGCCGTCCGGCCGGGAACGCGCCCCGTCTCGGTCCTCACGGTTTCGCTGCCTTCGGGTGTCCCTCGGGTTCCTCCCCGGGACGCTCCCCCGGGGTCAGAGCCGCGCCCTGCGCCCTGGGCCGACGCGCCCGGCACTCGCGGTTCTGTCCCGTCCCTCCCGTCCCTTCCGGGGGACGCCCGCTCGGCGCGGCCTCTTGGCCGAGGCGGGTCTGCCGGGAGTCTCTGCCGGCCGGGGTCCGCGGAGAGACACTGAGGTCACGGCACCCTGTTTCTCAGTGGACGCTGGGTGTGTGTGTCTCTCTCACACATACTCTCTCACACTCACACACACTTTCTCACTCACCCACACACTGTCACACTCAGACTCACACTGTCACACCTACTCAGACGCTCACATACACTCACATACATTCACACACTCACACATACTCTCACACATACACACCCCCTCACACTTACACACCTAGCAACCTCACCCACACTCATACCCACACACACGCACACACACATTCCCTCACAACTCCACACACACCCTCACACTCACACATACCCTCACGACCTCACACACACCCACACTCTCACACACTCACACACACACACACATTCACACTCACCCTCACCCCACACACTCACATATACACACACCCCACACACATTCACACACACTCACATACTCTCACACGCACTCACACACACACTCACACGTCTGGCCTCCTGTTGGAGCCCGTGGGTGGCAGAGCTTGTCATCGTCTTTCCGTCCTTGCCCTGGCCCCTGCCCCGGGGGGCTGAGCCCAGGCTGTCTGTCTGGGCTGGTCCCCCTCAGTCCACCAGGAGCCCCTGTGCCCTGGCTGCTCCCCTGCCCCTCACCCTGTTTGGGCTCTGACGCCCCCACGCCAGGCCACTGCTTGGGTCACCAGGCTTTCTAGAAGCACGTTTCGTGGTCACCTTGGGTCAATATGCTGCAGACATTCCTGTGAAGGCTCTGGGGAGGACGGGCCTGTTTGGAACGTCCCTGCTGGCGTGGGGCCTGCAGGCTTTTCCGACCGGCGTTGCGGGAAGACAGAGGGCGTCGTCCTGCCAGAGCCCAAGTCTGAGGCTGTGGCCGTCACTTTCCTTCCCACCCCGGGTGTCGGTAGCATCTCCAAGGCGGAGGCCAGAAGCTGGGGCGGGCCGGAGGAAGGAGGACCGGACCGGCTCCTCCCTCGCCTGCCCCCCACCCATTCTCCCTCCCTGCCCTGGGCCCCCTCTGCCCACCCCCCCCCACACCCCCAGCTCCTCGCCCTGCAGGCCTCCTCGTCACTCAGCTTTTGAAGTGAACACTCACTCGTTCCCCCTCGTTTCTCTACGTGCTGTTTTACAGTTTGCCATTCTAAAAATAGTCGGTGACAATTCTTGGCTCCACGTTTAAGTTTTAAAAATTGTTTGTAGATAGATCGTTTTAAAAAAGCAATATTCCACTGAAGCGATAACCGTAACGAACACTTCATTTGCACATCCTTGGGAAGCAAAATATTTAAACTTTACACCATCTATTTCGTAAATATAACTCCCCCTTCCTCCCTCTCTCACACGCATCAGTGTGATGGAAGAGACTTCTCTGAAACAGGAGTTGGGTAGACTGAAATTCCAAAGATGTCAAGGATATGTTACAATCTGTTGTCAGAATCCTCTCAGACTTGCATCTCAGGCAACCACACAGCCGCTGAAAACAGCTGCCCACGCCTGCGTGCGGCTCGCCGCCGTCCCCTCTGCCGCGGGATGGTCTGGCCAAGCGGTGTGGCGGTGGACCCCCGGTGGGAGGCTGGTGGGATCGTTTCCCAAAAGCAGACTCTCGGACCCACGAGTGTCCAGAAACCCAGTGCTGGGACTGGACCGGTGTGCTCTGGTGCCCTTTGGGCCCCAGCTCCCGGGGTTTGCTTCCTTCTTTCCTTCTTTGCTTTGTGTCTCCCTGCTCCCCTTCCCGCCAGACACTTCTTTCCTTCACTGCTGTTCACACCGTCACACTTCAGGCGCCCACAGATGGGCCACCTGCGGGCCGACCTGGCGTTTCCGAGGAGAGAGCAGCGAGAGCTCTCTCTCTGCTCCAGCGGAGCGCGCCTGCGGCCTCCCGGGCTCCCAGAGACCCCACCCCCGGGGCCCTCCGAGCAGAGGCCGTGCATGTTTCACCGCCCCCGGGGCCGGGAGCTTGGGGTCCCTTTCACATGGGTTCACTGTGACATTTGCTTTGGCTTCGTCCTTGTCACTTTCTCTCCAAAGTGTGTTTTTTTTGAGGCCTTTTCTGTTTCAACCATTGCAAATCACTCTGATGCTCACGATTGCGAGGGCGATACTGCTCTGTGACCCCGAAGACCTAGGTCCTGGGGTCACTCCCGGGACAGCGGGGCTGGACAGTCGGGCAGGAGAGCGGCCGCTCAGTCACGTGTCGAACAGCAGTCTGTCTGAGCTGTCGGCAGCCCTGCTGGGCTGCTCTCCACGCTCCGCCGGGCCGAGCGTCCGCATTTAGTGCCCGTCCCGGTTCCTCGGCGAGACTGGCGAAGCCGGGATGTCAAGAGGAGGAGGAGGAGGAGGAGTCGAGCCTCTGGTTTCCCTGGTGGAGTTCTCCGTCCACCGTGTTCGTCCAGTTCCTACCCACGAGGCCCTGTGGGAGCCGGGCCCTGGCTGCCAGGCCTGGCCTCTCTGCCCGGGGCCCACGAGGACGGCCATGTCCATGCCGATGGGTCACCCCGATCTCCCCCCAACCTGAGGCACTGGGCGCAGCGCACCTGGCCACCCCCCCCCCCACCCCTCGTCACGGCTGTCATCCACGCTGGCAGACAAACCGGGACCCCCCGGGGGCCTTGCTGTTTGGGGGATTCTGGTCTGCGAGCCGGCGTGCAGGGCAGTCCCTGCTGTCGCCTCTGTGCACACCTGGGGTGGTCCGCTGCTCTGGGCCAGGCGTGTGCTGCCTGCTTTTCGGAGTCAGCTTAGCAGCAAAGGCATGATGGGCCCCTCCTACCACGAGGTAGCAGGTGTTTGGTTTTCCTCCCTCCAAACCGGGACCTTTGCAGTCTAAGCGTTACAGAGTTAGTATTGGAATTACAGAGTTATAATAGAATTACAATGCTACAGAATCAGAATTAGAATTATATAGAACTAGTGTTTTGGCAGGTCTGTACTTGAATATGTTTATAAATTCAGTAAATCTTTCTGCATTTCTGAAAGGTTGGGGGTGATAAATAATGTACTGCTGTTGGCAACATTTGTTATCTTGAGTCAACATGGATAATTTCCTGTGATTTTAATTTCAGCTGACAACAGTCTTTTCCAAAAGTTTGCAAAGACACAAGCGAGCCCGGGGATCGGTGCGGACGTGGCGGGCCGGGCGGGGGACCGGTGCAGCATTTCTCACGGCCGTGCACAGTGGAGCCTGGAGCCGCCGTGCCCCCTCTCTGTCCTGGGGGCCCCCCCATGCCGTGTCACGTGGTGAGATTCCTGTCCCCCGTGGGGGCCCCGTGTGCGGTGACTCCGTAGGGAAGGAGATGCCGCACGTTTAGGAGCGGCGCTCCCAGAGCAGTGTTGCTGTTGTTCGCTCTCTGAGACCTCTGAACTCCAGCACGGGAGGGAGCCCGGACGCCATGACCCCGACCCCGACCCCGACCCTGACCCCAGTCTGGGTGCGACGAGGGAGCGCACTTCTTTTTGTGTTCCGGGCCGCCCTTCACGGATCCCGGTGGTTCAGACGGGGGCCGAGTGGCTTCTTGTGGGTCCTTCTGTGTGCTCCTGTCCCCCTTCGCACCGAGGGCGCGCTGCGTCTCCCTGAGGGGCCTGTGTCCTCCCCTCAGGTGTGGGAGCTGCCGCAGCAGAGCCCGCCTCCCTCTGAGGTCCGTTTTCCGGGCGCTGAGCACTCAGTCCCGGCGCTGGGCGGCCGCAGCGCAGTGTGAGTCTGGTCTTGCCTGGGAACGGAGCTGACCCCGCCTGTCGCTGCGGTTGCTCAAGACCTGCTCTTATCTCTCCCGATTTCACTGGGGGATTAACAACGAGCCCTTCAGGGCTTTCCCCATTGTGTCAAGCTCAAACAAAAGCCGCTGAGAAAGTCCCATTATGAGCCCAACCTGCGGAACAAACACGCAGCACAGGCCCCGGCAGGAAGGTGCGGTGGGGGGGGGGGGGGCAGTGGGGGTGCGTAGCGTGCGCTCCGCTGGAGCCTGGCCTGGGTCGGCCGGTGACAGCGCCCTGAGACACGGCGCGGCCCGTGGCCCGGCGCCCCGGAGCGCGGGGCTGTGTTTGCTCCACCCCACGACGGCACGCAGGAGGTGGGTTTGTGGTCGAACCCCGAGGGCCTGCTGGTCTCCCTGAGAGTGTGCGGAACCACCTGCTCGGCCCCCCCCCCCCACCATGCGTCTAATTAGAGCGAGCAGGGTGCTGGTTGTGACACTTCCTTGGACGCAGGCAGACCCGCGCTGGGGGAGGAGGGCGTGGCCGGGGCCTCCCAGGCCGCCGTCTTGGCAGCTTTCTCACGCACCTGACCCCCGGGGTGGGTCTGGTGTGGTCCCTGTGGGCCAGAGGGTGCGCCACCCGGGAGCCATGGCCTCCTTTCCTGTAGCTGCGCCGGGGCTGCAGGGCTGGGGGCTGCAGGGCTGGTGGCCGCCCGGGACGGGGAAGGTGGGACGCTGGGCGGGAGATCACCAGGCGAGGACGTGCTGGTGGAGACACTGGGAACTGCCAGTCCCCGGCTGCCATGGGTGGTCATGCGCTCGCACTTGCGGGCTCACCGGACGCTGCGTGGGGTTTCGTGCCTGCGGCCAGGCGCCGCCACGTTGTGGGTGCGAGTGGCGGGGCTCCGCCCAAGGTGGCCGTTGGCGCGGGGCGACAGCCCGGCTCCCTCCTGCTGCTGACCGTTTCCTTCCCTGCGCTCTCCAGGTTCCCGGTGCCTTCCCGTGCACGCAGGTGAGGCTGCTCAGGTGAGACCGATGGCCGCCCCAAGGAGCAGGTGCTGACGCCCCCAGCCTGGTGCTGCACCTCCTGACACCACCACCCACCCAGGATCTAAATGCCACAGCGCCCCTGGGGCACGGTGGGCTGCGACCCGCTGTTGCCGGGGAAGGTACGTTGCGTGGGCACAGCCGAGGGTCGCGTGAGTTCCCGGGAAGGAGGCAGAGGGGCGGGGCGGACCCGCTCTGATGGGACGGAGTTGCCGTGGCGCAGGTAGCTCGTGGGAAAGCGAATTCGGAACCTCTTCTTTGGATAAAGGTTACACCCACTTAACAATTTGAAAGCATTAGCGTTGAAACAAAACAAGAAAAGGAAAACGCAGGTGCCTGTGAAGTCCTTTTTTTCCCCCTGTGAATTGCCCCCAGGGTCTTTTAAATTGATCCCCAGGCTTTACCGTCTTCATGTGGGATCGTGTTTGAAAAGGCAAACCTGCCCTTCAAACCCCGCTTGCATCAGTGAGTGAGGCACTTGGCTTCGGTCTGGGGAGTCTTCAAAGAGCAAAGTCGACACAGCCAGCGTCTCGCCCGCTCCACCTGGGTCGCTGCTTCTGTTCGTGGCGCCTCTTCCTGTCCAGCCTCCTGCGTCGGGGGTGGTGTGTGCACACCTTGGCCAGGCACTGCCCCTGGGTTTGTAGGGTTTAGCAGAAACTTTCAGAACTTGGTCTCGGTTTAATCTTAGCTCTTGTTTCCCTGTCTCCAGGCTCAGCCTCTGGGAGGGAAAAAAACAGGCTGGAAACCAAGACCTCCCACTGGAATCTAATTTTAAATTTGCAATCTGTTGTCTTGTGATTTTCGTTTCAAATTTAACTCTGAAACAAATACGTTTCCTTCTTTCTCCTGCAGTTTTGGAGGTCTGTTTTCAAGTCAGAGGAGGGTAATCATCGTGTTTATTTTAATAAGTTTTTAAATACCTCTGGGGAGTGGAGTACTTTATTAATAACCGTAATGTACGGACACCATCAGGCACCTTCCGCCCGGACGCCGGGGGGACGCCGGGCGCCCTCAGCCGAGGCGAGGAACCTGCCTGCAGGGCGAGCCCGGTGGGCGGGGCCAAGAGGGCCCCGACGAGCGCAGGTGCTGGACGGAGCGCAGGTGCGGGAGGTCGCCGGGCAGCCGCAGCCCCGGGCGGCCCCAGGGAGGACAGCTGTGCTGCTCCATGTGGGCTGTGGACGAGGGCGAGGCGACGGCACGGGGGTGTGTCCCGAGCGGGACAGGTGTGCCTGGGTGCCGGTGACCGCGCCCTAGACACGGCAGGACGGCCAGGCCCGGGGCCACTGGCTCACAGGTGGGGGGTCACGTCTGAGCTTGGGCGAGGCTCCTCCACCCCAGATGGTTCCCTGAACCCCCCGGGGCCCTGGGGCGTGTCCCTTAAAAGAAGTTGCAGGTTCAGTGTAGAGACGTCAGAAAAACACAAAAGATACGTAGGTGTGGAAATGGCCCTCGCCGCTTTTCCAGAGTGGCCGGATTCACAGTTTTGTGCGGGCCTGTGCTGTGTGCGCGTTTGAGCGAGGTGTTACTCATGTTCTGTTTTGCTTTGGCGAGGACACTGCTGCACCGCCCCGGGGGCCTGCACCCCCCGCCCCGTCCCCAGTGACCCTCCTGGAACCCCAGCCTGCCCACAGCCGGCTCCCTGGGGGTCCGCGCCGGGTTTCAGTTTCTACGCGGCTTCGCTCTGGAGACCTGTGACCCTGACTGTGGGGTGACCCTCTGACGGTCCGGCCCACAGGCCGGGCCTCGAGCACGGGTGCTCTCCCGGTGTCCAGGGGGCGGGGGGCGTTCTCCCCTGGGAACCAGCCCTCTGGACCCCTGAAACCTTCCCGGAGCCCCCTCGGCCCCATGTACTGGGCTCTTCGTAGCGCCCCATGCCCCTCGGAGCGTCCGAGGGCACAGCGGAGGGTCTCTCGGCCCAGAGGCCCCAGCCTGGGGGCGCCTGTGGCGTCGCCCGGCTGCCAGGGGCGGCAGGTCCCAGGCCAGCTCTGTACTCGGCCCCAGCCCCCCACCGGGGCCTTCAGGGGTCTCACAGGCCTTTCGGGAGAAGCTTTCTTTTTTCCCTTTAAGTCCTCGCCTGAGGACATGCTTACCGATTTTAGGGAGAGGAAGGGAGAGAAACATCAATGTGAGAAACATCGATCAGTTACTACCCAAACGCACCCTGACCTGGGATCAAACCCTCCCCCTAGTGGTGCAGGGGGCGCTGCTCCGACCACCTGAGCCGCTGGCCGGGGCGCAGGGGAGCTTTCGGTGTCAGGGCCGTTTCCGCAGCCCCTAGAGACTCCTGTCTCTCGACTGTGTGCCCCCCACTTCCTGCCGACCGGCTGCGGTTGCCCGGAGCATCTCTGGGTGGGACGCGGCTGGCCGGCCCGCAGTGCCCGTCCTGAGGGTGACCCCACTGCCTGCCTGCCTGCCTGGGCTGGCGGGGAGCGCCAGGCTGAGACGGGCGCCATGAGCACCACAGGCCCTGGGGCCTGCACGGTGGGGCCGGACCGCTCTGCCATTGGCAGAGACGCGCCCTGGGGCGGAGGAGGGTTGGGAGCTGGCCGGCCGGTCTGCGTGCGCCCACCTCGGTGTGCGGCAGCGGAGGCGCCCGCGGGTGCGCTGAGGCCACAGCCCGGCCTCGACCCGAACCCTGTGCGGCTCTCAGGCTTTGGTCTGTGCCGTTCAGTCTGTGCAGAGGGACGGCCGGCTCGCCATGCCTCTCAGCGTCTTACTCTTCGTTGGGGAGACGGAGAGCAGAGACACGCCGGCACGTCCTGCTGGCGGTGCTGCCGACGCGCGGCCCCGGTGTTCTTCGGGGCGGAGGGCACCCGGGCTGGTCGTGCGTGGCCAGCACGGCTTGTCCCGTTCCCGCCACTCGAGGCTTTGCCTCTCTTCTTGCTCCTGGAAGGTGCCGGCCAGAGCCGTGAGCTCGGGGCTCTGACGTCCCGGGGGACGGTCTCTGGGCTGGACTCGTCCCCTGGGGGTCATGTGACGTGTGCCCTGGCGGGAATGCTCCGGGGCATGTGTGAGCCGCCCCGCACTCAGGGGACGTGAGGCCTGGTCGCAGGGTGCGGCGTCGGGCTGGGCAGAGCGGCGGGTCAGGCGTGGCCCCCGGGGCCAGGGCGGAGGTGGGTTCTCCTCCACGGGTGTCAGGCCATCTGAGATGGCCACCGAGAGCACACCTGGGTCCTCAGGTGCCTGTCCCTAGTCTGTGCACCGTGTGGCTCTGCCAGTTCCGGGGTCACGTTTCTGAGGGTGGGGCGGGGTGGGGCCTCCTCGGGCTGCTCACTGCCTACAGCCTGGCTTTGGGACGCCAGCGTGGGGCACCAGCTGGGTGCCCCGTGCCTGTCCCCTGAGGGAGTCACCGTGCAGGTGGCTGACGGAGTCAGCCCGGCCGAGCGCCCAGCTGCCGCGCTTCCCCCCTGCCCTTGCAGGCCGTCCGCACCGGCGCGGAGACGGCTCGCCGCTGCACAGGGCGGACGGGCCGCCTGGGGTCTCGAGCTCCGGGGGTGTCCTGGTCCCCGCGGTGGGCAGTGCTCGCCGGGTCCCTGGGAGATGCCGGACAGTGCTCGGGGGGCGCCTGGCTGCACCGCGTGGCCCTGGGTGTGGTGCGCACGCAGTGGCTCGACCACGTGAGGCCCCCCTCCCGTGCAGAGCACCCAGCCAGACGCACGTGCGCTGCCGGGCCTGCCCCCGGAACCGAGCCCGTCAGTCTCTGCGGAGCGGGGAGCGGGCTTCCGTGGAGCGCTGCCCACTCCCACTCCCTCCTCCCGGCCGGAGTCCGCATTTCAGCGTGCCGTGGAGTTAAAGGGACAGGTTCTGCTCTGGGAGGGAGAGTTCCTCGGGCTCGAACCACCCGAGTTTTCTCTTCCGGTGGGTTTGGGAGAGCGGGGTGGAGTCTGAAGGAAGCTGAAACCTTCGCTTTTCTGGGAGGGAGGGAGGGCGGTGGTTGGGGACACCGCTTGCTTAGGTCTCGTCCTCTGACGCCGGTGAGGCCCTCGTCTGGCGGGCAGGCGTGGGTCTGGGAGCGGGGTCAGGACCCCAGGCCTACAGCTGAGTGTGCAGCCACCTCCCCTCCCCCGCCCACCAGAGGGGCGGTGTGCACGCTGCGGGGGGGTCGGAGGGCAGCTCCCCCCGAGCCAAGGCGGGTGCGGGTGTGGGTCTCTGGCGATGGTGCAGGGGCTGTGTCACACCCTGTGGGGGCATCTCAGGAGCCGCCGGCTCTGCCCCGGCCCTTCGGTGGCTCAGTTGTCCCTCCCGCCCCCCCCCCCCTCCCTCCCTCCCTCTGCTGCAGACCGCTCGGCCATGGGGAACGCGGAGAGCCAGAGCGTGGAGCACGCCTTCTACGGGGAGAAGCGCGCCAGCCTGGGGCGCAAGCACACGTCGCGCTCGCTGCGCCTGTCGCACAAGGCCCGGCGGGCCCGGCACGCGTCCTCGGGGAAGGCGGTGCCCCGGAGCGCCGAGGCGAGCCTGCGCTCCAGCAGCACCCCCAGCATCCCGCAGTCGCTGGCCGAGAGCGGCCTGGAGCCCTTCGCGCAGGGGGGCGGCCTCGAGGACTTCGGGGGCCCCGGCTGGGTGGACCGCGCGGACGGGGGCCTGAGGCCCGTGTCCTACACCGACTCCTCCGTGGCGCCCAGCGTGGGCAGCAGCATCGTCCTCGCCGCGGCCTCCGTGCCCAGCATGCCCGACTCGGAGGACAGCAGGCTGTACAGCGAGGACGCGGCCTATCCGGCCGAGGGCGGCGGGCGGCCGCACCCCTACTCTCGCACCGGGCCCACGTTCCCGGAGAGCGCCAGCTTCCGGAAGAAGCGCTCCAAGTCCGCGGACATCTGGCGGGAGGACAGCCTGGAGTTCTCGCTCTCCGATCTGAGCCAGGAGCACCTGACCAGCAACGAGGAGATCCTGGGTCCCGCCGAGGAGAAGGACCGCCAGGAGGCCCGGCGGGCGGAGAACCGGGTGGGCCCGCGGCCGCTCGGCGCCTGTCAGCGCGCCAACTCCCTGAGCGACCTCTGCACTCCAAAAGGCACCGGGGCGATGGCCAACGGGGGGCCCAGGAGCAAGTGCGCCGGCTACTGCCGGAATTTGGCGTCTGACCGCCCCCGCCGGGCTGACCACAAGGCGCCGCCCGCGACAGCTGAAGAGGCTGTTCCCTACAGCTACAACACCCTTCCCTGCAGGAAGTCCCACTGCCTCTCAGAGGGCGCCACCAACCCGCAGCTGAGCCACAGCAACAGCATGCAGGGCAGGAGGGCCAGGACGACTCAGGTAACGTGGCCGCGGCGGGGGGTTGGAAATGGTGCGTGGCCTCCGCTGGGTGTGCTTGCTCTGCTGAGGTCCCCATGCTTTCCATCGGGTTTCCCGGGGGCCTGGGGGCTGCCTTCTGAGGCTCCGCCCACCTCACCGTCTGTGCCTGAGGGGTGGGGACTGAGGACAGAGTGGGCCTGGGGGCTGCGGGGGCAGCAGTGGAGCACAGCTGGTGAGTCCACAGTGAGAAGCCGTCTCTCTGACCCAGTTTCCCCCAGCGCCCTGCAGGCTCTCCACGCCCGTCGTAATGGCCCCATGGGTGGGCAGGTGGGCGCGCCCATCCTGGGCACTGTGGGGGCAGCCTGTCAGAAGGGGCCTGGGACCCAGGGTGGCCCTGGGCCCCGGTCAGCCCCTCGGAAGCTGGCAGGCTGCCTCCTGCCCGGGGGCCAGGTCAGTCTCCTGGGCCTGGCGGCGGGCCAGCCCTGCTACCTCCGGAGGGTGGGTCACGGAAGGACAGCCCCCACGTGGCAGCCAGCTCTGGCACCCACAGGCGCAGGCCGTCCGGCCGACACGCAGGACACACCCTGCACTTGCGTCGCCACACGGAGGCCCGTGGGGCTCCTCCCTGCGGCGGTGGGCGGCCTTCCGAGTCCCTGCTGCTGGGAGGCGCGGCACGGGCAGGGCCTCGGGGCCCCCGGGCGTGGGGAGAGTCCGATCCTCAGGGGTGAAGTGTCCCGGACACGGGTGGGTGGGAGGAGGACCTTTGGAGACACAGCCCCGGGGGTGTTTGCATCGCGGGGCCGCTGCCTTCCTTCTGAGCCGCGGGAACCTGCCCCAGAGCGGCATGCGCCTGGCGCCCGGGAATGACAGGCGTGCGGACGCAGCCTCCGAGGGGTGGCTGGTGTCTCTTAGGTGTGACCCTGGGGCCTCTGCGTCAGAGCGGCTGCTTTTGGCTGGTGCTGCAGCGGACAGGTGTGGCACTTGGACACCTGGATAGAACGGTCCCCCCTTCCCCGCCCTGGAGGTGGTGAGGGCTGGGGCACGGCCCTCGGCGCCCCCATCGAGCAGCCGGGGCCGAGCGAGGGGTGCCGGTGGGGGCTAGTCATCGTTTCCCGCACCCTGGCAGCAGGGGCTTGTGGGTATGTGGGACACCCCCGACTGATGACCCGGCGGGCGGGGGCGGGTCCGCCAGCACTTCCTTCCCAACCAGCCGGGTGACACAGCAGTGGGGAGATGCCGCCGAGCCTGCCTGGCTGCCGGCGGTGTTGGCGTGGGTGTCGCCGGGAGGGCACTGGTCGCGCCGGGCTGTGTGCTCTCGAGGTGCCGAGCTCGGCTGGGGCCGGCGGGCCTCTCGCCAGGCGGGACCGCTTCTCTCGCTCAGTGCAGTGACCGCCTGGGAGTGGGGGGCACAGCCGGGGTCACTGCGAGGCTCTGGCGTCGGGGGGTGCGCACAGATGTTCGGGTGGGACCAGGAGGTAAGTGTGTGTCCAGGCCTTGCCTCTCGGGTGCGTGGAGGCCTCGGGCATCCTGTGGGGGTCCGTGGGGGTGCAGCGGGCTGTTAGGGACGCGTCCTTGACGGTTGCCCGTCCAGCCTCTTCCCCCTCCCCGTCTCCTCTCACTTCCTTCCCCTTTCCGCCAGTCAGGTTTGAGGGGAGCGGCCCCCAGCTGGAAGGGGTGCTTTGGTGAGTGCGGAGGGGTGGGGGGCTCGAGGCCGACCGTTCCGACGGAGCCTGGCCGGATGCCGTCTGCAGCTGGGCGGCGGTGGGCCCGCTGTGTCCCAGTGGACGCGGTGGCAGGACGGCGTGGGCTTTGTCCTCCAGCCTGCCGCCGGCCCGCGCCCCCCCGCCGGGACAGCTTCCCCAGGCCTGCAGTCCCTGTCCTGGAGCTCAGGGGGGCTCGAGAGGCCTGGGCCAGGCAGTCCCCCTCTCTGTTCTGAAGTGTCCCCTAGGGGGCTGGCCTCGCCCCCCACCTCACAGAGAGCGCTCGCGTCTGCGCGTCTGAGTCCGTGGCTGACGCCTGTGCTCTTCTCGGGGGACTGAGCCACGCGGAAAGGCGCCCGGAGGTGTGGGAAGTGCGCCACGCCCTTTCCCACTGCCCGTGGTCCCCTGGAGAGCTCGCTGAGGGCCACTCACTGGGTGTCCCGTGCCAGAAGGGGGCAGGAAGTGGAGCTGGGGCCCCACACAGGGTGCTCCTGTTCGGGCAGAGGGCCTGCGCCCACAGGCTCTGGGGGCGCACAGGCGGGGCTGGGGCGGCAGAGGGACGGGACCGCGTCCCAGGTCTGCCTCGGAGCCCCGCCCACGCGTCCTTCGTCCCCCTGGAGTCCCTGCGCGCCCCGTGGAAGTGCAGTCGGTCCCCGGCTACTTCCTGTTGCCATCTCTGCCTGACTTTCTTTCTAAAAGCAGTGGCAGGTGGCAGGGAGGGTCCCCGTGTCCCACGCCAGTCGACCGTGAGCGCCTGCCGGAGGTGCTGTGCGCCAGGCGCTCCCTCTGCGGAGTCACCTTCCCTGCCGTCGGCGTCCTGCTCTGCTCTTGCTTTCCGGAAGGGGTGCAGTGCGGTGCCGGCCTGCACGGTCGGTGGTGAAGGGATGGCCACCAGCGAGTTAACATGCCCGCCCCCCCGCGCATCGGCACCGCCCCTTCGGTGGTGGGAATACTCAGTCGGGGTCTGCTCTCAGCACCCTGCAGTGTGAACGCCGTGCTGTCAGCCGCCGTCACTGCGGCGCCTCAGACCCCAGAACTTCCTCCTCCCCCAGCAGGCGGGCGGCACCTGCACCCAGCACCCCCTGCCCCCACACTACCCCCCGCCCCCGGCGCTGGGCGCCTGTGTGCCTGGCCCTGCATGCGGGTGAGTCACGCCGTGCGCGTCTCTCTGGGTCCCCCACGTGGGCCTCTGCCCCCCTCCAGCTGCTCGCTTGGCACCGGGCCGCGCCGGAGGTGAGGCCGAGTCCCCTCGAGGCACGGACCTTGGGGCGCAGAGGGACGGGCCCCGTGGCCTCCCAGCAGCTCTGAGCCCAGGGCGTGGTTTCTGTGGCAGTTCGGAACACCCTGTAGTTTTTGTGCTTCCAGACCCCAATGAACTAACTCTCCGTGAGGCTGAAGCGCCAACGCGGGGAAGCCCCAGCCTGCGCCTTCCTCTGCCTTCTGGTCTCTGCCCCTGAGGACGGTGCCCAGACCGGGGGTGTCCCGTCCGCCGCTGCCGTCGCCCTCCTCCCTCGGTCGCCACTGCCGCTGCCGTAATCACTTTTGGCGGAGGTGCCGGTAGCACTTGAGAGCAGTGGTCGAGGGTCTGCGTTCAGAGCAAACGGTCTGCGGCCCGGAAGCGCTCAGCTCCGGAGCCGGGTGGTGCTTTGCAGGTTCCAAATGGGTTGGCGCTGGGAATCGATACCCCTGCGTCTTGGCAGGTGCCCGAGCTGTCCCTGGCCCGGGGCCGGCGGTGGCCTGCTTCGGGCTCCCGGCGTCCGGCTTTGAAAGGGCGAGGTAATTGGAGCACGGGGCCCAGCGGTGGCCCCGCAGCCTTCTTCAGCTCAGTGCAGTGGGAGGCTGCCCGCTTTCTGGAAGCCCAGCCGGTTGGGGCCCGAGGACGTTGCCTGCTCTGGGGACATGGGTCCCTGCTGGGTGAGTGGCTACGGCAGCCCCCGGCCATCTTTTCAGTCGCCATGCTGTGAAACGGGCTCCTGACCAAACCCTTCACTTTCCTTTGAAAAAGTGGCCTCCGCTGTGCCCATGTTATCCCAGCTGTGCCCTCGTTCCCCGTGAGCCCTGCCTGCAGCGCAGCTCGCTCACCCCGCAGCAGGGTTTCCTGGAGTTCTGGGCACTGGGGACAGGGGAGGCGAGGCGAGGCGAGGCGCTCTGGGCTGGAGGCGGGAGCCACTCCACAGCTGACTTGCCCGTCAGCTCATGGGCTGAGTCAGACGAGTGACGAGCGCTCCGCAGTCTCTCGTGTCTTTTCTCCTTGAACATTTTCAGTGGTTCGCCTTGGCAGTGGGGCACGTTCCGGCGCCCCGCCGCACCGCGGATTTGTGCGGGTCGGGGGAGGGGCCGTGGGTGCCCTGTGGGTGGCAGGAGCCGCTGGGACTTCTCTGCCTGACGCCCGTCTTCTTTCCCTCCTTTTTGGCCCCAAGGATGTGAACGCCGGCGAGGGCAGCGAGTTTGCCGACAGCGGGATCGAAGGGGCCACCACCGACACGGACCTGCTGTCCAGGCGCTCCAATGCCACCCACTCGAGCTACTCGCCGCCCCCCGGCCGTGCCTTCGTGGGCAGTGACAGCGGCAGCAGCAGCACGGGGGACGCGGCGCGCCAGGGCGTGTACGAGAACTTCCGCCGCGAGCTGGAGCTGAGCGCCGCCAACCGCGAGAGCCTGGAGGACGCCGGCTCGGCGCACAGCGACGAGCGCTCCAGCGGCGCCCCGAGCTCGCCGGGCCGCTCCGACGTGCTGCGGGAGGCGGCGCGGGGCACCGTGCGCAAGGCGGGCGCGCTGGCCGTCAAGAACTTCCTGGTGCACAAGAAGAACCGGAAGGTGGAGCCGGCCGCGCGCAGGCGCTGGAAGCACTACTGGGCGTCCCTGAAAGGTGAGCCGGCGCTGGGGCGCTCCCTCCCCTCCCCCACCCGCTTCCTGTGGCACGTGCGCTCCGCGCGCTCCTCCGCGCCTGCGCGGAGGCTGGGGCGCCTGCCGACCGGAGCTTAGACCTCACGCGTGGCGCTCGGAGTTCCGACGGCGAGGTCGGCCTCGTGCGGCCTTTCCGTGCTCCGCGCCGCAGGGGTGCGTCAAGCACAGGCCGCGCAGCCGACCTCCGGCGCCTGATCGTCTGCCTTCGCGGGCGCTGTGTCCCCGGAGTGGCGGCTCCCCCGACTCCTCCCGCGCAGGCTGCAAGGTCGTCTCCGTCCCCGTGCAGCTGGCTGCGGGAGCAGCTCCCACGTGTCGCCCTCCTGTGCACGCCTGGGCTCCACGACGGCTTTGGAGAATGCGCTTAAAAAACTTTTTAAATCATTTTGGCTGGTGAAGTGCCCCCCAGAGGAGCCGTTTGAGAGGGACGTCGTTGGCTTGAATCCTCTGGAATTTCCGTTGTTTAGGTCGAAGACACGGTAGGACACTGTTAGTTTCATAGGGTTCATTCAACCTGGCGGTCCCCGGGCGTCTAGGGAAGGCCCGGAGCCACCGAGTGCGACAAAACCACCGCTTTGCGGCCACACCGGACGGGCGCGTGGGGCGCATCGCCCTTCTCATGATGCCGTGCACTTCCGTGTGCCGTCCACCGTCGCTTTGCCTGGCCGTGAGCGTGCGGGGCGTCCCGTGCCCCTCGGCCTGCGCTCGGGGCCCCGGAGACTGTGATGCGCCGGGACTCCGTGTCTCGGAGAGAACACGCCTCGAGCCCCGCCCCTGGGCCTCCTGTCACGGGCGCCGTTGGGAGCAGGGCTGGCAGACGCAGGGACTGTCGGGCGGGTTGCTGAGTGCCCAGGGCAAACCGCAGGGTGGAGGGACCTGGCCCCCTGGCGCAGTGCACACGCCGGGCCGGGTGCTGCCGGGCTTCACCCGCTGTGCCCGGTAGGGGAGTGTCTGGTGCCAGAGGCAGTGGGTGCGCGGGTCCCTGGGCACACCCAGGGGGCCAGCCGGGTCGGGTGCACCTTGTTGTCCCTTCGTCGGCTGTGGCTTCCGTGCCCGGGAAGACGGGAAGGGAGTGTGGTGATTGGGCGGCAGGTCTTGCTGCAGGCCACAGACCCTGCAGTGACGGTGTCTCATGCAAGATGGAAGTATGCCCGGCCCTGCCCCCCCCATCAGACCATCTAAGGCTGGTGCAGCGGTCCTTCCTGTGAAGTCCCCAGGGGCCTGGGCTCCCTCCGTCTGGTCACTCAGCTGCTCCTGGAGCCTGTGTGGTCACGGGGCTCCCCAGCAGCCCCGCACTCCAGCGAAGAGTGGGGAAGGGGGGAGCCTGGGAGTGGCCCATGGCTCACGTGCATGCATCCCATTGGCCGGAACTGAGTCAGGCCTAGCTGCGAGGGAGGCAGCAGCGGCAGCCTCATAGCTGGGCAGTGTCCTGGGAGCACATGGCTGCCCCGCGGAGGACCCGCTGCGGTCCGCTCGCGTGGGGCAGGGGCCTGTGCGTCCGAGGCTCCTGCGGGTTCGGGGCGGCACGCCCCCTCTCTCACGTTTAGCTGCCAGGCTTGCTGGGATGGGCCTTTCCGAGGCTCCACTCCCCAGAACGTCTTCAGAAGAGCCAGGTGCTTTCTTTTCCTTTTTAAAAAACCGTTGCTTGAGGATGTGCTTGTTGAGTGGAGAGGGGGACATCAGTCGGTTGTGCCCTGCATGCTCCCTGCCCGGGGATCGAACCTGCGGCCTGGGCGTGTGCCCCACTGGGCCGTGAACCTGTGGCTCCTGGGTGTGCAGGATGGCGCTGTGGCCCACCGAACCCCGGCCGGGGCGGGGGGCGCCGGGCCCTTCCTCCTGTCCCCTCTCGGTGCCAGAGCCTGCCGCGCGGCCCGAGTGTGCGCGGGCAGCAGCGTCCTGGCCGTCGTGGGGCTTTCTGTGGGAACCGCGTGGAACGTCGACGTCCAGCTGTGCGTGTTACGGTGTCCGGTTACACGCCTCGTTGCGGTGCACGTCCAGTGTGCACCAGCCGTCCGACATGCGCTCGCGGGAAGCAGGACGGCAGGCCTGGGAAACCCCGTCAGCCTGCACCGTGCGCCCCACTGCGCGCTGGTGCGGCGGCCCTGCCTGCGGGAGACAGATGGCCGCCCGGCGGGGGCTCTGTGGGGACCTGCTGCCGTGCGCGCGCTCACGCGGGGCCTGCCTCGCCTGTATGCGGAGGTGCCGCGGGGCTGGGTGTTGGGTGGGGGGGCTGTGTCACCAGCTGCTCCGCGGCTGTGGGGGGCAGGGTGAGATGGGGTGACGCGAAAGGCCCCTTCTTCACCTCCTGCTTCTCCCCTGCCCCCACCCCCCACGTCGGCAGCCTCTGCGCCCTTCAGCGGCCTGCCCTCCCGTTTGTTTAATCTGTGCTGAGTTTTTAACAGCCTGACCAGAGGGGACCCCCCCCAGCCCCTCTCGGTCCCCTGAGGTGCTTTCAGAGTCTGGGCGTGGGGCGGCCGGGGGCGTGAACCGAAGAGGTGTGTCGCCTCGTGGTCCTGGAGCCTGGAGGGCCAGGGTCGGGGGTCAGCAGGCCGGGCATGTGCTGAGGCCCGTCTCTCTGGCTTGCGGTGGCTGTCTCCCTTCAGCGTCATTGCCCTGTGGTCTCTCCGCACCTGCTCGGGTCCACGCTCCCCTCTTAGAAGGACAGCTGTCGTTCCAGGTTGGGGCCCGCCCGATGACCTTGCGTCACTGCACTCAGGCATGCCCTGGGTCCTGGGTTGGGCTCCAGCAGGTTGTTAAGGGGGGGTGAGGGGGGGCGTATAATTCAGCGGTTTAAACAGGCCTCCCCGTGGTTCTCGTGGTGAACTGGTGGGGGTGGCAGGGCTAGAACCACACTGCCCAGGGGTCTCTGACTGCAGCTGGGACACGGGCGCTCGGCCGCCCCCTCCTGCCGTCCCTGCAGCGTGCGCTCAGCAGCTTGGCCCCCGGCCCCAGGAGGAGCCTGTGTGTTCATGGTGGCCCAGGTCTGAGGGCCACAGTCTGTCCGCGTCCAGGCACCGGACACAGAGCCGCTGAGTCCTTGGCCTCTGCGTCCTGCGATAAGGTCTCGCCATCTGTTGACCCACTCGGGCCGGTCCTGCCAGTGATGCGCGGGGGCTGCCGCCGGCTTCCCTGAGCAGCCGGGTGTCAAGAATTAACACCCAGGGCATCTGGGAACGCCGCGGAGGGGGTGGGGTGGGGTGGTGGTTTCTCCGCAGGTTCTGTCGCTTCAGACAGAGTGACTGGTCAGGAGGGGGTCTCACCTGGAGTCCCTCTCTGGCCCGGCCCCACCGACAGCCAGCGGTGCGCAGTGACGCCCAGGCGAGGGTGAGGGCAAAGGGCTTGCGGTCCGGGAGGAGAGTGGGCACGTCCCGGCCACGCCCCGCACACTGTCCCAGCGTGGGGACGAGCGGGGGCTGCGTGGGAGCCTGCCTCAGCCGCCTGCCGCCGAGGACGGACGGCTGGGAACCCGAGCCGGGGCGGGGCGGTGGGGCACGGAAACCCTGGAATGCACGGTGTCCCCTCCCTCGCGACCCACAGGCCGCGGGCTCGGTCCTCAGCCTGCGGGGCTCTGCTGATGGCCAGGCCTCCCGTGGCGCTCGTCACAGCGTGGTGGGGGCGCATGGGCAGCCCCGAGACCCCCGTGTGCCCGTGAGGATGCTTGTATGCAGCTTTCTCAAACAGACTCGGAGCCCGAAGAGGCCCCGGGGGCGTGGGTGAGGGGCCCCGGTGGGGCGCGGAGCTGCGGCTCGAGGCCTCGTGCGGGCTCGCCCCGGGTCTCCCCGCCAGGTCTCAGGGGCGCCTCCGTGCCCGCCCTCTCAGGGGACAGGCGCCCAGGCTCACGCAGCCCCCGCTCTCTCCCCAGGGTGCACGCTGCTTTTCTACGAGGGCGACGGCAGGTCGGGCGTCGACCCCGCCAGCACCCCGAAGCACGCCGTGTGGGTGGAGGATGGCATCGTGCAGGCCGTGCCCGAGCACCCCAAGAAGGACTTCGTCTTCTGCCTGAGCAACTCCCTGGGCGACGCCTTCCTCTTCCAGGTCGGTCGGGGCTCCGCTGGGGACCTGAGCCAGGCCCCTCCTCTCCTGCCCCGCCCCCGCCCCGACCGCTCTGGGTGGGAGGGCACGGCCGGGCGGCCGCGGTGGCAGGGCCCCCTCCTCCGCGGGACCCCTGCGCTCGCTGTGGTGGGCCCTCCCCGGTGGGGAGTGGGGGGCTGTGGGCTGGGCCGCAGCAGCGCACGGGGGGGGGGGGGGTGGGGGTGGGCGGCGCGTCCTGCCTTGGCCTCGCTGTCAGGGCGGACGACCGCGCCTCCTGGAGGCTGACCCGCGGTCCGTAGCCGCCCTCTTCCCGAGCAGCTGAGCCTGCCGCACGGTGCCGTGCGGCCACACGCGTCTCAGCACCGGCTGGTGTCTCCGGCTGCCCCAGGCCGGGTGGTCAGCGGCACCCGCCTCAGCAGGGCGTTGCTCCTGCCGTGCAGGCTGGCGCCCGAGGTCTGGTGCCGGTGCGGCTGGGCCGGGGGCGGCTGCTCCCCGATGCCCAGAGGCGTCTCCTCGCCCCGTCCTCGTGTGGCGGAGCGGGCGGTCGGCTCTCCGGTCTCTGGTCACCAGGGCACACACACACTCCTGCCTTGCCGTCGGGGGAGGGGGAGGGGAGGGTTTCAGCACCTGGAGTTGGGGCCGCGTGGACGCGGAGTGCGCTGCAGCTGGGGGTCCAAGTGCGTGGGCGAGCAGACCCGGCGGCTTTGCCAGGCGGTCCGTGGGCGCGGGCGGTGGTGATTCCCACCCGGGACTGACTGGCGTTGTCAGTGACGGGCAGCGGGGGTCAGGGCGCCAGCCGGCCCCAGGGGTCTGTGCACCGGCACCCGGACGGGGTGCGCGGCCCATCCGAGCCCCTGAGCGGCGCCATTCCCCCCCCCCCCCCGCAGACCACCAGCCAGACGGAGCTGGAGAACTGGGTCACCGCCATCCACTCCGCCTGCTCCGCGGCCGTCGCGCGGCACCACCACAAGGAGGACACGGTGCGGCTGCTGCGGTCGGAGATCAAGAAGCTGGAGCAGAAGATCGACATGGACGAGAAGATGAAGAAGATGGGCGAGATGCAGCTCTCCTCCGTCACCGACTCCAAGAAGAAGAAGACCATCCTGGACCAGGTGGCGCCCCGCTGCGTTCGCCCACGGCAGGGTCCTCGGGTTGTCAGCGCGTCACGGAGGCCGCCCCGGTCTGCGCGGTGGCCGGCTGCGTCCCCGGCAGCTCACGGGCACTGGGATGGTCCCGGGGAGCCGCCCCGGGTGGGCCCGTGGTTCCCGCAGACGCGAGGGCTGGGCTGGGAGGGTGCGGGAGGGTGTGGGAGGGGTGGTGCCCTCGCTGTCACCGCCCGGGATGTACGGCCCTGGCTGCGGGTCTCTGCGGAAAGTCCCACCAGCTGCGTGACACTCAGCCCCCGTGGCCTGGGAAACTCAGGGTGCCTCTGGTTCCCCGCTTCTGGTGAACATCCGGCCCGTGCCCGCACAGGGACCCGCGGCGCCTGAGCAGGGGGAGCCGGCAGCCCGGGCCCCTGCGCTCACGCCCCTTCCCGCTGCCGCCGCTGCAGATCTCCGTCTGGGAGCAGAGCCTGGAGCAGCTGCAGATGGACCTGTTCCGCTACCGCTGCTACCTGGCCAGCCTGCAGGGCGGGGAGCTGCCCAACCCCAAGCGCCTCCTGGCCTTCGCCAGCCGGCCCACGAAGGTGGCCATGGGCCGCCTGGGCATCTTCTCCGTGTCGTCCTTCCACGCCCTGGTGAGTGGCCGCGGACTGGCTGCTGAGAGCCGGGCGTCCTGGCCACTAGTGCCCAGCAGGACGCAGCTGCAGTCCGCACGGGAGGGGCTTGCCCGGGTTACCGCTGGGGCGCCTTCCCCCGCGGCCTCTCTCCGCCTTGGGGGCAGGTCTGCCTGTGGCTCGGCTCTGGCCTTCCACTTGCGCCCTCCTGCCAGGGCCTGGATTGTTCTGCAGAGAACACGCGGGAGGTGGGGGCGGGGCGGGGGTCTCAGGGTCTCTCTCGGCAGGGGTGGGGGGGTGTTGGCCTCTCCTGTTCTTCTCAGGCGGGTCGTGTTCCTCACCTGAGTCCGTGTTTTGTTTGTACTGACCTCACGGGAAGGCTCGGGGGAGGCGCCCCCACGCACAGGTGTGTGGGCTCGCTCGCTCTCTCCCTCGCTCTTGCCGCCGCGGACCTCACAGTGTGTGTGGAACTCGGCCGTCTCGGGGCCGCTCCCCGTGCACTGTCGTGTCCGCCGCAGGCTCCGTGGCCTGGGACGCCCGACGTGCAGGAGGAAAACAGCCCCCCCACAAGGGGAGCGCTGGCCGGCGGGGAGGATGCCCAGCGGACCGCAGCGCGGCGGTGAGACGGCCGTGTCGGGAGCTCGCAGTCTGCCATTCCACGAGCTCCCTGACTCGCGAACGCCTCTGTGTACTTTGGTCCCTCCCTGCCGACAGATTGCTCCTGGCGAGTGACACGGCTTCGGCGGGTCCAAGGCCGCAGCTGCGGGAAAGGTGCCGCCCTGCCCACGCCTGCCGGGGGCTTGGGCTCGGACGGGCCTCGGTCCCGGAAGCCGCTTCGCGGCCTGCCCACCAGCTGGGCCCTTCATTCCCAGCTGGGATTCAGCCAGAGGCCTCGCTGTTCTTTATAAATAGGTTGGCATCGTCATTCCGATAATTAGGGTAGATTAACGTTTTTAAAGAAGTCCTGAGCCTATTTCTGGAGCTATTAAAGCCGGCTTCCTGGTTTGTTCTGCTGACAGCGAGCCTTGGCCTCCCTGCGCACCCCCACCGGGCGCGGAGCCCTGTGTTTAGCGGGGGCGGTCTTGGAGCCGGACGGACAAATCCGGCACCGGCCTGTGGCTCCGGGGCTGCTTCTGAGACCCCGACCCTAACTCGCAACTTGGCCAAACCCCCGTGCACCGATTCAGAGGTGAATCGGGGTGGAAGTGCTCTCACAGGGCCCCCCCCCCCAGAACGCGGTGCCCGAGGGAGCGTGTCCTGCAGTCTCTGACCCTCTCAGTTCCTCTGTCTCAGGGGCTGTGGTTGGGGCCCTTTCCCTGGGGGGGGGAGCTGGGGGGCCGGGAACCTGAGAGAAGAGGATTTGGAGCCACCTGTGCGACTGCTCGCCGTCCCTGCCCTGTGCGTGGCTGCAGTGACGCACGGCTGTGCGCCCACGGGCCCCCGCATGCTTTCCGTGGCGGGGGGTCCCTGTCCCGCAGACCGCGGTGGGGGTGCCCGGGCAGGGGAGGCTCTGTCTGAGTTCCCAGGTATTTACTTTTACCTCCAGTTGGTGTCATCTGACCCAGGGAATGCTCTTCCCCCGGGGCTGGAGCGGCCTTCAATCCAGCCTTTGTCCAGACCTGTCTTCCCCTTTGTCCGTGGAGGGCAGGAGGCGGGCTGTGCAGGCGGCAGCGCTGGGGGGAGGCAGCGCTGGGGGGAGGGGCGGGGGGAGTCTGAGCAGGTCAGTCCCATGCCTGGGAGGGCCTGTGGACACCGGGGACCTGCAGTGACCCCCGAAGGGGCCAGTGTGCCCCTGGGGAGCAGGCTGTCCTCGCCTGGTTTGCGTGGTGGCCGAGTCCATGGCCGTCTGGGCACCGGCCCCTGTGGAGCCCGCACGCCGGTCCTCTCGGGTTGGCAGCTTCTTTCTTCAAAGCCCCTCGGCTCGCGGTGCGCACCGTTGTCCCGGGGGCAGCGGTTCCCAAGGCCCTGGCTGCTCAGAGCCGGCACCGTGGGAGCCGCCCGCAAGTAGCCCATGTGCCGGGTGGCCGAACCCGCCGGGGGGCTGGCGGCTGGCGGCCGAGAGGGTTGGCGACGGCACGGGTCTCTCTTCCCGTTGCCTGGCTCCCTGCAGTTGTCACCGACGGGGCCACGGTGTGGCTGCTGCCACCACCGCTGCCACGTTGGGCAGGGTCCGGCTTGGCTTTCTGGTGCTTATTGGTTTACTTGTTCATTCGGCCGATGGGCGTTTGGGAGCGGCAGGCGGGTTGGCCACTGCTCTTGTGGTCAGGGCCGTGGCGGCCGGCAGCCGGCTGTCCCACGGGGAGCTGCCCGTCGGGGACGCGACGACTCGGGGTTTCCCGTACGCCGGCCTCAGCACGGGCCGGGCGGGGCCTCCGGCTCCCACTGCCCTCTGCGCCTCCCGCTGCCCGGAAGGGGTATCTGGGAGGGTGAAGGGAGACCCCATCTCTGAGGACGGGTCCTGCTTCCCACGTGGGCCTTTCACCGACTTCTTGTCGCCCGGCCCCTGGCCCGGTGCCTTTCCGGCTCCTGCGCCTGTGGCAGGAGCGCGTGGTGTTGGGGGCAGTGGGCAGGTCAGGTCGCTGGTCTGTTCAGGAGGTGGTCTCCGGGACTGCCGAGGAAGCTCTGTGGTGGGTGAGGGGGGGACCGGTGAGCGGAGACGTCAGGTGGGTGCGCAGGGGCCGGGCGCGGACTTGGCCGCCGGCACAGCGGTGGCTCTGTGGCGCTGGGGGGTCTCAGTGTGTGGCCAGTTGCCCCCGGTGCACGCGGCCCAGCCCGAGACCAGAGGACAGGGTCCTGAGAAATGTTCCTTGGGGGTTTCGTGCGCCACCCCTGACGCGTGCAGCAGGGATGGGGCGTGCCGGCCTCGCGCCCCCCTGGGTGCCGGGCAGGGCTGCGGTCTCCGTGCTCGGGCGGCGGGGGCCGGGGCTTGGGGGGCAGGCCTGAATGCTGCCCCACGGTTTCCCGCCCCCCCCCCCTCAGGTGGCGGCGCGCACGGGGGAGACGGGGGTACGGCGGCGCACGCAGGCCACGCCCCGGCCGGCCAGCAAGCGGCGGAGCCGGTTCTCCTCCCTGTGGGGCCTGGACACCACCTCCAAGAAGAAGCAGGGGCACCCCAGCATCAACCAGGTGGGTTCTGGGGCCTGGGGGGGGGCGGGCGCCGCGGCTCCCCCTCACTGTGGGGGTGAGTGGGTGGGGGTGGGCGCGTGGGGATGCGTGGGCGTTCCTTTGTTAATGCTGAGGATCCCCGAAAGCCAGCTGCTGACACGGGGTCTGTCTCGGACCCCGGCGGGGACGCCGAGGCAGACAGCGTGGGCCCTGGCGCCCGCCCCGCCCTCCGCCCCCAGCCCCAGGCCCCCACCGCACCCCCCCTAGCTGTCTGTCTTCTCGGGGGGGGGGGGAGTGTCTCCTCCGTGGATGGCGGTGGCTGGGGACGGGGCACGAGCACGCGGAGTCACGGCGATGCTCTCTGCCGTGACCGTCACGCCAAGCCTCGCACACAGAGAGGCACCGACGGCCGGCTCAGGGAGGGGCCTGTAGTATCGTCGGTTCTGTGGGTCTCAGCCCCTTGTTACTAAGGAACCGAAGTGGAGGGAGAGGTGAACCCCGAAAGCTGGCGTGCTGGGGCTTTTGCCGACCCCACCGTCACCTGAACTTGGGGTGTCAGGAGGATCGATGGGACCTCAGGAGACCAGACGGGCGCATGAGACTGGGTGTCACACGGCGTGTCCTGCGGTCTCGGGGGAGGGACAGCATGGGGTGTGCGTCCGTGTGCACTGACGAGGCGGCGGGGCCATCGGCGCTGCGTCGGGGGAGCTGAGCGAGAGGCTCGACGGCCGAGCTGCGGCCGCAGGAGGTGGGCGCTCGCTCTCAGCCTCCCCCTTTTGGGGGCCCAGGCGTCACGTGCGGTTACCCTCTGTGGTGGCAGACACAGGCCGCCACCGTGCTCCGCATAGCCTGCGCCCGGATCTGCTGTCGGCGGGTCCCAGGCCGCTGCAACCCCTGTGTGTCGCCGGGCCCAAGTTCCCATCCCTCCCCGACGTCCCCCCCCCGACGCGCCCCCCCGCCTGCCCGGGGCCCTCGTCACCATGCCGGTGTGTCCACAGGTGTTCGGGGACGGGCCTGACGCCGTCAAGCAGTCTCTGGAGGGGGTCTTCGACGACACCGCCCCGGACGGCAAGGTGAGTGCTGCAGGTGCACCACGTGAGCAGTGCCGTGGCCTCTCGGGTCCTAAAGTCGAGTGCACTCGGTACCCCCAGCTGAAACGGCCAGATCTGTGAAGTCAGGGAGCAGGCGCACCAGGGGGCCGGGGCACCCCGTGTTTGAGCCCCAGTCGGCGCGAGACACGGCGTCTCCAGTGCTGGTCCCCGAGAGCGGGCGCCCCCCCCCCCCCCCCACGCTGCCTCGTCCCGGCAACGTCGGAGCG
Source organism: Phyllostomus discolor (assembly GCF_004126475.2). NCBI lineage: Eukaryota > Metazoa > Chordata > Mammalia > Chiroptera > Phyllostomidae > Phyllostomus > Phyllostomus discolor. The sequence continues at coordinate 1,060,561 of NC_040904.2, read as the reverse complement.
CTGTCCCGGTAGCAGGCTGCGTAGCCGGAGGTGCACCTGTCTCCCCAGACGCGCGCTCGGTGGAGGCAGCACCGGCTCAGTTCGTCTTGCGCTCGGGTTTAAAGGGGCCCGCGGCCCCCCCGCTCGGAGGCCTGTAGAAAGCACTGGTTGTTTCCTGGACCACCTGTTTGAGCCTCCGAGGTGGACACCTGGGCGTCAGCGCCCAGCAGCCTCTCTGTCTGGGGTGCTCTGCGCCGTGCCAGACCTCGTGCGGCCCTCTGGGCCCCCGACTCCGAGGCAGTGTGGCCGAGCTCAGGGGTGTCCTGACCAGGTGTAAGGCCTGAGGACCCCCCGCCCCGCCCCCGCCCCCCGACTCCGCTCCTTCCTCGGCACTCCTCTCCTCTCCCCGGGGTCCCCCGGGTCTATCACGGCTGCCCACCACATTCACGTGGGGCCCCTTTCCGGGGGCGGGTCATCGCGGTGCCCCCCGGGGGCTGAGGTCGCTGGGCCCCACCGGCGGCTGCCCCACAACTCGGCGTCTCGCCGCAGATGGAGAAGGAGTCGGGCCTGCCCGGCGTCCACCAGCACAACGCTGACGGCGACATCTGGGTCCACGAGCACTTCGCGCCGTCCTGGTTCTGTCTGCCCAACAGCCAGTCCGCCCTAACGGTCGTCCGGCCGGGGGACACCGCCCGGGACACCCTGGAGCTGATCTGCCAGGTAGGGCTGCTCGGGGTTCCTGTCCTGGCGGAGGTGGTGGGACCCCGGGGCTCCTGGGCGGGCACAGTGGTGCTGGGGGCCGGGCGGGGACCCTGGCGTGTCGCACAGCTCTAGGCTCCTGGGGGTCAGGGTGCAGTGCAGCGGGCTCTTCGCCCCGGGGAGGCCAGGGCTCTTCTGCGTCCAGCACGTGTGTTGCGTGTTTGGTCTGTGAGCAGCTCGCCTGTCTGTCAGGTGGGCCCCGCGGAAGTCCTGGGGAGCGAGAGGCTGCTTTCCCGCCGCAGACCTTCAGGCCTGGGCCCTGCGGTGTGTGCGCCACGGCGTCGCACTGGGGCAGGGTTGGCGACCTGCTCCTGGGCGGGGGCGGGCCTGCTGTGGGTGTCATGAGGGGGAGCCGGAGGGAGCCCGAGTGCGAGGCCCCTCGTGGCAGGTGCCTCTGCCCGAGAGCACGGGCTCAGCGGTCCGCCGTCTGGTCTCATGTCTGATGTCCCTGCTGCCGCCTGCGGGGTGGCAGAGACCCCGAGGCAGAGACAGACCCTCCTGTCTCTGTCTCACGGGTGGAGGGGGGCCCCTGCTCACTCTCCGCCCCGATGGTGCGCAGGTGGCCGCCTCGGGCGGGGGGTTGGGGGTGGGGACAGAGGGCGGCTCCACAGGACCGCCCGGCCCACCCGTGGTCCTCGGGCGAGGGCACGAGCATGGCTCCCCCCGGACCGGACGGGGCCGCGTGGCCCCGGGGGCCTCCTGAGCCTCTTGCCGGAGCGCAGACCCCAGGCGGGTGCGGAAGCGGCACCCCGCCCGCCTGGCTGCGACCTGGGTGTGTGCACGCGCCCTCCTGGCCAGGAGGACGGCCACCGGACCAGCAGGGAGGCGGTCACCCCCAGGCCCTGTCGGCGAAGGGGAGGTGCTTTCTGTGGGTGAGGGGCGTTTTGGGGATCCCCCTCCTTCAGCACAGTACCTCGTGGGTGCGAGTTTTATGTCACCTCGAGGTCACCAGGGCCTGTGGGCGGAGCAAGGCCGGCTCCCTCTGTGGGTGGGCTGTGTGAGGGAGGAGAGGGCCGGGCCAGCCCTCGGGGGTGAGAAGCAGCAGCCTGTGGTCCGAGCTCCGTGTCCTTCCTGCCTCGAGTTCTGGCTTCTCGAAGACAGCGGTGGTTTTGCTCTCGTTAGTGCACCTTAACTGCCGTGCAGAACCGGTCCCTCGGGGGTTTCTGCACGCGCTCCCTTGCGGTGAGCTCCCCCCTTCAGGGCGCACCCCGTGGAGCGGTGCGGGTCCCTCCCGAGCGGCGGGGGGGTGCAGGCTGGGCTGCGCTTTTCCCGCGAGCTGCGTGCGTCTCGCAGATCAGCATCCAGGCAGCGGCGTGGGCCCGGGGCTCAGCCGGGAGCGGGGGTCAGGGCGGAGCTCTCCATTGTCGTGACTGGAGGGAACCAGTGACCCCCACGAAAAGCCGCCGCCACAGGGTCCGTTGCCCCTGGACCCTCAGCGCTGTCTGCCAGGACGCAGAAAGGAAACGAAGACACGCCGCGTGTGGCGGCACGAGCTCACGCCCCGTGCGCTCAGAGACGGGAGGCTGCGGCGGCCCCTGGCTCGCTGGTGGCCCCCGGGGCCGCCCGGCCGAGGGGGCCGTGAGCAGAAGCGGAAGGCCCTTCGCCTGTGTCCTTCGGCTCAGACAGTTGCTGGACGCTCTCTCTACGCCGTGCTCTCCCGTTTCACCCACGGAAGTCACTGCAGCGAGACACGCACTGAAAGACACGCCAGCCCCACGGAACGCCGGTCTCCGGGCCCAGTCCATGCCGCGTCGCCTGGGCGCCACGCAGGTGCCCTCTGAGTCACACCGGCGACGGTGCCCCGAGGACGGCTGTGCGCCGTTCAGACTGCGTTGCTCCCGGGTTGGCACGCCTGGCGGCGGGGAGTGGGCAGCAGCCGGCCAGCCCCGCCCGCCGAGGTCATCTCTGCGGTTCGGGAGCCGCTGCCCCGCTCGGACGCCGACTCCTCGCAGACACTCGAGGAGCTGAGGGCCCCCTTCGGGGTTCCCACGCTCGGACCGCGTTGGTTCCGCAGGACCTTCCCTGGTCACGGCAGCCGTGGCAGAGCCCCATCTGCCGGAATCGGGGGGACCCGGCAGTGGGGGGACCCGGCGGTGTGGCACCCCACCTCACGTGTTCGGGGCTCCAGGTCACGGGGCTGCCCCAGAGTCTGTGCTGGCTGCAGGCCCGCGGCCTGGTTCTCCGAGCTGTGCAGGCGCCCTGTGACCTGAGGACCTTTGGAGCGTGCGGTGGCTGAGGGCGGCGGGAGGAAGCACCCTCACCCCCTCAGCCGGGTGTGCTCGCCACCCGTGTTGTCCGCACTGTTGCCCACCCTGAGCCGGGCCCTCGGCGGGCCCCGGGCCCCACTGGGTGTGGGCGGTGGGAGGGCCTCGAGCTCACTGGCCCCTCGTGGGTGCCGAGGCCCTCTGGTCTCATCAGGACCCCCCACCCCGAGGCCTCGGGGGCAGGCAGGGGCCCCTTGAGGAGATGCGGGGGCCGGGAGGCAGGCGGAGGGAGCTGTTGCTGGGCGTGTGCCGAGTGTCTGCAGCGGTGACGGCAGGTTTCCAGGTGGAGGTGCCAGTCCTCCAAGGGCCCCGTTTCATTTCCCTTTTCCTCCCACCGCCCTCGGAAGCCAGGGGGTTGCTGGGGTTCTCGCTTCCGCTTCAGGGCTGGCCGTGGGAGGGAGGTGTCCCCACTCGTCCCCCCCTGCAGGGCACCCACGTGGAGGTTTTCCTGCCTTGGGCTTCCCCGCCTGCCCCCTGCCCGCCCCCACTGTCCCGACACGGACGGTCTGGCCCGTCAGGCGCTGGGCCTCCCTGACCTGCAGTGTGGACAGTGGAGCCCAGAGGCATGGGGGCGCGCTGGCCTCCGACCCCACTCCACTCTCCGGGCCCACGTCGGGGTCCCCAGGGGTGCGTGTGGAGAGCACTCTGCCCTCCCGCTGGGAGCGCAGAAGGAGCCTGCCTCCCTGGTGCAGGCCTGCAGGGGCCTGCGCGCTCGCACCCCCACTCAGGGAGCTGCCGCCCCGGCTGTGTGGCCCCGCGGGCACCTCCGTGCCTCAGTGTCCGCAGCTGCGGTGCCCACGCTGCGTCCGGCGCACTTGGGGGGTTTCTCCCTGTGGTTCAGTGACCATTGCGGAGACAGTTATTGGGACATTTTTAGTTTGGCTTTAACAATGTATGGGGGGAGGCGGGCTAAGTAAGAAGAGTATCAAATGGGTGAAAATTGATTCCACGTAGGCTGAAATAGTTGTCGTCAGTGGAGCTTTTGGAGTGAGGACGTGTGTAGGGAGAACTCTGAACGTGGGAGGAAGCAGAGCATAAACGGAACGAGCCCTCGTGCCCCCCGCCAGGGCTCCCGGTCACCACCCTGTTCTCCCCTCACTCCTACCCGGCTCCGGGGTGCTCTGGGGGCAAACTCCAGGCACCAAAGCCCCAGCTTCGTTGGCCGCGTCTTCAGGACGGACCTCCGGAGGACAAGGGCCGAGCGTGCCCCGTGTGCGGTGGGTGGTTACCTTGCGGGCTGGCGTGCCGAGGGGCGCCGCACGGCTGTCCGCAGTCCCCGTGCGGCTGGAGCCGGGCCCTGGCTCGGCTGCTCTTCGGTCACCACTGGGGTGTCCTGGGCTTTCTCGCCGCCTGGTTCTCTGGTCGCCGCCGTGGGTTTGGAACGGCGTGGAAGGGCCTGTGGGGTCCGGTGGCCTTTGCCGCGGAACCTGAGTTAAAGCCGAAATGACTCAGGCCGGCGAGGTGAGCCTCGAGGCACCATGGAATGCCAGCCGCGTGTTGGGTGAGAACCGAGCCCAGTGTGGGTTTGGATGGGAGCCTCTTGGAAACCTTACCCCCCCCCCCCCAAGAAAAACACCAAACCTGCACCACTCTGGGGAGTCCGCGACGTGTGCCGGCCGACGTGCGCGACCCCCGCTCACTGCTGGACCCCCTCCCCCACCCCGTCCCAGGCACACCAGCTGGACCCCTCGGCTCACTACCTGCGGCTGAACTTCCTGACGGAGCGCGGAGCCCAGCACTACGTGCCCCGGCCGGAGGAGGACCTCCACGAGCTGGTAATGCTGCGTGTGAGTGTGGCTGCCGTGTGCCCGTGTGGCTGCTGTGTGTGCGTGGGGCTGCTGTGTGTGCGTGGGGCTGCTGTGCGCGTGTGGCTGCTGTGTGTGCGTGGGGCTGCTGTGCTCGTGTGGCTGCTGTGTGTGCGTGTGAATGCTGTGCGTGCGTGTGGCTGCTGTGTGCGTGTCCGCCCTGTGGGAGTCGGGGTCCGAGCCACACGTGTGCTCGGGCTGAGTGCGGGGGCGGGGCAGCGGAGAGAGCTCCAACGGCAGCGAGCCTTGAGCCTCCGGGAGGGCGGCGGGGTGGTGGGGACCTGGGGTGGTGGGGACCTGGGGTGGTGGGGCGGCCTTGCGTCCCTTGGGCTCCCGCAGCGCGGAAACGCCACCTCTGTCTGTGTGAGGTGCGCACCTCGGTGTCCGAGGGAGGGAGGCCCAGACCCCCCTGGAGCGTGGTTCCCCGAGGTTCCGTTCCGTTTTCGTCTGGGGATTCGGAGGGCAGCTGAGCCTCCCCCGCCGGTGGGGGCCGAAGTGTCTGGTCCGGCCGAGCGAAGAAGGTGCCGGTGAGGCGCAGGCCCTGCCCCTCGCAGCTGCGAGCTGGAGCCCGGGACGAGGACCAGCGTCTGCGTTTCTCCGGGGGTGGGCCTCGGGTCTTCGCTGGGCCGGGGCTCTTCACTGACTCGCGGCCTCCTGGTGGCGTGCTGCTGGCACAACGCGAGGTGGTAACGCCGGTCTCCGAGGTTCTGTGAGGAGGGGAGGTCAGGGCCCGCACAGCAGGGGCTCGGTATGTGGCTGCTGTGGTGTAACGGAGGGACACGCTCTGGCCTGCTGGCCCAGGGGCGCTTGTGCAGCCCCCGGAGAGGGGCGGGAGGGAGCCTGGTGTGGCCTGGAGGGGGCGCTGCTGGCTCTGTGCTCCCGAGGCCCTGAGGTGCCCGCCCCCCACCCCCCAGCTGCTGTCCTCTGGGCACGGCGTGGGCTGGGGTGTGGTCATGGGCGTGGCCGCGGGCGTGGCCACAGTGCCCCCGCAGCAGCAGCAGCAGCAGCAGCAGCAGCCGCCGCCGCCTGTCCCTGCAGAAAGCAGAACTGAAAGCTTGGACCAGGGAACCGTCTTTGGGAAGGGGAAGTGTGTGGTTTGAATTTAGTAGGAATTCTGTTTTCAATCTTTTTTTTTTTTTTTTTTTAAGATTTTATTTAGTTTTAGTTGGGGGAAGGGTGAGAGAAAGGAGAGACGCACCAATGGTTGCTTCTTGCACGCCCCCTACTGGGGACCTGGCCCGCAACCCAGGCCTGTGCCCTGACCGGGAATCGGACTGGGCACACCTTGGTTCACAGGCTGCGCTCAGTCCACTGAGCCACACCAGCCAGGGCTCAATCAACTCCTTTGAGTTGTACTTATTGTGCAAGAACACTCGCCAATTTTAAGCACACAATTGATGAGTTCTGACAAATCGGTACGCTTATGATTTAGAAAGTTTCTGTTCTCCTAAAAGGTTTCCTCCTGTCCCTTAACGTGCTTCCAATGAAGTACGTGGAAGGGTGGGTTTCTGCGATGCTTCCATGATGCCTTGCCCGGACGATCACAACGATGAGCCCGCCCCCGGCCCCCGGGGAAGCCCCGGCCGGCACCCGCTCTCAGAGTGGGGAGCCTTTTCTCCTGTGCCGGGTGTGCCGTGCTGGTCGGGCTGGGGGAGCTCCTGGAGCCGCCTCGGCGTGCTGGGTTAACGCGCCCCTGCCCGAAAGGACGGGGTCCCCGCCACACCGCTTCCAGGTCCTCCCCGGTGGCTCGCCCCCCGTGGGCGCTCGGTGGGACTCCTTGTGGGAGCTGTGTCGCTCACGTCGTCCTTGAGGGGTGGGGTGTCGGCCGTCGCGCGGCCTCGGCCGCTGCAGGGGACGGCTCGTGCCTGCTATCCTGCGGACGTGTCCTAGGTGCACTTTCTGAAAAGGACCTACGACACGGAGACCACGGCGTCCCTTCTCAACTGCTGCAGGTGGCCCCCAGCGCAGCCGTCCCTGAGGGAGCACGCGCCCGCTCCGGTGGCCCCGGGACGAGTGGTGGTCTGCCCCTCGAGCCCCGGCTGCGCCCTGTCCTTAGCTCGGGGTTCTGAGGGCGGAGCCTCCAGGCCCACCTCCGAGGGCTTGTTCAGCTGACCTGGGGCGACCTGCATGGTCTACACTTTTAACATGATGACAGCACAGGTGCTCACCGGTCACCTTGGTGAGTAACTCAGCCCAGCGGCGGGTCCGCCAGCTGCCGCTGTGCGGGCAGAGCCTGGTGGAGCAGCCGAGGTTCCGTCCGCGACTGTCCCCGGGGGGCGCGGCTGATGCTGTGAGTGTGGCCCGAGATGCTTCGTGGCTGCCGCAGATGCTGCACTCCGCCTGTGGGTGGCGCTGCTGCTGTTCCCTGTGGGGCTGCCAGGCCCTGCGGGTTCCGTCTGTGGGTGCCCGGTCTCATGCGGTGCCTGTGTGAGGGCATCCGCTGGGGGTCATGCCCTTCTGCCTCGGGTCTTCTGAGCCCGCGGCGTCCCGGGGGCAGTTGGGGAGCGTGCCCGCCTCAGCCTGTGGTTCCTGACCGAGCGACCGCTGGTCAGTGCTGGACGGACAAGGGTGGCCGCGGTGTTTGAGGTCACGTCCTCCAGCGGGACCCGTCTGTTGATGGCTGTCCCCGAGTCCTCTGTGTCCTACGACGTGTGGTGTGTGGGATGAGCTGGCTGTGGGCCCGTCCGTGCGCGGTGGTGGGGTGTGGAGAGACGGGCGTTTCTCGGAGCCGCGTCACGTGTGTTCTCCGGGTCGGGGCAGCGGAAGGAAGGGTCTGCGGAGACAGGACGGGTGGTCTGTCCGTCCGTGCAGCAGGTGTGGGCCCCGCGTGTGCTGTGTGCCTGGCACGGCCGCAGCTGCTGCGGGCGCTGGGGCGCGCCCAGGAGGGCCTGCCCCTCGGAGAGCGGCTGCAGGTTCGCGGGGACGCAGCAGGTGCTCTGCTCCCAGACCTGGTGGCGTCCGAGCGGAGGTGAGTGAGCCGCAGGGGTGGTGTTGGGGGGGGGTCTGTGGCGGGGCCTGTGGGCGCGGCCTGGAGCTCTGGGGGTGCAGGGGTGAGGGGGCGGGGCGCGGGCCCAACCACAGAGGGGCTCGGTGAGCAGGGAAGTCTCGGGCGAGGAGGGTGTCCCTCACTTCAGCTCCCGTCGCTCGAGGTGGCCGGCGTGTGGCCCGCGGGCTGAAGGGCAGGAGGCCGGTGAGCTGCGGCTCAGGCCGTGGGGGGCGGTGGGCCTGGCCGAGGCCCCCAAGGGAGACGTGGCGGGAAGAGGTCGGGAAGAGGTCGGGGTCGTGTGCAACTCGGGACCCGAGTGATCAGTCATTCCTTCCGACCTGACGATCTTCTAGTCCGGCTTTGGGAAAGAGGGAGAGCGCGCAACCTTCGCTGGTCCGGGGACACGCAGGGGCGTGAGGGGCGTGAGGGCGTGCGGGAGCCGTCTCCGTCAGGGGTGTGTGCGTGCGTGCGTGCGTGCGTGTAAAAATCCGAGTTTCAGAGTCTCCAGTCCGATGCGGTGGGCACGTGGGACGTGCACTGGACTTCACGTGTTCTGGGGGTGCTTTTGTCAAACTGAACTTCAGCCGGAGGAGGTGCCGTGGCTCAGGGGCCCGTGCCGTGCTCTGAACCGCGTGTCCGAGAGGGGTGGAAACGCCCGAGCGCTTCCCCGCCCGCTGCAGCGCCCTGGACGGACCGGGAGGTTGTTCCCGGGGCTGTGCCGCCGCTCCTTGGAGAGCCCCAGATGACACCCCGGAGGCTCCAGGGCCGAGCGGGGACGTGCTGCCCCCTAGTGGGGAGAGCGGTCGGTTGCTCGTCGTGGCCTTAGGAGATACGTCCTGAGCTTTAACCTGTGCGGTGGTCGTGATCCGGGTGACCCTGTTTCCTGAACGGAAGGGCAGTGTCACGGTGGACCTCTTTAGCTGCAGAACTGTCCTGTGTGCACCGTGCTTCCGAGGTGTGACAGTGGGGCCCCGACAGTCCCACCTCACGCAGCGCGCTGCCCGTGGAGGGGCCGCGTCCGGTCGCGGTCGCGGCGGCGTGGCCGTGCGGGGAGGATCGGCCAGCGGGGGCCTCTGGTCCTCGCCTCCCTGCCTCCCAGGCTCCCGTCCCGGCTGCTCTTCGCCTTCTGAACCCTCGTCACGGTGGTCGCCTCGACCGCCTGTGGGGTGCCCTGGGAGAGCGGCAGGAGAGCCGGCGCCCTTCCCTGGGACCGGAGACCCGGGCCGGCCCCGGGGCTCCGGACTGCGCGCTGCCGGGCCGAGCGGCAGTCCCCAAGCTCCTGACAGCTCCAGCACCTTCGTTCGGATTGGGACTTCAGTCGTCAGTGTCGGGAGTGGCCCTTGGCTGTCCCCCTCGCCCTGGTGTCCCATCTCGGCGGGAGGGGTGGGGAGGGCTCAGACCCTGGCCCGCCCTCCTGGCTGCACAAGCTCAGGGAGAGAGTGCTTCCCTTGCCTCCACCTTCTCTGCAGCTGTAACGGGGTCGCCGGTGACTTAGGGGCACCGTCCATGGTGGTGACGCTCCGGCGTGCGAGAAGGAGGCGTCAGGGACATTCCCCGACACGAGCTTCCTGCTCCGTGAGCCCGGGCCTCCCGGGGCTCCTGGAGGGTCGGTCCGGGAGTGCACTCGGGGCTCCTGGGTGAGGCCGGTGCGGCCCCGTGGCTGCAGGAGGACGTCCCTCGTCCCTCGTCTCTGACTGCCGTCTGTCTGTCTCGTGCCGTGCATTGTCTGTGCCTCTGGGCCCTGCCGCGCACTCGGGGCGAACGGAGTGTGGGCAGAGCGGAGCGGAAGCCGCGAGACCGTCCCGTTTCCGTGAGTCCCACGTCAGGGTCCCGTGACCTCTCCCTGACCTCGTTGGACGTTGGTTGGGTTCACTCATTTTTATTGAGGTGACTTGTGTAATGACGTTGTGTGTCAGGTGCCCAACGTTAGGATCCAGCGGCTTTATACGCCAGAGCGAGCTCACCACCCAAGTCTGATTTCCACCCAGCCTCTTCCTGGTTTTCTCCCTTCAGACCCTCACCCGAGGGTGTTGCACTGGTCTGAGAGGGAAGGTGGGATGGGGGGAGAGGGGAACATTGGTTGGTTGCCCCTTGTGCACGGCCTGAGCCCGGATGGACCCCGTAGCTTTTTGGTGCGCAGGCTGGTGCTCCGCCAGCTGGCCCCCGGCCAGGGCCTCCTCGGACTTGGACTCAGGTCACCTTCTCTGGCCCGGGAGGCTTGGGGTGGCTGCAGGGGAGCAAAGACATCTGGAGCGACACAGGGTTGCGTGGAGGAGCTATTCAGAGGCCGGGACCGTGGCTCCGTTCGGGGCGTGACTCGAGGGTTCAGTAAACACCCTGGGGTGTGACGGTAATCTGCCTTGGAGCATGGATGGTGAAAAACAGATTTACAAAACGATGACTGTTTCTAACGTGTCACAATGGGATCCTGATGAGACTCTTCTTTGATTTCCAGCTGTACAAAGAAATTGAAATTTGTCCAAAAGTCACTCAGAACATCCAGATGGAGAAGTCAGACGCGGCTGGCGACAATTACGGTACGTGTGTTTCTCTCTGGTCTGCGGCGTCTTCCGAGTCAGAGCAGGGCTTGTGCAAACACGCGCTCACGTACAGGCCGTCGGGGCGGTGTACCCGGGGCCGTGCTGCCCCGACCCCGGGCGGTTCCCGGTTCCGACGCCGGGTCGGACGGGGCAGTGCGTGCTGTGGGCAGCGCCGACTCATGGAAGTCTGACTGCTGACCGAGGGCTGCCCGCCCCTTCTCCGCGCTTGCAGAAGGGTCACGTTTTAGGGAGAAAGCGCCTGGATTTGGATGAGTTCCGTCCATTCTTGTCCTGGACGTAGCTCTTGGCTCCGCATCTGTTCTAACAGCCGAGAGGAAGAACTGTTCTCTGTGGAAATGCAGATACACGCCCCGTGTTAAGCCCAGCTCGCGTGTGACCTTGTTTTCACGGGCGTGGGGGCCGCCTGAAAAATCGCCCAAGGGGCACAGCCGCCCCAGGAGCGGGGTGCACAGCAAGCCACTGAGGCAGGGACTCAGGCCAGCACTGCCTGTGCTCTCGGCGTCCGTCAGTCCGTCTGTCCGGGAGCTCCGGCCGGCGTGGGCGGCGGCAGTTGGGCCTGTGTGCGGGGACCTGTTCCCCGGACCCGTGAACTGAACAGAAAGCAGACGCCTGTCACGACGTGGTCCGCCATGAGCCGTCCGGGTTTCCTCCTCTGTGTGCGTCCGGCGGCCGCGCCACCGCGTTCCCTCCGCTGTGTTCCTTCCGCCGCCAGCCTCGAGACACGTCGGCCTCACGGGGCCGCTTCCTCCCGCAGCTGCGCCGCGTCGCGCCTCACAGCTGCGTTCGTTCCCCTCGCCCTTCACAGTGCCCGCCGCGGTATCCCGCCCCGGGGGCCAGAGCGTGGGTTCGCAGCCGCGGTATCCTGCCCCGGGGGCCAGGCTGGGGTCGTCCCCTGGTCGGTCAGGGGAGGTGTCCCGTGAGACCTGCGCAGGGACAGGGCCACTGGGCCTGAGGCCAGAGGACCGGGAGCGCCCGGACCCCCAAGCCCCTCGCGGTCTGGGGGCCTGTTCGCCCTGGTTTTGGAGGGTGCGGCAGGGCCCAGGAGTCTTGGGCGGGCGGGCTCTGCGCCCTGGGAACCAGGGCGAGGGCGAGATGACCAGACACTCGTGGAGGGTGGAGTCGCTGGGCCTCACCACGGTCTTGGACTTGAGGCAGCGGCTGCTCAGCCTGTCTGTGGGGTTCTTGTGCCTGAGTCGGCACCAACACGGCTGCACGTAGGGACCGACACGCACGCACGCACGCCCTGGGACGGGGGTTTGCTGCACAGACCAAGGGGCCCTCACCGTGGCGGTTACCGGCAAGCTGGGTAAACGAGACAGCCGTGTTCCACCAGCGCTGCTGGGCGCTGTGAGGACGGTGCACGGGGTGGCGGTGACTTCCGTTAGAGGGACCTGAAGACCCTCCTCTCCGCCCCGGGGAGCCGAGTGAGCAGCAGGGGGATGGTGGCCCTGAGCCCCGCCTCCCCCACCAGCAGCGCTGCCGCCAGCTCAGGCTCAGAGCGTGATGTCCCCTCTGTCCCTTGTCCCCAGGGTTTTTTCTGTCCTCCGAGGACGAAGATGGTGTTTGGAGGCTCTACGTGGACAGTGTGAAGGACACTGGGCTCGCGTCCAAGAGAGGTGAGTCGTTGTGTGCCCTGTCTGTCCATCCGTCTGTCTGAAATTGCCTCGGGTGTCCCCTTGGTGGGCGAGGAGGACGGGCCCAGGTGCTTGGGGACAGCCGTGTGCACGCTGTCTCGTCAGGGACCTGAGGACTGTGGGCTTGTGTGCAAAGTCAGGTGTGTAAGAAACGCCACACTCCTGGGTTTCAGATTGGACTCCGGTGGGGCACTCACGCTCACCGGAAGTGGCTGTCCTTCCCCACCTCCCGGGACAGGCTGGGGGTCCTGGCTCACCCTGCGCAGGACTTGGGAAGCCCCCGTGCTCCGGCCCCCGTCGGGCGAGGCCACACTGCCACTGCTGAGCCCAGAGCCCACGGACGGGACCCCCGGAGCGGGGCTGCGCTGCCGTCCCTGGGGTGGGCGTGGGGACAGGAGAGTGGGGACCGAAGCCTGGCCACGTTCTGGGGCAGAGCTGGACGCACGTGCGGCTGCGGTCCAGCCCAGTGCAGCCCCAGGAGCGGCCTGGCCCACGTGGCTGCTGGACTCCCTGCTCCTCCGCTGGGTCCACGGTCGCCTGCTGCACAGCAGCCTCGCTCCCAGCGGTGCGTCCTGGCGCCCGGGTCTGGACGGGCCCCCGCCTGCCACAGCGCGGAGCACGGGCCGGCCATCGCCCTGGGATGGCCAGGGCAGAGGCCTGAGGTGACCAGGAGGGGTGTGGCGGGGTCGGGGTGGTGGAGTGCGGCGCGTGCCCCGGGCCCTGTGTCGGTGTTGATGCCCCTGCTGTGGTTTTCCTTTACCTGTCTCTGGGGGCCCCCGGGGGCTTTCAGTCTGGGCTGTGTGGGGCTGACGGTTCCTTCCTTCCGGTGTCCTGCCCCTCCCAGCCCTGCTCGGGGCTGGGTCTGCCCTTGGCTGCGCCCACACCGATGGTGGTCGCCCCAGAGGGCGTGTTGCACATGCATCTCTGGTGCCCCTGGGCGTGGTGGCCTCAGCCCCTTCTTCACCAGCTCAGCCGGTGGGGTCCCTATGGAAGGAGCACGCTCCTGTCTCTGCCAGCAGGTGTCAGCAGTGAGCCGGTGCTCCCTGAGCTCTTGCCCAGTCTCACACACATGGCTTGTTTGACCGACTCTCATTTAACCCCTGAACCCTCCTCCCACTTACGAGGGCTCTGGGTCTGGGAGAGAGCCTGTGACGTGCTCACGGTCACAGGGCTGCCGCGTGGTGACGGTGTGACAGAGGCCCCGGCAAGGCTCACCCTTGCTCACCCCTGCCAGGCTGTCTCCCCGTAAGCCCCTGCTTTCGCCTCCATGACCGATTTACAGACGGGGGCTACGAGCCACCGAAGCTGACCTCCCACGGTCCGGCGGCCAGACCTCGGAGCTCCAGGCCTCGGAGGCTCGGGGGACCCTTCCCGCCTCTGCCCCCCGTCCTCGCGGCTGCTCCTCTCTGTGTCTCTTCTGCCTCTCAGACAAGGGCCCTGTCGATGCTGTAAGCTTTAGGGCCCGTCAGACCCCCGGCACGATCCTACCTCGAGGTCCCCGGGCTCGGGGCCACGCGTGTCCTCTCGGGGCCGCCGTTCAGCCCCACGCAGCTGCGCCGCCGTCACGGCGGGCCTGGCCCTTCGTAGACACAAACCTCACTTGCGCTTTGGGGTTCGAAGGCTCTCTCCGTTGCTCCCTACATTGCCGCGTCTGGTGTCGAACCAAAAGGGTTGTCTCCGAGAGAAGCCTTAAAAAAATTAAGTGAACTTCTCACACGCAGAGGCTTTGTGTTCTCAGTTCAAGTCTTGCGACGTTAAAATCTTTTACTTAGAAATGGACCTGTCGGTGTCTCAGAACTCCACCCCTGGTACGAGAAAAACGTTCTTGTTTCTTTTGCGTCGCGCCCCCCCCCCCCCCCCCGCCCCCTATGTTTCTTGCAGTGAGTTATGGTAGAGAGTCACAGACCTGGGCCCAGGTGGCCAGGGTGTCACTCGGGCTGTTGGAGGTGAGCCCCCCCCGGGCGGCCCTCCCCAAGGGCTCCCCTCCTCTGTTCCGCGCGACCAGAGGGGGGGCTCGGGACACCCGAGGGCCTGGCCAGCTTGTGTGTCTGCAGTTCATCGTCGGTCTCTGCCTCTGCTCCCCGCCCCAGGGAAGCTTGTCAGTGAGTCTGTAGAGCAACACTTAGACCCCTCTCTCCTGAGCCGCCGGGACACCGGCATCTTCCCTCTCCCTGACCTCTTCTCCCTTTCTCATACTTCCGGAATGTCCTTCTGCCACTGGATGGAACCACTCCGGGTCGGCTGTGGCTTCTTGCTCTCCGAGGCTGGGCTGCTCCCTGGGTCCCAATGTGGGTGGCTCTCCCAGCCTGCTTTGCACAAGCCACAGAACCTTCGGGGACTTTCCCCAAGATTCTCCAAGTCCTGACGCAGTTTCAGAAAGTCGGGGGAGTGTAGGGAGTGATCAGAGCCGGTTCTGGAAGCTGCCGTCTTCCTGTGGAGCAGGGCGCCGTCTGTCGTGGGGAAGCAGGCTCCTGGGCCTTCCTCAGAGGGCCCGGGCGGCGACAGCTGAGCCACACGCGTGTGTGTGAGTGTGGACAGCATGTCCGCAGGGTGGCTGGAGAGCTTTTCTCCCTTTCCCTCTTGAAACGTTAGGGTCACTGCCCGAAGTGGCGTGGGTGAGGAGACATCGTCAGGTGCTGGGAGCCCACACACCCATGGAGGAGCGAGTGGGCTCCCCTGGGGCGTCAGGATGGGGGCGCAGGCGCCCCCGGACTCTCCTGCACCCGAGGCCCCAGGGCCCCCACTGGCCACGCGTGGGCACACGCCTGTGTGTGGGAGCGCCCAGCCCGCGGCAGAGGGCGGGGGGGGGGGGCGCCTGCCCGGCGGCGCTCTGAGGGGAGCCGCCCCTGCGCTGACGCTTTGTGAAACTGAGTGTTTTCTGCTCCGCTGCAGGCCTGAAGGCGGGAGACGAGATTCTCGAGATCAATGATCACGCAGTCGGCACCCTGAGCTCCGCAGCGCTCAGGGACTTCCTCCTGCAGCCCAGCCTGAGCCTCCTCGTGAGGACGCGCCCCGCGCTGGAGGGGGGCGCCCCGCCGCTGGAGAGCCCGCCGCACCGCGCCGACGGCCCCGTCGAGCCCGGCCAGAGCCCCCTCGCCCTCCTCGCCGGTGGCCCAGGTGAGGCTGGGATGGGTGCCCGGGGCAGGGGCCCTGGTGCTGGTGCTGGGGGGCCGTGTCACACCCTGCTGCCGGGCACACCTGCCATCTCGGGGCCGTGGGTAGAGAGAGGGGCACAGAAGTGCCGGGATTCTGGGAGGGGCTCTGAGTCCTATGCCTGCGGAGCATGTGGCCGTCCCCTGTGTGTGCGTGGCAGAGGACAGGAGACACCCAGAGTGGACAGCACTCAGAGCCCTGGCCTCCCTGCCCCTCTGGCAGCCTGGGACTCAAGCCAAAGGAAGCAGCTTGAGTGCCCCCTGCCCCTGCAGCCTCCCTGGGACCCACGGGGTGGGAGGGCACCCTCCTCTGGATCCCCGGGGGGCGGGAGGGGCCTGAGCAGCCCAGGCCCGGAGCTGGGGATCCCTCAGTGGGTTGGCGTTTTGAGTTCATCTTCTTTGAAAAACTCTGGTTAAAGAAAAAGAGCCCTCCGTTTCAAAATCCAACTGCAGGCCGCACTGGCAGGACATGGGCACTTGGTGTCCCGTCTGGGGCTCTGTGGGGGCCCCGGGACCGCAGCCACACCTGTCCCTGCTGACGCCCTGGACTCCCCTGGACTCCGAGTGGTGGGGCTGCGCCCAGGGCCCTGGCAGAACCGGAGAGAGCGGCCCTGTGTCTTCAGCTGCAGGGCGGGGCCCGGAGGCTGTTCTGCTCTGTGGCCACTAGGTGGCGGGCGGCGGCTCGGCCGGAACCGGCTCCTGCAGGTGTGTGTCTCTGCGGCCAGACTGGGAAGGACCGGATTTGGGGAGTTACGGTTTTATGGAGCCCGGGTGTGCGTGCTGCTCACGGGGGGTTTTAAGCCCCTCTGAGCCCTTCCTGGGGCTGGGGGTGTAAAGCGAGGTTGGTAGTGGCCTGTCTTCTCGGAAATGCGGGGTCCTGGGGGCACAGTCCCCCTGGGGCCTTTCTGCTCCGCCCACAGCCTCTCGCCCACGGCAGGGGCAGCGCAGACGCCGGGGCCGGGACCTGGGGCCCCACAGACCCGGGCCGCCGGCTGGCACCGAGCGGCTGGCTGCCGGCCCCTTTGAAGGTGGTCACTGCGTTAGCGTGCCTTGTCTTCAAAAACGCCCCATGGGGCGTCAGACTTTTTAGTTTCTTAAGGTTTGTTTTTTTAAGGTTTTATTTATTTTTAGAGAGCAGAAAGCGGGGAGAAAGGGAGGGAGAGAAACATCCATGTGTGGTTGCTGCTCAAATGCCCCTTCCTGGGGCCCTGGCTGCAACCCAGGCCTGTGCCCTGACTGGGAATCAAACTGGCGACCCTTTGGTTCGCAGGCCAGCCGTCAACCCACTTCAGCCACACCAGCCGGGACTAAACTGTATGAAATTAAAAACATATTTCTGTATAGGTAGTTGTTCTAGAATACAGGCGTGTATACGTGTCCACCTTTTCTATGTGCTGGAGTCTTAAAGTTGTCCTCTGACCTCCCCATCCTCCAGATGTGCCGTGGGAGGCCGCAGGCCAAGTCCCCCCACTCACTGCTTGGTTTTCTTCTGGTCGAGTGGCCCTGCCTGGCCGTCAGGTGCTCGCTCTGCGCCCGGCGCTGTGTCAGACGGTGGAGGTCACGGTGATGGCCAGGCCGCGGGGACGTCCCCCGTCTGCGTTGCAGTGCGGCTCTGTGGTCTGCGGCCACTTCGGCCTCTGGCATCTGGCTGTGCCCCCGGACCCGCCAGCACAGGGCCTGCCCGGGGAGACGGGGCCCCTCGCTGCTTCCCCCCGGGGAGACGGGGCCGCACGCTGCTCCGAGAGTCAAGCAGCGGAGCGGGGTCCCGGTGTGGCTTTCTGGTGCGGTTGCTCCGTTGGCTTCACCGTGAATCAGTTCCGGAAGAATCTCAAATGCTCAGCCCTGCGGCGCTGGCTGCTGAGAGCAGGCCCCCCTGGGTCTCCTCTGCTTTCCGGTCGCGGCCACTTCCTGGTCCCCATTTGAGGAGCGAGATGAAAGGGCAAGCGCACAAACAGGATGCAGCCGCTGGAGAGGGCAGGGCAGGCGAGGGGGCGGCAGGGAGGCTGCAGCCTGGAGGGAGCAGGGAGGGAGCAGGGAGGGCCAGCCTGGGTGTCCGTGCGGGAGCCGCTGGGACTGCAAGGCCTCTCAGGTGCCCGCTCCGGGGCTTGGTGCTGGGACCACCTGTTTCTTTAAATCCTCACCTGAGCATATGTTTCTGCTGATTTGAGAGAGGAAGACAGAGTGAGAGGGGTGAAGGGGGAGAGAGGGAAACACCCATCGGTCTTATGCGTCCCGGCCGGAGATAAAACCCACCACCTTCTGGTGCACGGGAGGACACTCCCACCCGCTGAGCACCCAGCCGGGGCGATGCAGGGAGCACCCCCAGGTGGCCACAGTGGGTGTTCGGCCCATTGGTGGAGGGCCTGCCACGTGTCAGGGGCACTGGGGAGCTGGGAGCCGTGGCTGGGTTCCCTCTGTGGGGGGGCTGCCCTGCAGCCGGCCCGCCTCATGGGGCAGAGTCGGGGCGGAGTGCGCGGGCTCCGCCAGTCCTGCCCCGAGAGCCCTGGCGGGACTGTGTTTGCCGGGCCCTCCTAGGGGGATGATGGCACAGCCCGGTGGGCTAGGGTGGGCTCCGGGACCTCCGGCACCCAGTCCCGGCTGCCACAGGGAACATGGGCACCCGGGTGGCAGGCTACAGCCCAAGCAGGGTTTTAGAAGGAGGAATCCTGGCACAGACACCCTTCCCTGGCACGAGTTTCCCCCTCTGAGAGAAGGGCCGAGAACGGCAGAGTGCTCCGTCTGAACCCTGGTTCTGCGCCCCAACGAGTAGTGACAGCATCCTGGCGGAGCGTGTGCGTTGCTGAGGTGAACCCTCAGGCCAGGGAACTTGGGCCCACAGCCCTCCAGCAGCCCACGCGAGGGCGAGCTGCCCCATTCCAGCTCCAGGGCCCCGTGCGGCCTCGTGTCTCAAGCCCGGCCAGCGGCACCCCCGCCCGGCTGACCTCTGTGGGGATGGGGCGGGGGCACTGCTGACCAGGCAGTGGACTCTGCCGACCAGGTGGCAGGGCAGGCTCCCCGCTGGAGCCCCGTGTCTGCTCCCCAGAGTGCCAGCCGAGTGCCCGCCCTCCTGGGCCACCGGGGGGCACCCAGCGCTGTGTCTGACCCTGGCCCGTGTGTTACAGCTGGTGGCCGGTGGCTCGGCCCTCGGATAGCCTGGCCACACCTGTCTCTATGCCCAGTGGGCTGCAGCCTGAGGCGGGAGCCGGCGTCCACACTGCAGGAAGGGCCTTGAGCAGAGACCGTGGGGCAGGAAGGCCCCCGGCAGACCGGTCCCCTTCGGGGGTGTCGGCAGCGCCTGCTGTCTCCGGGCGCCACACCCCTCCTCGCAGTGTGAGTCCCAGGGGCTGATGTGCGCCCCACCCCTCGTCTCACCGTCTGTCCCCCGTGCCTGCTGCAGAGGGGTTCTCAGTCACAAGAACATCTGTCAGGATGCGAAGTCCTCCGTAAAAGCAGAAATGCGGCCGCACCTGCTGCTGGAGTCAGCGTTCTGTGCAGCTGTGTGGCGGTGGCCCTGGGGTCCCATGGGTCCCAGGAGACCCGCTGCTCCAGGGCTGCCTTTCCTGCTTGTTTGGCCTCGTCCCCTGCCCCCGCTCCCTGCTGCCTCGGTCCACTTCCTCTGCCCCAGGTGGCCCCGCCCCCGTGCCGGCTCAGCCTTGCCCTTGGCTGCCTGGTCTGAGTGTCTGACTGCTGGGGGGGCTGTCTGGCTGTTCCGCAGGTGCCAGCATCCGAGGGCCGAGGCTGTTCCTGCAGTGTCTGTTGCTGGAGGCCAGCCTCCTGTCTGGAAGGATGCTTGGGGGAGGGGTCGCCCCCAAAACCTGAGCATCTGGGTGCTTCCTGAGGTCTGTGGCAGGCCCTGCTCCCTGAACCCTCTATTCCCGCCTGGCTGCTGCCCTGGCTGCGTCCCCTTCTTGGCTGGCTGCAGGTGGCTGTCCGGGTCCTGTCCCTGCCCCTGCTGTGTGACCAGCCCCACTCCCCCCAGCCCTTCTGGCACTCACCGGGGTTCCTCTGGGCCCTGGGGGCGGGGTTGCCCTACTGTCCTTGCCTGGAGTCTCTCATATCGCTGTGACAGGTGGGCTGCCCTGGGCTGGTGACGGTGGCCGCATGGAGCAGCTGGTCCCCTCTGTCCTTGAGGTCTCACATGTGAGCTTGGGCCTCTTTGGGGTGGGCTTAGGGCTCCCAGGGCTGGACTGGAAACTGCAGGGTGGCCTGGGGCCCGAGCTCAGAATTCGCACGTCTCCCCGTGTCCCGCTGGCCAGAGCGGGGCCTGGGCCGGGTAGGGGAGAGCCCAGGGTCTGGGGCGGGGCCCTGTCATCTAGTGGACACCCCTCTCCTCCCCCTGCCCACATCCACGGCCGGCCCTCTCTTTCCCATCTGGGCAACTTCCACCGCAGTGGCAGCACGACGGGGCAAAGGCCCGGGCGCTCGGCGACAGGAGCCTGCGAGTCCCAGGGGCCCCCCACGTCTTGTGACGTTTTGCCGACGTGTGGGTGGTGACTTCTCCGCCTGGAGTGTGTTTCCCTCCATCTGTGCAGCCTTTCGACCAAGGAAAGGTTCCGTTTCGGGGACACTCGCCCTCCTCCCCCACGTGGCCTGGGCTCCTCGGGTCTCCGGCCACGTTGTCCCAGGCAGCAGCAGGCGCTGGCATCTGCGGCTTCCTCCGAGAGATGCGCGTCAGGGCTCGGCTGGCGCTGTGGGCCGGGGTCCAGTTTCATGTCCCTGCTGTTTGTCAGGCGGCCCAGGTGGCATGCCCGCCTGCCGGCCCACAAGCGCGGTGGAAGGCCCTGCCCAGCCTGGCTCTGGGCCCCCCCCCCCCCCCCCATCTGCTAGGTCTCTGGGCAGCTTCAGGGCCCGCAGGAGGGCACCCAGGCTTGCTCCTCCATCTGTACCACCAGTCCCGGGGTCTGGGCCTTTTGCTCTTGCGTGAATTTAGTTCCGGCAGCAATGCTGCCGCTTGCTTGCCTCTCTCTCTCCCGCCGGTGACGGCCCTAGGCCAGGGAATCCTGTGTCCACCTGGCTGGAGCGCCAGTGCAGCCCGTGGACTTGTGGTGCTGTCAGGGCCATTGGGGAGCGTGTAAGAGAGGTGGGGTGTCGGGTCCGACCCCACGCTTGCCTGGTCTGAATCTGCGTGTGTGGACCCCCGGGGTCAGACGCCCTTCAGCCCCAGGAAGCCCCGCACGGCAAAGTGATGCTGCCTCCTCCCGTGCGTGGGCGCAGCGAGATCACGGGCAGGTGGTGCTGCCCCATCCCCGCTTGGCAAGTGCAGACCCCGGAGCTTCCCCGGGTGCTTGCGGGCCTGGGTCCACCTCCAATACGGCAGGTCGGGGATTTCCAGGGCTAGCGCTAGGCTACTTTGCAGCATAACGAGGTTAGTAGTAACAGTAAACCTAGTGACAACTGACCTGGAGCCAAGATGCTGAAGGTCCAGCTCAGAAGGCATGACAACGCACGGGCAGCCAGCGGGTGAGCTCCGGCCCCGCCCCCGGCGGGCTGGGGGCCGTCACTGTCCCCTGCACCCCCGCTCACTCCCGCTCCCCTCCCGCAGGGCACGGCCTGTGTGGCAGGCAGGGCAGCAGCGCCGAGGCGGTGGCCGAGGGGACGGAGGGGCCCGACGCCGAGTCCTCCGACGACGCAGACCACAGCAGCAAGGTGAGCGGTTTCCGTTTCCGCCCCCCGACTCGGCCCCGTTGCCGCACGCGTGGGCCGAGCCCCCACGGCCCCAGCGTTTTGCTTCTAAATGTCACCGGGCCAGGCGGGAAGTCCTCGTGGCAGCCTCGCTCACAGAGGCACAGGTGGGAGGGAGTCCTGTCCCGGGGTGGGAGGCCATGTCCCTCTGCCACCCGCGGGTGGTGACACGGCTTCTCAGCCACTGGGTGGGCCTGTGTCTCTGAGGGCTCCGCAGGGCGCGGCCCGGCTCCTGGGGTCAGCGTGCGTCTTCCCGGGGAGGGGGGAGGGGGGGTGTTTCTGTGGCTCGGCTGCGTGAGAACGCTCCTCCTGGCGTTCGGGCCGCGGCTCCGTTTCCCCAGTTCCTTGTGCCCTTATCCGGGTCCCAGGGAGTGTGGCGGCAGCCTCCTCTTATCCCGCCCCCAGGGTGCAGTCCCCACCCCCGGGTCCCTGGCCCGAAGACCCCTCCCCAGCCAGAGCGGCGGGTGCGGTTCCGGCGCTGCGTGCACTCGCCTCTCCTTCGCGGCAGTGTTGGCAGGTTGACGCGACCGCCCTGCCGGTCTGCGCTCTTCCCTTCCGCACTGGGGTGGCTCTTGCCCGCGCCCCGTCTTCGGAGGGGCGGCGGGTGGGGCGACGCGCTCAGGATGGAGGCACGGCGCCCAGACGTGAACCCTCGGTTCAGAGCCTGCGCGTCCGCGCGGGGCCCTCCTGTCCCTCCGTGCGTCCCGCCGCACTCTCCCGAGTGCGGGGGCTGTGTGCGCGACCCCTGGCCCGGGCCCCTCCTCCTCCTCAGGGCCCCTCCTCCGCCGAGCACAGCACGCGGCGGGTCTGGAAGGAGTGCTGGCGAAAGCACCCGCGGCCCGAGCTGCGCGGTCTCAGTCTCTTAAGCCCCGCCCCCCCGCCCCCCGGAGAGCCGGGCAGACCCGCACGTCTGCGGCCGGCGCTCCCGTCGGCGCCGCGTTCCTGGTGGGGGAGGGTCAGTCGCCCTGGACGGAAGCAGTTGACTTCCAGACTGAGGGCGTATTGAAGGATGTTTGTTGGCTTCTTTTGTTATTGAAACTAAAAACGTTAAATCTGAATTTCTAGTGCGGTTTAGGAACAGGCTGGTTTTCCTCTTCCTGGCCCTCTGCTCACTGAATGCTCGTTACCTGGGGCGTCTGGTTTCTACCTGGCTGTCGGTTGAGGGCGTCCGGGGGAAGCGCAGGGCGTCGAGGGGCGGGAGAGGGGGCCGGAGGCCCCGGGGTGATGTCTGTCTGCCCGGGGCTCGTCCCCCCGCCCCCAAAGAGCTCGCCTGCAGCAGACGGGTCTCGGGGACACCGTTTCACGGCTGCTCGGGGTCGCTGTGGGGGCAGCCGCTGTGTCTGAAGGTCAGAGGGCGCTGCACGGACGCGGCCGCCTCGCGTCCTTCCGCGGGGCGGGGCGGGGCTGGGCTGGGGCGCGCTGTGTGAGGCCGCACCTGGAGACGACCCCTGGTTTTGTCCGCATCTTCTTTCTTCGAGTCCGTGTCGCGTGACCCAAGTTCCTGGCTTAAAACAGCCTTTTGGGAGTCGGGTTTCTTGCCTAGGGTATGCATCCGGAAGGAGAGGGTGCGGACTGTGCGAGCCTGTCTTGGGGCGAGGGCCCTTGGGGCGAGGGGTGCGTCCGTAGTGGGTGTCGTGCTGGGCGCGTTGTGAGTAGGTTGGCCGCTGCTCCTGGTCAGCCCAACCCGCCCTCCCAACCCCCTCCCCGCCAAAGAGACCGGAGACCGGAGACCGGAGACGACCGCTGTTGCTCTCGCACAGGAACAGAGAGGTGAAGCAACGCACTGAAGGGCGCCCAGCTCTGAGGTGGGAAAACCAGGCCCAGCGTTGGGAGCGGCCCTGCTGAGACGGCCCTGCCCCCCGCGCCCCCGCCCCCGCCCCGCCCCGCCCCGCTCGAGGGTTGCCGCCTGGCGTTTGGGGCGGGTTTCCGAAGGGAAGGGACCGGTCGATGGGCGGGGCCGGAGCCAGGTGCGGCGGGTGCTCACCAGCTGCGCTAGTAGCTTCCTCGTAAGCCTCCGAGGCCTCCTTCGTGGTTCGAAGTCAGAGCAGGTGTGTGTACGTGAGGTTTCTTGGTTCGGGTCGAGTGTTTCGTGGGTGCCTCTCACGTCAGGGTGTGTTTTCTCGAGAATGAGGTGAAACTGTTTGCACGGGAAGCTGCCTGCGCGGGGCAGGATGGTTTCGAATGCAGCAGGCTGGGTGTTGCAATGCATGCGTACATAAACGAGTAAACCTGTAAGTGAAATAAAACAAGTACTCACTTCTGACTTTGGCAAAATACACGACAGCTGCTGACGGAACATTTTTGCTGCTTTTCCTCAGTGAACTGCTTTACGAAATACCCGGCAGGATAAAGAGTGCGTGTTGGAGTTCCATGTTTTCCATTTTTTTTTACAGCAGTCTTTGCTCTGCCTGGCCTCCGGGGGCTGCACAAGCAGCTGGCCGTGGGCTCCTGGAGGGGGGGGGGGTCAGGGGGGCCACAATCTGGGGAGGTGGGGCTTGCGCACCTCGGCGGGGGGGGGGCGGCCGCCGGCCTTTCCCTCCGTCTGCCGCCTGGTCCCCTGGCCGCTGCCGCGGGAGGACCTCCCAGGGCCCCGCGCACCGTCCCTGCTCTTCACCCCGCGGCCTGTCCCTGGGAGGGGCGCCCGGCAGCCCGTGCAGGCGGCGCCGTCTCCACGGAGCGGGCGTGCCAGAGTGGTTTTCAGAACGTTTTTGTTCCGAAAACCCTTTTTTCCTTCCGATCCCAGCTGTGGTTGTGTCGGGACTCCTGCTCTGGTGAGGACAGCGTTCTCGGGGAGCGGGAGAACAGACACTGTGCAGAGGGCGCCCGGGGCTGCTCCCCGCTGGCGGGGGGCGTGTTCGGAGGTGAGCGGTTTGGGGAGGCGGCCGCCGGTCAGCTGACCCGGGCCCACCCCGCAGGCTCCTCCGGGGAGGCGTCTCGGCGCTGCCCTCACGCCCTCCCTCTTGGTCCGTCCTCTCTGGGACTCCGGCCGGCCGGCCAGGTGCCGTCAGGTCGCGGGTCCCTGTCCACGGCCGCCCTGGAGCTGCTGGGGCAGCCCTGTCCCCGAGTGCCCTGCCCGCGTGGTGATGCGGCCGAGCGCCCTGCCGGGGCAGGGCCGGCTCCGTGGGGGCGGCCCCTCTGGGCAGCGGGAAGGCGTCGGCGGTGCCCGCGGAGCCTGTTAGGGCCCTCCTCCGGCGTCCGTGCCGAGCACGGCAGGTGGGTCGTGCCTCTGCGATGGCCGCGCTGTGGAGGATGAAGAGCAAGCCCAGGGCGGCGGCCGGGGCCGGGGCCCCCGGCGGCGGGTCCCTTCGCTCGGTGAGCACGCTCGGATGCTGTCCGGCCGCGTCCGGTTCTCGACACAGAGGAGGGTGCTTGGGGTGTCCCGGTCTCCTTGTCCTGTCTTTGTGCCTCGGGAGCCCGGTGGGGGGGGCGCAGTTTGGCGTGGGGGTGGGGTGCTGGCTGTCAGCATACAGGGGTGTCAGTGTTTCCTTTCTTCATGGCAGAAAGGTGTGGTTGTTTTAAGCTGCCTTTTGCACTTCCCTGTCTTTCTGCTGTTGAGATGAGTGTGTTACTGTCAGGGCGGCATCCCCTGTCCCCGTCCCCCGTCCCCGCCTCCCCTGGGGGATCCGAGGGGCTGCGGGCACTCTGGAGGGGGGCTGTGCCCGCCTCTGGGGCCGGGGGCCTGAGAAGGGTCGCTCAGGGGCCGTGTTCACGGCCCGTGTGGACGACCGGCCTCGTCCACGCTGCTCCCCGGAGTGCGACTAGACACCCTCCCCCCGGGGGGGGACCTCGGGGTGGGGGGTGGGTGGTACAGAGCAGTTCACCCGGGTCCGGTCGGGGGTTTGGTAGTTTCACCTCCTCGTCAGGTCCCCTGCTGCTGGACTCCGTGCCCCTCCAGGGGACGGGGACAGTGAGTGTGGCTCACTCATCTGAGCGGCCTTTGTCCCCGGAGGCTTCTCTGCAGAGGATGCCTCCGGGGGGGGGGGGGGGGGTTGCTGCGGGGCCCCTGCTGCGTCCTGGGGGCTCTGAGGGGCCACGTGTCCCCGAGGGGCGTGTCTCCAAAAGGCCCGAGGGAAGGCTGTCGGATTCAGGTCGGCCGGCCCCTTGAAGTCTGCGGGGGTGTGCGGTTGCCGGCCTCAAAGGGGCCTCAAAGGGACGGTTCTGAGACTCGGAGCCCCTGCTGCAGGCAGGGTCTGTGCGGGGGCGCCGCTCCGAGAGCAGCCGGTCCACGGGGCCCTTCAGGGCAGGCGGAGCGTCCTTTTCATCTGGGGGGGGCGGTGAGGGGGGTGGCCTTGCAGACCATGCCCCCCACTGCGCCCTGCTCCGCGTGTCCCTGGGTTATTCTTAGTCTCGAGCTGGGACAGCTTTGAGGGTGGGCCGGCTTCTCTGTTTCCAGGGTGATGACCCCAGTCCTGCCGCAGGGTCAGGTCGGTTCCTCGCCCCCCTGGGGGGAACCTGGGCTCTGCTTGGCTTTTGGGGTCCCTTGAGAACTTCCCCGGGCAGCACCCCGTCTGGGTGTGTCTGGTTCCCGTGCCGGGTGTGGGGTGATGGGGACACCAGGTAGCCCTCAGGGTTGGAGACGTGGTCCTCACGCTGTCAGATTTTAGGTCGCTCTGGCCCCTCGCACGGCTCCACGAGCCTGGAGCCACGCTGGCAGGGGCCGGGTGGAGGTTGATGTCCTTTGACCACGGGAGGGGGCGTGGGGGAGGGGGCGTGGGGGAGGGGGCGGACAGGGTGACTCAGGAGCTGCCGGAAATATGTAAATCCCTGGATGCGTTCTAAAGCAGACCTGCTTATTTTATTTCCTGGTAAGGTGATTTTGGGGTAATATTTTAGGAAAACGAAATTCTTGACATCTTTTTCAGTTGTTTACAAGCAAAACTTTACTAAGAGCCTTGAAAGTAAACACCTTTTTTAAAATTTTTTATTTTTAAGTTTTATTTAAGTTTTCTTAAAGATTTTATTTATTCGTTTTTAGAGAGGGAAGGGAGGGAGAAAGAGCGAGAGAGAGACATCAATGTGCAGTTGCTGGGGGTTATGGCCTGCAACCTAGGCATGTGCCCTGACTGGGAATCGAACCTGCGATGCCTGGTTCGCAGCCCGAGCTCAATCCACTGAGCTTCGCCAGCCAGGGCGAAAGTAAACACCTTTCAACACAACGTGCGTTATAACTTGTGATTCCGTGTTTTTTAATTTGTCACTGAAATGACTTGTAACGGACGGTAATAAACAGGTTGCGTCCGTCTGGACTCCATCGCTCGTGATCGGCCTGCGGGTTTACGGAGACGGCAGCGCAAGCCGAGACTGCTCCCCTCCCCCACGTGGTCCTCCGCCTGGGGCCCTGTCCAGGGAGGAGGGGCGCCTGAGGTGTGAAAGGGATTTGCAGGCGTCCTCTGGGGCGCTGAAGGTGTTGCCTAGCCTCTTTCAGGAACTGGGGGGAGGGGGAGGTTTGGAGTGACGAAGGCCAGCCCAGCCACCCCTGGCCCAGCCCCCCGGGCCTGTTTCAGACGGAGGGGGGCAGACTCCTGCACGCCCCCCTAAAATGGAGACCTGAAGGCATTCTCGGTGGAACAGAGGCAAGGAAGACCCAGAAACCCACCCCGCTTTCTGGGACTCTCCGGTGGGGCGGGAGTGGGGAGGCTGGAGGGGTGGTGTCTCTGGAGCACCCTGACCTTGGTGTGGTCCGCACCGCATGGCTGTAGCTGTCGCCTTTTCTTACGGGGGGCGGGGGTCGGGAGGCAGGAGGCAGGACCTCACCCGGCAGCCTGGCTGAGGCTGGGACCTCGAAGGCGCACGGTGGCCTGGTGGGCCCTGAGGCAGGGGCGGCAGCTCACTAACGTGCGTGTGTGGCAGGCAGCTGTGGGTGCTGTCGGGCCTTGAGCCGGGGTCTGGGTCTGGGAGCGGGCCGGAGCCGTGCCGGCCGGGCCGGTGCCTTTGTTGTGCAGGCTCCCAGCAGCCTGTGCTCGGGGTCGCTGGGGGGCGGGGACCAGGGGTCCTCCCTCTGTGAGGTTTTTGTCCCCTCGTGTCCGTGCTGCGGGGCAGTGGCCTCGAGAGCTGCCGTTGGGTCGTGGAAGCACCTGTGGGTGTTTGCGTGCGAGTGGGTCTGCTTGCTCCGTTCTCTTTTCGGGGAGGCCGAGTTAAACCGTGTGTTTAGGGACGTGGTTGCGTCGGGAGCCGTGTGGAGACACCGTGCTCGTTCCGCGAGTGCTCCTTTGTGGGGCCTCGGTGTCGGCGATTCCTTGGGCCCACGGGCAAGTGCCACGGGCAGGTGACCAGTCCCCCCTCGGCAGAGCGGCCGGTGCCGGCAGCAGCAGCCGTGGTTGGGAGGGTTGGAGCCGCCGTTCCTGATCTGGGTCCTGGCGCCTGCCCCGCCCCGGTTGTAGGCGGTGTCCTCATCCCGGGTGTCCCTCTTCCAGGGCCGAGCCCGCGAGGGGACGGCGTGTCAGGGTCGTCTCCGGGGCGGGCGGGTGAGGGACGCGGCCCTGCCCGTGCACATGCCCCTGTGGGAGGCGCTTTGTGCCCAGGACGGCTGAGGCCGGAGGCGCCGGAGAGCAGCCGGTCCTGGTGGGCGGCCAGCCGGCCTCCAGGGAGACCCCTCACCCTCGGGCAGTGTGTGTGGGCACCGCCACGGACGGGAGCGCGGGCTGCAGAACAGCCTCTGCGTGACCCGTGGAGAGCTGCAAACACCTCCGCTGCGGGCACAGCCGGCCCAGGGGGTCTGGCCTGCAGGGGGCGCTGGGTCGTCCCCCCCCCCGGGTGTCCACGGCCTGTGTGCTCGGGAGCCGTTCTCTGTTTCAGGGCCCCGGCGTCCCAGACCAGACGGAGGTCAGGAGGGGACAGGGCCTGCCACTGACCCCTGAGCCTGCGAGGGGAGTGGTGTTTGTCTGCCCTTGAAGCAACTGGGGTGTTACAGAACAAACAAGGGGGGGCTGAGACGATACACTATTACTGAAAGAAGCCCCCAGATCTGTTATGTCCGCCGCCAGAGGAAAGACGTCTCTCAATGCCAGAGATTTGTGAAAAGGAAAAGAAACGTTTATTTACTGCTAGACAAACTTAAAGTAGGGACCTAATGTCTTCACCAAAAATCCTAAAGTCCCTTAAAGCACCCACAGACAGACACAGTCCTTCCTTCCTTCCCCCTTTGCCTAGTCCAGAGTACCGTATCTCCTAAAGCTGCGGGGGTCCCTACTCTGGCAAAGGCACGTGGTCCTCTCTCCCGGGACCACGGGAGTCTGCACTCTGTCAAGGCCGCGTGGTTCTCTCCCTCAGGGCCGCGAGAGGCTTCACTCTGCTAAAGCTGTGGGGTTCTCTCTTGCAGGGCCGTGCGCATGGTTCTCCCCCTCAAATGGCTGCCACATCTCGGTTTAAATCCCAGAGCCAGTCTTCCTCTGAAGCCCCATTTCCGGCTCCTCTCACAATTGGCTACAGCTGCCAGATTCTGGGCAGGTGTGGCTCTGTGGTGTGGAGCCAATTACCTCCAGGCTCTTCTGGGTCTTACTACAGATCCCTATTTGAGGCTCCCCTCCTGGCTGCACCCTGTTACAGGGGGAGATGGGGACGGCTGGCAGAGTCGTCCCCGCCCCGACAGAGCGTGCGTGTGCACCGCCTGGGGGTCTGCCGGCTGACACGCCTGGTCTGCGGGCGAAAGGCGCCGACGACGCCCCTCTATCTCGTCCGTGTCCGTCCGGGCGGGTGCCTCGCCTCCTGGCGGAGACCCAGCCCTGCTTGGGCCAGTGGGGCGGGCGGGCGGGCCGGGCCGCGCCGCACGGAGGCGCTCTGTCTTGGCCGTGCCGCCCTGGGGGAGCCGCGTGCCCTCCTGGGCCCCGAGGTGTCTGCCGCCGCGCAGGGACGCCAGCCGTGCCCGCGTGCGGCAGTGGGTGGGTGTCGGCGGGGGGGGGCGCCTGTCGGTGGGCAGCAGCAGAGACACGCCCAGCCCAGGCTGCTCCAGGACAGGGACGCGCCCTGTGAGGAGGCTGCGGGCCAGACCGGGCGCCCCTGAGCACCAGCCTCACCCGCCCGCCCTCCCTGTGCTCCGCCCACAGGGTGCGGGACCGGGGGCCGCGAGCCGCCGCAGCCCGCAGGAGATGAACCCCCGCGACCCGAGCCCGCCCCCCCAGGACGCCGGTGGGCCAGCGCCGGCCGCCACGAGGCAGCTGACGGACGCCGACAAGCTGCGCAAGGTGATCGGGGAGCTCCTGGAGACGGAGCGCACCTACGTGAAGGTGAGGGGCCGCGCGCGTTCCCTGTCGGTGCCGAGGAGGCAGGGCGGCTCTGACGGCGACTCCCTGCGACGCGCGGGCGGGGCGGGGCGGGGGAGGACACAGCGAGTGCTCAGTGCCGGCACGAGGGGCAGCGGTGTCCTGTGCTCACCGTGGCAGAGGTCGGCTTGAGCGCAGGAAGGCCTGTTTCTTTCAAAACCGAGTCGGGGCCCAGGCAGAAGGGGACCAGGCCTGTGTCCCTGTGTTGCTGCTTGTGCTGACCGTCGGTCACCCTCCTGTGTCAGCCACTCCCGTGCAACTCACGGAGCGTTCTCACGAGACACAGGCAGCGTGCCGTTCCCGACAGTCCTGGCAACTGCAGCGGCCGTGCATCCTGACGTGGAGCTGAGCTGCGCGTCACGCCGGCACGGCCTGTTTCGAATGGTCCCAGTTGGCCTGTAACTCGGGGTCGGCCCGGCCCGGCCCTCTGCCCGCTCTCGCCGACGTGGTGTTAGTGGCATGGGGCTCTGTCGCCTGTTTCCGCGTCGTCTGCTGTGGTGGCCCAGCCCCATGAGGGCGGTGGGTGCAGGGCCGAGGGAGGCCGGGGGCCGCGGGCAGAGGGGCCACCCTCATGGGGCTGGGCCAGTCCGCGCCTCCAGGCTCCTCAGAGGCCTCTGCACGGCGTGCTCACGGGCACACTCTCCCACGCAGGACCTGAACTGTCTCATGGAGAGATACCTCAGGCCCCTCCAGAAGGAGACCTTTCTCACCCAGGACGAGGTACCGTGGGGTCGCCCTCACTCGGAGGGGCGTGGGGCGGAGGGGCATGGGGCAGCGGGAGGCTGGCGGGGCAGGTGCAGCCGCCGAGAGCAGTCAGTCAGGGCTCACCGAACCGAACCGTGGCAGATGGGGCGCATCGTCGCTCCCGGGGAGGAGGGGGGGCCGCCCAGCCTCGGCGGCGGGTTGTGATGGTAATTGCGCGTACTGATAAAGGAACTTTGAAATCAGAAGCAGGTCCAGCTCTGAACTAGTGAAACGTGACAGGGATTGAACCCTTCTTCGTTTTCCAGCTCGACGTGCTCTTTGGAAATCTCACCGAAATGGTAGAGTTTCAAGTGGAATTCCTCCAAACTCTGGAAGATGGAGTGCGACTAGTACCTGACTTGGAAAAGCTGGAGAGGGTCGATCAGTTCAAGGTGGGCCAGCCCTCCCAGGGCGCGGAGACTTCCCGGGGGTCGAGGTCAGTGCCGGGCAGCCTTGTGCTCTCGGCCGGTTCCCCGGCCCACGGCGCTACGCCCTCACCGGCCTGCCGCTCCGCCGGCAGCCCGGGGCACACAGGCTGCTCTGACCCGGATGAGAGCCAGCACCGCTGTGTCTGCTCCAGGGCCGTGGCCGCCGTGACCTTCGGTCCCCTGCACTCGGGGCCTTCGGCCAGCCTCGCTGTTGTCGGTGGGGCGTCCTCGGATCCCTGTGGGCACCGACTGGCCCCCCCGCCCCCCATCCCGGGGGCCTCTGTGCAGCAGAGACGCTTGTCATTTTGTCGTCCCCTCGGGAGGCTGCGGGCGGCCTGTCCCTGCCTCGCGCCCGGCGCCCTTCCTTGGAGACGGTCCTGCGTCCGCCCCAGGCTGTACCTCCATGCCACGTGCGGGCCGCCTGGGTCCGCGCCTCCCGACCGGCCGGCTGCGGCCCAGGGAGCGGCAGCCCCTGCAGAGCCCACCTGTCCCTGCCGATGCCGCTCCGCCGGGGCCAGGCCTTTGGGGGGGGTGAGGTGGCGTGGGGAGGCCCCCTCGGCCCCTGCTCCCGCCCGTGCGTGTGGGTCGGGCCGTCGGTGGTCGAGTGTACGTGGTCCGTCGGTGTCGGCCATTAGCCACACCGCCCACTTGGGGACCGGTGATCACTCACCTCCAACACCTGTTGAACCTCACGTGGAACCTTTCGATTTTAAGCCAGATGAGCAGCACTTCTCTCTCTCTCTCGGGAAACAAGGCCAGGTTAGGAGGAACTCAGAAGGTTCTCTCCTGAGGCCCGTTTCACGGGTTCACATGAAACGCAGGACAGAAGCACCCCTTGTCGGGGCAGGCAGCTCCTGGTGGGAGGGCCCCCCCCCCACGGCCGCTCCTCGGGGGGTGGGGAGCAGGTGGGAGGCCCGGCTCCCAGGCCGAGGCTGGCGGTGCGACCAGGGAACCGCGCTCCTGAGTTCAGGGGCATC
This sequence comes from Phyllostomus discolor, assembly GCF_004126475.2. NCBI lineage: Eukaryota > Metazoa > Chordata > Mammalia > Chiroptera > Phyllostomidae > Phyllostomus > Phyllostomus discolor. The sequence goes on along the minus strand of NC_040904.2, from coordinate 1,029,332 downwards.
TGCGCCTCTGGCCCCCGGTGCCGGCCGTGTCTCCCGTGGACACGCCCTTTACGAGCCCCGGCCTGGCCAGCGGTGCCGCCTGTGCTGCCGCTGCCCCGGGGGCAGGGCCGGCGCCCGGCACCGCGCCTGTCGCCCGTGCACGCTCCGGTGGCGGCCTCAGGCTGTCGGTGCGCAGGGGCAGGCTGGGACTGGCGGCTGCTGCGGGCCACGCCCTGCGGGCGCCCCAGCACCTGCTGACCTGCCCTCTCTCGTCCACCCAGAAGGTGCTGTTCTCCCTGGGGGGCTCCTTCCTGTACTATGCCGACCGCTTCAAGCTGTACAGCGCCTTCTGCGCCAGCCACACGGAGGTCCCCAAGGTCCTGGTGAAAGGTACGGCCGGGGGCGTGGGTGTGGGGGGGTGGGGGCTGCGTCACCGCCGACTCGCGGCCTGGGGGCCCGCGGGGGCGGGGGCTTCTGGACCGGAACCGAGGCACCGTCGCCGTGGCAGGCGCACGCTGCTCCGCAGGCCCCCACCGGGGGACCGGTCCGCCGTGTGGAACCGGAGTCGGGGTTCCGGGTGCTTCTCCTGTCCCACTGCCTGCACTGCGAGCCGCCCCCCACCGTGCTTGGGTCTGCCCGGTTCGCCCTGCTCAGCCCGCTCTCGAAGGGCACAGGCTTCCGAGGATGGCAGCCCCTCTTCCTTCCCGAGTGCTCTGGAAGCTCCCGAGCGCCCTCAGAGTGTCCAGGGAGGGCTTTCGCTTCCGCGGGTCAGCGTGCGGCTGTCCGACGTACAAGGAGGCCAGAGACACGGCTGCCTGCACGGCAGTGCAGCCGGGAGACAGCCTGTCCCGGGGACTGGACACAGCCGCCGTCCCTGCCACGTCTCGGGGGCCGGGAGGCCCGCAGCCAGCGCGCTGGGCTCGCTGCTGGAGGGGAGGGGAGGGGCGGGGCTGGCTCCACAGGGCCCTGTCCCCGGGGCGTGCCGGCGCCACTCGGGTCTGCGCAGGGCTGGGGCCTGCCCTCAGGCAGCAGCACCTCTGCCCAGAGCCCGCGTCCGCCCGGAGCTGAGAGGGGGCGTGGGGGCCCGTGCGGCCGGCGCCTCCCGCACAGGCTGCGTCGGTCACGCAGGGGCGTGTGTGTGTGTGTGCGTGTCTTTCTGCGGGTCCCCTGACGCCGGGTGCTGCCAGGCGGCCGGTGCGGGGGTTCTGGAGCTCTTTCCCCACAGCGAGATGACGCACCGTCCTGTCCTCGGGGCCGTTTGTGTTATTTTTAAACAGCCAGCTAGATTAAGTTCTGCCCCCATAGGCTTTTCGTGATAACGTTCGCACCTGGAAGACATTATCGTATCTTTCAAATCATGCTGTGAAACGTTGGGTCTGACCTACATTTTCCTGACGGCCAACCGCGCCAGGAGAGCGAGGCGGGGCCGAGGCCGGGAGTGGCTGGGAGTGTTCCCCAGCTCGCCGCCGGGCTGCCGGCGTGCCGGCCCAGCAGGCCACGGGGCCCAGGCCCTCCCCCCTTCACGCCCTGATGTGACGCGGACACGGTGGGCTCGCTGCCCGGGGCTGTGCTGGGGACTCGGGGTGTCCCCCGGAGGGCAGGGCTTCCTCCCGTGCCAGCTCTGGGCCTGGCCGCCCCTCCCGGGCATGGGTGTCCCCGGTCACTCGCTCCCTGGCCCGTTCCCTTACTCTCAGGTAGGAGGGAAGGCAGCTGCCCCCATGGAGCCTGGTGCCTCTCGGGGGGCTGACAGGATGTAAAGACGGGGGTCTCTGCGAGGCTTGGCTCCGCCCTTGCTGTGCCCTTGACCGATAGCTCGGGCGAGGAGACCCCCCCACAGTGCCCCCTCGGGCTCTACGCACCTTCGGACCTGAGTGTGCGCCTCGGGTCCTGGCCAGTGGGGGTGCGTGTTTCACCCTGCCTGTGGCTTTTGGGGAACCGTGTGCTCCCTGTGGAGTCACTGTGGAGCCTCCTTTCTCCTCCCATTCTTCCCCCTCGCCGCCTCTGCCCCTCCCCAGGGGCCTGGACACAGGCGGGACGGCCGGTGGGCAGGGCCGGTATGCTGCCCGAGATGGGTTGGGCAGCATGCGCTGCCGGGACCCTGTCCTTGCGCCCCTCCCAGAGCTGTGGGGCTGCCCGCCAGCCCTGGGGGGCCCGGGAGCCAGGGAGGGGCGTTTCCAATGTGCGTCCTCGTGAGATGCAGCGAGGCCGACGGGTCGGGAGGTGATGGCCGTGGAGGAGATGGCTTGTTACGTTCCCAAGAGGGGGGTCACACCAGGCCGCGAGGGGCCACACGGTGTGGCACAGGGCGGCTCTGCAGAGAGGGCCCGGAGGGGTGCTGGGCAGGAGCCTTTCCGGAGAGCGAGGCCCGGCAAGCTGCACGAGCCCAGGGCCCTGCGTGCAGGGGACCGGCTGCCGGCCGCCGGCCCTGGGGGGGGGGGGGGGGGGGGGGGGGCGGGGACAGTGGGAGAGCTCGTGGGATGGCTGGGGCCCCGTGGGTTGTCTGCATGAGGAGGGTGCTCCCTGGTGAGTCCCAGGGTGGCCCGGCCGGGCAGAGGCAGAGTATCCCGGGGTTGGTGCAGCCTCGGCTATCCGGTTGTCAGGACGGAAGGACGTTCCGAACACTGGCGGGAGGGGCAGCCGCCGGGGCTCACGGACCCTGCGGTTCCCTTAGACGACTCCGACCCCGGTGCCCCCGAGTGCACACGGATGGGCCCGGCCCTCGGGGCCCGGCCCTGTCTGAGGCCTTCTGCCCGCCCCCGCCCAGCCCGGCCCCTCGAAGGGCCGGGACTGAGGCCGCCTGCCCTCGCAGCCAGGACGGACGCGGCCTTCAAGGCCTTCCTGGACGCGCAGAACCCGAAGCAGCAGCACTCGGCCACGCTGGAGTCCTACCTCATCAAGCCCATCCAGCGGGTCCTCAAGTACCCGCTGCTGCTGCGCGAGCTCTTCTCGCTGACGGACGCCGACAGCGAGGAGCACTACCACCTGGACGGTGAGCCCGCCCCGCCCCGCGCCCCTGCCTCGCACCCCACGACCCCGCGCCGCCCCGTGCGCCTCCACGCGGCCCCTCATGCCCCGCCCGCCCCCCGCCCCGCTGCAGTGGCCATCAAGACCATGAACAAGGTGGCCAGCCACATCAACGAGATGCAGAAGATCCACGAGGAGTTCGGGGCCGTGTTCGACCAGCTGATCGCCGAACAGACCGGTGAGAAGAAGGAGGTGAGGACGCCGCCCCTCTCCCCGGAGCAGGTGTCGGTGGGGGAGGCCGGTCCGACCGGGCTCTTGGGGGCCGTGTGCAAGGACGGCCGGCATCACGGAGAGCTCGGCCTTGAGGGCGACGGCCCTGTGCCCCGCGTCCGCGGCTGCGGTGCGGGGCTCCTTCCCGCGCCGGGTCACCGTGGCCGTGGGCCGTGTGCCTGAGCCCCTGCCCCCGAGCTCGGGCCGGCCGAGCGCCGAGTGCGAGGGTGCACATCGCCGGCTGGGGGCTGGGGGGGCTGGGAACGCAGGGGCGTCCCTGCGGCGACGGGAGAGGGGCCGTGTGGGGACGGGCGGAGCACGGTGTTCGGCGCGGGGGGAGGAAGCAGCCCGGCCCGGCCGGAGGGTGCACGGCCGTGCCCAGGTCCCTTCTTGTCCTCCGGGAGGGGAGGTTTTGGACGCCAGGAGGATGATTTTCTAAAGAGGTCGATCCTCAACCTTCCGTCTGAACATGGAAGCCCGGTTCGGAGGTTCAGAGCCCGGTTTGCCCCCTCTCCCCTTTATAGTTGAGGCTCTGGTGGGCACCTGGGAGAGGGGGGAGCGAGCAGGTGGTTTCAGACGGCCTTTCCGTGAGCGAGGTGGGGCTGCCCTCCGCCTGCCCAGGGGCCCCCCCCCCCCCCCCCGAGGCCCCGCCTCTGAAGCCCCGCTCCGACCCTCCGCAGGTGGCGGACCTGAGCATGGGTGACCTGCTGCTGCACACGACTGTCACCTGGCTGGACCCGCCCGCCACGCTGGGCAAGTGGAAGAAGGAGCCGGACCTGGCCGCCTTCGGTGCGTGTCTGCAGAGGGCTGGGGCGGGCGCTGTCCGGCTCAGTTTTCAAAGTGAGGTGCTTTCTTTCCCGAGACACAGCTTGTCAGGAGAAAGGTCGTCACAGCGGTGTGACTGTCACCACCCCGTCACACGCAGTAAACTCCCCCTTCCGGTTGGGCGTGTCCAGGGGGCCACCCCGCCACGGCGGGGGTGGGAATGGCCGGCCCCGGTCCACACAGGGGTCGGCGTCCGGGCTGAAGGACTGGCCAGAGTGCGCGGGGGAGGGAGAGGGTGAGAGTCCGGCAGCCCTCGTTGCTGGGGCCCCAGTCTGAAGACGCCTGCCCGCCCCACAACCCCCTGCCCCGTGCGCCTGTCCTCGGGGTTCCGCGCCCCAGTCCCGGCTGCCGGATCCGCGAGGACGTGCTGGCCAAACGTGTGAAGGGCTGAAGGGTCACGCGTGGGATGCCGGTGCCCCAGAAGTTCCGCTGGCGCGGGGCGGCGACTCCCCTCTGTTTGGTCTGCGGGGATCCCGTCTCGGCAGGCCCTGGGCCGCGCCACTGGGACGGGGTGGGGGCCTGGCCGCCCTCTCTGTCGCGATCGCACCCGCCGCCCCGCGTGGCCGACGTTGAGGGGAAGCTGCGTGCCGCGTGCCGCAACCGCCCTTCCTTCCTTCCTTCCTTCCGTCCTTCCTTCCGCCTCCGTGTGTCCAGTCTTCAAGACGGCCGTGGTCCTGGTGTACAAGCACGGCCCCAAGCAGAAGAAGAAGCTCGTAAGCAGCTCGCCCTCGCCCCGCGGCTCCGGCCCTCCCCGCCCCGCCCCCCCCCCCACCTCCCGTCTCCTTGGCATGGGTGTCGCTGGCAGACGCGGGCGGGCCCCTCAGCTCGGGAACCACGGGCGTCTCGCTCCCTGCCCGTGGCTGCACTGCCCCCGGGTTGGGGGGTGGGGCGGGGCCAGGCTGGAGAGACCGACTCAGGCACCCGCCCCGGCGCCCCTGCAGGTCGGCCCTCACCGGCTCTCCATCTACGAGGAGTGGGACCCCTTCCGGTTCCGGCACATGATCCCCACCGACGCGCTGCAGGTCCGCGCCGTGGCCAGTGCAGGTGAGCCTCTGCACCCCCCCCTCCCCCGCCGCCTTCGCGCCCCCTGTGCGGCTGGCATTGTTCCCCGGCGGTCTCTCTGCCGCCCCTCGAGACCCGCCCTCTCCTGGTCGGCCGGGAGGGAGTGAGCCGGCGAGCAGGGCCTGGAGTGTCGTTCCGGGGGTGCTGGTCGTCCTGGACCCCGGGTCAGCCTCCCGGTGACCCGTGGCGTGGCCACAAGGAGCCGTTGGGGAGGACCCTTGGCCTCACGAGCAGGCACTACCTGGGAGGGGCCAGCACGGGCCACGAGGACCACGCAGCCCAGACGGCCGTGGGCCGGTCCTCTCCCCAGCCCTGCGCGCCCTGCCTTTGAGCCGGGTGGAGGCTCCCACACCTCGGTTCCTGGTCTGCCGTGTGAGCAGCAGCAAGGGACCCCGACTCAGGCCCCGCTGCCGGCACGTGAGATGCGCACTGCGCAGGGTGCTGGTGGCGAGCTGGGGCCCCGCCCAGGGCTGCCCTCGAGGCCCGGCCCTCAGGGCACCCCTGGAGGGAGCACCTTCGGGGGCCAGGTGGAAGCGCTTGGGTTTCCGGGGGCGCAGAGGCCTCCGCAGGGCCACAGAGGGCCCTGCGCGCCACGCCCCCAGGCAGCGGCTTGGCTCCCAGGCCCCCAGAGCCACCCCCCAGGGGTGGTGTGCGGCCAGCCTCCAGTGACAACCCCGGTGACCCTACAAGCAGCCGCCTGGCGGCTCCTGCGTCTCGTGCGGCAGAAAAGCTCAGTGTCGTGGCCGCCTCGGGCGGACACGTGGGTTCCGGGTGCGGATTTGCCGCGAGGTGTCTCTCGGGCCCCCAGCAGGGGCCCACCCCGGTCCTTCCCAGTCAGGTGTGAGTCGTGAAGCGGGCCTGTCCACGCACGGCGGGTCTGCAGGCGGCGGCGGCGGCGGCGGCGGCGTCCCGCGGGCTGAGCACTGGAGACGCGTGCTGGGTTGCCTCGCAGCCCTCCGGCCCTCGGCCGCGTCCTGCCCGGCGCCCAGGCCTCGCGTCCAGGAGTCCCACCGCGAGCCCGGACACGAGCGGGCGTGGCGTGCAGCTGGCAGAGCCGCCCTCCAGGGGCGCCCGGCTCACCACCTGGGGCGTCCTGCCGTGGAGTTTGGAGCCGTCAGGGCGGAGCCTCTGTGTGGTGGGGGGGGGGACCCTTGGCCGGCCCTGGCCCCGGCCCCGGCCCCGGCGTGCGCTCCCGTGGAGTCGAGCGTCGGACGCGGAGGCCGGGACTTGCGTAGCGGGGAGAACTCTGTGCCGCCCGCCCCGGGTGGGGGCCGAGCGGCCGGGGGCTCTGTGACGGGCTGCCTGAGCTGCCTCCCCAGACGCGGTGCCCGTGACGGCAGGCGGCACCGCGCTGCAGGCTCGTGCCGTCGACAGCACGGCCCGGCAGTGCTGGGCGGGGCCGCCTGCTCCTCGCTGCCCCAGGCGGGTTGGCCCACTCAGAGCGGGCCGTGCGGGGGGCGAGAACCAGGGCCCCCTGGGCTCCCAGCACCTGCCGCCGGCTCGGGGCCCTCGGCGGGGGAGGCCTCCGCTGAGGGCGAGGGCCGGGTCCGGGCCAGCTGGTGCCGAAACAGCGGCCCCCTGAGCTGAAGGGGTTCAGCCGGACCTGCTCCGCCGCCGGACGGGCCGGTTCCCCAGCCGGGGCGCTGGGCCGGGCGTCCACCCCCCAGGAGGGGACTTCTGCAGATGGAAGTATCCCGAGCACCTTCCTCCTCAGTACTCATGGGGCTCTGAGCGCTTTGTCTCCTAAGGTCTTGGGGTCATGGGGTCAAGGTGAAGGTCCCTGTCTTACGCTGCTTTGCTCTCCCGTCGCTTGCCAGAGCTGGAAAAGGCTCTTGTGAAGTGCTGGCCGGTCCCCCGGACAGGCCCCTCACCCGAGCCCTCCTCCCCACCCAGACGCAGATGCCAGCACGTCGTGCGAGATCGTGCATGTGAGGTCAGAGTCGGAGGGCAGGCCGGAGAGGGTGTTCCACCTGTGCTGCAGGTGAGTTGGGCCCCAGGGGCGGCCGCGCAGTCCTGGAGGGGGGTGGGGGGCGGCCCCCAGCCCCGCCCGCACACCGCAGGGCTCCCGCTGCCCCCCGATACTGCTGAGCAGCCGCGGAGCCCGGTGGCCGACGGGACCTGGAACAGGGACTGGGAAGGGACACGGGGGTTTTCACGTGTCGGGTGTCGCGTGCGGGTCTCTGGTCCCTGACCGGTGCGACCTGCCCCCGCAGCTCCCCCAAGGGCCGCAAGGACTTCCTGAGGGCCGTGCACTCGGTGCTGCGGGACAAGCACCGCCGGCAGCTGCTCAAGACGGAGAGCCTGCCCTCGCCGCGGCAGTACGTCCCCTTCGGAGGGAAGCGGCTGTGCGCGCTGAAGGGGGCCCGGCCGGCCGTGAGCAGGGCAGGTACCGTGGGGGCCCAGGCGTTCACGGTCCCCGCGCCCCCCGCCGCGCGGCAGCCCCCGTGAGCGCGGCGTCCTGGCCGAACGAGATGGAACCGGGGCTGTGGGCTCCCCCCTCCTGCGTGAGGGCCCGCCCTGCCCCCAGCGCCCGGGGGACCCGCCCGAGTGCTCCCCTTTCGCCCCTTCGTCTGTCCCTCTGCTCCTCCTGCTCCTGCTCCTGCTCCTCCTGCTCCTCCTCCTCCTGCTCCTCCTGGCTGGTGAGCTCCTCCCCCGCCCGCCCCACAGCCCACCCTGGGCGCGCTCCGACGGGAGTTGCCTGCTTGCGTGAGGGCCGGCTTTGTCGAGCAGGAAGTGTGTCCTCTCAGCAGGGCCACGGCCACCCTTCGGAGGACATGGTGGCGTTGTGACCAGAAGCGTAGCCAACCCTGTTCTCCGTCGGGAGCCCGTGTGGGGCCGGCCCGTGACAGGGCGGGTCTCACCAGCCTGTGCCCGCCGCTGCGGTGTGGGCGCCAGCATGGGCTGGGCGCGGCCTTGGGTTAGCCGCTGGTGAAGGGGGAGAGGGCCTGGGCCGCACGGCCCCGGAGCGGAGGCTGCTTCAGGGCTGGAGGGACCCCCGGGGAGCGAGTGACGGGGCCACGGCTGCCTCCTCGAGGGGCGGGCGGGGCCGGGCCCCTGGGAGGAGAGCTCGCTCTCTGCACGGCAGGCGGGAGCTGTGGCGGGAGCACGGCCCCTCCTCCGCCACCCCCCCTCCTCCAGAGGCCGCCCCCGCGGCAGGGGGCGCCCAGGGAGGGAGGCCGCCCCCGAGTCTGCCCCGGGGCCTGCCGGCGTGTCCAGCTCAGTCACGGGGTGGGTGCGCGTGGGCACCCCATCCTCCCCGTCCTCCCTGTCCCTCACGCTGGCCGGCTGTCAGGGGCGGGTGGGCATGAGCCCCCCTCTTCAGTGCGGAGCGAGCGATCACGGGAAGGAAGCCTGCTGACCCCACGGCAGAGCGGTGCCTTGGGAGGCTGCCGGCCCCCGCCCCCCACACCCCCCACTTGCCGGGGAACGCCAGGTCGGACCGGGGGTCTGTGTCGGGAAACTGCTCCCGTCGTCGGCCGGCTTCCGGGGCCAGTCAGTGACCCTCACGTTCCCCGGGGGAGCGAGCCCTTCGCACGTGTCCCTTTCGAGGCCCCGTGGGGGGGGGGGGAGCACCACCCGCCGCAGTCGGTCTCTGCTCGGCCACGCGTTTGGGCCGGAGGAGCTCGCTGCCCGGCTGCGTGTGAAGTGCCCGCCGTGGCCCCGGCCGCCCTGTGAGGCCCCACCTCGGCACTCACCCCCACCGCAGCGGGGGGCGGCGGGGGCCCCGGGCGGCGGTTCCCTGCTCCGTCTGGGGCGGTCGGGGAGCCGACCCCGCCTCCATCACTGCGGCTCCCAGGGCGGCCGGACCCGCTCTGCGGGGCTGCCCGCGCCCCCTCGAGACGCCCATGGGCTCCCGTGGGCGGCGGCGGGCACACGGCACAGCCGGCAGAGTCGTGTGTGTGCACACGCCTGCCGCCCCCGCCTGTCGTTCGGCGTGTGTCCGTGATCCCCCGCCCGTCACCCGCCAGCTCAGTCTCGGCACGTGTCAGGAAGGCAGACCCTGGCGCACGTGACTCCTGCATTCGTCAGCATGCACCTCAGCCACCCGGCGTGTCCCGGAGCCCCGTTAGGGCCGGGGGCTCCCCTGCCCGTGCCAGCGGGACCCCCCCGATGGGGTGGCAGTAGGTTTCTCCCTGACCGCGTCCCCTGGCCGCGGCGTGCCTCCCCTCCTACAGGTCTGCTCCAAGTCAGCGGCTGCTGCAGGCACCGCTGGCCCCCTGCCCCCTGGCCCAGCGGCCCATCTTGCAGGCGGGGCAGCAGCGCCCTCTGTCTGCCGTCCTGGGGGGCTGCGTGAGGTGGGGCCCGGACTGACCCTCGTGCAGGGTCTGTGGCGGGTCTGCGTCACCTGCCTGTGAGGTGCACAGGGCAGAGGGGTGTCCCTGACGCCCCGTAACCTGCGGCCCCCGGGCCCCCGTGTCCCCTCGCCCTGCGGTCAGCTGCTCGGAGATCCCTGCGAGCCACAGACCGCGGGACGGACCGGCGACGCCGGGCGTGCGGTCCCGGGGACACCGCGGAGCCCCACGCGCCCCGGACGCCCGTCTCACGTGGAGCGTGGGCCTGTCTCCGTGTCTGTGTGTGCACGCAGTGTCCGCCCCGAGCAAGTCTCTCGGCAGGAGGCGGCGGCGGCTGGCTCGGAACCGGTTCACCATCGACTCGGATGCCGTGTCCGCCGGCAGCCCGGAGCGCGAGGCCCAGCAGCAGCCCCCCGGCGCCGGGGACACCGACCGGTGGGTGGAGGAGCAGTTCGACCTGGCGCGGTACGAGGAGCAGGACGGCGTCAAGGAGACCGACATCCTCAGTGACGACGAGGACGGCGGGGCCGGCGAGCCCGACGGGGACCTGCCCGGGCGGCTGCAGGCCGCCTCCATCGGTCCACGGGGCCTCGGCCGCCCGCGCCCGGGCAGCCACGCCTCCCGCATGGCGCAGCTCAGGAAGCAGGCGGCCCTGCCGGCCGTCGGCGGGGCCCTCGAGCCGGCTGGCGAGGAGGTCGTCTGGGTCCGGCGCGAAGACTTGGGCCCGTCCCAGAGACTGAACACGGAGATCTGACCGTCGGCCCGGAGAGCCGGTGTCGGTGCTCGTCCGGGCCCTGCGCCCCCGCCCCTCCTGCGCCCTCCAGGACGGGACGGTCCCCTTAGCCGCACTCGTGCACACTCAGTCCTGGCAGCGGCTTCGCTCGGGGGCCGCGTGCCGCCCGACTGGTGGTTCTGACGGCGTCGGGAAGAACCGCTCAGAGTCTCAAGTAGGCCTGCACCCCACCTTCTGCGTGTGGCCGGGGCGCTCTGTCCCCGTTGACCGGGGCCAGGAGCGTGAAGGGGGTCCCCACAGCGCCGGGTGGGGTCCCGCTCCCCAGGGTCAGTCGGAGGGGCGGGAGCCAGGCCGCTCTGTGCGAGGGCAGTCGGGGTGTCTCCCGGCTGGCGCGACACACAGGGACGGGGCCGGGGTGTGGCCCCGGGGTCCCTCTGGCCCTTCCTCCTCAGTGTCAGGGCCGCCACGCGTCCGAGGGGCGTCCGAGGGGCGTCCGAGGCGCGTGCGAGGGGATGGGGCCCGCACCTCTCGGTGGGCCTCCGCTCTGGTCCGTGGCTGGTCTCACGTGGCGTCCGCGCTCGGAAGTTCTAGTTTTGCAGAGAATTATAAAGATGCCAAACTCTTTGAAAAGGGACCCAAATTTATCGCTGGGGGGGAAAACCGCTATTTTTTTGTATTTTACCTGAGAGGCAAGGCACAGACAGAAGAGAATTTTGCAGCTTAGAGTGACCGAGTCTGAACAAGGGTTTCACCTCCCGCAGCGGGGCGTGTGCGAGGTGTGTGGCTCTGTGTGCACGTGCCCAGCCGGCGGGACCCCACGCACAGGAGACACGGTTTCCCAGAAGACCCTGTGCGTGTCTGTCTGTCTGTCTGAACCCCATGGAGACATGCGCCTGGCGCGAGCAGACAGCACGCCCGAGGGGGCCGGGGTGTGTGCCTGTTGGGGGGGGCACTGGGGGCTCCTCCCGGGGTCGCCGTGGTGCCCCGCTCGTCCTCAGAGTTGCATCTCTGTCCATCGCCCGCCCTCCCCGACGCCCCCGACCCCCCTCCCGACAAGACCCCTCTTCTCATCATGCCAACGAAACAGGGTACACACGCTAACACGCTGACACAGCTCTCACACGCCAAGCAGGTTTTCATGCAGGGAGAACAAAACCAAGTTAAATAAGCACTTTCGATTTTTTTTTAAATAGAAAAAGGTTTGTAGCTTTCCCCCCGTTTCACAACGCCCACTTCCTAAGAAGGTTTAAATAATACGGAGACTTTCATTTGGGGAAAATACCTATTTGGTGTTTGACACACCAGTAGGCGCTCTAACGACCCGAATTTTGTAGCAGCCCTGGGGACTCTTTTGTACAAATCAGCCGAGACTTTCTACTCCGGACGTGCCGCCCAGACCCTCTCGCTGGCCCCCCGCTTGCTGCCTGCGCCCCGCCCGCCCCTGGCTCTCGGTTCCCCGGGCTTCCCGCTCGGTCCCCGGGCGGCTTTCTTCTGTGGACTTCGCTACACCTCCCGACTTTCTGGAAGAGCTTTAGAGTGGTTTCTGTGCCCTTCTCGTCCCCGCACTGTGTACACCGCCCCCTCCTGCTGCGTCCCAGGGGGCGGAGCCCCGGCCCATCGCCGAGCGTCCGGGCCCCAGGGCGGCGGGCCTGCTTGGGCCAGGGGCCGGGCGCCCACGGAGGGCGTGCGCGGCGTGTCTGCGTCCAGAGTTCTTCTATATTTCTTTTATAAGCTGAGAGAAGGTCTATTTTTGTGTTTCTAGGTCTGTGAGCCGAACGTTGTAAATGCCTGTCGAACAATAAAAGCGCTGGGAAGTGTGTGTGGCTCTGGGCCTCTGCGGGCGGGGGCGGCGGCTGGTGGGACAGCGCGTGGGGAGGGGGGGGTCTGCCTGTAGAGCCCGGAGCTCCTGCTGATGGCCAAGTTGCACCTGAGCCTCACGAGCCACTTCTTTCCATTCTGCCACAAACTTGTCCTGAAAGGTGGGAAATGAAAACGCAAGGAAAAATGGGAACAATCCTGAGGACATTCAGCCACTCGGTGACAAAAGGTGTGGGGTCAGAACTGCAGCCTCGTGCCCCCGCAGCCTTCTTGGAAGGTACCGGAGTTTAAGATTTTTAATTCAAAAGTGGAATCTGTGCCAGGCTGTTACCCCAGCTTCCGCGCCCTCTGGGGGCAGTAGAGCGGCCCAGAGCTCCCCTTGGCCTTTTGGCCGGACCGCGAGGCCGCGCCTCTGCCGTCCACACGGTCGGTCTGGGGGCGTCCAGATGTTCCGCACCCTCACTTGGACCTGGGCCCACAGCCACGCAGGGCAGCCATGCCCTGATCCCTGCCGGCTGGTCGGAAGGGTGGAGGTATCTGCCTGTGCCTGACGAACGTTTACGAGATCCCGAGCTCGTCTTACGTGCTCTTTGGGGGCCGGAGGGGACCCTTGACATGCCAAGGCGCCCTTGTCAGGACAACCCAGAGGGTGTTGGTGACGGATGGGGAGCCGCGTGCCCCGTCACCAACTCCGGGGCTGGAGAGGGGCTCGGTTAGTGAACCAGGAGCCTCAGCGTCCGGCTGCCGAGTTCACCATGAACAGGGCGGCCCACCTGCTGCCCAGGGGCTTCCTAAAACCCACGTCACAGGAGACCTGCAGAACTGGGGGGGGGGGGGCCTCAGCAGAGCGACGTCGAGGGACATCACCAGGTAGGGGGACTGGCGGGTGTCCCTCGACGGAACGCTGCGGTCTCAAGCGGAAGTCTCACACTTGGGCGGGAACGTGAGGGGTGGGCCCAGTGCTAGCTCTGACGGCCCACGTGGCCTGGCTGTGCAGGTAACGGGGTCTGTTCCTAGCTCGCCTGTGCACACAGAACTTCGCTGCTCACCTAGGCAGAGAGGTGTGCACAGCATGGTAGGGTTTGTAGCAGCAACACACAGGTGAGAGAGAGACGGTTGGAGGATTTAGACGAGCGGTCCGTGCCCAACGCTATGCGGCAGGTGAAAAGGACAGGCTGGCCGGGCGGGGACATCGGTGCGCCGGCAGCATCCAGGCCAGTCTGGCGCCGGTGGCCCCGGGCGCAGCAGGATCCCGCCCACCACAGGTGAGATGCATGTCCCTCTCCGGCGGGGGCTTCTCGCTGGGTGGAAGACGGCTGGGTCTGATTCATGGGGGTGACTGGGACGTCCACAGGTCTGGCCAGCGCCGACTGAGGGCCGGCCGGGAACGTGATGCGTGATGGGGACGAGCCGAAGCCCTGCCCCCGGGAGCTCCGGCCGGCAGCGGGAACTCGGGAGCCGCAGAGAGACAAGTGTCGTGGGCTCACCTGGCGCGGCAGCCGCCCCCCGCCCTCCCCACGCGAGTCCTGGGAAGGACGCCTGAGGGTGTTCAGGGGTGTGGGACCTAAAACCTGGGCACTTGTTGCCCCGTGTTCTCTTGAATTCTTTTCTGTATTTATTTTTACACTAGAAACTTAGGTAAGCTCAAATTGATTCAGTTTATTTGCATTAATATAAACCAATACATTAAAATGAGGTGAGCCCTGGCTGGTGTAGCTCAGCGGATTGAGTGCGGGCTGTGAACCAAAGGGTCGAGGGTTTGATTCCCAGTCAGGGCACTAGGCTGGGTTGCGGGCCAGGTCTCCAGTAGGGGGCGTGTGAGAGGCAACCACACACTGATGTTTCTCTGCTTCTCTCCCTCCTTTCCCCTCTCTCTCAAAAGAAATACAATCTTTAAAAAAGAAAAAATACTAAAAAATAAAATGAGGTGAAATCCACTTGGTTGTCCTATTGGCCAATTTCTTGCTCCCGTCAGAAAGTGACAGGCGGGTGGCCTCCCGCCTGGTGGGGTTAGGGGGATGGAGCCGGTGGCCCCGCCCCCACCTTCCCCCGTACACGCACATCTGACTGGTCCACAGGAGTGTGCACATCCGAACCACCACGTTGTGCCTCGGTCCGTGCATCACTCTCCTGGCGCAGTTGGGAGGGGCCCAGAGGTTTCTCCCTTGAACGCACCACAGGCCCTTGACGCCTGGCTGAGCAAGTGAGGGCCTCCCCCTCAATTCCGTGGTTTCGGGCTGGCTGGGACGAAACGGGGTGAGCTGACCCCGCACCTGAAGCAGCGCAGCGGGGCCCTGGCACCCTTCCCCTAGGCTTCAGAGCACCCGCCCCCAGCACGGTGCCCCCGGGGCGGCGCAGCGGGGCCCTGGCACCCTTCCCCTAGGCTTCAGAGTACCCGCCCCCAGCACGGTGCCCCCGGGGCGGGGGGCAGGCTCTCTCCACTGTGCCGGGTACAAAAGGAGGCTGGGGTGGCTGCGACCCTTGGCGTCTCCGCCAGGGGTGACCCGCCAGGGTCAGACCCAGGTGGGGACGGGCCCCGCTGTTCCCTCGGGAAATGCCCTGGCTCACTGTGACAACCGCGCCAGACACTCAAGGGCCAGACGCCGGCCCTGCTTCTCCGAAGAGCAGCACAGGGAACGTTCTGTCTCCCCGTCAGTGAGGTGAGAGGCCCTGACCAGCGTGGCTCGGGGTTAAGGGCCATCCTGCAATGGGGGAGGTCACCAGTTTCATTCCCGGCCAGGGCACAGGCCTGGGCTGCAGGTTCGGTCCCTGGCTGAGGTGCATACAAGAGGCAGCATGTTGATGTCTCACGTGGATGTTTCTGCTCCTCTCTTCCTCCCTCCCCGTCCCTCTCTCTGAAAACAAAACAAAAATGTTAGAAAAAAATTAAGGTGATAACAGAACAAGCTGCATTCACCACCACGGTCCAAATTTTTTGCCCAAAGAGCTTGTCCCCAGGAGGGCCCAGCAGCGCCTGCCAGTCCCGTGTCCTTTCCAGGGCCTCGACGAGCGAAGCGACAGCCGATCGGTGGCTCCCACCTGGCTCCCCGCTCGCGCTGGGTCGGGGTATTTGGAAGCCCAGGTGACCGGCTCCCGCCCCGCACCGCTCTGCAGTGCAGCCTCGGAGACGCCTCTCTGGCGCCCCCGGTGGTGGGTCGAGGTGCTGCCTCTTGTCTAGACCCTGAGGGACCTCCGCGCCGCCGTTTCCAGCCCCGTGTCATCTCGCGCACGGGGACGGAGGCCCCGGGTTACTACGTGTGCTGGGGGCTTGGGCGGCGGGCAGGGCTCAGGGGCGGAAGCGGCAATGCAGGGATTCGGAGGGGCTGAGCGTCCGTGGGCACGGCCACGCACCAGGTCCCGGCGAGTTTCCTGCCACGCAGTGAGCAGGAGCGTGGGAACTCCCCATCCCCACCCTCGCCGGATCCTCCTCCGTCACGCCTAGTCTCGGGGATGGCGTCCCCCTCCTTTGGGGTGATCATCTCTCTCGTCACCTAGGTCCAGTCCAGCGTCGGGCACACCTTGGACCCGGACCTCAGCCAGCCCCGGGCCGGCGTCGCCTGGGCCGCCTGGTCCTGGGCTCTGTGGGTGGAATCCGGGCGCCCCCCTCCGCGGCACCCAGGACGCAGGCACGTGCGCGGGGCGGGGAGCACCGACGCCCTGCACACGCCGGAGCTCAGTGCCGGAGGCGGCCGCGGGGCGCGGGCTGCAGCTCGGCGCTGTGCTGGGGGGAGGGGGGTCCGGCAGCGCGCCCACTAGGAGGGGTGACGTCACCAGGCTTCCCTCCGCGCCCCGGGCTTCACTCGCTCTCGCGGGGTCCTCAGCCCGCAGAGCAGGCGCTGCCGTGCCCGCCGGCGGGGGTGGGAGAGGGCAGGCTGCCCAGCTCTGGCTCGGCGTCACGCACGTCCGTAAACCTGCTTTTCAAATGAGGGTCTGTCCGGTCTCGGAGGAGCCCCCCGCGACCTCGACAGCCCCGCCCCTCCTGCTGCGTTGTCCCGCCCCTCTCCCCCCGAGTTGCATTCTGGGAGAGGGGCCGCGCCCTAAGAGAGCACACTTGAGCTGACCGCACGTGGTTTACCTGCGGGTGGGTGGCCACGGGGCGCAGAGGGCGAGCCCGGCTTCCAAGTCTCCCTCCCCGGGACACTGGCTCCGAGGCGAGTTTGCTCGTTTACGCGGCTCGTTTTAGCTTTAAGTGGTTCCTGTACGTGCCCGGACCGGGGGTCGAACCCGCGGTTCGGTTTCAACGTAGCCTCTGAAGTCGAACCGACTTCGGTGAGAAAGAGAAGTTCTTGCATTTCCGTCTGCGGCCAGCAGAGGCCGCTCTTTTACTGCGAATGTTTTTAGGGTGGAAACTCGGGACTCGAGGAAGAGGAATTGTTCCTGTTCCCGGGCTCCGAGCCTCCGCCCTCTTGCTTCCGGCCCTCCCTCCGCTTCTCGTTCCCCACTCCGACTGCTCCAGCCCTTCGGCGCCGGGTGTCCCAGGGCAACAGTGAGGTCTCTGCCACGCAGTCGCCACCTGGCCGCTGAGTGGGTCCCCAGTGACCGAGTCCCCGAGTGAAGGCACCCAGTGCAGAGGTGCTTAACCGCCCCGTGCTGCCTCTTGGGGAGGGAAATGACTCGGGACTTGGGGCGGGTGTGCAAAGGGACAGCCGAGTGGGTGGTCACGTGGCCGAGGTTCGGGGCTCCCTGTCCCGCCCCCCCCCCCCCCTCGGAGAGCGACCTGCCCCGACCCAGCCAGGGCGAGTGGCCGTTCCGGAACCCCGAATCTGGGGAGCGCCGAGGCGCCGACCTTGATAGTTAGTTAGAGCTCGTGGCCCGCAGGGCGACTGGCTCTCCGTATGTTCGACCACGGAGCAGCTGGCAGAAAATCGAGGCTCCTTTTCAGCTTCTCCGTGATAAATCACGTCACAGAGAATATTCCTTTCTGCTGTTTCCACTCGGGCGCTCTCTCTCCCCTCCTTTCTCCCCCTTTGTCTGCCTGTGTGTTGGAGAGGTGTTTCCACTCGGTGCTTTTAAGGAAGAGAGCTAACCATCAAAATAAGATTTTACCAGCTAGAGAGAAATTGATGCGCTGGCTGGTGTGGCGCAGTGGATTGGGCGCCGGCCTGAGAACCCAAGGGTCCCTGGTTCGATTCCCAGTCAGGGCACAGGCCGGGTCCCCAGCAGGGGGCGCGCGAGAGGCAACCGCACATGGATGTTTCTCTCCCTCTCTCCCTCCCTTCCTCTTTCTAAAAATAAATAAATGAAATCTTTAAAAAAAGTGAGCAAGTGTGTAAAAAAGGACACCCTCATTTCAAATCGCCTCGGTGCGGACAGATTTAATTCGCCCCCTTCAGTGTGAGGGGCGGGGGCTGCCGCGGGCGCGTGCGCAGAAGGGCCTCACGCCGCCCCTCGGCCGCAGGACCTCCGATGGCCGCGTCCTGGACCCGACCTGACCTTGGGGGGTCGGGCGGGAGACAGACACCCCTGTTCTCATCCGCGCTGCCCCTGCTGCCCCCCTCCCGTGGGCTGTTCACGCCGCCCACCCGGGTTCGCTGGCTTGCCGCTGCCCCCGGCCCGGAGCGGCCTCTCCGGCCTCGGGGCTGAGGCTGGCCCAGCCGCCCGGAGAGGCGTCCTCTGCGGCCTCTGCGTCCGCGCCGCCTTGGGGCTCTGCGGGCCGGAGTCCCCGGGGCCCACGATCCCACTCCGACTCGCTCTGCCAGCGGGGTTGGCCGGGGCTCTGCCTGTAGACACGGGGGTTTATTTCAGGGCCTGGCTGCCACCACGGGGAGGCCAGGGGCCTGCAACCTGGGAGCTGGGGTGCCGTGGAGCCCCCGGCTGAAGGCCGGAGAAGCCCCCCGGAGGTCCGCCGTGCCCCACGGGGGCCACGTGCCGCTCCCTGGGCCCCTCCCGCCCGGGCATGCGTGGGGGAAGTGCAGGGGAGTCTCCAGGGCGACGCTGGTTGCAGAAACGCAGCTCGCAGCCGCGGAAAGCAGGGAGTGGGGGGTCGGCTCGTTCCTGTCCAGCATCCGCAGGACGATGCCCGCAGAGAGAAGAGGGGACTGGGACCGCGGGCCGAGGGGACGCGTCTCAGAAACGTGGCTGAGGAGAACCTGCAGCCTGAGTCGCCGCAGCGGTCGGGGGACACAGGGCAGCGCCACGCTCCGGTGTGGTGGTGGTGGGGCAGCCTGTGGTGCTGACCGTCAACGTCCACTACAGTGGCGGCCAGGGCCAGGGAGGAGGGAGCAGGCGGGTGGGTCAGCCTGGGAGCTCCGCTCTCAGAAGAAGGGGAGTGGGCGCGGCTGCCTGCTAGGGTTCGCCGGCCCGGTGGCGGGGCTGGGCCCTTCCTCCTGTGTCAGAGGCTGGGAAGGGCTTCAGTGGCTCTGCCCACAGCCCAGACCCGGCCCGCCTCCCGGTGCACGGGTGGGGACCGTCCCTGTCCCTCAGGCCGCAGCGCCGTCCTCACCGGGCCGGCGGGAGGCGGGGCAGGACGTCAGAGCCGTCATTCTGCATGGTGTCCCCAGCGCCGGAGGCCAGCGTGCAAAGGCCGGAGGCGGGGCGAGGTCAGCGCCGCCCTGGAGCTGAGGGCTGGGGGCTCCGCGTGTGGGAACTGGGGTGCCCGGGAGAGAGCCCCCGGCCAGGCAAGCTGGAGGGGCTCCCCCTTCCTCCTGGTGTGGCTTTGAAGCCCCACGATGGCCAGAGTCGTCAATCACGTGGACGTGGGCTTCTGGCTGGGTCACAGGAGACCCTCGGGCACCGTTCGTGGTCTCGGTCTGGGGTCGGCGAGGGAGCCTGCTTCAGCCGGACACATCTGAAAAGGACACTTCATCTCACTTCTCGGGAAAGCCCTGGGGTGGGGCGCTTGACTCGGGGGCTCCCGGGGGTCCCAGGGCTCGGCCTGTGTCCTCTGCCCTGGCCTGTCCCACTGAGCCCTGGGTCCCCCCAGGTGGCCGCAGCGGCCCTGAGCCACTCACGTGCACAAAGCCAGACGGTCACCTTAGACCCCGCCCTCTTTGCCCGCCAGGCCGGCTGAGAACCAGGAGCCGAGGCCGCGACCGCTCAAGGCCTCTGGCAAAGCCCCAGTCCGTGGGGACACGAAGCCCGTCACCCCGCTGCCCCCGGGGTCGCAGGGTCGCAGGGTTCATGTATCACAAACTCATCCCCTCCCCTCACGGGCTGCCCATCATTTCTGGAGAAAGATACTGTGGGGGAGGGGTGCAACGGCGGCAGCACGCCCGCCTGGGGCTGGAGGGAGCTGCGGAAGGCTGGCAGGCGGAGCCTGACCCTGGAGCGCCTGCAGCACCTTGGGAAACCGGCCCCTTAGCCCCGGTGGGTGGGGGGCTCCATGCCGGTCAGGGGCCTTCAGGCAAGCGAGGTCCCCTGAGAGCGAGGGCACAGTCACGCCGCAGGGCTAGTGAGGGCCAGGTTCCTCCGTGTCGCACCCCTCTTTCCTTCTGGGTGCGTCTCGACTCGGGGCACAGCTGCCCCGGGCGAGGCTCTCTGCGCAGCGGCCTGGCTGCCCCGCCACCCCACGTCCCCTCCTCCGTGTCTCAGGGCCACGACCTGCGGGCGGCTGTGGTGACAGAGGCAGGCCCCGAGCTCGAGGGTCGTGGGGTCCCGGCCCTGGAGTCAGCTTGTCTTGAGCCGTTTGCTGAGGCCTTCGGTGCTGTCACCAAGGAGTCAGTGCAGGCAGGGTTGGGGCCCACAAAGGTGGCGCTAGAGACGGGGTCCGTGGGTTTGGAGCTGGCCGACACTCCCTGGGGTCCAGTCCCCCCTCCCCCCCGTCAGAGCTGAGCTAAGGGGCCGTGTCCAGGTCGTGGGTGCGGGCTGCCCAGTGGTACCTGGAGACGCCAGGTAACCCAGGCTGGATGAGTTCGGACAGACGTGAGACAGAAGACAGGGTGGGCCCGCGGACAAGCGGCCCCCTTCCTCTCCCCGAGTGGCGGTCGCCTCCTTTCCCCACAGCGTCTGGGGGCCTGGGACGGGGTGGAGCGCACTTTCTGCTGATGGTGCGGCCAGCTGGCGCCCTCAGACTGATGTGTTTTCTGCTCTGCTACCCTTGCGAATCAAATCCACAGCAAGGTATCATTTCAAACCTGTCAGTGTGGCTATTATCAAAAAGATAAAAAAAGGAAAAGTGGCCCTGGCTGGTGTGGCTCAGTGGATTGAGTGCCAGCCTGTGAGCCAAAGGGTCACCGGTTTGATTCCCAGTCAGGGCACAAGCCTGGGTTGTGGGCCAGGTCCCTAGTAGGGGGCACGTGAGAGGCAACCACACATTGAAAAATTAAAAGTAGAACCGCCTTACGACCCAGCAATTCCTCTTCCATTGGAAAAAAAAAACCCATTTAACTAAAAAAGGCAGGAACACCCCATGTGCACTGTAGCATTAGTTACCGCTGGCAGGACACGGGACCGCCCCAGCGTGCATCCGCGGGCGAGTGGATCAGAGGTGCCGTCTGCAGGGCGTGCAGACACACAGTGGGGCAGCGCTCCGCCACCCACGGAAAGGAACCCTGCTGTGTGCAGCGACAGGGGCGGAACGCGACGGCATCTGCTAAGTGCGGTCAGTCACACAAATGCCGCAGGACCCTATCTGTGAAATCTAAAAAGCCCCAAACCAACCAATCAAAACAGGAAACTAACTCACAGACACGGAGAACAGGTTCGTGGTTGCCAGAGGCGGGGGCGGGGGTGGGCAAAGTGGGGGAGGAGGGGCCAACGGCACACACGGCCGGCATCAGAGACGCTGGCAGGGGGGTGTGGCCCGGCGACCGCGTTGGAAAGCTGCCAGGTGAGGAGATCTCGAAAGTTCTCACCGAGAGGGAAGAGGAAAGAACTGAAAGTGTGTGCGGTGATGCATGCGAACTAGATTTGTTTCTGTGGTCAGTGTGTGGCACAAACCAGTCTCAGGTCATCATGTCGTGCCTGCGAAGCTAATCGATTGTTTTTGGCCGATTATACCTGGATTTAAAACACCTGCCTTTCAGGTAGAGTCCCGCAGGACGTCGGCGCAAGCCCCACTAGCTGTGCAAACTGGGGGTTGGTGGGCTGGTGCCTCGGGGGCGACCACAGAACCTGGAGCCTGGGCAGCGTGGACAAGCCCCAGCGGGGGCCCCGGGGGCTGGCTTTTGTGTGCAGCCAGCCAGTGGGGGCGGGTGGGGAGGGCGCCCGCCAGTCTCGCAGGAGGATGGCAGCCGGCAGGAAGGTGTGCGCGGGTTAGAGACCGGACCTTCAGACATCGGTGGGCCAGGCCGCGCCAGGGCGGGACTGGGGGATGGGAGTCCCGTCTGCCCTGTCCCCGGGTCCTGGTGACGCTGGCCCAGTGCGGCCCAGTCCTGTGGGGCTGGGGACTCAAGCCCCTCGGCATTCAGGGCCAGGTGTCTTGGGGCCCAGCCCTTTGTGGGAGCCTGAGAAGTTGGGGTGCTAGACTGCAGCCCAAGCCTTTCCCTCCTTTGGGAGCAGCAGGGAGCGGGGTTCCCTCCTGATGGTGTGGGGGTGCAACTATGGGGAGGGCGTCCTTTCCAACGGACCCTGGAGCGGGAGCCACCCAACCGGCTCCGGGGCCCTCTCAGAGCCAGGGCCCTGGTGGCCGGGCGGTGGGTGCGCTCCTGGGACACAGACGCTCCAGAGCCCACGACGGTGTCCTCTGGGTCTGGGGAGTCGCTCGGTCTCCCACCGCAAAGTGTGCAGGCTCTGTTCCGCCCCCATCGACAACGAAGGACGAACAGGTGGAGTCGTTCTCGCACCGTGACGCCGAAGCACGTCTGCTCTTGCCCACGCTGCGCGGCGGGATAGACGCGCAAGGGGGCGCGCGGCCTGGGGACCGAGGGGGCAGGCGGCGGGGGGCCTAGTCTGGGCGTGGCCCGCGGGGCCGTCTGGCCGGGCTGCGGCCCCAGTCTCATCGCGGGGACATGCGCGTGCCCCACCTGTTCCGATCTTGCGAGATTCTCCCGGAAAACCGTTATTAGTTAGTGTCACGTGGAATATTTGTGTCGCTCCTCTTTCTCAAACTGGTTCAGAATAAATGACTGCGCACGGGTGGTCCCAGCCCCCGATCGTGAGCCCTGTAGCGGGCTTCATTGTTAAAGAGGAAATGTCTGTCATCATCCCTCCTCTTCCAACCGCACGTTTCCGTGCACGGTAAACCGTCCACCAGGGCTCCCGCGGCGACGGGAGGGGCGGCGGACTCTGCGAGCAGGGAAAGCGGCTCCCCCGCGCCCCCTGCTGGCCGTGCGGGGGCGTCAGCGAGGCCGCCGGCTGCCTGCCCGCCTGCCCGCCTGCCCGCCCCGGGCTGCACGGTCTCCGAGGGGCTTTTCATAAAAGGCGTCACCGGAGCGACGACGAAGACGCTGGTGTTTTTCTGCAAAAAGCTCCCGCAACCCCTACCCCCAGGGGGCTCCCCCGTATGAAGACCGAGCAGCAGGCACAAACTCTTGCGGCGAGAGCTGGGAGACGCCAGAAGTTCCAGGAACAGCAGGAACCCCCCGGGCCAGGACGCGAACCTTGGCCACCGGCTCTCCTTTTCTCTCTTCCCTGTCGACAGAGCAGCGTGGCGCTCGGTGGCGCCGCCTGCGTGCGGCCGGGCTCGCACAGGCACACGAAGGGCTGAACCGCGCGGTGCGGACGGCCGCTCTGCTGCGCGGTTGGGACGTGGTTGGTCGCCTCAAGCGCGGTGCCGAGGACGCACCGCCGGGGCTGCCGGGCGGCGCGGGACGTCGTCTGTGAAATGCGTGAAGGAGGCAGCAGAGACTCAGGCATGCGGGAAGGGGCCCCGTGGAAGGACGGGCCGGGGGGCGGGGCCGGAGCGACGGGTGCTCTCCGGTTGCGGAGCTGTAGTGTGCGGGTCAGAGCAGGGGCTCTGGGGGCCGCGGCCCCCCGCCCCCCCTTCCCCCCGCGGAATCTAAACTGCGCAGAAGCCCGGTGCGCATCTCGTTCCGGAGCGTCGGGATTCCTCCCGAGTTTTGCACAGTTGAGACGAATGAGGGCTTTTTGTGCAATTTAATCCACGCAGTGAGAACTGGGTGAGCCTGTGCGGCCCCCCCCCCCCCCACATCACCGAGGGTCCCCAGGGTGGGGGTTGGTGATACTCCTGCTCAGGAAGCTGCGGGCGACACCCAACGAGCCTGCGGTCCCGACCTGTGAGCTGCTGCGGCAGCTGCTACGCAGGCCCGGGCTGGGGCGGTGGGTGTGAGTGTGGCTGTGGCGGTGGCTGTGGGCGTGGCTGCGGAGGCTGCGGATCCGGCCGCTCGCGTCCTCTGTGCTGTGAGGATGCAATCCGCTGGCTTCTACTGCCGAGCGGACCCATCCTTCCGGCCCCTGGGAGCCTCGGGTTACCCTGGCTGGGGGGCCTGCTCTGAGCTCCGAGGCCCTTTCCCCGCTGACCTCAGCCTCCCCCGCCCCCGCCCCCCGCAGAGGCCGACCCTGTGACGTCCAGACTCTGCTCTGGCCGCCCGCACCAGAGGCGGCGGTCACAGCCAGGGAGTTGCTCTCGGTGGAATGACCTGGAATGTCACCTGTCCGGCTGTTCACGTCCCCTCCCTTTTCACATGCTGCTCCGTGACCAGCGCCCGTGTGTCAGTGGATTCATTTCAGTAGCAGAGTGAACCTAGCGAATTTCTACTGGTTTCTTCCACGGAACTGGACCCAGGCTCCCTGGGGCGGGGGCCCGGGGTGGGGCTGGCGTCCTCTCCGCTGTGTCCCCGCCCGGGGCAGCGAGGCGGTCAGGGAGAGAGAGGGCTGCGGGGTGAGGAGCCCTCTCCAGTTTGGCCCCATCTCGATCTGAAACCTAGAACCTCCTCGTGGTTTTGAAGTCACGGCGTTCTCCCAGCCCCCCTATTCCCTGCACCCACACGATGGGTGAGACTTCTGCGGGTCCCAGGAGCTGGCGCCCCCCCCGCCGCCCCCCCCCCCCCAGTCCCACAGCCCGGCAGCACTCTCGTGCACCTTCCTGCAGGGTCAGGCTGAATGTCCTGCAAATTGCTCAGAAAAGTAAGTTGCAGCTGTTTGCTGACAAAGTGAGAATCGGGGTGGAAAAGATACACTGTATGTAACCCGCGCGTGGGAGGAACAGGCTCTCCGCCCTGCCGGCCTGCGGGCGGGTCGGTGTCTCACTGGTCGGAAGAGCGCCCTCACACCCTGCTCCCGTGCAGCTCCGGGCCCTGGCGGGGGCAGGGAGCAGAGGGTGTCTGGGAAGTCTCACTTTCGGGGGGACACGGCTGCTCGGCGTCAGCTGCCGCCCAGGGGACCCTGAAGGGACTTCACACAGACCGCGGGTGTGAACGCGCGCGGCCTGGGCCCCAGGGCAGCATCTGGAAGCCTTGGCCTTGCGGCGCCGACCGACAGGACTCAGGCTGCTCCTCCCAAACAGGCTGGGCGTCTGGGGCCGTGCGGGGGCCGCACACCGGGGGCCGCACACCGGGGGCCCACGGAGACCAGGGCCCTGCCCGGGGCGCTGTCGGGAGTGGAGAGGGTGAAGTGGGCGAGAACGTGCAGGCGCTCCCTGGCTCTCGGTCACGGCGGGAGTCGCCGTGGGTGGTCTCGTGCCCCACCGTGGTCTCGAGTGTGCGCCACAGGGACTCTCACTGATCCTCAGGGTTGTGTGCTTCCTGCAGCAGCTGCTGGGTTTCGTTTCAGCTGCTCTTTGAACCGAAAGGAGGAACGTAGTGGTTTAAAGCAGGCCGATTGCGTTTCAAATGCGCGGGAACTCGGGGTCTCTGGCAGGCTCGCGGGGAAGGGTCCCGAGGAAACCAGAGTAGGAAAACAGGGAGGGGCTGCCCCCCGCCCCCCCCCCCCCCCAGTAAAACCCCTGTCTTCCCGGTCCAAACGCGGTTCCCCAGAGCTGAGAGCGGGCACCCAGGGGAGCTCCCCCGTGACGAGCAGGCCCCGAGGAAGCCTGAGCACAGTGCCAAGGGCAGACGGGCCCGGGGAGGGAGGGAGAGAGAGCAAGGTCAGGGCCGCAGCGGGGAAAGGCGGGCGGTTGCCTTCAAGGCCTCGGCTTTGTTCGGCCGTCCTCCGGAATTTTCCTTAATTTTTCTGGCCCTTTAGACAGGAACCCTTTCTTCCTTTCCTCTAGTCTGGTGCTAACCCTATTTACTTCTGTAGTGATAGATTTCAGCTAGGGCATTTTTGTTTTGTTTCTCAGATTTCCATGTGTCTTTCTTCCTTCACACATTTCGGTTCCCTGAAGAAACTCGGCGTCTCGCCATCTGAGGTTCTCAGGTCTCGGTCGCACTTACTTTAAACACGTACTGAGCTGTGGGGCCGTGAGACGTGCTGGGCCGTGCGGCCGTGAGACGTGCTGGGCCGTGGGGCCGTGAGACGTGCTGAGCCGTGGGGCTGTGTCCGCTGGTTGTTTCCTTCCCCTTCTCTCTGTTCACAGTCACGCGGCTCCGTCGCTCCGCACGCCCGGGACTCTCTGACTGGGCTCAGGGTCACTCACGAAAGGTCACAGCGGCTCTGCAGGCTGTCGTCTTCCTCCCGGGGCGGGGGGGGGGGGGGGGTCCTGCCCTCCCAGTGGGTCGCGGGTGCCTTGGGAATAGGCCGACCTGGCCCAGCCTCTGGAGGGTCTGGTGGGATGTTCTGGTCACCCTCAGCCCCAGGGTGGGGCCTCTCGGGGGTCTTCCCGCACCGACAAGGCCCTGCTCAGCTTTGGGGGCCCCGGGCTCCCCGTGTACCCTTCGGCCTCTTCTCTGTGCAGCTGAGAAAGTGGAGGAGAGAGTGGCCGAGACGTGAGGGTCACCCCGGCGCCTCGCCACTCGCTGCAGGCCCTGACCCCCCGCATCCCGGCCACCTGGACTGACCCCGTACGGTCTCCGGTGGCCGCTTTCAACAACAGTCCGCTTTGCCCAGTAGGAAGGGCAGTCGGTGGTGGGATGGATGCCACCAGAGCTGGAAGGTGACATGTCACCGTTGGGCCTTGCGCTTTCCAGGGTGGGTGGTGGGCGGGCACCGGTCCGCGGTCCTGGTCACTCACCACGGAAAACACGCCTCCCAGCCCCGGGGAGCGCCCGGGGGCCTCTCAGCAGCCGAGATGCAGGAGGAAGACCCCTCGTCCTCCCCTCCTGATGGGGGCACCAGGAGCGCCCAGGGCAGCAGCGCCTTCTGACCTGCCCCTCCCCCCTTCCCTCCCCAGAGTCGTTGGGGGGCCCAGCAGTCCTGGGGCGGGTCTTCAGGTCTCCCCTCAAACGCCCTTCGTGGGGGTTGGGGCCTCAGCCTCAGTGTCCTGGGCAATGGTCCCCAGACGACGGCGGAGACGGGGCCAGTCCCAGTCTGAGCCCCCCTGCACCTGACGCAGAGCCATCCTGTCTGCCCCGGGGGGGGGGGGGGGATGGAAGGAGGCCCACGTGGTTTTGTGCAATTAGTTTTCCCTGCGAGATCCCTCAGCCCCTGTTCCCGGGCCT
Source organism: Phyllostomus discolor (assembly GCF_004126475.2). Classification (NCBI taxonomy): domain Eukaryota; kingdom Metazoa; phylum Chordata; class Mammalia; order Chiroptera; family Phyllostomidae; genus Phyllostomus; species Phyllostomus discolor. Next base: position 1,003,014 of record NC_040904.2, on the reverse strand, counting down.
CAGGCTCGGCCACTCGCTCGAGAATGGCCGCTCCGTGACATCACAAGATTAAACTCTAATGTTCCTACCGCGGGGACACGCTCCGTGATGCGGCCGACGGACCGGCCCTCCGGAACCCAGACGCGTGAGGGGGGTGGTCACCCTGGTGCACGTCACTCGCTCGGGAAGGTACCGGTGGGTGGGGAGGGCTGGGCCCTTCTGGAGGAGGCGCGTCCCCCGCATCCTTTCCCCTCCCGGGCGCCAGGCCGGTGTCCAGGGCGCGAGGCGCCCTGGCGCTGCAGCCGTGGACACCGGGCGGCTGGAAAAGGAAGCGCGTTTTCCAGCGCGGTTCACCCGACCCGGCGGAGCGCGCCCGCGGAAACGGGAAGTGCGCTCTGTGCGCGTGAGCGGGGGCTCGTCGTGTGTGCGGGGCGCCGCCGCACCCGAGGGCTCGGCGCTCCTGGGCGAGTCTCCGAGGGTGTGTCGGGGGGGGGCAGCTGTGAGTCGGGCGCCCGCGGAGCAGGCGCCCCCCAGCGCGGTGGGCCCGCAGGGGGCCGGGGCCGAGAAAGGGCGCCGTGGCCCCTCCCACCGTCTGCCGGCGCGCACGTGGGCCGGGCCTCGCAGCTCTTCCCATCTCCTGACCTTGACGGGGCGTCCACCGCTCGGCGGGCCCCCCACCCGGAGACCGCCCGACTTCCCTACGCAGAGCTGCGCGGGCTCCGCTGCTCCGCAGGCCTGCAGCGCCGCCGGACGTGCAGGGCGTCCCCTCGGGGCTCGGCTGCACCGACCGCCCTGGCGGAGACGCGCAAGGCGCCTGGGGAGCGTCTGCGCCCTGAGGCCCCGGGTGCAGACGTGCCGGCCCTGCGGGTGGGAGCCGCTGGAACCCCCTGCACGTTTCCAGGGCGATGCCCACCCTATGCTCGGGCCCAGCGGGGCCATCGCTGCGGCTGCGCCAGGCCGGGAGACGGTCATGCTGCCACCCGTCCTCGGGGCAGGGCAGGGTAACTAGAGCGGGGCGCGCGCGCTCCTCTGCCGTTTCTCCAGCCGTCCACTTGCAGTCGCTGCTGAGTCGGGCTGAGGGCCCTGTGACCAGCGTGCAGAGGGGACAGGGAGGTTCCGCTAGGCGGCAGCGGGGGAGCAGGGCGGGCGGGCGGCCCCGGGAGGGAGGTGCCGGGTCTTCGGAGACTGGAATCTGGAACAGCGGTGGGGGTGGGGGCACTTGATGAAGAGCTTGTCAAATAATCAGTGAGAAAGACCCGAATCCCGCAGTGTTCCCAACGGTGTTTAGCCTGATTAACATGCTAAAGGGATACGGTTGGTTTGGACTGTGGTGTGTGAGTGTGTGTGTGAATGTGAATCTGCATTTGTGAGTGTGTCTGGGTTTGTGTGTGAGTGTGAGCGTGTGTTGGTGTCTGTGTCTCTGTGTCTGTGTGTGTGTCTGTGTATGAGTGTCCCTGTGAGTCTGTGTGTGAGCGTGTCTGTGAATGAGTGTGTCCGTGTCTGTGTGAGTGTGTCTCTGTAAGTGTGAGTGTGTGTGTCTGTGTGTGCGTGCCTCACCTTGAGGGCAGATGGCTCTCTAACTGCTTCCTCCGTGGCCCTCAGCTGGGGGCAGCTGGCCCCCAGGGGACATTTGGTGAAACTGGAGACTGTTGGTTGTCACAGCAGGGGACGTGCTCTCGGCAGGTGGGGGGCGGGCTGTGGCTCCAGTCCCCGCCCAGCCCCCCACGGCCACACAACGAGCGCCTTCCCATCTTACAGTGTCCGTCAGGCCAAGGTCACCCTCACTGCTCCCCACGAGGCTCCTGCTCTGCCCCCTCCTACCCCCCCCCCCGGGGAATGCAGGTCAGCGAGGGCCCTGCTGAGCTTGGGGACGCGGTGGCGAGACACGGGGTCCAGCAGCCTGGTGCCCTGCTGCAGGCCTTGGGAATGTCGGGGCGCTGGCAGCCCCCGGTGGCTCGGCCCCTGCGGCCGGTAGACCCCCCGACCGTCGCTCCCTCCCTCCCTCCTGCCGAGACCTCCCCTCTCCGCTCGCCCTGTGCCAGATGCGGGAGGTGACAGCCTCCCCCTCACGGTCACAAACGCCGTCCCAAGGACGCGTCAGCGCAGCAGACCTCACTGCCGGAGTGTTCCCCTTTCCCACGGTCGCGGAAGAACGGACACAGGCGTTCGGTTTCTTCGCCACGCCTGCCTGTGGCCGGCCAGGTTCACCCTTTCCCACGAGGTCCAGCTCCCCGGTGAGCTCCGGTCCCCTGGACGTGGCCAAGGACAGCGGCCCGCTCGGCTCCCCTGTGGCCGGCCTGTCCCTGGTCTCGCTTTAACTCTCCCAGACGCGAGACAGAGGCCGGGACGGTCGGCTTCCTTCCTTCCTCCCTCCCTTCCTCCCTCCCTCCCTCCTTCCCTCCCAGGCCGGCCCCTGGGCTGACTGGCAGCAGGACTTGGAGAGCTGGGCCCCACGCAGGTGCCGCCGGGGCCGCACTCGCCCCCGCTCCTCCGGAAGCCGCCCTGGCCCTCCCTGAGGCTAGCCGGGACTCTCTCCCCGTCCCCTGTTCCCCTTTGCCTGCAGAGCAGTTGAGCCCCGGGCTCCTGGCTCTGCTGAGCCTCCTGGAGGTTCCGAGGCAGAGGCAGCTGAGAACACGCGTGTTTGAAGCCTTTCGTTTTAAAACTAACAATCGCTTACGGTCACCCCAAGGTTGGTGGCGATATTTGGGGTCCGTTTCCTGGGACCCCCTCACGGCCAAGGCCCTTTCGCCACGGGAGCATCAGATGGTTATTATTATGTTTGCACACAGACTCTCCAAACATCCCCCGAACGAGCAAAAGAGCAAAAACATTCCCTGACCCTGCTGAAAAGGTTACTTTCCCCCCACGAGGCCTGTTGAAGGAACCGCAGCAGAGTGGGGGCAGAGCAGGATGCCCATCGCCGCCGTGTGGGCGGGAGGCCGGGCTCCGCGCTGGCTGGACGAGCTGCGTGGTGCTGGGCGAGCGCCGTGGCTCCGTGTGCCGTGGCTCCGTGTGCTGTGGCTCTGTGTGCTGTGTGTCACCATCTGCATGAGGCATGAGGGGCGGGGCCTGTCCCACATGGTTTTGGGGGAGAAATGAGCCTACGAGGCCCTTAACCAGTGACAAGTGCATCGTGGTCAGGGCCACACGGTCCGAGCTCCTGACCCCCGAGTCGGTGGGGAATGGAACAGGACGATCAGGGGAGAACGGGAAGGGGGGAGGGGCACCACACTCGTCCCCGGACCTGCCCTTCTTCACGCTTCTTTGAAGGACCGAGGGCACCTGGGTCAGTGCAGGGGGGGCCCCCCCAGGACTCCCTGTCGACTCTGACGGGGAGAAACTTTCCATCTCACACTTGGGGGACGTCACTCATGCCACGCGCCTGGGTGGCCGGGGCACCTGGCCGCACCGTGAGCTGCCGGGGGTGGGGAGGGCGGGTCCCCCAGTCTCCGTCCCCACAGTCTCCGCCCGTCCCCACAGAGAGCCCGAGGCAGGCCCTGCGCCGGGTGCCGGCAAGGGGGCTGCGGTTGCTCCGAACGCAGTCATTCCAATTCCTGCACCCGGAGGAGGTGTGTTTTGCCCTGGGGACGCCCCCGTATTTAAATGGATTGTTTCTAATCCATCCCAGACTATTTTCCTGGGAGGTCTTGGCCTTGAAACTACTCTCTCCGTCGCTCTGTCTCCTCCAGGGGTGTCCAGGCCCAGCTGCCGGCCCAGCGCCGGGCAGGGGTTGATCCCAAAGTCACGTCCTCTCGGAGCCTCTGCCAAATGAGACCCACGGCAGAGACAGCTTGGGGATGGTCACGGAGCAGAAGTGCCCCAGCAAGGGCCCTGCCTGCGCCGCCCCTCGTGCCTGTCCCCAGCAGACGCCCTGCCGGCGGCGCCTGGCTCTGTCCCGCCGTCCTCCTCAGCCTGGGCCGAGGCCCGCCGGGCACAGCTGGGCGGGGCGCCGAGCCCTCACCGCGGGCTGCCTCAGCCTCTGCCAGCAGCCGAGGGGGCCGGTGGCTGGCGCAGCGCGTGGCAGATGCAGAACCGCCAGGCGGGCGGGAAGCAAGACGTTCCGCGGGCTTCGCAGGGCGCCCCGGGACAGTGAAGGGCAGCCAAGTCACAAGGGGCGCCTGCCGGTCTGGGCCGCCCGTCGGTCTGCGGGGGGGGGGGGGGGGTTGGGGTTTGTTCACCTGATGTTCTCATCCAGTAGGAGGGGCGCCGGGAGCGGACCTGGCCTGTCACTCAGCCCAGGGTGAGTCTGTGTCGCAGAAAAGCAGAGCAGGGGGGGCAAAGTCGGCGCCTGAACCTGGGGCTGGAGCGGGGCGTGGCGGGGGGTGGGGGGTCCGTCCGGGCTTCCTGCGCGCGCTGAGGCTCTCCCCAGCGTCCTCTGGGGCGGGTGAACTCCAGGATTCCCGTCCTTTCCTGAGCCGGCGGCCGCACCTCTTGGTGCGCCCACACTGGCCGGTCTCCTCCACGGTGGTCGGGGGCTGCACACCCCGCCCTGGCCTCCTGGTGCCCACGTCCCTCCCACATCGAGCCCTGACCTTGACCCTAGACCCTTATCTGTGATGGCATAAGGGGTCACTGTGACCCTGGGGCAGCGCCATCCAGACCCCGAAGCTAAGCCACTGGCCCAGCCTCAGCCCCGAGATTCACTTAACCCCGGGGAAGGAAGCTGCTCCCTAAACGCCAGCCCCGGGGCGGGGGCCTTGGGGCGAGGCTCCGGGCTCCGGGTTCCGTACCAGAGAGCCCTGGGGCCGGGGCTGGGCCGGGGCCTGGGGAAGTGGAGCCCAGGGGAGGAGAGAGGAAGGCCGGCGGGGCCGGCGTAGATCTGAAGACCGGCAGGGGGATCCGGTGCACAACCTGGGAGGCCCCGCCCCGCCCCCCGGACTCCCCAGCAGACATGCGCACAGCCGGGCGGTCTGCGCCCGGGGTCCCTCGGGCGGGTCCGATGAGAACGGGTTTCCCTCCCTGTGCTCAACACCGTGCGGACTCTCGCGCAGGCGCCCCCCCCCCCACGCCCCCCGGCTCCGCGGAGCCCTCATCCCGGTGCTCCCCGGTGGCCCCGCTGCTGCTCCGAGGGCCCTGCGCTCAGCCCCCGGCCCCGCCCCGCCTTTCCCAGTCTCCAAGGGGCAGGGCTTTCCCGGCGGGTCTGTGTGCGCCTCCGCGGCCCCGCCCTCGTGAACCTGAACCTGCCGTGGTCTCTGTCTCCACGTTCACGTTTCACCTCGTGCGGTGCCCGGCGAGAGCGAGGCTCCGTGTGTCTGTGAAACGAGAAAGTTCTTCCTCGTCTCCAGGAACGCTGCCATCAGAACCGGCCTAACTAAGAACAACGAGGTTCGCTTGGCCGCTTCCTCTGAAACTCGAGAGTCCTTCCGAGGGGCCGGGAGGGCCGGCGAGATTAAAACCCACCACGTGCCCGGCACTGTGCAAAGGGCTTTACACACAGAATCTCCTTGCATCCTACAGTTAACACGGGGGATGCTTTGCGCCTCGGCACGAACGAGGAAACAGCAAGTCCGAGCGGATTGCCGGGCCGCCCAAGCTGGGAAGGGCTGTCCAGCCCGGCGCTGGGCGCCCCGCCTGCCCGGCCCTCCAGGGCCAGAGCTGCCGGAGCCCGGCCTGGGCGCCCCACGAGGCGTGGGCGGCTGCTCGTTTCCCACTCCTCTAAGAGCTGGTTTTAAGCTTGAGGAACCTCCGGTCTGTGTGCATTTGGAAAGATGAAGGCATCCACTGGAATTTATGCCCGAAACCCACCAAGCTGGAACAATCGCTACATGAAATTCTTTTTCCCCCCGTTTTATTTCTTCTTGTATTTTATTGTTCTCTCAGCCAAGTGAAAGCAGAGTAAAAGGCAGAACTCACAGTAGGCCATTCTACTGGAGACAGCGATTCATCTTCATTAGTGTTTCAGTGTTTAGTATGCAAATTCGTCTCTCCCTTAGTTACATCAGAGGCAAATCACCGTTCACCCGCGCGGAGGGAAGGGTGTTGGGGGGCCGAGCCGCATGTTCAAAACCACCCCGGCCCTCTCCGGTTGGAGTGGGGGCCGCCCGCCGGAGTGGAGCGCGGCCGCAGCTGAAGGACGTTTCCAGGCTTTTCCCGAGGCTGGGGGCCGCGCCTGGCCCCGTTGCCCTCACCCCTCCCACTGTGGTATTTCTGGGGTCGGGAAGCAACCTCCGGTTGAGGCAGGGGTCCAAAGCTTTGAAATTCCCTCACTTCCCCCAGCCATTTGGTTCTGACCCGTAACGATGGGCTCTCAGAGCCGAGCGAACCGGGGACCCCCGTTGGGACCTTCAGGAGCTTCTCCGAGCCTCTCGGCCTCCTCTCCCCGCGGGGAAGGGGCTGGACCCCCACAGTGTCTCCTGCTCGGACGACGGTACAGCCCGGTCGCCCTCCAGCTCCCTGTCTGTCAAATGTCGTCACCCTGACGACCGCTGTCCTTCTGTCTGGGCACGTGTGGCCCACGGTCCCCAGGGAGCGCGAGGGTAGTTTGGAAAGTCGTCCGATCGCCTGACGCTTCTCTGGCCCTGAGAGCTGTGGGGGGGGGGGCATTTGGGGTGTCGACGCCCCCCGGTGTGGGGTCCTTTGTGGCGGCCGTGCTAGGAAACGGGTAGAACCAGCATGGGCTGTGGGCGTTTGCTTACCACAGGGGCTTGGAGGTATGCACGGAATCCAGTCCTTGTTGTCTTTACCGATGGACTGACTTACATAACGCAGGACTGAATTTCATACGAAACCAGTGAGGGCTGCTGGATTGGAGAAAGGCCACAATGAAAACTTGTACATAAGTTATATAAAATGAAATAAAAGTCCAAGTCTCTGCAAATGACCACCATTACTCGAAGGAAAGCAATTCACCCCCAAAGCAGATGACTCCGGACCTGGCATTCCCTGGGAAGCGGTGTCAGCGGGCTACACCCGCCCCCGGGAACTTCCCCGGGTCTCCTCATCCCCGGCATTGTGGGGTGGGGGTGGCCGAGCCTTTGGCGTCATTTAAGTGTTTCTCAGTTCCTCCCTCCCGCTGCCGCTGGCCCACCGAGGGGACTGTGGCCCCAGCGTTGGTTCGGAACACTCCTGTCGCCTCGGGGCTCCCGGAAGCCACCTGGGGAGCTGGGTGGGTCCCCGCCTCCCCGGGCACCGCCTCTGGAACTCGCCCAGCACCAGGGCGCCCTCGCTGTTCAGGACGGGCGCTCACAGGGCGTCTCCCTCTGCCCAGTGCTTTGGATGGTGTTCGGGTACCACTTGTGAGACGCTGATGCCTAATCTCAGGGCGCCTTCACCGGCCTTGGAAGGGCGGTCTGAGTGTGCGTGGCCCTGGGGTGGGCCACCCAGTTCCGGGGACCCCGCTGGGGTGAACAAGAGAACCTGGTCTCCTCTGGAGTCCACTCGTCACCCGGCCGACAGCCGCCCGAGTGTGGTCTGTGCCCCAATCCTGGGGACCGGGGAGGAGCCCAGGGAGGGCACGCCCTGACCCCGGGCCACGGGCCGCTTTCGGAGGCCAGGTTTGGGATCGCAATCCGTTACGCATTGCGGTTTATTTCCCACCTGTGCGACAGTGCCAGCTGTGTTTACCTTTCTCAGTTCCCTGAGAAAGGGGCGCTGGTCCAGAAAGGACATTGGTCTCGTGTCTGGAAATCCCCCCAATCTGGGGAAGCTTCAGACCAGTGGTAGCAGGACGCTGGCTCTCACGACTGGGTTTGTTCCAGGTGGTCTCTGCCCGGCCTGCAGCCAGTGCCCGAGGGCGAGACCAAAGCCCCTCCGGCCCTGGACTCAGACCCTAGAATTCCTTGGGGCAGGTGGCCTGCCTCGGGGTCTCACCCTGGAGCACAGGTCAGCTGCCACAAAGGGGACACAGCCAGACCACGCCTCACGTGTGTGGGCAGGTGGCCCGGAGGACAGAGCCAGAGTGGGGGCCTCTGAGTGGCCTGTCGCTGGGGTCCCTGTGGGCTAAGGGTTCCGGGCGGCGTGGGAGACTCGGTCTGCCGGCGGGAGGCCGGCACTGCTGGGCTCCTTCTGGCCGTGGTGGGCCCGGCCCGGCCGCTGGGGACCACCCTCGGAGCTCTGCGGGTGGGGATGGACTACACAGGAACTGAACGTTAATTGGATAAAAAATTCGCCTTGGTTCGTGGCCGTGCGGATCTGTAGGAGGAACATTGAGAACACCCTTCGCTTGGGCCTTGGAGGTCGAACCGCGAGGTGGCGGACGTGACTCTGAGTGACTCCCTGAGGATGGGACGAGTGTGTTTCGGAGAGAGGGGTGCAGCGCTCCAGCTGGGCAGACACAGGGGGGTGGGCCCCCGAGGCCGGCTTGGGCCTGCAGGGAGGGGCACGGAGAAAGCAGGCGTGGTCCCTCCTGGGGCCGCTGTGGCCAATGGCTGTGGGTGGGGAGCTTTAACATGGGGAGATGCATTTGCTAACAGCCCGGGAGGCCGGGGTCCCGTCTCAGGGGCCAGTGCCCGAGCCCGAGGCCATGGGGGCGTCACTCCGGGCGCCTCCTGTCTGCCCCTCTCTGGTGAGGACACGCGAGGTGGGCGTCCGAGCCCACGTGGGCCCCCAGGGGCCACCCCTGCCGAGGCCCTTCCTCCAGTCACATCTGCGGAGGACTTTCCTGGTACGGTCACAGAGCAGGCTCCAGGGACGGAGCCCCGGTCTCTCTGGGGACCGCCATTCCGTCTCCCAGAATCTGGGTCACAGAGGTGAGTCCCTGAGGTCCCTGTGCCTGGAACAGGAGACGGCGAGGTCACGGCCTTCACTGCCCTGTGACCCGGGAGGCGGAGCCCGTGGGGCCCAGCCCGGCCGGGGGCGGCCACATCGGACTCGCTCCGGAGCCGGCTGCTGTGCGCGTTTAAACAGAGGGAGAGATCTTTCCCGAGTTCGGTTTCCTCCGGAGGGAGCAGCAAGCTACTTGTTCGGAATCATGATCACGCGCAGCGGCGGAGCCAGGCGGCGGGCGCCGGATCGCGGGGGCGGCCCCGTGGGGGGGGGGGGTCCCACTGTGTGGGTCCCAGCTGCCGGCGCCAGTGAGAAGGAAGGGCAGTTGGACTGGATGCGCGAGAAGAAGGTGAGGCGTGGCCAGGGAGACCGGAACAGAGCTTTGCAGGCGGGGCGAGCGCGTCCGCGCTTCTCCTGGGGATGCGCTTCTGATTCCAGAAACAGCGGCTGCCCCCCTGCCCCCCCCCCAACGCTGGTCTCTGTCACCTCCGTGGCCCCGCCTCCTCGGGAATGGTCTTGATCGTCTGTCAGTCGAAGGTCTTCTTCGAATCCCGGGAGCGGCACCACTGGCAGCGTCCGTGTGCGCAGGAGGTCGGCAGGGCGGGGCGGGGGTGCGGGCGGCGCCTGCCGTGGGCGTGTCCTCGGGCGCACGGGTGAAAAGGCGCCCCCGTGCGTCCTCACGCCCTTCGCACACTCCCGACTGCACGATCCCCTCATGCGGGCTGGGAGGAGAAGGCCCTGCTGCAAATACACGTGGAGAGGATTGCGTGTTCATCCTGTTATTCGGTTTCCACGTTTCTCTCGGGTGTGCCTGTGCGTGTGACGTGTATGTTTACCTGAGTGGCCACGCGGCCCTTTGAGACGAGGCGGGCGCGGTCACCTCTGTCCCTGGGTGGGGAAGCCGAGACCCCGGAGGCTGGGGTGTGGGCGAAGTGGCTCCTCACTGGCAGAAGCTGGACCAGAGCCCAGTTCAAAGGCTTAGCACTGCGCACACCCACGTGACAGACCCAGCTCACACGTGCTCACACATGTGTGCACACATTCATCAGACACAGGCGCACACCCCTCCCTTGCACTTGTACTGGAACGCCTGGCCTGGAACGCACAGCTGGGCCTGGTGAGCACACCGTGTCATTGCCACGTGTCATCGTCATGTGTCGTCATGGAGACATGATCCTCACCCCCGACCCGACAAGCTGTCTGGCGGCACTGGGCCGGGACGAAGCAGAGGGTCCTGTCTTCCTGCAGGCTGGTGCCCCTCGGGGAGGGTTCCAGACCCGGTCACCCGGGAGGCTCCCCGCACACTGGGGGTCCCCGCCCACCCCAGGCCTCTGGAGTGGGCTGCCATCCGGGTCTTGCGTCCTTGCTCTCCGGTCACCCCATGTCCTTCTTCCCTCCCCCTCTGGTCCCTGTTGTCCACGCTGCCCATTGGCAGCGCCCGCCGGGTTGCCGTGGCAGTGGCCCCCGGCACCTGGCCCCTGGCTGTGGGCGTCCACCCTGTGACGGCTCCACCCCCTCCTGCTCCCGGTGACGCGAGGGGTGCTGTGGTCTGCCCCGGGAGAGCACTGGGTGGGGGGACCCTGCGACCACCGGCAGCCCGGGCGGCGTCTGGCTTCTCAGCCGGCCTCCCAGGTGCACTCACCCCACGGGCGGGGCACGGGTGGGGCCGGGTGCACCACCGCTCAGGGCAGGAGCCTGGCCGTTGTCTGGGGACCGAGACTCTGGTCGCGTCCCTCTGGAAACTGTGTCCTTTTCATCCAAAGGTGACACATCTCCATTTGCTCCTGCGACTCAGGTCTGGGACCCGTCCTTCTGTTCCGGGAATCCTGCCCCCACCCCTCTCGCTGCGTCCGGCCCCCGTGCCACACCCGCGGGACACAGCACTGAGTTTCCTCTCTGTGCGAGCTTTAGGGGGACGAGCCTCAGACTGCACCTCGAGGCATGAGGGACCGGGCTCCCGCCGGTCAGAGGGCTCCGGGCTCCTCGCCAGTGACCGGCCCAGGCCAGGTCGTGTGCTCCAAGGACAGTCCGTGCAGGGTGCTCTGGAAACCCGTTCTCTCTGTCCTCGTGAGACACAGCTGTCTGCGGGCGCGCTGTCCCTGCGCGTGGTGCTGGGGGCTGTGGCCGGCCTCGGGGGGACGGGGGGGGCCCAAGCCCCGGGAGGCCGGGGGCAGAGGTGCAGGGACCCCGACCCGGCCAACACCTCGGCCGCCTGTCTCGGGCCTGCGGTCTCCTGGAGCTCGTGCGTGCGAGTGTGAGCGTGCCTGCGTGCTCACTGGCGGGCAAAAGCCCCCGGGGGGAAGGCAGTCGGTTCTGACCGGTGGTCCGGGTGGGAGGCCACGTGGCCAGTCCTCGTGTTGGGACCTCGAGGACGGCGACTGGAAGCTGGGGAGGGGGTGTGCGCTCCGGGAAACAGAGGCCAGTACAGTGGTTCCTAGGCGGGGCTCTGACAGCAGGCCAGGTCCCACGAAGGGGCTCGGGGCTGGGACCCCCGCTCTGCATTTCCGGTGCAGCCCCGGGAGGGGCCCCTGCTCTGGGCCTGCAGCCCCCGACCCCGGGCACTGGGGGTGCAGTCCAGGCTCCTCGACGCCCCCCAGCCAGGTGGCTCCTGGGTCAGGCGGCCGAACTCTGCACCGGTGTTCCCTCCGGGGGAAGAAAAGACTGTTTGCAGAAAGTTCAAGATGGATGTCTCCAAGGTAAGACGTGGCGGGAATGCCATTTGACCCGTGAAATGGAAATCTGAAAGGTCCTTCTGGTTTCACACCACCCTCCGCCCGTGACAGGGACAAACGCGCCACCTCCAGGGGGGAGAGAGGCTGCTAAAGGGTGACGACCCCTTCCTTCCTCGCCGGAAAATGCCGCAGGGAACGGGTGAGCGCCCACCGGTCACTGCGGGGGGAGGTCCGGCCGCCCCCCCAGGCCCAGGCTGATGGCCGTTTCAGCCCCAGGAAACACGTTGCCATCGACACTCGGAGGTGGTGCCGCCACCTGTCTGCGGGGCAGCGCCTTCCCCGAGTCCTGCTGAAAGAGTGACCCGTGAGTCCCTCCACGTGGCAGACAGCCCACCTGTCTCCTCGGGGTCACGGGGGCTCTGCCCCGGCCATGAGGGGAGACGCAGCCGCGAAGGAAGGCCTGCAACCCAGGCATGTGCCCTGACTGGGAATCGAACCTGCGACACTGTGGTTCGCAGCCCGCGCTCTATCCACTGAGCCACACCAGCCAGGGCTTTATTGCTACTTCACGTCGGACTGAGGTGTCGAGTATTTCATCAGAACGAGAAGACGACCCCAAAGCACTGTGTGGCTGACGCACTACTCCCTCGGTGTGCTTTGTGAGAAGCTGAGCTCCGACACGGAGCCGCACTTCCCCGAGAATCGAGTGTCGTGTCTTCCGTCTCGTGCCCTTGGTTCCCGTCGTCTTGACGGCGTCTTTCTGAGGTCGCTGACACCTTCACCCACGTGAAACACTGTACAAAGGGCATGGTTTCCCCTTTTTTTCCGAACCCTTTTTGGATTATTTAAAAACGTCTTTGTCCGCCGCACCACTGAGAAGCCTGCAGAACAGTGCAGTGCGTGGGAGTTTATGGTCTACTCCGTGGTTTCTCCACTGTCGGAAGACAAGGCCGCCCCGGCCGCCCCTTCTCCTCTCGGACGCTGCCGTGACGAGCGCCCCACGCGGGCCGTGGGGAGCCGTCAGTCCGTGGGTGCTTCATGAGGTCTGGTGCCAGGGGGCCCCGGGAATCCCGGCTCCTTGGCCGCGCGCTGGAAGAGACTGCTGTGCTTCGGGCGCTCACAGCCTCTCGTTTCAATTCTCCTCTTCCCCTCGAGGCCAGACCCTCGGTTGCTCGGAGTGGGCCTGCTTTGTTCAGCTTCTGCCCCTCCCCCAGCTCAGCGTTTTCAGGCTTCCAGTCGGCTTTCAAGTGGGAACCCAGGTCACTGTGGTGCTATGCTTGCACTCGAAGAGTACGTGCCTTATAGGAGAGAGGTACCCACGTTTTGTTACATGGAATTAGTCACTCAGGTCAGATAACTTGTTAAGCCAAAATTCAAGTGGCCTGAATGCAGCCGTTACTCTACTGAATTTAAAAATAAACCTTAAAGGCATAAGAGAGGGTTTCAGGTTAGGTGTGCCCCAGGTGACAGAAAGCCCACTCAGGTCTGTGCGTGGGGGAAATGCTGCACCACACGGCCAGGTGAGGTAGCTCGAGCTCGGGAGGCTCAGGAGGAGGGCGGCGTCAGAACGGAGGGGCCCGGGGAACGCAAGGGTCGGCCTGGCCTCACCTCATGCCAGCACAGCCGGGCGCCACCCCCCCCCACCCAGCCCGGGACCTCCACCCCTCTGACGAGTGGTCCGACACTCTCTCCACCCAGGGCCAGCGACACTGGTTCTCCGGCAGAGAAACTCGCCGGATGGATTTGGAACGTAAGGTACAGGGTGCGTCCGGCACAAACAGCACCCCCTCCTTTTTTTATCACAAAGTCTTTTATCACAAATTCCCAAGCATGTGATTCCATGACATAACAACACCCCACTCCAGCACACCCCAGGACATGTGAGGGGAGCCGTGTGAGTTGAAACTGTGAATTATGACTCCCCCACAGGACCGCCCCCCCAACCGCACTCCAGCAGGCCTCACCCCTGCCGGACCCTGCGCGTCCCGCCGGGGCTGCCGGCGCTCTGCTCACTCGCTGATGAACCCGAATCCCGGCGACCTGAGTCTCTGCCACTTCCCGCTGCCTGTCCCCACAGCTCACGGCGGGAGAGGAAAGGTGCGAATTAGCCTGCCTGCCTGCGAGCTCCCGGGTGCTGGTTTGGAAGTGGGGCTGGCCGGACACAGGCCAGAGGTGCCAGGCGTGTCTGAAGACCCGGTGCCAGGGTTACGGCCCACGGCACCCAGGACGCTTTCCGGTGGGAGGCCAGGGCGCACCTCGCCAGGAGGGGGTGGCGGGAGGCTGGGCTGGCCAGGGAGTCCCCTGGGGCTCTTTCTTGTCCTCAGTAGGTCCTGCGTTCGCCAGAAGGGGCCCCCCCGACTGCCTTTGGGTGGGAACTTGAGATCCGATGTCGGGGGAGGGGGGAAGGAGGGGCGTCGTCCGAGAAGACGGACTTGGGAGTGCTTCACTGTGCGTCCCACGCAGACCCTCACGGACCCACATGGACGCCCCGAGCCGCCCCCCCCCCCCGCCCCCAGCTGTGCCAGAGCCGAGAGGAGGAGTCCCGGCCGAGTGCTGGCTGTGGGGAGCTCCCCCGAGTTAGCCGTTGAACTCACTGTCAGGGACAGTGACAGAGAGACGTGGTCGCTGGCTCTGCAAGAGCACACAGTCCTGTCCCGTGCGACAGCGTTCTCAGGGCCCGGGCCTCACTTTTCAAGTTAAGAAAATCAGAAAAGAGGTCCACTGTGTTAATAAAAAAAACCACAAAAACTGCTCTGTCTTCACGACCTGGATCCTCCCGAAAGAGAGCAGTGAGCTCGCAGGTTTAAAGGGCTTCACTCTCAAGGACCCTGCACCCCCTGGGCAGCGACCCCTCACCCCGCCCAGCCCCCTTCTCACCCTCACCCCTCCCTCACCCTGATTCCCCACCCGCCGGCAGGCAGTGAGCTCACTTTGCCCTTTGCAGAACCTCCAAGGCTGTGGCTGGCTCCTCCTGCCCTTGGCTCAGGCGTGGGACCCGGGCTGCCGGTTGGGGATGGGGGGGTGCGGTGAGGGGGCTGGCGCGTTTCCAGCCCCACCAGCTGCTCCCGAAATGCCGGGGACACGGCAGCGTGTGCAGTGCCCTCCAGAGGACTTTCCGCCGAAAGCAAATGTCAGGGTGCCCCCCCTCCCCGGACCCCTGCCAGAGACAAGGAACAGGAGGGCAAATATTTGGCTCTTACGGGCAAACAACACAACGGTCCTCTTCTGCACACTGGTGACTTTAAACTCAGTTGTTTTATTAATGCTGGTGAGGTCAAATGACATGTTTCCTTTGCCGTGCACTTTAATTGCAAGACAGCAAGATGAATCTGGAGTTGTGTGCTGGGCTTCTACAGGACATTCTTGCTGTCAGGCTGGGGGGGGGCAAGATCCCCCTGAAATTTGAGGATCTGGTACCTATTCCCCCAACAGCTTTCTCCTCAGACAACTGATTTATATCCAGCGGAGGTGTTTGTGCATCTTCTAGGCAAGGAAACTTGGGGTGGTGATTGAGTTCTTCTCAAACATTTATTTTCTGAGCCAACAGCGAGTGTGGTGTCTCTCTCCCTCTCTCTGCTCCTCCCCCCTTCCTGGTGCCCCTGGGAGGGCGTTTGGGGGAAGGGGGTGACTGGGTGTTGGCGGGGGAGGGGGGCGTGCCTGCCAGGTCGGTAGAGACTGGGGGGGTCAGCCTCAGGGACCAGTCAGGCCTGGAGATGACGGTGTGGAAGGGACCCCCGTTGCTGCGGCTGCGCGGCGGGTGCGCTCACGGGAGGGTGGGTCGGAGGGGCGCCCACAGGGGGGCACAGCAGGCTCACCGTCGGGAGCGCGCACGGCGCAGTGCACTGTGAGCGGCCGCGGCCCGGCCCCGCCCCGCCCGGGGTACACCGCCCCGAAGGCACGCGAGGAAGAAGGACGGAGTGCGGAGTCCGGCGGGACTAGGAGGGCTGTGTACCTGCCCCCCTCCCACCCCCATGAAAGGGAGGAGTAGATTGGAGAGGTGCGGACTGGCGACAGCGAGAAAGACCCCCAAGTAAGAAATCACGTGACACAGGGGGACGCTCCAGGGGCTGGAGGGGAGGAACGATTCCGGCGGGGCTCGGGGTTCGAGACAGACCGGTTACTCTTCTCCAGCCGCGACGGACAGGGACACTCGGGGTGGCCCTGCGCCCAGAACAGCCGGAAAATCTGCATAAAATCTAGTGAAACGGTTTGTCTGTTTACAGTTCTCAGCGGAGCGCCTGGGTAGGCTCGTTTGGAAAGGGGAGCCCGGCATTTTCATTGTTGTGTCCTTGCCTGGGACGTTTTGTTTTCATCGCCTTTAGAGAGAGGGGCGGGGGAGAACGAGAGAGAGAACTCTCTCACCGGTGTGCGAGAGCAGTGACCTCACTGCTGCCTCCTGCACACACCCGACCAGGGATCGAACCTGCAACCTGGGCATGTACCCTGACCGGGGACTGAACCAGCGACCTCTCCGTCTACGGGCGACACTCCACCCACTGAGCTGCCCAGCCAGTGTAAGACTTTTTTTTTATACTTAGAAGCCCCTGCTGCATCTGGGAGAGACAATCGAGAGGCCGAGGCATGGCAGGAATTTTGTGGCTAAGGACGATAAAATGAAATCTGGACCCTCCTGCTGGGACGAGGCAAAACTCATTTCGGGCTGAGAAGCCGGGGGGTGGCCCCCGGGAGTCCGGGGGAGCCGGGACCCCTGCCATCCTGGAAGGGACAGAAATCCTCTGTTCTCGAAACTGAGTGGGAGGTGATTCCACGTGGAGACCAACTCCACGGGGAACCCAGAGCTGCAAGCCCCAGAGTGACGTGAGGGAGATGAGACAGGGGCTGCGAAGACCGTGGGAAGGACCCTGTCGAGAGCGCGCTGCCGCCCCTGCAGGGAGCGGGGGAGGGGGTGTGATCACGCAGCATCCGAGAGTTTTCTCAAGTCTGCAAGACACTGCCACACGCCGCGTCCCCTCCACGGACCCCAGGCTGGGCCCATCAGAGCGTGACGCGCAAAGCCACACACTGAACAAAGGACAACAGCGCCCAGAGGCCAGGAAAGGCCGGACCGTTGTCCGGGGAACAACCGCAGAGCGACAGGCCGGCCCGCCCGACGGGGATAAAACGTGATTCTGCGAGTGTTCGCGGTGAATTCCTGCCGCCGCCTCGGACTCTGTTCCCAGGCAGACGGCGTCCCAAAATAAGCAGCGTTTTCAGACCAGTGACGCCCGGGGGAGCTCACCGCCGGTCACCTACACCAAGGATGAACGGGGCGTTACCCAGGCTGCACGCTGGAGGTGCCGGAGGGCGTCGAGGGCGGTGAAACCAGCAGCAGGTGCAGAGATGCAGGGAGTGATGACGATGACCGAGTTCGCAGGGACCGGAGAAGCCTGCGGGAGGCGGTGACGTGTCCTGCCAGTGGGAGGCAGTGCGTGAAACTAAAACCTTCCACGTCCTTCTTTTTAGTCGGGGTGTAATGTAGGTGTCGAACTGACCATTGTTCTAGTTTCTGGCGCACAACATCATGATCCGATGTCTGTATCCACTGCAAAATGATCCCCGTGGTGGGTCTGACCAACCTCTGTCACCGTACAAAATGCTTTCTCTTGTGGTGAGAGCTTGAATATATATCTTCTTGGTCATTTAAAAAAGCAACCCTCCAAGTTCTTCTCGCTGGTCTGGAGGAGAGAGGACGCACGGTGACACCAGCGTTGGTGACCCCAGGGCGGCGTCATCGTCAGGGAGCCAAGGGGAGGGTTGTTGTGAGGGCAGAGACTACTACTAAGGTAGTCGTGAGGAAAAGGGAATGATGAGAACATTTCTTTTTTTTTAAAATGCAAAGTGTTCTACTTTTTTTTTTTAAGATTTTTAATTTATTTATTTTTAGAGAGGGAAGGGAGAAAGAGAGAGTGACATCCATGTGCGGTTGCTGGGGGCCGTGGCCTGCAACCCAGGCATGTGCCCTGACTGGGAATCGAACCTGCGACACTTTGGTTCGCAGCCCGTGCTCAATCCGATGAGCTACGCCAGCCAACATTTCTTTTTTGTGCGCTGGACACTGCTGCACTCACTTGCTTCCCTCGTGCTCTGCGAGCCGTGCGCTGTCCGTCGGGACGAAGGCGCAGAGCCGCTTAAACTCCCCGCACCCGGGACGGCGTCTCGAACGGGGAGGTTCCACCGCCGCGTCGTCCTCCAACCCCGCTGCCCCGACCGGTCCTCGGTCTTAGCGAACCACACTGCTGGCTGCGGGGGTGGCGTGGGAATCTTTCGCCACGGCACAGGCTGATCTGCTTGTACCGAAAGCATTTCATCTCCAAGCAGAAAGGAAAGGAGAGCGACGAAGAGTAGGGGGGACAAACAGGGGGGGGGCCCCAGTGAACCCACACGTGCGCCCGACTGCGCTGGGAGCGCGCCCCCTCTCCCAGTGCACGTGCCCCCGACTGCACTGGGAGCGCGCCCCCTCTCCCCGAGCACAGCACGGTGCCTCGAGAGCAGTAAAACGATAACATGCAGAAACCAGTCCCCGTGGGGGCGGGCTGGGCCAGCGTGAACAGGGGAACCACGAAACTCGCGGAAGATGCTATGGGGGAACAGCTTTATGAGCTCTAAATGAGAAGACGGATTTTCATAAACGTGACCCCAAATACTCAACGCCAGAAGGAAGAGCTGAAGGCTCTCAATGCCAGACCGCAGTGGGCGTGGGCGGTTCCCGGCAGCGCTGGGGGTTCCCACAGTCAAAGCGGGGCCCCTGCCAGCAACGCCAGGGCTGCAGAAAGCGGGGGCGTGGTTATGTGCCCCCAAAACCTGCACCGAGTGGGCCGGGCCACCGCACAGCCGGCCCAGGGAGCCTCACCCTGTGGGTGTCGAGCGAGGGGGCCAGACACAGTCCGGTCCGGGAGTGAGGCGGAGGCGCGGTTCCCCCGTTCGCCTGTGGGGGAGAAACAGGGGACAGGCTGGGGGGCGCCCTGGGCGGAGCGAGGCTCGGGGGCTGGGAGGGGCGGGGGGGGGTGCCGGGGGCACGCGGACAGTCCCCCCGCCGGCCCGGCAGGTGGAACCCGGGTGAGCTCCGTGCGCCGGAGGTGGGCGCTTGGTTCGGCTCCCTGGGACTTTCCGCTACAGGTCACAGCAGAACCAGGGAGACGGGAGGGGGCGCTGGCGGTCTGGGGGGGGGGACGGTCCAGCGCGACACGCAGACTGAGGGACAGGCCGCGCCCACCGCGGTCTGGCGGCGGCAGCGAAGGGCAGAGGAGGAGTTTGCTGTTCCCGCTGTGGCCGTGTATACACTCCCTGCTGCTGGCGGGACCTTTTCTAGCTGCAGGAGGACGCATGCGTGTCTGCCTTCCTGTTTCCTGCCCCCGCCCCCCGCCCCGAAGTCCTGGGGGTGCGGCCCCTCCCCTGCACGCGCGCGCGTCTGCACCGGCCGAGGTGGGGCTCTGGGAGCGGTGGGCCTCGTCTCACAAAGCACCCCTCTGAGACTCTGCCGGCCCCCACAACTCCCCCCCCCCAGGACGGGAAATGCAGGGAGCCAGGGGCTGTCCCGGCTGACAAAGGGAAGGTGCTTCCCCGAGTTTTCCCGCCTTCCCCCGGAGGAGAGCCGCCCGGGCTTTCAGTTCCTCGGGCTCAGGGTTCTTTGGGGGGTGGGGGGCAGCCCTGAGATGGCACCCGCCAGCCAGCGGCCGGACCACGGGGTGCTGGGCCCCGGGGACGGGATGCAAGGCTCCTGCTGCCGTCAGGGCTCTTAGCGCGCCTCGCAGGGCCATCTGCTGCCACAGTTAAGTCTTAAAAAAAAAAAAAAGGAAAACGGGAGTTAAAATTGGTAGTGCAGCTGTTTCTTAGAGAAAAGTGTCTGTTCTGGCTTGGAGACAAAAAGAATGTGGGCTGAGAAAGAAGAGGGAAACCTGGCAGGGGACCAGCCAGCAGGGAACTGGCCGGGGCCGTAACGGTTGGACGTGGTCACCGGCTCCCTGTGTCCCACGGTATCTGCTCCCCGCCTGGCCGCCACGGCCGCACTCAGCGGGAACAGAGAGCCGGCAGGAGCTGTCACGCAGCCCGGGATGCACTCGAAATGTGTCCGTGGCGGCTCTCCAGCTGCTGAACCACGACTTCCGCTTGTCCCGGGGCCACATGCGGCCTGTCCCCCCTTCTGGCGTCCGTCCCCTCCCGAGGTCTCACGGACAGTGTGGCTTTCTCAGCGCACAGGGGCTCCTGGAAGTGGACTCTGGTCTGGTGACCGTCACGCCTGCCTCCTTTTGCTCTGGGTCCGCACGAGAAAGCCCACGGACCGACCTGGGTGAGAGCAATCGGGGAGAGGCAGAAGCAGAGCCTCAGGTGTCCCCGAGCACAGCTGCCTGGGGGGCCCTGCCCACAGACCACCCTGGTTCGGGGGTCCCGGGCAGCGCCTTTGCTCCCTGCTGTCACGGGCCGTCGTGCGGCCAGAAGTGTCGGGCGGTCACTGAAAACTGAGCTGGAAGCCGAGAGAGAAGGCAGGTCGTGGGAGTGACCACGTGCCATGTGAGGGTCCTCGGGAGCAGAGCCAGTCCGGGGGTCCCCTGCCCCACCCCTCACAGCCTTGCTTCCTTCCGGGACGACCCACGGGGGCCGTTTTGGAATTCCTGGCTCATCAATTGGTTTAAACACATTTGTGTCGTGACCTTCAGATGACGATGGTCCGTGGTCACTTGTACGGTAGGCCACCCTGTCTTGAGCCCCTCGGAGCTACGGGGGAAAAGAGTGTGACAGTGCGGGGAAGCAGACCTCACCGCCGGGGGCCGGGCCGGGGAGATGCTCACCACTCGGGGGTCGTGGGGGTGTGTGCTTTGTGGTCAGTGCAGAGTCTCCCAGGTAAAGCCGGGCAGAGAGGCGGCGGGCCGACCGATGCTTTCAGGAGGGGCCCCCCAGGGGCTGTTTGCCGGGCGGGCCCTGTGGGCCACGGGGGGCCTTGGCCAAGGTCAGGTGCGTCCCCCTGATGCCCTGTTCACGGACGTGGATGAGCAGCAGACGGAACCACCGTGTTAGCAGACGTCGGAGCTCATGGACGATCCGTCAGGCGGAAGGACTCCTGCCCGTGCGCGGAGGCTCCTCCTGGACACACTTACATTCCATTTCCTGTCCTCGGCAGCATCCTGGGGCATGAGGGGGGGCGAGGTTTCCCAGGAACCGGGCGCTGTGGACGGGCCAGAGAGAAGCAAAGGTCTGGAGCTGATCCTCAGCATCACAGGTCCCCAGGCGATCCTCCTCCTCCTCCATTTCCTCTCCTTCCTCTTCCTCCTCCCCCTCCGCCCCCCCCCCCCCCCCCGTTTCCTCCTCCTCCAAAACACGGGCCGCTTACAGAAACGTACCTGCTGCTTCCGGTCTGCCTGGAAAACTGTAGGGAATTTATAAAAGTCAGAGAGTGTAAGGCCCTGTCGTTAAATATGATGCCTTCTTGTACCAGTTTCTCCTACTTTTCTATAAGCTGGGAACGTTTAAAGATAAAAAGGTTACAGCAGAAGAAAATGCGGACACACTCCGGCAGAACAACTCAGAAGGGCAGCGACGCTCGAGTTCTGGGCCCGACAGGAGGAAGCACAGGGGTTTCGTTCTGAAACAGACGATTTGTTTCCATGGGGAAAAGAACAGGTTTGAAATGAGGCTCTTGATGCTTTCAGGAGAACCCGAGAGCACATGAGATGGTGAAACAGGAGATGGAGGTGGAAGGGGGAGCTCGCCTGGGGCCGGCCGAGAAGCGGGGCGGGCGAGGCGGGGGGGGGGGGGGGGGGGAAGACGGACGTGCAGCTGCCAGGTCAGTCCGCAGGAGCAGGGCGAGCCTGTGCGTGGAGGGTCGAGGTGGGGAGCTCCCCCCGGTGACGCGAGGAGCCCGGCGGAGGACAGTGAGCGGCTTTCCTGGGGTCCAGACGAGGAGGATGGGGGTGAGGCTGATGCCCAAGAGGGCCCGGCCTCCGCAGCCCGAGCGGGGGAGGCGGACAGGGGGGCTCCGAGGGCGGCCGCCACCCCAAGTCTCCCCCCGACACGTGAACTGTGGAGAAGAAACGTCAGAGCTCCCCGAAGCGAGAGAAGACGGCACGTGTGTCCTCAGCCTGTTGTGCCAGAGTTTTCACGACCACGGCGATGCCACTGAAATGCGTTTTCCGGTTTCACTCGGCCGTAAACGTGTCCCACTGGTAATGGACTCGTCTTAAGCCACGAGAGCTGTAAAAAACGATAGGAAGAGACAGGAAGACCCAAATGTAAAGCCACACTCACTATTTTTATAGAAAAGGAGTGATGGTAAGTACTTAAGAGTTTTGAGGTAGAACAGAATCTAAGTGATTATGTGATTATAACATAGAATTAATTGAGATGGTTATTAAAAGTAATAAAAATGAAGAAACAGCAACGTGGCCATAACTGCAGTGGGGGGATCTGTCTAAACAGAGTAACAGCAATAAAACTAGTTCACAACCGTGTATGGACAGCAGGATGACCCAAATGACTGAAAGCTCCGTCAAAGAGCTTCCTGGCTCAGCACGGGAAGGGCTGCTGTGAACGAATAAGAGTAAATAAATGCCTCCCTAGAAAGCTGGGCGTCTTGGCGAGCGGACAAGCCAGTCACGAGAAGTCGCCAGTGGACGTGACCGGCAGGCCCCCCCACCCCAGCCCGGCCCCTCGGCGTCGGTGACGGAGGCCCCTGCAGCTGCTGGGCACCGGGCGCGGTCAGCTCCGTGCGGCCCCTCCCCCGGGGGGCACTTTCTCCCGTCACCCCGCCCTGGGTTCCTGTCTCCCAGACGTCTGCTGGGACTCTGGCTGGTGCGCGTGAGTGTTGTCACTACTGACGTGACCCAGTGTGAAGACGTCGGGCCCCTCTCGCACACACACACACACACACACACACACACACGGTGTGAAGCCCGACAGGTGTCGAAGGCCGGGCGGAAGGGACTAGAACACCTCGTGCAGCAGCACCCCGGGCAGCAGCAAATCGGGAGACGGGTGCTCCTTGGAGTCACCTCCATTCCTTGGGAGTGTCCCGCAGGCGGACCGCAGCCCCACGGCGCTGGGGGCCTTTGTCCGTCTCACCATGCTTGGCCCTCGGTGGCTGTCCCCGGCCGTCCCCAGCAGTGCCTTGGGGGCTGGCGGCGGAGCAGGTGAGCGGTGGCTTCTGCTGACCTAGGGGCTCCAGGGCTCGCCTCCCCTCCCCCTGCCGAGAGCAGATCTCGGGGAGCTCCTGCACCAGACGGTGCCTGGAGGCTTGGCTGCCAGCTGTTTGGGCCCGCCCGGTGTGAGACCCAGCGCCAGCCTGGTGTTACTCAGGGGCTGGCTGCGTGTGTCCGACCAGCCCTCCCATCTCCACCACCCGCGTGTCCCAGGGACAGTCGTCCCCTGCCGTCACCGGAACCAGGGAGGGCGAGTTTGGAAGTCCCCGGGGCACTTGCTCTTTATGGCCTCAGGAATCCTCAGCTGGAACTCGGGGTGTGCCCATCGTCGTGGTGACCGGCTCGAGACAACCTAGAGAGCGGCTCACTGGGGATCCCCGAGGTCCGTCGCACTTTTTAAAAATTATTTTTGTTTAACTATTTTATTGTTGTTCAAGTACAGCTGTCTGCATTTGCCCCCCCCCCCACTCCCCTCACCCTGATCCCAGCCATCCCCACCTCCCTCCCCCGATTCCAACCCCCCTTGGGTTTGTCCATGTGTCCTTTGTACTTGTTCCTGCAAACCCTTCTCCCCTCCCCCCCATTATCCCCTCCTCCTCCCCTCTGGTCACTGTCAGTGTGTTCCTAACTTCAATGTCTCTGGTTGTGTTTTGCTTGCTCACTTGTTTTGTTGGTCAGGTTCCAGGTAAAGGTGAGATCTCGTGGTGTTGGCCCCTCACCGCCTGGCTCATCTCACTGAGCGTGATGCTCTCCAGGTCCGTCCGTGCTGCAGCTAGCACAGAATCCGGGAGCGCCCGTTGGAATCTTGGGCCCTACTCACGACCCAAAAGTGTGAAGCCGTAACTTAAGTGTTTAAAGTCATTTGGGGTCTCTGTGTTGTTGATTGCGTGCTACACACCTATAGTTAAAAAGTTATTTGTCCTTAAGAATCAACTACAGCCCTGGCTGGTGTGGCTCAGTGGACTGAGTGCCAGACTGCGAACCAAGGGGCCACGGGTTCGATTCCCAGTCTGGGCACATGCCTGGGTTGTGGGCTGAGTCCCCAGTAGGGGGCGCGAGAGAGGCAGGGGGCACACACTAACATTGCTCTCCCTCTTTCTTTCTCCCTCCCTTCTCCTCTCTCTAAAAGTAAATAAACAAAATCTTAAAAAAAAAGAATTAACTACAATTTTAAATAAATTAAAGTTTTTATTTGGGAACATCAGACCCTGACAAAGACTGAAGTGGACGGAAAGGCAGGAGAGAAGGAACCCTTATTTCGTGAGCATTGAAGGACCCGGCTCCCCCCCACCCCCCACGGGGAGGAGAGGGGCCGCGGGCGGCTGCTTCGTCCGGCTCCCGGAGCCTGCGGGGTCTTCCCGCCGAAACCGGGGAGGCGACGGGAACAGACAGTGGTTTGGGCTCGCCTTGTCTAAATTACAGCAGTTACCCGGAAAATTGCGCTCCCCGCGGCGGAAACCCGGCGAGGCCGCTGCGAAGCGGGGACTTCCACTGTGGGTCTCCGAAGTCCCTCGTCCTCCGGGCCTCGGCCGTCCTTGCTCTCGGTGTTCCGTGGGCTCGTTTTCCCGTATTTACGGTGGTTGCTTTAACCGCCCCCCCCCCTTCCCCCATCCCCATGGTTTCCTTCTTCCCTCGTCCCTAAGGAGAGACCTCTGTCCCCGAGGACGCTGGGGCTCAGCACGGGGACCTCCCGGGGAAGCGCTGTCCTGATTGGAGGGGGGTCGGTGCCAATCATTACAGGCACTGTTACCATGGTGTTACCATGGTTCCAGAGCCGGGCGTGCCCAGGGGGCTTTGGGATCGGAAACCCACCCGGCGACGACAGGGAAAACTTCGCTCTTTCCCGTGCGCGGTCACCACGGGAAGGCGGAGCAGGCGCAACACAGCTGAGTGGGGTTATCAGGGGCGCCAGACCCCGAGGCCGCGCAGGCTGGGGAAGCGCCACTCCCGGAGCCCCCCACCCCAGGCGCCTGCAGGGACCCCCCCACAGCGCGGGGGTGGGCCTCGCCGCCACTCGGCGCGGTTTGGAGTGTGGTTTCCCCGTGCCGACGCCTCCCAGTCTGAGATCAGACCTAGGAAGGCGAACTCCCAGTTCACTTGCCCTTGAGACGCGAACGTCCCCGCTCCAGCTCTCGGAAGTGTGAGGTCGGCGCCGGGGTTGGGCGGCTGCCTGAGGGCGAGCCGGGGTTTTCTCTCTCCTTCCCCTGGCCGGGCGCCAGCGGGCAACCCGAACTTGCCCGCACCTGACGGACCAGTCCTGGAGCCTCGAGTCCCCCTCCTGAGCTCCCGGCTCCCCCTGGCCCCGCGCTGACCCGAGAAGGACCCCCCTGGTCCCTAGAAAGGCCCGCTCCAGTTCCGCAAGGTCTCTGGAACGCCCGAGTTCTACGGGACTCTTTAGGAAGCTGAGGCTGCCTTGTCTCCTGACTTGAAGACACGCGGGCTGGAGACTCTGTGTGACAGCCAGCGACAGCTGGCTTCCGTGTCCTGCCTTTCATGTGTGAGTCACAAAGCCCTTTGCAAAGCCTCACTTGGCCCTGGCAGCTGCCCAGGGGGCCGGGCCCCGCCGACGCTGTTTTACGGGGGGCCAGGAGACAGGCCCCGGCAGTGCCGGCGCGCCGCCGGGGACCGGGCGTGAGTCCGTGGGAGAGCCGGGGAATGAATGCCCTTGAACTTGCGACACTCGCCTGGAATCCCTGCGGTCAGACGGGCGAGGGATCCGCCAGCTGGCAAGGCAAAGGGACACCGGCCGCAGAGCTGTCTGCAGTGAGCGGGGGAGGTTCTGCCACACTGTTTCGATCCTGTCTCCCTCAAGTGGGCCTGGGACTGCGCTCTAGTTCTTCCTGGCAGCTCGCCCGGGCACACGGTTGTTGTTGTTTTTTTTCCATGGTAAATCGACCTTTGAGTTTAGCATTTAGGTTTATACACAAACGGGAGTTTGCAGGCCCCCTGGGTGGGCGCGCTGGGGTGGCGTCTGATGTGTGGTGTGGATCGCCGAGGAGGGGGGCATTTACAACGTGCAGCAGTAGGAAAGGCAGTGAAAGATGACAGAATGGTCCCCGTCGGCCCCGTGGGACATTTCTGTCTGTACCAGCGAAGGAGAGGAGGGCCGGACGCTGCTCTGCATGGAGGTCGGCCAGGGAGTCCGGCCTCCGCTGCCCTTGACCCCGAGGGAGCTCTGTCTGGGAAAGCTCTTGGAGAAGCAGGCTGTGTCGGGCAAGGCCAGAACACGGCCTGGTGGGGACCCGGGAGCCTCTCTGTCTCGGGGCAGCCCGGCACGGAGGGCGGAGGGGGCTCCTGGTGTCCGCACTCGGGTGGGGTTGCCCGAGGCCCGGGCTCTGCTCCCCAACTTTGTGTCCCCAGCTTTTTGATTTTGCTCGTCCCCCGGGGTTAGCAGGCTGTGGGGGGCTGGGCTGCGTAAACCGGGGTGACGATTAGTCCGCACCGCACTCGGCGCAGTGCGGTTCCGCCCGGCAGGCCGACTGCAAACCCGAACCACCACGAGGATTCCTCCGGGTCAGCCGGTCCGGGAGGGGACGTGCAGCGGCCTGTCGCCTTGTCTGAAGCAGGCGCGTCTGCACGGCAGACGGCGAGAGCGGCGGCTTGGCTGGCCGCACGCTGTGGTCTCCTCCGCTCTGCAAAGAGGGCCCTCTTTTTAACGCCTGCGTAGTGTTCCACTGTGCAGAAGAGCCCCAGCCTTTTGTCCGCTCGTCTGCAGACGGGCACCTGGGCTGCTTCTGGGCTGCACCCTCTGCGAATGACGCCTCAGTGCACCCAGGGGAGCGCGTGTCCTTCCGAACCAGCGCTTCGGGGTTCTCTGGACACACGCCCAGAAGTGAAATCGCTGGGTTGGGGGGCAGGTCCAGTTCTAGCTTTCGAGGTGTCTCCACACGGCTTTCTGCAGCGGCGGGGAGCGGGGTGGGGAGGGGTGGGGCGTCAAGCAAGAAGGAAACGAAGGAGGGAGAACCCGGGGACTCGGACACACTGCGGCGGGTGCGGGGGTGGGGAGCGGGGGGGGGGGGACGCCGAGGGGTGACGCTGACGGGCAGCGGCTCCACGTGGGGCGGGGGACACGCAGCACCACACGCAGGTGGAA
The DNA here is from genome assembly GCF_004126475.2 of Phyllostomus discolor. Taxonomy (NCBI): domain Eukaryota; kingdom Metazoa; phylum Chordata; class Mammalia; order Chiroptera; family Phyllostomidae; genus Phyllostomus; species Phyllostomus discolor. The sequence goes on along the minus strand of NC_040904.2, from coordinate 976,438 downwards.
CCGTGCACCTGAGCCCCGTGCAGTCTCGTCTCCTGGGGCCGCCGACACGCTTCACCGGAGGGAAGAGAGATCTCGTTGCCGTTCACACGTTCCCGGTAGTCGGGCTGCGGCTTCGCTAACGAAAACGATCATTTCGCCTGAGACAGACCCGTTGGGAAGCCGTCTCTTCGAAAGGCGGTTATTTCCGAATTCGTTCACGCATTTCCTCTCTTTCCTTTTAGATCGGTTTTTGTTACACCTGTGACCAGGCCCGCCTCCTGGCTCTCAGCTCGGGATCCGGGGATGGCGCTGGCCTGGCCACTCCTCCCGGTCTGCACTTACTCGTGACACAGAATCCAACCCCTCACGTCGCATGTCGGTCATGCCTTGTGGCTCGTTCTAGTTAGAGTTTACTTTTTTCCTCTGGGGCTGGTGTTCCCCCAGCACCGGCGCTGTTTGTGCGCCTCCCAGAGCACCACCGAAGTCAGACAGCGTCGGCACCCGAGGCCGCCAGGGCCGCACCCCTGCACCTGCAAAGCCGTGGGGGCCCCGGGCCGCGCGTGGTCCGCAGACGTGGGCGCTGATCGTGCTCGGCGGGAGGGAGAGCCGGACGAGAACTCCTCTGTGTCTCCCTCTGACCTGCCCGACGGCAGGGTGTGAGACCCCACTTCTCCCAGGGCTTCTGTTCCGGGAAGGGTGGTGTGTCGGTGCCGGGGGGACACCGAGGAGGAGGGACAGCCCCACAGGGAGGTGTTATGATGTCGGCCACCATTGCACGCACCTGTGGGCGATTCCACGGGACCTTCTGGAAGAGTTTCAGGGCCGTGGACCCAGAGGGCGAGAGGCAGGGACATCTGTCTGTTGGTTTAACTCCCGTTGCTCAAGCCTGGCCCCCCCCCGGGTTCGCTCACACATGTGCGGTGGGTGTTGGCATGCAGTCCCTCCCGGCCGCCCTCCCTCCCTGTCCAGGGGAGACCCAGGACAGGACACAGGGGTGGGGAGTGGCTCCAAAGTGGAGTGAGCCGGGTCCGGCACGCACCCACACCCCCAGGCTGCCTCCAGCCTCCGCAAAGCAAGCGCAGAGGGAAGGGGCAGGAGGAGGAGGGCCAGGACACGGGTGAGTTGGAGGCACTCGGCAAAGATACTCCCCCCCCCCCCCAATGGGGACTCGGCCTCTCGTCCGTAGGAGGAGAGACTTGGACCGGAGCATGAAGAGCCAGGCCTGGCAGCGGGCGCTCGTGCAGGCCGGACACGCCAGGCCTGCCTCCCAGATCCCAGCCCAGGTTACCGGGCTGGTGTCGAAGGGCGCAGGCCAGCGGGGACGCCGAGGCACAGCCTCCTGCTCCTCCTCCCGACTCCCACGGGGCCCTCGGCATCCCTTCCCTGCTCGTGCCCAGGGAGCAGTGTGGTGCTGACCGGGAGAGGACTGACCGGGGCGACAGGCAGCCCCCACTCTCAGCCACGACACACACACACACACACACACACACACTTCTCCTGTCTGCTCCCGAGTGGGTCCATTTCTCTGGAAAGGCTGTGCTTTAGCCTCTCAGTGGTAGCGCACACTCAGTGCTGCACTGGCGTCAGGCGGGCGGCACGGCGGTCAGACATTTGTAAACTCTGCAGGGAACTGCACCTGGTCCCCCACGGAGTTGTCACAACACACTGACCCCGGGCCCTGGGCAGTGCTCTATGTCCCGTGACCGCTCCGAGGCCACCAGTCTGTGCCTCGCGGTCCCTCCGCCTCCTCCACCCGGCCTCCGGGCCCTCCCCTTGGCCACCGTCCGTCTGTCTGCTGTGTCCCTGGGTCTGTTTCCGTCTTCAAGAGGCTGGGACCGAGCCCAAGCCTGCCACACGGGGGTCTTCACCGTGGGGGCTCGAGGTGGCCCTGACACTTGGCCAGCACTCGCCATTGCTGACAGCTCCCTGGTTCGGGTCCCCGGGGAAGGTCCACGTGAACATGGAAGCAGGCATCAAGGGCGTGAAGACAGCCGTTCGATTCAGGGCTTCCCGACCTTGACCCCGACCTTGACCCTGACCTTGACCCCGTCCTCAGAAGGCTTGGTTTCGCACAGTCGTGTGGCTGGTGGTGGCTGGTTTTCAAGTTCCCAACGCAGCGACAGTTTTGTGGGTCCCCGATCGCTTCTGTCACCCCGTTTCTGCCCTACGGTCCCCCCCGCCTGCCCCCAGCCACGGAGAGGGAAGCCCTCCGAGGCCTGGTGGCTTTGAAGAGAGTTTGGAATGAATTTCAGTTCAGTTTCATGGTGCCAGTCAGCCAGCCTGCGGGGTCCGTGACGCCCCGGTGAGTGAGGGCGCTGCAGGTCGAAGCCCGGGGTCTGGGCGACGGTGGAACAGAGGCAGCATCACTCAGCCCGGCGGATTTAATGTTTAAGACGCCCATTGTGTTCGCCCCTGAGACTTCGAGCTCCTTTTTATACTCCTCAGAGGAAGTGAGTGGCTGCAGCCCTGGAGTGCGAGGACCCTGACCGGGTGTGGGGTGCCGGCGTCTCCCTCTCTGCTCTCTCTCCGCCCCTGGAGGCCACTGGGCGTGGTTGCCCCCAGAACGGCGTGGGTCAGCGTCGCTGCGACTCTGTGAAGAAAAACCTGCTCCTGGCAGACCCGGCCTCAGCCCCGCCCCCCCACACACTCTCGCTCCCCGACACCAGTGAGTGCTGTCCTTCCGTCCGAGCGAAGGACTTGCTCCCGCCCCGTCTGAGAGAATTACCGAGTGAGGTCGGTCGTCCTGTGCGGCGGGAGCGAACCAACGTCCGTGGTGTCAAGGATGGGGATGGTTCTGGACTCTCCCCCGTCTGCTCTCACCGGCCCACCCTGCCCCCCCCCCCCCCGCCCCCCGGCCTCATGCCCCGTGGACTCCAGGACGTTCTCAAGAGCTTCCGCCGAGCGCAGTCTCATGTTCCACGTCACTCTGGAGTGACAGGTGCTGGCCACGCATTTCTGGCCCGATGTCCCAGCGAAGGGTGATTTGTTGACGTCACTTAACGACGCGGTGGAGTTCGGGGGGTGCAAGGTTCCTCAGGCTCCGCGGGGGTGTCAGCCAATCCCGGGGCAGAGTCTAGACGCTCGTTTATAAAAACTGTGGTGCATCTACACGATGGGATTCTATGCACCAGAGAGAAAGAAGGCGCTCCTACCCTTTGCAACAGCGTGGATGGAGCTGGAGAGCATTGTGCTGAGTGAAACAAGCCAGGCGGTGAGAGACAAATACCACATGATCTCACCTTTAACAGGAACCTAAACAACAAAACAAAGAAACAAGCAAAATATAACCAAAGACACTGAAATAGGGGACAGGCTGACAGTGACCAGAGGGGAGAGAGGAGGGAATTTCAGGGGATAATGGGACGGGTTCACAGGAACAAACTTAAAGGACACAGGGACAAAAACTAGGGGGAGGGTGGTAATGGGAGGGAAGCGGGGAGGGTTGGGTGGGTGGGCTGGGATGGGAGTAAAAGGGAGAAAACTGTACTTGAACAATGATTAAAATAAAATTTAAAAAATAATAATAAATAAAACCCGAACATGCACACCTGCAAAGAGCTCCCCCGACCGCGCACCGGGTGGCGGGAGACAGCATCCGGTGCGCGTCCCGGGGAGCCGACCGTCCTGCCGCAGCAAACAGAAAGCGGTCGGCGCAGCAGGTGCCTGAGATCCGGGGCCGAAAGAGTCTGTTGGCTCGGCTGCCTCGGCAGCTGGAGCAGCACCGTGCACCCGGCAGCGTCTCACAGCGACTCCAGAGCTGGTGGCGGCTCCTGGGTGTTCAGATGGGCCTTGCACCCAGGGTGGGTGCGCACCCACTTCTCGGCCGCCCTCGCGCAGTCAGGTGGCTCCCCTCCCTGACACGTTGCTGCCACGTCAGACGGGGGGCCCTGCCCTGTGCTCGGCGGCGACCTCATGGTTGCTCCTGGTGAAGTGGCGGATCTCAAGGGGACACGGCGCAGGGGAAGCAGGAAGCGCAGGGTGGCTGTGCTCGTGGCGACTCTGACGCCGTTTCACCTGTTTCTGCTGGTGCCGAGCAGCTGGCGCCGTGGGGGAGAGGGAGGGGCTGCACCCCCGGGCCACGCTGCGGGTGACACGGCGACACACTGGTCTTCGGCTCTCACTTCAGTGGAGGCGTCTCATTACGTTAAATGTCCCCAAAGCAGCTCGATGGCTCATGGCTCGGGCTCTGCTTTATCTGACCTTCACCTCGGTCGAGTGTGAACGATGACCTTGGCGAGCATCCGGCCTGCGTGAACTTGAGGGCGTCATGTGGCACGGACCCCACTCCCCAGATGGCCCGACGCAGGCAGCGAGGTGCCGTGGGCCGCGCCTCCAGCGTGGCGTTCCCAGCAGGCCCCTGGCCTTTCGCCCCGAGCTGATGGGTGGTGTTTCCCAGGGCCCCTTGTTTGCAAACTGGCAGCGGAAAAGAGGAGCCGAGAGAGAGCCCTGACCGACAGGTCTGTCTGCTCCTCCGGAAACCGGACCACAGGTGCCCGGAGCTTCTCCCGTGGGACTTACTGCTGGCTCCGCCTTCTTGCTCCTGTCACTGGACGGACCGACAAGCTTGGGTCCTTGTCCACAGCGGCCCTTGAGCCCGTGGCTGGCAGAGGCCTGCAGTGACTCACTGGCGAGAGTTACAACGAGCCAGCCAGCTCCCGAGGCCACGGCTCTCTGACCTCCAAACGCCAGGGGGCCCGGCCCCTGGTCGGAGGGGCCTCCTCCAGACGTCGTGGAAGGGGGCCCTCTCGTCAATGTCTCCCTGCCCCCGAGTCCCCGAGGGACGGCCCTGGGAACGGCGGCACAGCCCACACACGGCTCCACGTCGTCCTGTCTGGGGTGTTATTAGCCTCAATTACAGACCTGGGAGCTGCCCGGGCGGCTTCGGTGGGACGGAGAGAGACGGAGGGGGTGTTCCGTGAAGGGGCTCCCCACGAGTCTGACATACAGCCGGGGGCCGTGTGGCCTGCCGGTCACCCTCCAACACGTGGGCATCCATCGCCGTCCCCTCCCCACCCCGTGCGAGCCCGCCGACGCGGTCAGCGGGACCTGGCCGTGGTCGTGATGCGGGAATGTCGCTGACCCCTCGAGCAACCTTGAACGGGCTGACTTTGCCGGGGCCGAGACGGCCGTGTGCAGGTGGCCAAGGCTCCTGTCACCCGGGCGTTCAGGATCGGCTGGACGGCAGTGAGGTGACAGCGAGGGGGATGGTACCCCTCGCTGTGTCCCCAGGACGACAACAGTCGTGGACTGTTCGCAGGTCCTCTCGTCGCCGAGGAGCCAGGGCCCGCCTCCCCGCCCCTGCTCCCCTCCTCCAGAGACGCGACCCGGCGGGGCCTGTGGTTTGTCCACGATGGACACGCACCTCCTCTATGACTATTTCTGTGAAAATAAATATCTTTTTTAAAAATTTTATTTATTTATTTTTAGAGAGGGAAGGGAGGGAGAGAGAGAGAGAGAGAGAGAGAGAGAGAAACATCCATGTGCGGTTTCTGGGGGCCGTGGCCTGCAACCCAGGCATGTGCCCTGACTGGGAATCGAACCTGCGATGCTTTGGTTCGCAGCCCGCGCTCAATCCACTGAGCTACGCCAGCCAGGAAAAATAATATCTTTGGACCACTTGGGACACCTGGGGAGAAAGGCCCTGAAGCCCTTTGAATTCCCATGGTCACAGCTCCGAGACTGAGCCCGTCCCGCTGGCCCACCAGTGCGCCCTGCGAGCGGCCGTTACCTGTTTCATGGGAACCCACCCTTTCGGAGTGAGGCCGGCCCCTGCTTTGGGGAGAGACCCGGCCACAGGGCGGTCCCTTGCGGTCGGCTCCCCGTTGGCTCTGGGGCCGGAACTTGCAGGGTCAGCCGCGCAGCCCCTCACGGGCCTGCAGGCGCCGGGCTCTGTCGGTCATCGGGTCTCTGAGCCAGCTCGCCGCTCGGTGGACACGGGTCTGTGTCCCTGTCCCTGACGGGCGGTGCCGCTGCCGTCCTGAAGCGCACGAGGGGGACCCTGCCCACGAGGAGCCCCATGAGCTGTGGAGCGGGGTCCGGTCAGGCGACGCTGGCTGCCACGTTCAGAGCCGACAGCGGGAGCCAGGGCGTGGGGTCTGACTGGTCCGGGGGGGGGGGGGACGGTGTGACGATGGGATGGACGGTGGCATGTTGTGGTGTTTCATCCAGGCGGACGCTGGCCGCACCCCAGCGAGATGAAGGGCAACGCACTCTGGGCTGGGCGACCCGTGGCTTTGAAGCTGCCCACTGACCCCCGGGGCCCGGGCCAGTTCAGAAGCCTCCTGGCTTTGTGAGCAAACCACTAAACTTCCTTTACGAGGCCGAAGGCTTCTCCGGAGACGACTCACCGGCAGACTCACAGGGGTTCTGAGGCCCCGGGGCTGAGCCACAGAGGCCGGGGAGGCCGGCTGGGGGCCCGCCCACCAGCAAGGACGCATAAAAGCCCCGAGACCGAGTGGACACTATCACCTCGGGAGCCAGCCGCAGCCGCTGTCCAGAGCCAGCCGTCCAGAGCCTCCGCCTCCACCATGCCCTACAGCTACTCCGCCCGGACCTGCGCTGCCCGGCCCACGGGGGCCCCCGGCCCCGTCCCGGCGGGCCCGGCCGCCCCGGGCACGACGCTCGAGGTCGACTACCTGAGCGGCCTCTGCCTGCCCAGCTCCTTCCAGACCGGCTCCTGGCTCCTGGACCACTGCGGGCGGGAGGCCGGCGGAGAGCCTCCTGTCTCCAGCCCGGTGCAGGCGACCTGCCCTCGGCCGCCGGCCTGCGTGTCCAGCCCCTGCTCGGCGCCCTGCAGCCGGCCTCTCAGCTTCGTCTCCAGCAGCTGCAAGGCACAGGGTGGCGCCTCCGCCACGGGCCAGCTGGCCTGCGGGGCCCCCCGGACGTGCAGGCGGCCCTGCGTGTCCGGCGCCCGGAAAACCTGCTGAGCGCCTGGGAGCCCGTGCCAGGTCCGGCGTCCGTGAGCCGCCCACTGCCACTGCCCCCGGACCTCCGGCATGCCGCCTGACCCGCACGCCCCCGGCCGCTGCCCTCTGCTCGCCGCCCCTGCCGGCCGCCGGCCCAGGCTGAGCCGCCTCTGGCAGCCTGTGGTTCTCCCGGCCGGCACCACGCTTCCTGGAAGGCTGCTCTCTGGGGGTGTGTACGCCTCGGACGCTTCCAGAACCTTCCCCAGCCACGCCCCGGCCCCCCGTGGTTTCGACACGTTCTGACTCTGCTGCTGCGTCTCCCGGCTCCTGACTCTTTGCTTCTGGGGGAAGGAACAGTCTTGCTCTGTGCGTTTCAATAAACCCGTGTTCCTTGGCATGGCAACCGTGTCCCAGAGTTCCTTGCTCGCGAGGGGCTCCCCGCCACCGGCCGCCCACCCTTTGCCGACTGGGCTCGGGTGTTCTTTCAGAGACCAGAGCGGGCGCAGGGGTTGTGCTTGGGGGCTGGGACGGGCGAGGGGGTGTCGGACATGGGCCCTGGGGAGCGGGTGTGGGGACGTGCAGGGAGGCAGAGCACCCTGTCCTCTGTACCTCCCCCACTCGCCTGGGCTCACGTCGTCCCTGGGCCAGACAGAGGACAGTCGCCTGGGACCCCAGGCAGTTTGGGGAGGAGTGCAGGGAGGCGGCGGTGGAGGCCGGTCCCAGTGGGAACCCCCTGGTCGCCCCCTGGTCACCCGAGCAGGCGGGTGAGTGGTGTGGAGGAAGGACGGGGTGGGGGGCACCTGCCGTGGTGCGTGGTGAGGGGACTCGGGGCCGGGGGTCCAGGAAACCTGGGTGGGAGGCGCTCAGACGCAGGCTCCAGGGGCGGGTGACTGGTTTCACTCCTTGGGGCGAAGGGGCCTACTCGGCCCCTGGGCAGAGCGGCTCGGGGCCGTCCACGCGCTCGCTCCTCCGGCCTCTCCTGCGGCGACCGGACCCCTGGCCGCCAGTGGGTGGGTCTGCTTTGGTTCCCTTTCATCCGAGACACGGCTCCGTCTGTCCGTCCAGAGCTGCCCAAGGAGAAGCAGCGGGGACACTGCCCACAGGAAGTGGAGATGAGGGAAGGAGAGTGAGCCCACAGCGACCCCTGTGTTGTGGGGTGCACGGTGCCCCTGGCACAGTCGCCCCCCATCTTCACGCCTGCGCACAGAGCTCCCTCCCTCACCTGCTGAGGGCTGCCCGGGGGGTGGGGCGAGCCTGGGATGCTTGGACAGGCGGATCACGTCCAGTTTCTCCCACTGCTGACTCCACTCGTGAGGGATCCTTCTCCTCAAAGACGTGGTGTTTGCGTGTGTGACTCCCGGGAGCCTCTCATTACAGCGAGACGCGGCATTTATTACGCGGTTGCTGGCTCCCCGGCCCTCTCAGAAGTGGGGCGCTGGCTCCCAGAAACGCTCTGGCTTGTGCCGGAACCCAGACCTCTCGGGGACCCTGAAAAGTGGTGGCTTGCTTGGCTCCCCTTGTGGATGTTAGTCATTCCACACATTATTGGGAAAATGTGAAGATTCTCAGAGTTAACCAGTTATTTTTCAAAATACTTTATGTCTTTCTTTAGCTCCTAGTTTTCAGTAAAAGACCTCACTCGGGCAGAGGTGCCTTCTTGTTCACGCCGACGGTCGGTCGTCTCGGACACGCACGGCGGACAGTCCACAGTAGCGTTGGTGTGTGGACCGGTCGCATGCGCCTTGGCCGGGGCGACTCCCTGCAGTGCCGTGGACACCCGAGGGTGTCTGGCTGCCCCGCCCGGCCCTTTCCTGGCCTTCATTTCTGTTCGGGGAGTCGTCTGCTTTGCTGTTAGAACTCGTCTACTTGCACTTTGAAAGTTTTCTTCATTCTTTGCTTGATTTCACGATGAACAGCGAGGTTTCAGGTTTGTCCCGAGGACAGCCTTTCGCCACAGGGCGGTGGTGACTCCTTTCTCCCCTTGGCCCCGGGACTGGACATGCACCCGGCGTGCACAACAGCCTGTCGCCGTGGGGAGGTGGGCTGAGGGGCTTCGGTTCCGATCCGGGTCCCACTGCTGGACTGCGGGGTGTTAAGCGCCCCAGGCGGCAGCTCGCCATCAAACGCAGATGGCGGTGGCCTCTTCTGTTCCCAGGAACAGACCGCGGTAACATGCGCGGCCTGTCACCCGATGTTAAAGGGCGATTGGCCTTTTCCAGGCCCGCCCCCCGCTGGGGGCCGCCCTGAGGCTGGGCGCTGGGAGGGGCAGGGGTAGGGGTGGAGGAAGACGGCCTCCTGCCGCTTCCTCACCTTCGCCGGCGCCGCACCGCGGCTGCAGAAGCACGAGCTCCGTGCGCAGCCCCCCTTCCCTGTCCCGGGTCAGGTTCTGCTCGGACTAACCGGTTCTCACAGCCCCCCTGCTGCCCTTGCTCGTCCCAAAGCCCGCCCACTCGAGGCCTTCGTGCGTGCCGCGGACGGAGCGGAGGCGGTGCAGGGGGCACCGCGAGCGTCCGGGCCCCACCGCGCGCTCCACCGCGCGGACCGTGCGTGCGCCCCGCCCCCGCCCCGAGTCCTCCGCGCTCTGCGTCCCCCCGACTCCGAGCCACGCGCTCCGCAGGCTGGTGTGTCCTTGGCGGTTTCATGGCTGCTCCGTATGTAAATCAGCGCCCTGCGAGGGAGAGAAGGGCAGGAAAGAGAGCCGTGCTCCGGGGATGGGGCACCCGAGCGGGTCCAGTCCGGGCGGGACGGGCCCAGACGGCGTGACGGTCCATCCTGCTGCCCAGAATAGCGCGCAGTTTGAAGCTTATGAAGGTTCATTTCTGGAATATTCCATCTCACGTTTGTGGCCTGGGGTCCGCGGTGGGTGACTGAAACCGTGGGGCGTCTCACGGACCTGCAGGTAAGGGGGACGCCTGTACCCTCACCGGGCGCTGCAGTGTCTACCTCCCGCCACTGGGGGCTCCCGCCTCTCTTTCACGCTTGTTGAGCGCAGGTGCGTCTCCTCCGGCGGAAGGACCTGGGACGGACTTCTGCTCAGGTTCTGTTGTCTGTCTGAAACCCAGGTGGCCCTGGGGTCCTGTGTCTTGTCTGTGAAACTGTGCAGGAGTCCTCTGTAATCCGACCCTGATCTTGGCGTGAAGAAGAGTTCTGTGGGGCAGGTGTTCGAGAAGTTCAGCTGCAATCAATTTAACGTGATTTGTCTCCTCGCACCTTTCAGATTTTTGTTTTTTAAAGATTTTATTTATTTCTTTTTAGAGAGAGGGGAAGGGAAGGAGAAGGAGAGGGAGAGGAACATCAATGTGTGGTTGCCTCTCGCACGCCCCCTACTGGGGACCTGGCCCACAGCCCAGGCCTGTGCCCTGACCGGGAATTGAACCGACAACGCTTTGGTTCGCAGACTGACACTCAGTCCACTGAGCCACACCAGCCGGGGTGAGACTTTTAATATGGCTACTTTGCTTTATGAATTTCTGCTGGAGAAGCACCCTATTCCGATCTTCGCCTATCATCTATGTATCTCTCTGCATCTGTGTTTTTTAACCATGACACTTTTAATCTCAAAGCATTAAGAAGCGGGACCACCATTTTGTGAGGGGTGTTTTGGAAGACACCAGTGGCCTGCAGGGCTGGGCGACGAGGAGAAACACACCCACGGGGGGCGGGGGGGCTCCCCGAGCTGTTTCTCCGAGGCAGGGGGGCGGTGAGGAGACCGGCGCGGTGGCGTGAGTCTGAGCATCCACTGGCCGTGCCCGGGAGTGGGTCCAGCCCGCGCTGGGGGGTCGCTGAAGCCCCCACTCTGCACTCGGAGAGGGGGAGGCTCACACAGGCGGCCTGCCGGCCCCCTCTTGGCCCCTCCCCGGGGGCTCCGTGGGCCCTGCTGGCTCTCGGGTCCAGGGACGGCACTCGGGGCAGCCCCCGGCTCCGTGCGGAGGTGGCTGCGGAGGAGAGCTGTGGGTGAGCAGGGGGCCGGCGGGGCTCTGAGAGGTCCTGGGGAGCGGCCTGGGGCTTTCACGGCGAGACGCGGCGTTCGAATGCTGAGCAGGCCCCCTGCCGGACGACCGAAACCTCTGGCTCCCGAGGCAGTTTTCTGACTCTTTTTTTCCGGGGGCTCATTCCTGTGCAGAACCTACCGAGAGCAGTTTTTCAAAGCCGCTGATGGGGCTCTTCCCGGGGAAAACGGATGGCTCTGTGGAGTTGTGATTAGATTCCTTCCCTGCTGTTAGTTCTCAAGGAATGGCTTCATTTTCTCATCTTATCCCCCAGTTTTGCGCCCGTCCCTGGCACGGGAGGTGCCTGAGGAGCCGCGCTGAACAGCAGTCCTGGGGACTCGGAGGGAGGTGGCCTGTGCCCACGGAGAACCAGGGGACACTGGACGGACTCCGTAGGCTAAGCCGACGGTCCAGTTGCTCACCCCCCCCCCCCCAGGACTCCCTGAGCGCCTGACACTGACGGGACAGTGTCGGTCGTGAGGGTGCTAGTGCGGCAGGGACAGCCTGGTTCGATGGGGGACAGGTCGTGGGGCTGGGCCGCGGGTAGCTTCCCTCGGACCAAACAGCAAGGCCCGGTGATGGCGTCGTGAGGTCTTACACTGAGTTCAGGGAACAGCGAGTTCCAATGTGGCTCCAGAATGCTTATTACAGGAGGATGTTAGGAAGGAAGACAACATGTACATCAAGACCCTCGCCCTGGCTGCTGTGGCTCAGGGGACTGAGTGCTGGCCTGTGAGTCAAAGGGTTGCTGGTTCGATTCCCACTCAGGGCACATGCCTGGGTTATAGGCCAGGTCCCCAGTAGGGGGCGCTCAAGAGGCAACCACTCACCGATGTTCTCTCTCTTTCTCCCTCCCTTCCCCCGGTCTAAAAATAAAATAAAATCTTAAAAAAAAAGAATCTCTTTGTTGAAGGTCTTGACTGGGATGTGAGGAATTGGGCCTTTTCACAGAGGCAGTTCCGAGTCGTGGGAGGGTGCTGGGGGTGCTTCTCACCTGGTGTCCAGCGAAACCAGCGGTGCCGGGCAGAGCACCTGGCACTCAGAGACGACTCTGGGGCCTCCACCCTGGGAGGTCGGGTGGCTGCGGACGCCCTCCCGGGGGAGAGGGACGGGGCAGAGGGCCGAGGTCTCTGGTGCCAGTTTTTGTCCAGAGATTATGGCACTCAAAATGCCCGAGGGGCACCTGGGTGGGTGTGGCCACGCGGCCACGGACCTGCGGGCGGGGGCTGAGCCGTGGCAGCTCGGAGGGTCCTGAGGGAGGAGCAGGTTGAGCGCAGGGCGATCCACGTGGAGACCACCTCACGCCCAAGTGTGCACACGTCTGTGGCTCGCCTCCTGTGTCTAGGGAGAGACCCGCAGGCTCCCGCTCACAAGTCCCTGGTGTGTTCTGGACACCGAGATGGTGTGACGCCTCAGGTGGGCAGCCGCTCGGTCGGGAGGCACACGCGGGAACAAACCAGTCAGCTCGTCTAAGCGAGGAGCCCTTCCTTGGGAAATACTACAGACGCACGACTGAACAGCCTCCCACTGACTTTGGGGACACAGGGTGCAGTTCGTGTGATTTGCTGCAAGTGCTGTCGTTTCTCCGCAAAGCACGCACGTCCCTTCACAAGCCATGGAACGGTGAGATGCGGAGTCGGGGTTTTCCAAATGCTGAGTCTGCCGGCGAGGGGAAGTGTCCTGTGGGGGGGCCGCCCTTTGAGATGGGGGAAGGATCCAGACGTGCCCCCCCAGCAGGTGGCACGGACCCCAGGACCGTGCCCCCCTCATCCCGAACCCTCCCCTCCTGCCTCGGACAGCGACCCTGCTTCCTCGGGGACTTGCCCTCGGAGAGTGAGGGCCCTGTCACCTGCAGGGCACCCGGGCCGGGCCGGTGCGCCGAGGGGCGGGGCGGGCCCCGTGTCTCCCACCTCGAGGGGGTCTGGGAGCTGCGTTTCTGAGGTCGGCACCCCAGGCTCTGGGCGTCAGGGCTCAGAAGCCACGTGTGGCCACGGGGTGTCCACTGACCACGGGCGGCCCTGCCCTCCGGGATCAGTGGCCGTTGAGCGGTCTGCCAGCAGACCCTGAACCCGCGCCGCCTTCCTGGCTTGCACCTGGGTCCCCCCGGGTGTCGTGTCCCTGGTGTCGTTTCAGCGGGCTGTGCCTCTGTGCCCGGGGGCGTCCCGAGGAAAGCCACTGCCTCGCAGGGGGAAGCTGCTGCCCACATATGTGACGACGTCAGCATTCCCCTTCTCTCTTTCTCTCTTTGCTGCTGCGGTTCCTGGGCACGTTTTCTCAGTGATAGAAGTGACGGCTCCGGTCGGCGTCCTGCGCCCGCCATCCGAATTGTCTCGTGCAGCGCCCCGAACGGCGGCCACCTGCTCGAGGGAACCCTTTGTTTCTTTAAAAAGTGCAAGCTCAAAATAGCTCTTTGGCACAGGGCACGTTGACACGTTAGCACAGTATTAAATGGAGCTACAGTTCCACGGATTATCCAAAGGAAATGACTCCTCTCTTCCCGCGCTCAGGTGGAATACATTAAAAGATGCTGGGTGGATACAGAGAAGCTGGCTTCCCTGCTGTAGATGCCGCGGAAGCTTCCGACCGGCCAACGCACACGGGGCCCTGAGTGGGGACCGCAGCTTGGGAGCATCCCCGACGGCTGTCCGCTGGGGCTGTCTCCCGGGGGCCAGGGTCCCCTCGAACACACGCTCTAAAGCCACGCATCAGGCTCTGTGCGCCCAGGGACAGGCGTGTAACTCCTGGGAAAGTGTGGCTTGCGAGGTTAGCTCTCGGGTTTTATTTTTAGTTTTCAGGGAGCACACAGTCACTGAGTTTTCCATAGTTATTGTGTGCAAAGGCAGCTCTTTCAGACTCCAAGGCTCGTCCTGGGCCTGCCCCGTCCCTCACAGGGCCGGGCCAGGCACCCACGCTCATGGCCCCTCCAAGGCGTGAGCTTGGGGCCGCCGCTGGGTGTTTTATCGCAGCCTGTGGACGTGCCCCAGGTGTGTGTGAGTGTGTGAGGACCGATTTTAATCCTGGGACCTTTTTGTTACATTTCACGCCGCCTGCATCCTGCCGGGTGGAAAGACCGGGAGCTGCCGCTGCCTCTTTCTGGGGGGAAAAGGGGTGCACACGCCGAACTGGCCAGGTAACGGTGCTGGAAGGACAAGCGGGGGGAAGTGTAACACAGCCCAGCAGACTCGGGTGAGATGCGTGTCTAAATGGGACCCCAGACGGGAAGGGTTCAAGGGACCAGGAGGGAACTCGGCAGCCACGCCCACACCACCGTGGTGCGCCGGCTTTCCTCGGTGTTTCCCCTGCATGCCCGCCCCGTGTCCCTGCCCCGTGTCCCTGCCCCGTGTCCCCACTCTGTGTCCCTGCCCTGACATCACTGAGGCTGTGTCACCTCGGCCCTGACCGTCGTGACAGCTGGCTCCTGGGTTCCCCTAATTACAACTACCTGAATTAATATACCTACTGCAGAGCCCCCTCTCGGGCAGACTCCATTACTTCCTAATCAGTCGTGGAGGTTATCAGGGGGGCGTGAAGGACACACACGCTGGATGTGGAGGGAAAAGGTCACATTTTGGAGGCCACGCACGGGCTGTGCGACCTTGAGCCGCTGCTCAGCTTCCAGAGGGGAACCCGCTCCCACTATTGTCAGACTCTACGGTGAAATCCTTGCTGCCCAACTCCCGGGTTTGCTCTGGGGTTGAACAGTGCCTGAAGGGTTTTGTGAACGTTGGAAGGAAACATGCATCGAGTCAAGCCCTGCCTGGGGCTGGTAACCGGTGCCTTTCCAGGTCTCCGCCAGCCACCTGCTCGAACGGGTGGGCTGCTGGGGGTCTGACCCTCGGGCGTCTCGGGGCCACGCTGGAGGGAGACCTGTCTCGGGCCGGCCATTAAACACATCACAACAGGCAATCACAGAAAAGTCTCCTCATGTTTTAAGTAAGTTTATGATTTTGTGCTGGGCCGAGTTCATAGCCATCCCGGGCCGCATGCGGGCTGCCGGCCGTGGGCTGGGTGTCCTTGGTAATTTGTTCTTCTCTGTCGGCGCCCTGGGGCGGCAGGGGGGCTGGAAGCAGCAGAAGCATGTTTTCTCACACCTGGGGGGCCCCCTGTCTGAGGTTGGGGTGCAGCGGGGCCTGAAAGGCTCCAGGGGAGGACTCTCCTGCCTTTTCCAGCCCCCGGAGGCTCCGGGTGTCCCTTGGCTTGTGACCACATCGCTCCCGTCCCTGACTCAGTCTGCACACGGCTTCTCCTACATCTCTCTGTCTTCTCCTTTTCAGTCTCCTCTAAGGACGTTTTGTCGTTGGGTTTAGGGCCCACCCTGAATCGGGGATGGTCTCCTCTCAAGATCTGTGACTTACTTCCTTTGGCAAAGACGCTATTTCCAGACACGGCCACGTTCATGGGCCTGGACGTGTGTTCCCGGGGCTGCCGTTCAGCCTGGCCCGCCTTCTCAGGCCACCCCGAGGTGACGCGCCGGGCGAGCGCTTTGTCTGCGGTCACGCGGCCTTGAGGCAGCCGAGAGGGCAGCATGGACCGTGAGCAGGTAGATGGGACGCTGGCAGGGACCACCCAGGAAGAGCTGAGCGTCCGTTTGTGCTGATTCAATCGTTCTCAGCCCCGACTGCGCCTCGAGTGAAGAAGCACCCGTTTCCCTTCCCGCCGGAGAGCTGGGTCAGCCCAGTGCACTGGGGACTCGTGGGCACCGTGAGCTGAGTCCACGCGGCGTCAGCGTCGGCCGGGACCTCTGCCTTCACCTGTCCCCGCCCCCTCGAGGCGTGTGCCTCGTTGGTGGCATTAGGTGCCGTGGAGCACAGTTATGCCCACAAGCCCCCCACCACTCCCGGCCGGTGCACACGGCCCCTCTGGGTGTCCCCACGCAGAGAGGAGCCCGGCCGGGCGAGGGGCGGTTGTGCTGGGGTTGTTCCGTTCACGCACTCCGGGGAGCCCCAGCTCCTGGCCCTTGCTGGGTCAGCGCCAGCCTTTGTTTCACAGCCCAGACGCACGGTCTCGCCCTTTGCTGCATCACAAGCCGGCCCCCACCTTTCCTCCCTTCCCCCCAAAGCGGAGCTAGCTAGGGCATGCGTCTCGGGGGACCGTGTGGCTTTGCCTGCTGTGACAGCTTTCACACGGGATGCCGCCTCCGTCACGCTTCACCGGAAGCTAACGTTTTCCCTGCGGACAAGAACGGAAACACACAGAAGCCTCCTCAGTTGGTCTTTCCCCAGGTCTGGCTCAGTGACGGGGAACCTTCCAGGCTTGCTCACCTAACACATCTCTACTGATATACTTCCGAGAGCTTCCCCAAGGCGGCACACGCATGTAGATTTTAACTTTTATTTTTATCTTTTTAAAGATTTTTATTTATTTATTTTTAGAGAGGGAAGGGAGGGAGAGAGAGAGAGAAACATCCATGTGCGGTTGCTGGGGGTCATGGCCTGCAACCCAGGCATGTGCCCTGACTGGGAATCGAACCTGGGACACTTTGGTTCACAGCCCTCGCTCAATCCACTGAGCTACGCCAGCCAGGGCAAATTTTAACTTTTAAAATGCGCCAGCTGCACTGCAGTTGCTTTGCTCACTCTGAGTGAATTCCCCTCCACCCAACGCTAACAGCTCCATCTGGGTCCTTGTTGAAGCGGTGGGAGACGCTGGCCAGAGATGGGGAGGTGGGGAGGGGTGTCTGGCCGTTCCCGCTGGTGGCCTCCTTCATCCCGCATCACGACCTTCATCCCCCATCACGACCTTCGTCCCCCATCACGACCTTCAGGCTTCGTCTTGTTCCCGGTATTGAGGGGCGGCACCTGAGGAGACGGCTGGGGAGCAGGCGGGGGACCCCTGTGTGAGCCCCAGCGAGGCCACCCAGCCCCAGCTAGGCTGCCGGGCAGAGTTCTCATTCACGCACCTGGGGACGAAGACAGGATGTGAGTCTGACCCTGGGCTTCTAAGTTTTTGAACACTTGCCTATGATGTCATTATGTCTTAAGATAAAGCAGGAGGAAAAGGAAAATGCAATGAAAGTCAGCTCAGGGTTGGAAGAGCTCAGCCCTGAGGGAGGGCAGAAGGAGGCCCCTGCGGACCCTCCCCGGGAAAGAGGAAGGGTCCCCGCAGTGGACACCAGCAGGGACCAGAAGACCGTCTCGGGTTCCCACGGGGCCCTCCTGGTTGTAAAGGGCGGAGCCCACGTGGGGAAGTCTCCTAGGCGGCTGACTACTCACAGCTCGAGCTGGGGCCAGTTTTAAGTCCCCCGCCCCCCGTCTTCCCACCCGAGGCCCCAGCCTTGCATCGCGGTCAAGCTGCCCACCGTGGTCTGTCTGAACTCCCGACGCACACAACCAGGAGCGTAGCCAAGTGGCTCCGGGTTAAGGCCTCCGACGTTCGGTGGTTGGTTGCCTAGCGATAACGAAGCGCTGTGTTTGAGCCGGTCTTTACTCATCGTCTGAGAGTGCGTCTCCTCGTCGCTCCCCCCATCACACCACCCCCCAGAATCTTGTTCAAACACTTGGTGCGCTGATGGCCCCTGAGAACTCCTCCTGCATTATTGAAGACCCAACGCTGCAATCCATTATCGCGGCTCGTGGCTGTTTCATCCCTTTAATAGCATTTTAATGAACCCTCGGAAGGGAGAGGGTGTACGTTGATGTGATGCATTAGCATCTCGGGTCTCCCGAAGACTCTGTGACAGCAGCACCCTGTCGGGAATTACAGACTTCTCATCGCGGGTCACCGAAACCCGTCTTCCACTTTTTCTAACACGGTGGCGTTCCGGCTGGCTGGGGGCCGCCCAGCTAAAGCCTGCAGGTTCCAGCTTCCCTTGCCGCTGAGCGCGGCCGTGGGAGCACTGACCCGTGGATGTGCGTAAAAATAACGTGCCCCTTGACCCTCCTCCTCCACAGAGTCGGGTGTGTGGGTGTCTCTTTGGCAAGGCCTCGCGTTGCTGAGCTGTGGGACGCGCCGGGGCCGCTGCCTGGGACCTCCAGGTGGACTCTGTGTTTTGAGGTCAGTGGAACTGACCACGACATTGCCTACCTTTGTCCTGTTACACGACAGAATAAACTTCTGCCTTTTAAAGCCGTGCTTACGTGTCCTCTGTCACAACAGCTGGATAAATAACGCTCATCACGTAGACCTTGGGAACACGCTGTTTGGGACTGGCACTTCGGGGAAAGTTCAGGGGACACTGACGATGAGGACGCCTCCCACGGTGACGACAGCTGGCCCTCGTGCAGCGGCTGTCATGGGCCCGCCCTGTTCCGGCAGCCGCAGGGAGCCCACTCACTGAGTCCGCCTCACGGCAGCCGGCCCGAGGGAACCACTCCAACTGCCCCACTGCGTCGGCCCAGCACAGCGCACAGGGGGCCCGCTAACCGGCCCGGACCTGCCCGCTGGTCCTGGGGAGGCGGGTCCCACCCGGGCGGCCTGGCCCCGGAGCCTGCGCTCCCAGCACCCGGGCGGGGGGTCGACTCTGGGCGAGGCTCTGCGTGTCCGGCCTCACAGACAGGAAACTCGGGGGGTCGGGAGTCGCTTGCCCTGAGGCACGGCCAGGTGTGCAGCCGAAGCCCCTGGGGGGAGGGAAGGCGCACACCTGTGTGGAGACACGCCCCGAGCGTGTTCCTCGAGCACAGACCCCGGCAGCGAGCAGCACTGACCAGCACCGTGATGCGAGCCACAGGGCGCCTCCCGCGGCTCCTGAGGCGTCACCTTCGCCGCCAACGCTGACGGGGACACGGGGACACGAGGAGGCACTCATGCACCTGACCACACGGTGTGCCCTCACAACGCGAACACGTCCGTGTGGCCTGCGGGCCGACCGGCAGCCACGGGGCCGTCCCCAGGGGTCGCGAGTCCCCTCCCAGCATCACAGCTTGCTTCCGAGGGCACCTCCCGGGTTCGCCGTGCAGCGGTGGGACCCTCTCGCCCCGCGGGCCTTGTGTGTACACGTGTTTGCCCCTTTCACAGGCTCATCTCCGAGATGGGCGGATGCAGGAGCTGGAACGGCGGGCCCCGGTGGGGCCCCATCCCCCAGGGCCTGGCGGCCTTCCGGGCCAGCAGTTCCAGCCCTGACGCGGAGCCAGACCCCATGTTCTACAAACTCCCACCCAGCCTGCATGGCCCTGCTCGCCCTCCGGCCCGTCCACCCGGCGCTCTCTCTGCGGCGGTGTCAACGGGCTCGCGTGTGCCGGCTCGGCGGGTCCCGGCCGTCCTCCCGGGCTCTCGTTCAGGGGTGGGCAGCTTCTGCTCCAGCAGCTGTGCCCTTGGCGCCGTGGATCACGGTTCCAGAAGGAGCAGGCCTGGCGGCGATGTGACGCCCAGGGGGGCCAGGCTCCGGCTGAGGGTGTGACGGCTGCCGAAACGGGGAGACCCGGCCGGCCGGCTGGGAGCCGGCGGTGTGCACCGTGCCCACACTCGGCGCCCGACACACGCAGGTCGATGCTGTCGTTTCGCGTTCTCTGAGCTTCGACGACCGTTCCTTAGCGAGTGACAGACTGTCGTGCCGGTCTCTGCTCCGCGGCACAGACCATCTGCGGTTGTCACAGCCCCGGGTTTTATTTACTCGCCGCTGAGCCGGGTGGATGTTGATTAATGAGCCGCTTTCCTGGAAGGAAGCTCTGGACGCTGTCTGAAACCACCCCGGCTCCCCCCCCCCCCCCCCCCCCGCCCCGGGCGTCCCCTTCCCGGCTCTCTCAGAGCGCTCCACGCTGGCTCTCCCGTCATCGCCGGGTGGGCAACGGTCTGTGCCACCCGCTCGGTGTCCCCCCCCCCAGTTCAGCGCCATCCCGACCCCCCATCCTGGACGTGGCGTCCGACCCCACAGGCTGAGGGCTCAGCCCCACGAGGCCACCCCCACGGCAGACGCCATGGCAGGCGGTAGGTCCCCAGATCACCCCCAAGTCTGTCTGACATGGCTGTAGTCGGGGTTCCCATGACCCCTCCGGGTTGGGTCAGTTTGCCCGAGGGGCTCACAGGACTCGGGGAGACACATTTGCCAGTTTATCACAGGCCGTGACGAAGGACACGGGTGGTCAGCTAGACGAAGGGACACACGGGGTGAGGTCCACACTCTAGGAGGGGCCTGAGTGCGGGGGCTTCTGCCCCGGTGGAGTTGGGGTGCTCACCCACCCAGCGGCTCACCAGCCCCTCCCGGGGGCTTCACGGAGACGTCCTGAGGCCGGCACGCCCTGCCGTTCACACTCTCCCAGTCCTTCTCTCCGCTCCGGAGCGTGGGGCCGGGCTGGACACTCCAAGCTTGTGTCCGTGGCTCCTTCTTTCTGCTGACCAGCCCCCGCTCGGAAGCCCGCCCAGAGGCCCCTCATGAGAATGGCAGGCACCCTGCCCCCCCAGGAGATGAGCCAGGACTCAGGAGCCCTGGGCCCCCCGGAGCGAGCACAGACCAACGTGTGCGGCCTGTCACCCCGAGGCTGCGGCCTGTCACCCAAGGCTGCCTCGTCTGCCCCGTGCCCCTCCCCGCACACACAGGCCGGCCCCTCCAGGCTCAGGGGGGTGACCGGACGTCTTTGTCCAGGTCTGCGGAGCCCCTCTTGCACTGTCCACGGGGGAGTCTGAAGTGGGGGGGCCTGCCGGCTGGGACTTGGGGGGTGCTTTCTGGCCGGGACAGGGCTATGCGCGCAGGCTCTCGGACCTCAGGTGTTTCGGAAGGAAGGCACGTGCACCTTTGGGCCCTTGCCGCGGCCTTGCCGCTGCGGGGTGGGGTGGGGTGGGGTGGCGGGAGCCGGGCCCTGCCCCCGACGGCTGCGGGGAGGAAGGGAATGACCGTGACCTCTGCCCGAGCCCCAGGAAAGACCCCGGAGCGTCTCCTCGTCCTGCTGGATACCGAGGTCGACAGTCCCAAAAAGACACCCAAAACGACCCTTTTCCTTCCTGGTAACGACTTGGCCGACCTGCGTGTTGGGGTCCCTAGAGGTTCTGCTGTGGGAAGTTTCCATCTCAGGCTTCTGCTGCGGACCGCAGGGCCGGCCGACGGGTCTGGGTGTGCGAGGCCTGTGACCCTCCTCCCGGGGTCGGGGCCCAGCCTTCCCGCCCTTGGACACCGGGGCTCCGCCTTGGATCACCCGGCCTGGAGCCCGCGGGTGCGACTCACTTGGCCTGTGTGTGTGTGTGTGTGTGTGTGTGTCTGTGCATGCATGCACGCATTTGGGTCCTCATGCCCCGCACTTCATTCCACTGCTTGACCGGATGCAATGAATCTGTGGGAACTCACTCCAAATCCTCTCCCCTTCTTCCTTCCGGCCAAACTGCAACAGGCAGGTCACAGAGGTCGCCGGGCTGGACCCCAATCACCTGCTCGTGCTCCGTCGCCGTGACCCCCGCCCCCGAGGGCAGCCCACGAAGCTGGCTGGGGCGAGGTGCGGAGGCCGTGGCAGCAGCTCCTTGGGTTTGGTGGCGCTGCCTTCCGCCGGCTGTGTCCCGAGGTGCACGGTGTTTCCGAGGCGCAGGCGGGAGCCTCGGGGCACAAGGTCCGCCTGGAGAAAGTCCGAGGTTGTCAGCGTAATGAGAACGGTTTGCGTGACATCAGCGTGACCTGGCGGCCAGGGAGAGTGGACTGGAATGCACACGTGTGAACAATGATGACCTCACGCACTGGTCAGTGGGGGCGGGAGACACCCACGAGTGAGCGTGTGTGCGGTGTGGCTGTCACACTCAGAATGACTGAGCGAGCAGAGCAGCACATCACATCAAGTTTGGGGCTAAGCTTGAACAGTCCTCCATGGAAGCTACCTGGAGGATTCAGGAGGCTGCAGCTACGGGATACTGGTGACTGGCAGCTTCACCATGACAACGTGCCTGCTTGGGCGTCACGTCTCGTGCAGAGATTTTTGGTGAAACATCCAATCACCCGGGTGACTCAGCCCCCTACAGCCCAGATTGGGTGCCCTGCGACTTCCGGCTTTTCCCCGAACTACAATCTCCTCTGGAGGGAGGAGGTTTCAGATGGTTTGTGAGGCTCAGGACTCCATGTCGGGGCAGCCGGTGGTGCCTGGGAGAACCGTGTGAGGTCCCCGGGCGCCTGCTTTGATGGGGACCGAGGCGTCACTGTCCTGTGTGCAGTGAGTCTTACACGTTGTGTCTTCTCCAGTCAAGGTCTCTTTCTCATAGCACATGGCTGGACACCTTCTGGACGCCTTCTCAACAGACCTCACGTGTGTGTGCACGTGTGTACATAACATGTTCTTTACCCGCTTCTCCATGGACAGGCACCGAGCCGGCTTCCACGCCCCGACTGTCGTGAACACGCCGCAGTGATCACGGGAGCACACGTCTCTCAAAGGGGCATTTCTGTTTGTTTTCTTTGGATGCGTGCCCAGGAGTGGAATCGCTGGGTCATATGACAGTTTTATTTTTAATTTTTGAGGGAACTCCACACTTTTTTCCCCAGCGGCTGCCCCAGTCTGCATTCCCACCAGCAGTGCACGAGGGTCCCCTTTCTCTACATCCTCACCAGCACTTGTTTGTTGATTTATTGATGACGGCTGTTCTGGCAGGTGGGAGGTGGTGTCTCACTGTGGTTTTAGTTTGCCTTTCTCTGATGGCTAGTGATCTGAGCATCTTTTCTTCTCTTTTAAAATGTTTTATTTATTTGTTTTTAGAGAGAGGGGAAGGGAAGGAGAAAGAGACGGAGAGAAATATCAATGTGTGGTTGTCCCTCACATGCCCCCAGCAGGGGACCTGGCCTGCAACCCAGTGTGCGTCCTGACTGGGAATCGAACCTGCAACCCTTTGATTTGT
Organism: Phyllostomus discolor; assembly: GCF_004126475.2. Lineage (NCBI taxonomy): Eukaryota > Metazoa > Chordata > Mammalia > Chiroptera > Phyllostomidae > Phyllostomus > Phyllostomus discolor. The sequence continues at coordinate 953,826 of NC_040904.2, read as the reverse complement.
AGGCCCGCACTCAATCCACTGAGCTACACCAGCCAGGATAATGTTGAACATCTTTGCATGTCTATCGTCCATCTGTCTGTTCTTTTTGGAAAATCTGTCTGTTTGGGTCCTCTGCCCATGTTTTGATAAAATTGTTCATTTTCTGGATGTCAAGCTGTGGAATTCTTAACTTTGGATCACTGACATCTAATTCAATACGATGAGACTTTATCAGAGAGTGAGTCTGGGTTTGCCCACCTCATTTTCTGAATCTTCAGTGTGAGATCCGAAACCCCTACCTCCCCGCCTGGGGTCATCACGTAATGCAGACGAAACTCCGTTGCCTGGACTGTGGGGCTCAGTCTCCGCGGCTGGTCACGAGCAGCCGACAGTGAGTGGTGCTGCTGCTGCACTGGAGAGGAGCGCTCCACTCCGAGGGACTCGCGGAGCGGCCGGCACGCCCACGAGGGAGCCGGGCCCGCCGGGCTCCTGCGGTCGGTGCCAGGGAGCAGCCCAGCCTTCCGTCTGCCCCACCCTCCCCCACCCCCCGCCCCCCGCCAGGCCCCGGCCAGAGTCCACTTCCCTGGAGGCGCAGGGGCAGCTGGGAGGGGCCTCCCGGCACTCTCAGGGGTCCCACACAGCCCCATCCTTCTCTGGTGACTGAGACGTCACCAGTTACAGATGGCTGGTGACACAGTCGCCGTAATTAGTGTTGCTGATTTGCTCAGATTCCCCGGGCCCCTCGAGCCCTGCATCCTGTTCCGTGCTCACTGCCGCTGTTGGCCCCGGGAGGGTGGGGCGTTCATGAGGAAGGAAGGAGAGGGGCAATGTTGGGGTGCAGCGTGGAAGGTGCGGTGTGGGTCGGCTTGGGGGGCCCGTGGTGCCTTGAGGGGTTCTTGGCAGACGAAACCCCCCACCAACTGCACCTCTGTCCGTCTCAGCGTGGTTCTGAGTAGGGACGGAGGAATTCCCTTCACTCATCTTTCTTACCCCCCAGTGAGGCAAACAGCGGTGCCCGTGGTCAGGGAGCCGTGGTGGTCGCTTGCCGGGAACTGAGCCGTGGGCCAGGCCCGTTCTGCGGGGGCCTGCTTCCTGGCACCCTCCGCAGTGGGCGGGACAGGACTGCCAACGTTACTTAGGTGCTGGGTTCAGACGCCGTCTTTGTCTTCCCGTCACAGCGGCCGGAGGGGCTCACTGGCCACGGGACCCCACGAAGATAGTGGAACTGACAGTGGAGGCCGGGTGCATCCCAACCTCGTCTCACGCCCAGTAGGGCGGAGCTTAGCAGAGCCCGCCCCTTGGCCAGCCAGCGCCACACCCACGGAGCCAGGCGTGTGGCTGTGGAAGGGACGGTGACACGTGGTGACTGGGCTCCCCGGCACCCGCTCCGCTCCCACCCAGGGCCCACCCAGTGTGCGTCCTGCAGGATGTCATGGCCACGGAGCACGCATTTCAGCGTCAAGGTGTTTGCTGGAGCAGGAGGAGGAGGGGCCGCCCCGCACGCCCCACAGTTCCCCGCACACCTCTGCCCACTGCTGTCCGTCCCCGAGTCCTCGTCCCCTCAGGGCTGCCGCCTCACCCCCCATTGCTGGGACACCGCCCCCTTGCCTCCGCCCTGTCACCTCCTCCCCGTCCACCCCCTGAGCCCCCAGGCCGGGTGGCCGCCCCACCCCCCTCCCCTGCAGGGCTCTCTCCCCCGGGGCGCGTCCTGTTGTCCCGTCGCTGGCTCGTTCCCACCTCCCGGTCTCCCAGACTCTCCCACACACGGCTCTCCCAACTCCGTGAGGCAGGGACCACCTGGAGGCCTCACTGTTTATGGTTCGGGGGGAGGGGACGTTTCCCCTGCCGTGTCCCCTCCTCTGCGGGGGCCCTGGTGGGTCTCAGTGACGTGGCTGCGGCCCTCCTGTAAAGGGGCCCGGGGTCTGGTTCGGGGAAGGAGAACACGTGAGGGTCCGGTCGTGGTTCCGAGAGCCGCGGTGCTGCCCTGACGCGGCCTTGCCTGCGGCTGGCGGTCGGGACCCAGGACGGGCCCCGGGGCCGGCGCCCGGGGGGGAGGTGGGCTTTCTCCTGGCACACGCTCGCTGGGCTCCTCTGGACGCCAGTGCTGACCGGCGTTGTGTGGATTTTTGCGGGAGCCCAGCCTCTCCGGCCACCCCTGACTCCTTCCTTCCGTCCTGGCCCCAGCCCGGGCCGCCCAGCCCGGCCCCCGCTCCTCCATCCTGACCACTGTCCGCCTCCGCGCGTCCAGTGAAACCCCGGCAGCAAGCTGCGGACTCCGGCCCAAGCTTCACCCCGGATTCTGCTCCGAACTGTCATGGCACCGGACCCTTTTCTGCACCACCCTCACTCCCCACGTCCACCCGGGCCCCTTGGGTCCGGCGACTGGCTCGGACCCGTGAGCTGCGTGCCCCGGGCCGTCGCCTCCCCTCCCCCCTCCTGCCGGGGCCCGCAGCCGGGCTCTGCTACCCCCCAGCACAGAACGAGGGCGCGGGGGGGGGGGGGGCACACGGGGCGGGGACAGCCAGGCAGCGTCAGGGTCAGCACGGCCGCTCCGGGAATCCCTGCCCTGACACAGCTGCGCCCAGGTCGTGCGTCGGGGCCGCTCGTGGGCGCCGCACTGCCCGGCACCATGCTGTCGGCGTAGGTCCATGGTACCCCCACGAGACTCGGGGACAGAGAGTCACGGGGCGGGCGACTCCAGGTTCGGGGGCTCAGGGCTGTGCTGCTCGCTGGGCCTCGGGCCCAGGGTCCTGCCTGGCTGCCCTGCGGCGATGCAGTGGCGCCGCGCTGCCTGCAGAGGGCAGCAGTGGGAAGCGCTCATCCCCGCGCGCCGGCCAGAAGGACGCTGCGGCATCATTTTATTTGAACCATTGTCTTTGGACATAATTAGTTAGTCAGTCGGCAGTGTATCAATGTATCTTAAAAAACACGTAGTGAGCCTTCGGCGTGCCAGGCTGCGTGGTGTCGGCGTCTCGAGCCCCAAATCCACAAAGCTCTTGTCTCCTCCCCCCTGGACGCTCCTGCCCCTCCCACGCCCCTCCAGGGCAGCTCCCTCTGCCCGCCTCCAGGAAGCCCTCCAGGACTAGTGCCCCCCCCCAACTCTACTTCCCCCTCTCTCGGTCTCTGTGGGCCCCCCAGGTCTGCTCCCAGCCCCTTCCCTATTTTTTGTGGGAATCGCTCATCAGTGTGGCTTACAGTTTTGCCTCAAGGAGGACGAAGAACTCAAGACACGATTTTTAGACGACATTATGACTCACCATTACGGAGTGGGCATGTGGCAGCACCGTCCAGTCTTGTTCGTGACTGTGACTGGCAGTGGCTGCGTCGTGCTTCCGAGGGCCCTCGGGGAACATCCCTGCCGGAATTCAGTTCTGGGAGGCGCGTCTATGGGTTGGGGGGAGCCCGCATGGGAGTGGGGATTGCTCCAGAAACGGCCTCGTGTCCAAACGGTGGGCTGAACAGGGGCCCCGCCCTCCTGCCCCGGCCGCCTCCCGAGACACGGTAGAAAAGTAATCGGCTTTGGGTGGCGAGCACGCAACGCACGCAGTGCTCGGTCACCCGACGGAACCGCACACCCGAAACTCCCATCACGGTGCGAACCCACGCCACCCCGACACACGTATCAAAAAGTAGCATTTTTTTAAAAAGCCAAAAGTAACCATCCTGGACAGCAGATCGCCATCGGAGGGGAGCAGAGAGGGGCCGAGCAACCTGCCGGTGGGGAGCGAAGCGAAGACAGTGGGTGTGCAGAGCCTCCCCCCTCGGGCCCAGCGGTGTGTGGCAGGGCCCACGTCAGGAGTGGAGCAGGGAGCGGGGATGGGGGGGGATTGTGGGTGCTGGTGGCCGGCGACGGCGGAGGTGGGGAACCGTGACAGGCTGCAGCCTCTTGAAGCAGGGTCAGACCAGCCTCCTCGGGCTCAGTGCCCACATCGCCACGAGCCTGGTGCTGTGAACACACCCCTTCCTCCCACCAGTGCCCGTGGGGGAGGCTTCGGAGCACAGCTCGGCTGGGTCCCGCGTCTCAGACAGTCTCCTGGGAAAGTGGCCCCTGGGTGACTGCCGGGGCCGCAGACGCCGGTCAAGGCCCGGGTGCAGGATCCACCTCAAAGTTCCCACAGCTGTTGGCCAAACCGATTCTGTGCGGCCTGTTGGGATGGGGGCCTCGGTGTCCTTGGCTGGCAGCTGGCTGGGCGGTGACCGGAGTTTGGTGCCACGCGGGACTTCACAGCGGCACGGCCCTCGCTCTGTCAGCACCAGGAAGGGAGGGAGTCCCCCAGCCAGACCTGTCCCCGGGTCCTGTGACGTGGTCACAGGAGTGACGACCGGCCACCGCCAGCATATCCCACTCGCCGGAAGCAGTTAGTCACAGGCCCCACACACTCAGGACGAGAATCTGCCACGCGTGTGAAAACCCAGAGGTGTTCCTGGGGCCCCTTAGGTCTGTCCCTGCAGGAGGTGAAGCGCAGAGAGGAAATTAATTTTTTCTGGCAACCGGTCGGGCTCAGGTCTGTGATGGACAAGGACGCAACAGCTCTCGACTTTGGGTCCAGCGTCGCCGCCCGCGTGAAACTTCCGTTTCTCCCGGATTCCCACTTTCCGCATGCGCACGCCGCGCAGGGAGATGGGGTCGTGTTTCCTCCACCTTGCACGGCGCTTCAGCGGATGAAGGCTCTGTCGCCCGTGTCTTTGAATGACCACGACGTCCGTCCCAGGGACCCGCCCCAGAGGGATGTGTGGTGTCAGTGCGAAAGAAGCCCCCGACCTTCGGACCACCGCGCTCTCTCGGGCTGCTTGTCACGGCAGCCAACCCAGCTGTTCCTCCCCGGCGCGCCCTTCAAGAATGGGACAGCGGGAGCTGCGGCGCGCCGTGCACGGCAGCCCCTTAGACTCTTGGGGGCATCGGGGGCGGTCGGCGTCGCCGAGGGCGTGGCTTTGGGGCTGCGCGGGACGGAGGTGGCGCTCGGGCCTGCTGACCAGTGGCCGTGGGACGCGGCACCACCGTCAGCTTCTGGTCTCGGTTTCCTTATCAGAGCGTCCCAGCACCCACGCCATCCATGGCAGCGGCGATTCCATGCGCATTGGCTCAGCGCTAGGAAGAGCGCACAGCGCGCCCTGCAGCTACGCGTGTCAGCGGCGGGTTCGGAGCGGCCCCCGGGCCCCGGGTGGGCCCCGCCCGCACACCCGCGGCTCCTCGGGTTTGGAGTGCGGCCAGCACCGAGTAGCTCTCGGGGGCTCGTCGGACAGTGTTCTCCGGGGAAGGCTGAGAGAGGCTGGAAGACAGAAGCGAACAAAAGTGGACCCGTACACGAGTGTTTCTCATGACTTCTTCTCTCGTTTGGGGTGACCCAGCCCCAGCAGGCAGGGGGTTAGCAGGGAGAAGGAAGCCGCGCGCGCGGGGGCGGTGGGCTCTGTCACCCGTGGGGGCGCCGGGCCGCCTGTGAGGGGCCGTGGGAAGGGGTCGGGCTCTCGGGGCCCGCTGGCCGCCCGGCAAACACGAACTCCCTGGAACCTCGGGAAAGAAGGGCCCGGGAGTACCAGCCCGATCTATTCTGGAGCATCGCCCGGGATCCTAATGGAAAGTCCAGATCCCCAGAATCTCACGGGGAGGGCGGAGAGCTGAGAGCCGCTGGTCGGAGTCGGGGTTTCAAGCCCTTTTCTCTGTTCCCGGTTCTGCCCCGCGGTCCACCTGCACCCCGCGGTTCGGACCGGCTGCACACCGCTGCCCCCTGCTGGCGGCGGGGCCAAGTCACAGGCTCAGTCCCCTGCCCCCGCGGTCTCCGCAGGGACGTGTCTCCGGGAACCAGCCGGTCACACCTGCACGGGGGCGCTCACCTCCGCCCCCCCCTGGTCACAGACACCGCCTGGGATTTCCCGGGCCGGCTCTGTGGGGTTTGTACCGTTCGGACCCGTGAGGACGCAGCCTCCACCATTTCAGCCCGCTCCTTCCGGGCACAGCCCTGATCCTTCGGTTTTGCAGACTCCGGGGACTCGGTTCGCGGAGTGAAGGACGCCCCACCCAGGCTCCGAACTCCGTCCGCGCGCAGCTCTCGGCGCAGCCTGCGGGGGCGGGGCCTCGGCCGGGGGCGGAGTCTGGCTGTGGAACTGCCCGCCCAGGCGGAAGGCGCTGGGGCTCAGAGACTGGTCTTTTCTGCTCCCGGAGCACCCGGGCGCCCGTCCACCCGCGGTGGCTTTCTCAGCACGTGGGCTGGGATGCCTTTGCTTTGCTGAGCTCAGGCCCTTTCCGGTCGGCCTGTGTCGTGAGACATGCCACTCGGGGCCAAGGGTGCCGAGGTCAGGGCTGCGCGTTGTCACGGTGGCCGGCGCTGCACCGCGAATCACGGCGTCCGGGCGGCGTTGCCGGGAGTCAGGAGGAAGCAGGCGGGCCTGGCGGGACGCGGCTTTGTGCTGGGGCGTCACCCCGCCCAGTCGCGGTGTGGCATCTCCCAGCCAGACACCTCGTCCCCTAAGGTCACGGTGAGTGATGACCACGGGTTGTGTGTTCTCCGGGAACAAGCACCTGTTAACACGGAGGATGCTCATAAATGCAGTCCATGAAAACTGCCGCTCGGATACCAACCGCAGCCTTCTTGTCGCTCGTTGCTCGTGTCGCGGTGTCCTCGCTGCCTCTGCAAAACGACTTCCGGTGAGTCTGCAGAGCAGTGTTTAGAGGATGGAAACGACAGTATCACTGAGGTGAAGTTCACACGGCATAGGTGAGCCACCGCAAAGTGGGCCGTCCGCGGGGTTCGCTGCTTCGGCGCACCCCGGCTCTCCGCAGCTGCTGCCTCTGTTCCCAACACCTGAAGTGGACGTGCTTTTCTCCGCGAGACGCTCTGCACCCACGTGCAGTGGGCAGGCGGTGGTTCCGAGCGACAGACGGAGAGAATTTCACGAAGCGATGGAAGGGTTTCCACGGAGGCCAGAGCTTTCTCGGCCAGTGGGAGGGGTTTGTCATCTGGGGTTTGCAATCAGGAGGCCCTGGGGCGCCCCCGAAGAGCGGTTAACCCGATGGGGCGAGTTCAGCGGTGTGCCCAGCACAGCCCCCGGCTCCGATGACGCGCCACATTCCTTCGCAGACAGAAACGCCAACAAAACTGTGGGCGATGAGTCCGTGTGTCCTTTATACGCATTTTATTGGCACACGCCGGAGCTACTTATGCAAATGAGCGGGAGGACGTCCAGACGCGCCTGCGCGCCCTCCGGCCCGCGGTATAAAAGGCCCTGCGCCGGGGAGCTCTGCACTCTCGCCCGGCACACCTTCCCCTGCTCAGTCTCTCCGAATCCTGCTCCCCCTCTGTCACCATGACGCGCTTCTTCTGCTGCGGTAGCTACTTCCCCGGCTACCCTTGCTACGGGACCAACTTCCACGGGACCTACCGAGCCACCCCCTTGAACTGCGTCGTGCCCCTGGGCTCCCCGCTCCACGGCGGCTACGGATGCACCGGCTACGGCTCCCTGGGCTACAGCTTCGGCGGCAGCAACGTCAGCAACCTGTGCTGCGGGTACGGCGGCAGCTGCTGCAGGCCGTGGGGCTCGGGCTCCGGCTTCGGCTACAGCACCTACTGAGGGCCCCGGGGGCTCCGGGAGGTGGGGGCTCAGAGTGGCCTGAAGAGCAGCGACCGTCTTCCTGCCGCCTGGCGTGCTTGAGAGAGAGAGACACGTCCCCCGCCTTCTGCCGACTTCTTCCGGATGTCTGGGCTGCGATGACGCCCAGCGAGCCGCCCAGGTGTCAGCGCCGGACAGGGACGCACCTGCAGCGGGCGGAAGCCAGACGCATCTCTCCAACAGGCCCGGGCTGAAGCCGGGAAGCTAGGAGTTGGCCTCTTCCGGCGGCTCTGCTCACGGGCCGTTGGCTTCTGTACCAACGTCGCTGCCTTTCGGATTGGGTGTGGGAAGGAGGGGGTTCTGCTGCTGGTCTCTTAATAAACCTAACTTACTGAGCACGCACGTTTTTGTTCTGGCTGCTTCTTTCACGGCGCTTTCAGGCTTTTGAGCTCACCAGCCAGTGTCATTTGAGTGAAGACTTACTCTGAGTTCAGACTCCACCTGAGGGCAGGGCGGGGCCTCACCTCCTGCCCCTTTATGCCGAGATTTCAGTTCTGAAACATTTCATCACGCAGTCCTAAACTTAACCTAAATACACGTAACTGTTAGCGTTTCTCCGTGCTGACTGTGAATGGGAAGCTGTTCCAGCTGCTGAACACTGAGAAAGTCTCCTCTTTCCCTTCATGACTGCTCCACTCCGGTGGTCCCCCTGCCCCCAGCGCCTGTCTGCAGGACTCGGCCGAGGTCGGGCCAGAGCCCCCGGGCCGCTGGGAGAGCTCCCACTGCGCGGACTCAGTGATGAATCTCCGTGTCCAGAGGCCCGAGATCCGGTCAGCAGCGAGGAGACAGCAGCCGGAATCACAGAGCAGTTCCCCCCTTCGATAGGTGGGCTTCATGCCTCTCGCCTCTTCCCCTCCGGGCGCACGGGCAGCTGTGCTAAAAATGAACCTTGTGTTCTTCGGAGCAGCAGACGCCGTCCGAAGCCCTTGAGCTACGCGGCGGTCTGTGCTTGGAAACAACCCCTGTGCTGCCTCCGGAGAAATCTCTGCTTCATCGAAGCAAAACGCTTTGCGTTAGGATCAGAGCAAACTCATGGCACAGTTACCGCGCCCTGCGTGTTTCAGAGAAGGTGCCCCATAATTTCCCCGGAATCGAGTGGTTAACTCTCTGCCTTCTGGGCACAAAACCCCGTACAGGCCCAGGGAAGACTCGCTCCCGTGTGTGTGTGTGTGTGTGAAGTCTTCTTGGACTCTGGCCCCCCCCCCTAAGAATTTGGGGCCTATAAAAACCTATGACAGAGGGAACTTTCCAGAACACTCAGTGAGAGGTGGAGGAGGGGCGGCTTTCTGAGCTGTGCGCAGCAACACGGCTCCTTCCGGCTCCTTCCGGCGGCTCCACGCCCCTTCCACGCCTGCCCGCTCCCTGGCCTGCTCACCGGCTGTCGAAAACGGGGACAGAAACCACTCACTGTGGTGTTTTGGGGGTCCAACCCAGTGCCACCCAGGCTGGGGGCGGTGCAGAGGGGAGGCGGGCAGGGCAGGGAGCGCGACCTGCCTGCGGGGAGACCCAGGGGCCGCAGGAACCGCAGTGGGGCTGGGGCTCTGTCCTCACGCTGCTTCCCGCTCTGAGGCCACAGGCCTTCGTGTTGCCCGTCCCGGAATCTCCTCATTCTGACTTAATTTCAGAGCTGCATAGAAGTTGCTGCAGTACTACTGCAAGGAAGTCCTGCCTGCCAATGTATTGAACGTTTACACTTTGCCCCCTTGTATGTTATACATGGTACACGCAATCCTAGTTATGCATGTAGTAGTATCGTGTGTGTATACAGTATTTACACGCTGTCAAACCCACTGCAGAACAAACTGCAGGCGTCATGCCCCCTTACCCTAGGAACCAGCACAGTGTGATTAGAAAAATTAGAAGCTTCAGCTGATGTGATAACAAACTTAGCGGCTTAACGCGGCACAAACCCGTCCTCTTCCAGTTCTGGGGGTCAGGTGCTTCAAGTCGGTGTGAGCGGGCTCAGACCCAGGCGGACCCGCTCCTGCGCCTTCTCCCGACCCTAGGGGTCGCCCTGGCGCCTGCTGTGCGTCCCCTTCCGTCATCTTCAAAGGCAGCGCGCGGCGTCTTCAAATCTCCCCCCACCCCCCTCTCTGGCTCTGGCCCTGCCGCCTTCCCGTGTCACTCCCAGGGTCCTTTGGACTGCAGGGGCCCACGCAGATACCCCCAGACAACCCCTCCCTGGAGGCCGAGAGATTAGCACCTGAATCCCCCTGCAGCGGACAGGGCAGGTTCCGCGTTCTGGGGGACCACGTGCTGCCACCCACAGGTCCTACCGGGCAGTGTGCCTAGTGCAGGGACTGGGTGGTGGTGGTGTTTTTAATCCTCATGGTGTGGGGGGGCGTGTTTATTGATTTTAGAGAGAGGGAGGGAGAGAAACATCCATTGGCTGCCCCCTGTAGCGCCCTGACTGGAGGCTGGACCCACAGCCTGTAGTTACAGACGATGACCCTCCAACCCACCCAACCACCCGGCCAGGGCAATGGTGTAAATTTCAGCGGAAAAAGGAAAGGTTTTTAAAAAACTATTTTCTATGTTTGCGTCCTACTCTTTATTGCCCTTTACAGGAAAACTCTTTGTATTGCGATTTCATTTCCACTGAGGGTGGGGGGAGCAGGTACAGTCGTGGGGGGAGGGGTGGGGGTGGGGGAGGGGAGCGGAATGCTTCCGGAGACTGAGGCCCGGTGCGCGCACGCGTGCGCGGAGCCCTGGGTCGGACCCACGCTGGAGCCCCCCCCACCCCGCCCCCCGCAGGCACGGGCCACGGTGGTCTCTAAAAGCACCGCCCCCTGCCCCGAGGCCAACTCGTCCTGGGACTGGCCTCTGAGGCTCCCGACACCGCGCCGCGGTTGACAGTGGTGTTTGCGCTTCGGTGTCCGGTTCTCTCCTTCCCTGCCCCTCCCCCGGCCCCTCCCCCGGCCCTCCCCGGGATCTGCTTTGCGGACACGCCCCGCCGTTCCCGCGTGGAAGCTCCGTGTCCCAGGCACGCCGGGGCCGCTTCAGAGTTTCCAAGACTTTCCTAACGCACGACCTTGACTTTTAAGACAGAGAAATCTTGGGGGTGCACATCTTAATTTTTAAATTTATCATTTTTTAATTTATTGATTGATTGTCAGAGAGAGACACACACACACACCGACCTGGTACCTCACCCACTCACACGCTCGTCGGCCGGTTCGTGCATGCACCGGGCCGGAGATGGGACCCGCGGCCCTGGCGCCCCAGCCTGCGGCCCCAACCCCCCCGAACCACCCAGCCAGGGCCCTGGTTTTCACATTCAAACCTGCTTGTTTTTATATGGACTGTATGGTCAGCAAAGGCTTTGAAGAGTCGACGCGTCCAGTAGAGGGAGCTGGCCGTTGTTCGTTATTGGACAGTCATATGAAACACCATTTCAAGGTCAGCGGAAGGACACGACCTCAGGCCTTCCCGTGGGCAACCGAAGGGTGGCGAAGGCTCCTCACCGAGTCTGTCTGCGCACGGAGCTGGCACGGGACCGTCACTTGTTGTCTCGGCCCCGTCAGCACGCTCATCTTGGGGGGCTGCACCACGCTTTGGAGGTGCACGCACGCATGTGCCGTCTCTGGCTCTCACGCGCCCGCGTCCCACGACGCAGCTCTCAGCTGCCCGGGTCTGCACCCCAGAGGGCGGGGTGGCGATGCCACAAGTGGCCTTCACCCCCCAGAGCAGCTCAAGGCCTGCGGTGGAAGGTCCCTTCCTCGGAGTTGCTTTCTGCGGCGGTCGGGACACGCACGGGGGTGTCGCGGGCTGGAGTCCGTGAGCCGTGCTGCATGCCAGGGTGGCCATGGTGCCTCATTCTTCTCCCCGCACGCCACACAGGTTCCACTTCAGACAGCCCACTGCGGTAATTAGGGGCTTGCTCTGACCATCAAGCAAGGAGCCTCGCAAACGCGGCTCAGCCCCAAGTGCTGAGAACGCAAGTTAGTGACATGACGTCATGTCTCAGATCTGCCCCAAGGCTTGGTGGTCAGGCTCTGGCCCGCGTCCCTCAGGGCACACAGTGTGTGATCTTGACTCCAGGCCGGCCCGTCTGATCTCGGCGTTATTGACGTTTTGGGCTGGTAGATGTGTGTGTGGGGGGGGGTGGAGGAGGATGGGGGTTGTCCTGTGCCTTGCAGCAGGGGCCCCCAACCCTGGGCCATGGACCGGGGCCCGTCCGCAGCCTGTGAGGGCCCGGGCTGCAAGCAAAGCTCGCCGAGCTCCGCCCTCCGCCTCCCCAGCCCCGGCCCCAGCACCGGCCCCAGCAGGGGGTGAAGCCCCCCTGAGCTCTGCCCCCCCCGCCATTCCACAGTTAGCAGAGCGAAGTGAAGCTCACCTGAGCCCCACGTCCTCTCATTCCCGCCCCCCGACCCTGTCGGCCACGAAACCGGTCCGTGGTGCCAAAGAGGCTGGGAGCGCCGCCTGTCGGTTGTTCGGCAGCGTCCCTGGCCGGCCTGTGCCCCTCTGTGCCGGACGGCACCGGCCACGGCAGACACAGCGCCTGCAGTCACGGCCGAAGGCCCCGGGGAGCGGCGTCGCCCGCGCCGGTGCCGCACTAAAGGGGGTCGCTGAGCCGGGCCGAGAAGGTCAGCGCTCTGGGCTGCGTGTCCTGCTGAAGGCGGCACCGCCACAGGCAGCTTCCCACAGGACACCCCGCGTCTCCCACGGGGCTGCTCCTGCAAAATGCAGATCCCTCCGCCCCCGCCCCCCCCCCCCCCCCGCCGGCAGCCCCCGACGCTCAGAATCGCGGTTCAGACAGGAGTGCCGAGCGATCCTTGCGGAGACTAAACTTTTGAAATTATTGAGGCCAAGTCAATGCGTCTGCTCCGCGATCCCCTCGCTGCACCTTGCTTTTGCTGGTAGGGAGGCTGGGAGCTTGTTCATGGGCCGCCTCTCTCAGGGGTGCAGGACGTGGTACTCTCACGCCTAATGGACTGTCCCCCGAAACCGAGGCGGAGTGGCCGTCCTGGCTCTGCAAGGACCCCGAGTTTGCCTCCTGCCGCGGGTGAGGCGGGGCCCGGGAGGCCGGCCCGCTTCGTCTCACCGTGGAGTGACGTGGGTACCAGGAGTGATGTGCTCGAGTGCTCACGGTGAGCGAGCGGCCCAGCGAGGCTCCCACCCACCGTCTGCTGGTTCGCTTGTCCGCCCCCTGACACCACCTGATGCCCGAGCCTCGCTCCGCAGGTGTCATCGATTTTGTGTCTGGGACGCAGGCCGGCGGCGGGGCCGACACCAATCACACGGACAGAGGTGGGCAGGAGTGCGGGCGCAGGCAGGCGGTGGTGGGCAGGAGGGAGGAGAGACGGGACGGGACAGGCACCTCGGGCAGGACACGGCGGTGTGAAGGCCGGGCGGGAAGAAGTGCAATGTGGGAAGCACTGAGAGACTGCCAGTGAGGCTCATGCAGAGTGAGTTGGGGACTTGTAGGTCAGTTTAAAGATTAAGAAATATTTGTACCCTACAAGCAATGGGAAGCTATCGCAGTATTTTTAAATGATTTTATTTATATTTGAGGAAGCAGAGAAGGGAGGGGGACAGAGAGAAAAAGAAGCGCCAGTACTCGAGAGAAACATCGATCACACGCCCCCAACTGGGGACCCAGCCTGCAACCCAGGCATGTGTCCCGACTGGGAATCAAACCGGTGACCTTTCGGTTCGCAGGCTGGTGCTCAACCCACTGAGCCACACCAGCCAGGGCTATGGAAAAATGTTGCATGTGTCCGTGTGTGTTTGTGTCTGTCTGTGTGTTTCGTGACCAGATCTGCATTTTGTACGCCCCGTGGCTGTGGGCAGCAGGCTGTCGGGGGGTGGGGTCCCTGGATCGGCTCTGAGGCCTCGGGGGCAGGGCAGGTCTATTGGTCGGTCGCCTAAACGGGGTCGTGTGGCAGCTGCTCACTCTGGACTCCTGCCACCCATGACCACGCTCCTCACGTGGACGAAGGGGCCTGGCCGAAGCGGCTAGACCCCCCAGACGGCCCTGGGTGAGGCGGGGGCCGGGTGGGTGGAATCACGCAGGCGTCCTAGGGAGGGCACTGGGTGGGGGGGGGTCAGAGTCACAGCAGGAGCTGTGACAGCAGCAGCAGGAGGTTGGAGTGATGCTGGCAGGTGTCCACGGGACAGAGCGGGCAGGCCACCTCCAGGTGCCGGGAGGCCAGGGGATGGAGGTTCCCCTCGGAGCCCGAGGCCTGGCCCGGACTGCTGGCCTCCGGCTGGGCCAGGGCAGCCAGGGACCCGGGCTGCTCCCAGTCCCCGGTGGGAGGGGAGTTGCTGCGCCAGGAAGCCGGCAGGTGCGGGCGGATGGGCAGGAGCGGATTCCGGAGGTTCCAGACACTAAACTCCGCGGCGGTGCCAGGCTGGACTGGCAGCCACGGTTCGGGGCAGGGGGGGACTCTGGGGTGTTGGTTCTTGTTATTCAGACGAATCCTCCCACGGGCGGGGTGGGCGTGAACCTTAATTTCATATCGAGAAGCAGATGCTACGTCTGTGTGCTGGGCCCGAGATGACAGTGGTTGAATTTCATGTGCAGGTAGTGATGGTGCGGAGGGGAAGTCGGATTTGGGGGCCACGGTGTCTGAGCATCGGGCGGAAGGAACCGGCAGGCAGTGGTGAGGAGGCGTGGAAAGCAGGGTCTCAGCCAGCCCCTTCCCTGCTGGCCGCCCGCTCCGGAAGGAAGCTCGGAGGTCTCCTTTGTGTGCTCTCTGCAGCCCGGATGGGAGCTGGTCTCCTCCGGCTAGTTCCCACCCGCCATCGCCCCGGACCCCTCACCCAGCTCGCCGGGGGGAGGGCCTGGCCGGACAGGTGCGCCGAGGTGTCGCCGTGCCCGGGACATGGCAGAAGCTCAATAAATGTCTGCAAAAATACGTGTTTGAACAGATGAATGGAAGGTAATTACCGTTTTACAGAGTCACCACTGGCGTATAGTTTAAAAACTCGTTTGAAACCGTCCCTGTAATCTCTGCCACTCGTAAGGAAGGATGGCATTTTGAGGCTGGAAACATTCGTCCCAAAGCCGAGGAGACGGCGGGGGGGGGGGGGGGCGGGGGGAGACGGGGGGGGGGGGCACGCTTTCATCACGAGTGTTGGAACGGACCGACTTTCAAGTCCGGACACGCTCACGGCACACTTCCCGCCCCTCTGTAGCAGATCAGAGAGCAAGAGCGTTTCCTGCCCTTCTGTGTCAGGCCTGATCTGAAGTCAAAGACCTGGGTGTAAGGAGAAATCCCAGTGTTTACCACGTAACACCTTGAGATCGTTGCTGAGGCAGAGACGGGCACTGGGCGTCCCCGAACTCCCAGACGGCCGGCCGGCACGGCACCGTCTCAGGGGTGCCAGTGGGGTCCTCCCCTCTCTCTCAGCCTTCACGCCCCGAGGGGCCCTGTGTTCCGGAGACACTTGCACAAGTGACACATTTGAGCCGTGGTTGGTTTAGATGGTGGCCGCTGTCCTGCCGGGTCCCTCCGACCCGCTTCTCCACATGTTGGGGGGCATTAGAGGGGCCCCCGATGTTGGGGGGTCTGGGGAAGGGGCCGTGCTGGAGATGCGTGTAATTTGGATGTGGTCCCCAGTCCCCCTGCGCCTCAGTGAGCTATTTCCGTCCACCCTTGTGCGGGGGAGGCCTCTGGGAACTCTGCCCCAGCCCTTCTCCCGAGTCCCCCGAACTTGTGACGTGAGCACTCAGGATGGGGGCCCGTGCTGGCGTGAGTCTGCGAGTGGTGTTCGGCCGGGACACACGGCGGGGAGGACGCGGTGGAAACACGGGAGCCAGAGCCAGTCCTCTGAACAGATGGGGCCGAGCTGGGTCGGGTCGTTAGCGAGTGAAAATGCTTCTTCAGAATTCTGTGGTGCCTGTGGCTTTGGCAGCGTTTAAACGTTTGTATGACCCCTCGTGACACTCGGACAAGTGCTTGCCACTTCACTCTGCACTTTGGTGTTGCACCCCTTCTACAGACGGGGTCCCCGGGCCGGCCGCTCCTGGGAGGGACCTGGGCTGGCGGGCGCTTCCTCAGGCCCCAGTGGGGTCAGCCAGTCGCCAGCTTCATTTCTGAACAGTGACGTGTTGGTGCACAGCGGCTTTCTCTAACTCTTCTTGGGTTAGGGCTTTCTCTAGGATTTCTAGACAAGCTTAAACCCTGTAAATGGGCTTTAAGTGTTTAAAAGGCATCGCCGTGTAATTTTTATTCGCCATTACTGCTCAGAGCCGGCGCCGGAGAGCAAAGCCAGCCTCTTGGGTGGGTGGGCGGGAGGGAGAGGAACTCACTGGCACGGAGCCTTGCCACTGAACTTGGGTTTCGCTTCAAACCCTTCTCCTGTACGGACACTGTGCAACGCTACTTTTTGTTTGGTCTATCCTTCCCCCAGACGCCGCTGGCTTTTGGTCTTTCTGAGGTGGAGCAATGGGAGGACGACGGAGAGGCTGTGTCAGTCACTGTCTGGCCCCGATGGAGGGATCTGCCGCTGGGCCTTCTCGTGTGATAAGGGGGAAGCTGCCTTAGAACCCCTGCCCCTCACTCCCAGCTGCCAGTCACGTGAGGAGTCTGGACCTCACGCTGTGAGTCACTGGGGGTGGGGTGGGGTTTGGGGGGGCCGCCAGTCGGCTCCGCTCCTGGGCCGGCCGGTGGGCAGCCGCCACCGTGATTAACCAATTAGTGGTGAGGATGTGGTGGAGTTTGGTGTTTGTCCAGGCGTCTGGTCTCGCCTTGCCCTTGCATTCAACCTGTGATCTCTGCGTGCTCCCAGACACCCCCGCCTCCACCGCGGGGACAGGGAGGAAGCTCCCCTCGGGGTCTGGGGCCGGACGTGGGGGCCAGCACGTAACACGTGGGCGGCCTGTGTGCTCCCCCCGCCTCAGGGCCCCTCCCAGCTCCACGTTCCGTGCTGGCCCTGCGCCCCGTGCCCTCCTGTGCCTCACTCTCTGCAAGTTTTTGCCAAGTGCCATCCCAGGGAACCCTAATGCAGGCATCTGGGGATAGCCCAGTAGGTCTTGTACGACCCGGATTAGTCTGGTGGGTCTTGTCACTCCGTCCACTCACATTCAAGAACCACACGTCTGTTTAGAGAGGAGCGGCTTTCCCTCCCAGGCCAGGGCCCCGGTCACACTCGGAGGGAAATAATGCCGATTTCCCATGGTGACCGGGCCCTCCCTGGGATCGCCGTTCCCGACAGGCGACAGGCACTCTGCTGTTAGTGGTCCCGTGGGGGAGACATGCACATTTGGGGGAAACTTTCCCTATTCGCTCTTCTGTTTTCTGTGTTATCGTTTTCCACATTTACTTTAAAAAGTATATCAGGCCAACAAATCCTAGTTGTTTGACAACTGATTTCTAGGATCAATTACAAATTCCTTTTTTAATTTTTTTACAATGACAAGAGTATTCGTTCCGGCAGCGGCCTAGAAACTCGATGTCAGAGGTAAGGCAGGTGAGACCTGCAGTTAAGGTAGAATATTTAACCTGCTCCTGGACAACTGCAAGCTGAGGGGACGGTCGGAGCAGCCCTCCCGGGGAGCCCGACCGCCTCGGTCCCGCCTGCGGCCAGAAAGAGGGTCCCGGATCGGGTCACCCTCACACCTCGGTTCCCAGGCGGACTCACTCCGCGTCCAGCACGGATCTGTTGCATCGTCTCAGCCGAGGGTCGCCCTGCAGACTCTCAGAGGGGGCCCGGGACCGCGCAGTGGTCAGGCCCGCCCATGGCCGCCCAGGGTGCCTGGGCACCTGTGTGTCTTTCCCGCCCCGGCCCCCGAGGCCCCCCGAGGCCCCCCGAGGCCCTCCGGTGCTTCCAAGCCAGCGCGGGGCCCTTTCTAGGGAGGGGGCCCGATTTGTTGGAAGGAATCCCGCCAGGAGAGCTTCCTCCAGCGGCCGTAAAGCGGTCCCTGGCAGGAGTCAAGCACGTTAACGAGCTTTTGGGCGACGCAAATGGGCGACCAGAAGGACCGGGGCCGCGCCTCCGGCCACGCCCCTCCGGCCACGCCCCTCGGCGGCCGGGTATATAAGCCGCGGGCAGGCCGGGGACCTTCACACCGACCACAGGCCGCCTCCGCTCCCGCACCTGCCTCCGCGTCCACACCTGCTCTCTGCGCCATGTACTGCAGCAGCTTCACCGGGGCCGCCTTCCCGGGCTGCTACTGGGGCAGCTGCGGCTACCCCCTGGGCTACAGCGTGGGCTGCGGCTACGGCAGCACCTACGCCCCCGTGGGCTACGGCTGCGGCTACGGCTACGGCGGCTGCGGCGGGGCCCTCAGCTACCGGAGGTGCTGGCCCTACGCGCTCCACTGAGGGCTGCGCCCCGAGGAAGAGGGCAGACCCCGTCCCTGCCTCGGGCCTCGCCTGCTCCCCACCTGCGCCCCGCCAGCTCAGCGACTGCGTGTCAGGCCTCGCCCCAGGGTCCCCGGGAAGGACATGAAACCCACAAGCCGCCCTCTGCCGCCTGCCCTGGGCGACGGCTGTCGGGACACCTTCGGAAACCTGACGTCGTCCGCTCGTGCACCACTTTGGGGTTTTCCCCGTCCTCGCGGCCCCTCACGGCCCTTGCCGCGGCCAAGCAGCGGCTGTGCCTGCCCAACTCCCAATAAACTTGCCTGAGTCAGCATGATACCCCACCTGAGTGGCGTTTCCTTTGGGGGGGGTGCCTATTTTCCGTGCACCGAATGGGGGGGGTATGTGGCTTTAAATGTCTCACGTGGGTGCCCGAAGCCGCGAGAAAGCAGCCAGCCCTTGACCCTGTGTGATAAGCAGGCCCGAGGGGCTGCTAGTGTTGGAAAGGAGGGAGGCTGTCTCAGCCGGCCCTGAACGCTGGGACGTCCTTGCCCCGCCCTGGTGCCCACGGTACAGCGGTCACCGCCGGGCGCCCTCTTCTCCTTACCGTTCTGCCGCCTCCTCCTCCGGAAACCCCGACAGCCCGGCCCTCTCGGTCGCTTCCGTGGCAGCACGAACGAGACCCACCGGGCTCCCGCTCCAGGGGCTGCTGGTCATGGAGTGAAACACTGCGTTTCCTGGCCAAGGATTCGGGGGCATCAAGCCGTAGAGTATCGGCAGCTGCGTGAGGAGTCTGAGGGTCTTCCGGGGGAGGGATAAACCCCCGACGTGAAGCCACGGAAGGTGTCTGCTCAGTGGCGTGGACGTACCAGGTTAGATGCCACGGAGGAGAGCTCCTTGATCTTCGTAGCGTTCATTCCAGGCAGGGCGTTTCACGCTTGAAAGATGCAGGCACCTTTTCGCAGACCTGGGGGGAACGTGACCGTAATGAGGAAGTGTTTCGGGAGCCACACCAGCTCTCCTCTGTGCTCCTGAGAGAGGAGAGCAACATTTCTTTTATGAGCCAGATAAAAAACGCCGCAGCTCTCCTGTCCAGAGCATGTCCCGTGCAGGGCGGGAGGGCCGGACTCGGCCGCTCCCCCGTGGGGCATCTGCACGGGGCTGGGCCGCACACAGCTGGCCTTGCCACCGCCGAGCCCGTGGTGGCTGCGTGGGGAGCTCCCTCTGGAAGGCAGTGCTTTCTCGGCCACACTACAGCCCATAGTCAGTTATCTCAAACAGCAAAGCCAAACCAAACGTCCTGTTCAGGGACCTGTTCAGGAGACTCTTTTCCAGCAGCCCATTACAGCCGACGAAAGCCCCAGTCTGACACTTTCCGGCATGCTGGCTCACGCTGAGCATTGTGGGACTGTAATTTAGTCAACCACTCGGGTTAGAATAGAACAGGAAAAGAGGGATTTTTCAGGAACTGGAGAGTAACATGGAAATCAGAGGGCGACCTTTGAACTGCTCTGGAGTGATGACCGAATCTGCACTTGAAGGGCCCAGGGGGCCCCCCGTCCCGTGTCCCTGAATCGCACGCAGGACGGTCGCTGGACAGCCGGCCTACCCCTCACATCCTCATGCCTCGCCCCAGGAATGCCGGCGTGGCACGCCTGGGGTGAGCTCCAGAAACCCGAATGTCTGTCCAGCGTAACTGAGGTGCAGCTGGCCAATAAAACCTGTGTGTGCGCGAGGTGCACGGCAGCATGGCGTGATATGCGCGTGCATTAAGAGGTGGTTACCACCACCAAGCTAGTTAACATTCCCATCACCTCATCCACTTGCGCTTCTTCCAGGTACATGAAAAGGTGCTCGACATCACTAATCATCGGGGAGACACAAATCAAAACCACCACGAGCCATGACCTCACCCCTGCCAGACTGGCTGCTATTAACCGAGACAAGACACGCACGCGTCGGCGAGGGGGGGGGACAGAGCGCCCCCACACATGGTTGGCGGGAACAATGTGAGTCTGTACAGCCACTTGCAGAAATCAGTGTGGGGGTTCCCCCAAAGGTAAAACTAGAGCTCTCGTGTGACCCGGCAGCCCCTCTTGCGGGGGTGTGTCTAGCAGGAGTGAGGTCACCGCCGCGGGGAGATGCGTGCACCCCACGGTCACGGCGGTGCGGCTCCCCAGAGCCGAGAAGCGGACACGGCCCGAGTGTCCCTGGAGAGACGCCTGAGAAAGACGTGGTGCAGATGAAGCAGAATGCTATTACACCCTGGGCTGCTGACAAATCCAAAAATTAGTTTAATTTTAATTGATGATAATTTATACATCATTCAATGACAAGATGTTGTTTAAAAAGAAGGAGATCTTCCAGTTAAAGTCACATGGTACTTGTCCCTCACCGCCTGGCTTATTTCACTTAGCGTGATGCTCTCCAGCTCCATCCATGCCGTCTCGAGGGGCAGGAGCTCCTTCAGAACAGCAATAAAAAAAAAAAAAAGAGAGAGAGACCTTGTCATCTGCAAGAACATGGATGAACCGGAGATCTAAAGGTTTACCAGTGCCCCAGGGATCCCGGTTCAAGTGGTGGGAGGCACGGTCTCAGGCCGCCACACACGCACACATCGGTGTGTGTATGTGTGTATGTATGCATGCATGCATGCGTGTATGTATCTATCTAGACTCTATAAAGCTGTTTCCGTCTCCGCCAGGGAAGGCAGAGGGAGGGACTCGCTCTGCACGCGCAGAGACACGCAACCGGCGCGCAGGGGGCGCGTCGTCCGAGCCTGACGCATGCGCACCCCGACGCCAGAGCCGGGGGCTCCGCTGCGGGGTCGGCTTCAAGGGAAGCTTGTGCTGTTGGATGACTTTATAAACCCGTCTTCCTGTGCCACGCGGAATCGTTCTCCAAGACTTGATGCCATCCTGTGGTTTTCCACTGGGATTCACCCTTGGATATTCTGACGTGGAGATTTCCCCCAGGGTCTGGGGTTTGCGCCTGTGCGTCTCAGGTCCCAAGCGGCCACAGGATCCTGTCCTCGTGGCTTCCCAGGTCCCGTCTTTCTCAGCTCCCTCCACTTACGTGCAGTCTGGGAGCGAAGAGGTGTATCCACGTCTGTGTACGTTCTCTAAAGATAAAAGCAGGTCAATATGATCTAGGATCACAGTGAGAAGACAGAGTAGGAGCAGCCCTGGATGCGCCCTCCAGGGGCAGCCGCGGTCTGGGGGCGGGACGTCAGGGGTTCGGTCCTGACCCTGGGTCAGGCTTGGGGTTGAGAGCGCTGCCCGTGGCAGAAGCTCAATTAAAAATGACGGGGCCACGTGGCTCCCTCAGGAAACACGGGAACTATGTGAAACATCCATTTGCTAACACCTTGGACTGTTCTGTAATTCACAGCCACGTGTGGCTAGGAAGCCAGCTGTCTGCACGTTTTATGACTTGGAGTCATTTCAGAAGGTTGCACATGAGAAAAAGTAGTGTTTTCCTTCCTCCTTCCTCGTTCATTGTTTATTTCTTCTGGTTACCTGAAAAAATCTAAGTTATGTGTATTTAAGATTTTCCTACCAAATATAGCCTGTGGAACTAAGAAAGGTGATTTGAATATTAAAAGCATCTTATCTATGAGACCCTTTGAGAGAGAAGGGGGAAAGAGATGTGGAAATAGGTTTTCTTCCTGCAGTTGAGGAGGCTTGGAGCAATTTTCCTGGAGGAAAGCAGGGGCTGGAGGGTCCTCTGAGCACTGTCTTGAATTGTGAGTCTGTGACCAAGTGTTGCCGGACAGAAGCACGTGATGTGACCTTATTTAAAGCCGAGTGCAATGCCATTTGTACTCTGCTTACTGTTTTTTGAATGACTTGTTTCTACAACATACTTATCTTTGTAAAGGGGGTCTCAGATGCTGCAAGATTCCTTAAAAATTCATTGTCAGCCTTTGACATCCTGTGTGTTGGCCAGGTGCTCTGTCCCTCACGGCGGTGCCCACCCCCTGGCCCCCGGCTTCCCGGGCACGTGGAAGTCCTGTCCTTTAACGCTAGTGGTCCCGGTGCCTTGGCTGATCAGAAGCGCTGGCCCATCGGTCAGGCTGGCTGTGTGCACATCAATTTGTACATGCCCATTCGGCTCACAGGAGAGGGTTAAAAGCCCAAAGACGTTTTCAAGGATGACTTCGAGAGAAAGTACGCTTGGTGCTGTTAAGCATTTCCCAAGGATTCTCAAAAGGCCGTTGTGAAGGTCTCTAACAGCTGCCCTCGGTCACGGGTTGGCTGGGACACGTTCTCGGAATGGCACCCTGAACGCCCCCGGCTGTTTGATGACTCCGTCCAAGAACGCCACCGGCTGTGAAATCACGGCCGTCGGGGCGTGGGGGTGGCGCAGCCACGGCGAGTCTAAGGTGTGCGGATCTTACACGGCGCTCAGGACGGCCGTGCGCGTAGGAAATGACGGCACGAGCCTCCCTCCCTGTCTTTCTTCGCCTGCGTTTCCTCTCCGTCGCTTCGACATCATCGTCCTCCGGCTTCCTGCGTCTGAGAGGAGTCAGAGGACCCCAGCTGCCTCTCCCGTCGCCATCGGTCTTGTTACAGTCAGGGCCAGTTCCCCCGAGAATTTATGAGTCCCCCCTCAGCTCCGGGAGGTATCGAAAGGCCGGCCTTGGCAGCACGGAGGAATCTCAGGGCCGCCGTAAACCAGCCGTTTCAAAGACTTACACTGGCCCTGCTCCCACCCCGAGAGAGGGCTTCCGCTGCAGTGAAAACAGAGAACTTTCCTCTCACCCAAAGATGGCTGGCTCGCTCTGCCGCCAGAAACCTCAGACACAGGAAGCAAAGCAGCAACTGGGAGCGCTTCCTCCCTCTGTGGGCATGAATCCTGATTTCCCGTAATTCTCCCTCGGCGGAGGGTGGCTGTTCCGAGAGCCCCCGGCGTGTGACGGCCGTGGCCCAGTGGACAGGCTCAGCTCTCCGCCTTCCGGGGGCTTATGTGCAACGAGACTGTGGTTAGGCCCGACCGACCGGCTGACCGGCTGACCAGCAGCCAGCCCCCTGCCCAGCCTTGCGTCCCTTGTGCTAACGGCACCTTTACTTTTGAGCTAAACCTTAGGCGTTTCCGTCCCGTTGGTCTTGCATGAAACGGAAAACCTTCTGAGGCAGCTTTGGTGAGGTTTTAAGTAAGGCTATCATTTTGATCATACTCTAGCATGACCTTTGTTTTGGTCAGTTCAGAGATGCAGATAATTATGCAAAGGAGCTCATTAATATTCAACCGGTCTCTGGGCTGGTAGTGTACCGTGACTGCCCCCAACGACCTCGTGGGGTCGGTGTCATTCCAGGCTCTCTCGCCTCTCGTCACACGGGAGGAAGCTGGAGCTGGGAAGGTGCGGGGACTCGGTCCCGGGGCGCCGTCCGCGCGTGGGCGCCGCCGAGCGGAGGCCCGCCGGCTGCTGCGCAGGTGTGTGGGCTGCGCGGAGGGATCTCACCTGCCGTGTTCGCCACTGTGTGTCCCCCAAATAAAGCACGGCATCGGGCTCAGACCAAGGCCTTGATAAAGAGATCATCAAGGGAAAGATAGAATGTTATTTTCTTCCAAATTAAAATAAAAAAGGCTCCCTAATGATGACAGTAGGATCCTTGGAAGTCACGCGTTCAGCCCCGAAGGCGGCACTGCACGGTGACGCCCGGGAGGGGGTTCCTGAACGTGCGCACTTCGAGCCCGGAAACCTGGTCCTGAGACGGAGTGGGGGCTTCGGTCGGGGTCCCGGGAGGGCAGAGTGGTGACGTCTCCCAGGGACTTCCGCTTCCCGGGTCTCCGAGGGACGCCCACGCACCTGGGCCCCGTCCTGTCGTAGCGAATGCAGAGCCTGGCCAGCACGCGTCTCCCTGCGTGTCCAACGTGATCCGGTGTGTTTGCTGCGGAGTGGTGGGGGCGCATCACACACCTGCGGGGCCAGAGGCCCGGGGCGGGGGGGGGAGGAGAGAGGAGCGCTCACCCGGCACCCGAGGAGCGGGTCCCCCGGGCCCAGCTCAAGCCAGCCCCCAGCTCTCCTCAGCCAGGCTCCCACGCCTGCCCTGCCCACACCGGGGATCTGTGCGGCTTGGTTTAGAGAGAACCCGCTGAGTGGGTCGCACCAGCACCCCAATCTCGAGTCTGACCGCCCTGGGTATCTGCCTGGGCGGGTCCTTCCCTTCCACCTCCTCCCAGCAAACACCTGCCGGCTCTGCCCGCCTCCAGCGAGACCCCAAAACCAGCCCTCCCCCTTGGAGTTTCTCTTAGAGATTTTCCATCTGCGGACTCTCGCCCTGCTCCTTGGCTACGGGTCCCGCTTCTCCTGGTGTTCGGCACCGAGCCCCGCCTGTCCCCACCGCTGCGACGCCCCGCCCCGCCCGTCCTGGGGTGAGGGCAGCCTTCTGTCTCGGCGAGGGTCCAGGAGTCACCGTCTAGCATGACTCGCCTCTCACGCTCACGGTCTGCTTTCCCACCTCGGTTTTGTGATGTACGGTACAGAGACAAACTTCCCGTTGCCGCCCGAGTGCCGAGTACACTCTGTGCCGCCCGAACATCGACCTTGCCGTTCAGTGTGCCCCAGCCCTGGGCTGGGGTGCCCGCCAGAGTCCTGCCCCACTGCGCCCCCCCACCTGCCGCACTCTGTAATTACGGCCCTTGGCAGCGCGCCCTTCTGCCCGTCGGAGGCGTGCTTGGCCTCGGCTCCGAGCTTTAAAGGTGGGTTGGACCCACGAGCCCTTCAATGAACAGCCCTGCCTCCCGGCCTGGCAGGGAGCTTGACGAAGCAGAGGGGGGTGTTCCGTCAGTGCGTGGCCGGGTGTCGCAACCGGCCGGTGGTGGTGTTGAGAAATCCGGCCGTTGGAGTCTGATTGCACCAGAGGCTTTGAAGATGCGGCGGCAGCAGCTCCTCAGCACAAACCCATAAAGAAGCAGCTCCGGGCGCCGGCAGTTACTCAGGCTCCAGGTTCTCTCGGTCGCCGGGGGGACGCTGCCTTCTTGAAGTCAGGTCTGGCAGGCGAGCGAGGGCATCGGCTCTGCTCTCAAGAATGAGGGGGCACGGTTCTCGCTCACAGCCCTGTGCTGGGCGCACGAGTGTCACCCGGGAGGAATGGCCCTGTTACTCGCCACAGCCACCGGCCAGTCCCCCGACGGAATCGTCCTGTCCGGGGCACTGTGTCAAGAGCCCTCCCCTCACAGCTTCCCCCGGACGGCTGCTGGGGAGTGGTGGGCGCTCCCCGGGCACAGAACCGGCCGTGGCCACGGCAGCCCCTCCTCCCCTGCGGGCTCCGGGCTGGGGAAGGTGACCCCCACTTGTCAGCAGAGGACACTGTGGTCAGGAGGAGTCTGGTGATGGACCTGGGTCTTGGGGACCTGCTGGGAAATTTCTTCCTTTTGTTTCCGGTCTGGTGCTGCCCTCCTCGAGTCCCAAGTGCCGCTCAGCCAAAGCCAGCGCTTGCAGATGCTGAGTAAGGGCCACTTTGAGACCCGCCGAGTCAGCCCGGGAGTCCTCCAAGCTCTGCGGAGTTCGTGACTCCGGCTTGGGGTTCTCGTCTGAAGCGCGTTCTGCTCCGGCACACTCGCCAGTGGGTCTCATCTCGGGGGGATTTCTCTTCTCTCCTCAAAGACTGGTTTCAGTCCACATAGGACACGTGGCCTGAATATCTTTTCTGTTCTGGTGGTTTGGATACGTTTATGGCGATCACATTTTCAACTATAGTTTACACAACAGCAGTGTTTAACTCCAGGAACACGAGGGCTGAGTTTCGCACATCACCGGGAGACGTCAGCCCTGGGCCGTCTCAAGTGGGCAGCGAGTGGGGTCCTGGCTGGTTCACTTTACGTGTGAACATCCAGGGTCCAGCTGTGGGATCAAACCTGTTGATCTGAGAGCTGCAGTAACACACAGTGACTGTCTGCATTGAAGTACACGTCAAACTCCGGTTGTTTGAAATGCAAGGAAAAGCTAGTTACCATGTGTAGTTACGAGCACACATCTGCCCGTCCTGCTGTTCCCTCTAATCTTACCTCCTGCCTGGAGCCACGCGGGTCAGTGTGTGGCTGCCGCACCAGCAGCATCAAGGGGGACCCCGGGGTGGGGGAGGGATTCTCCGCCCCGACGCTGGCCCCAGACCCGAGGTCGGCAGTGTGTGCTCCAGCACACCGTCTGGGCGATGCAGGTGCACCAGGTTAACAGAGAGCAGCTTGGGTCGACCACTTGGAAGAGTTAGATTTGGAACAAGCAGAAATAATGACTTTAGCATCTGTCTATACTGCACCGTACAGTTCCACTGCATACTTGTCGACGTTATCTGGTTAGAGCGTCACAAAACCGCGTGAGTTAGGACAGTGGTCACCTCGCTTGCCCAGCGTCGCGCCCGAGGCACAGGGCGGGGCGGCGCTGCAGAGGTCAGACGTGCACCGCCGCTCTCGGGCCGGGGCCGGACCTTCCGGCTCCGCGGCTGCGGCCCCTTCCCTGCAGTGCTCACGGTCCACGCCGCAGGCTGGTCCGCGGGGAAAACGGAAACGTGAGTGAATCCGTGCAAGGCTGAGACACGTGCCTGGGAACTCTATACTTGTCATGGAAGGAAATAGAGAAACACGTCAGTGTGTAACTCCTGACTTTCCAGGCCATCGGTTTGTCCCTCGCCCAGAGGTGAATGTTGCCTCCGTGGGTCCTTTTTCTGCCTCGAGTCCCCCCGCAACGGTGGGTTTAAACACCGTCGGTCCAGGGGTGAACGAACCTTGACTAGGTTTTCCACTAACCTTCCAAAAGGTGCACCAACCTCCCTGCCGTCTCTTGTTACACTTTTCTCAGCAATGGGGTGTTTTAAGGAATTAAGTAGAAATCGGAAGGCTTGTTTTTGTTTTATTAAATCTGTCCTTTGATAGTGTGATCTCTTTTTTTTTCTGATTCCAGTCACCTTGCTGCGCCCTTCCCCAGGAACACCGACCAGACCTAGGGGACGGACGGTTAAGTCAGTGGAAGCCGGTTGGCTTGATGACTTCCGTGAAGGTGAGACACAGAGCCGGCTGAAAGGCCAGTGTGGCTACACTTCCGGTGGCCGTCCTCGTTCTGGGTGCGGGCCTGCGGTTAGCCCCGCGGACTCACGCTCTTGAGGGGGCGGGAGGGAGGCCTGGCTGGCGCTCACACCTGGCGGACCCTGGGCATTGCCCCCCCTTGTCCAGCCCCCTCTTTGCTCGCCCCTGGCAGGCCTCGATGATTTCTGAGTTTATTAAGTTATTTACTTAAAACTCAGAGCTTAAACACGACAGAGGAGGGACAGGGAAGAAATTAAAATTTCATTAAAAAGTGAGGGAAGGCAATGGCTGTTCCCAAAACCGATGAAACACTTACACATATAAAACACACTTGGTGGTCGCTGGACACCAAACAGTTGCAGCTGAATGTGGAATCGATTCTGCTGGGACAGAAACACTTCTGAGCCTCGTGAGATACGACTCGCAGGAGAGTCGCATCAGGTTTGCAAGTGTCTACAAGGGGCTCAGCCAGCATCAGCAGTTTCTCGGGAGAAGACTCCGGGGCATCTGCCTTTTGTGTCACCGGGACCTGCCCGGACACTCACCAGCGATGTTGGAAGAGAAAGCAGGAGTATTCTGGTTTTTCGGAAGTCTGGTTTTCGATGGTTCAGCTGGAAACCAGCTTTCCACGAAGACTTCGATGACACGTCAGCAGCCTCGCAGTCAGAGGGACAGAACTTCTTCCAGGGACCGTAGGAAGTCAGTCAACTTCAAGCGGCTTTGAAGAGCCGTGAAGATGCTCGGGGTGCAGAGGCTCCGCACCCCCTGCCACGCGTGCTCTGTGGGAGCGTGTGAACACACGCCACGCTGAGGACATGTGGGTTTTGCTGCCGATGGCTCAACTCCCAAATAATGCCCTTGGCTTCTATGGGGGGGCCGTTTGCTCAGGACCCCCTGGGCAGGTGGGGCTGTCCCCGGGTGCAGTGTTGGCTGTGGGTACGGCTGCACCACGCTCCCCCGTGGGCTGTGGCTTTGGGTGTGGATCCGGTGGCCTCCATGCACTCGACTGCAGAAGAGGTTGCACGTCTGGGCTCTCTTAATCCGCCTCCGACCACGTGAGTTTGTCACAGTGTGTGTCCCCAGGACCCAGACTCGAAGCAAGGCCTTACTGACAGCTCTCCGGAGGATAAAGTGCGCATCCCCTGTGTGTTGAACTGTGCAAAGCGGAGCGGCCATAAACTTCGTGGGCTGAACTTTAACGGAAGTCTGAATTTTTCTTCGTAGAATGTTGGACCTTATTTTAAATTCTCCAGGTGTCTTTGATTTTTCCATGTGTCCCCCCAAATTTGGGTTCAGTATTCTCATAAATATGCTCCATTTAGTCTGCAAATATGGTTTTCCACTTTGTTCTTTCATTCACTTTTTGTGGATGTAGTTTCATTTTCTTTCTTTTTTCCAATGGCCGTCTTCGTGGGTTTGAAGTAGTGTCTCACTGTGGTTTCGATCTGCACCTTCTTGACGGCTGATCTGGTTGTGCGTCTTCTCCTGTGGTTACTGACCGTGTATGTCCCCTTTGCGAAAACGCCCGTTCAGATTCTCGCCCTGTTTGTAACTGGTTTACTTGTCTGTTTATAATTGCGTGGTAAAAGTTTTGTGTATGTTTCAGATATATTTCCCTTATCAGGTATATTAATTGGAAATATTTCCTCACAGTCTGTGGGTTGTTTTTCTCCCTTTCCTGATGGTATCCTTTGAAACAGAAAAGTTTTCAATTTTGACGAAGTCCAGTTTATCTCTTGTTCCTTTTGTGGCTGTGCTTTCAGTGTCTTATCTGAGAAATCGTCGAGGAACTGGAGACCGTGAGGAGTTTCACACACATTGTTTTCCTGAGAGCTTCATAGCTTTGGCTCTTACGTTTGACTGGTTTTGATGCATCTTCAATTAATTTTCGCACACGGTGTGAGACGGATGTCCTGCCTCACCATGCGGGTGTCTAGTTGTCCCTGTGGGTATTTTTTCTTACTGCACTTTTCAGGGAAGATAATACACTTTGCTATTGTCAGCACGCTCTCTGCTGGAAGGAAACTGGTGTAAGGAGAGTGTGAACAGTCTATGGCGAGTTTGCGAGGACACTCCTAGCGCTCCTCTTATTCCCATCACACTCGTGAGTGAGAAATCCCAGTGTTAAATGAGCTCTAACCCCCATATCCGGGGTGTTATATGCCTCAACAAGGGTTTTAGCTTTTAAAGAACACTTTCCAGCTCCCCGCTGTCTTTTTTTCTGGCTTGATGCATACACCACCAACCGGGGGAGGCAGGGTACGGAAGCTGTCTCAGGGTTTGTATCCCGCCTGTTGACCGTACTCTGCTTTCAGCTGCTCTTTGTGCGTGTGGCTAGTTTCTCCGGCCTGTTGTGTGAGGTTAGTGGCTACACCGTCACTAAGAGAAGGACAAGTTGTGAATGAAAATGCATCCCGATGACGTCAGGGTGGCGTGGGCCCCACACAGAAGGCCAAGGAAAGGTTATTTCTTGAGCATCCTCTGCTGACGCAGGGAGGAAGATGAGAGATGCATTGGAAATGGCTCTAAATGTACAAGGTGAAGGAAGGTGAATTTTATGACAGCGAGTTGCGCTTCATTCCTGAACCACTGAACGTGGCATCTTAAACGTGTCCACAGAAGACAAAGGCAGGAGAACTCACTGCTCAGGGGATCAAACCCGAGTGAACCCGCAGTCCCAGAGCAGCACGAGGCCCCCTGGGCTCCCAGCCTTGTGCTTTCACGGTCTTGCATCACAGCAGCTAAGCTCTGTGCGTGTATCGAACTGCCGTACTATCCTTGACTACTTTGGGAACGCTTGAAAAATTACCACTATACTGTGTTTCTAATGTCTATTTCTTACAATCTCCTGCAGTGCAAGCTGAGCAGGAACGGAAAGCAAAGTCTGGTGTAAGGCGTTCGTCTGGGTGGTGAGCAAGATAACGCACATTTAAGGGTCTCGGAAAAACCTAACCTCACGAGGGGACATGGCCAGGACCGTCCCAGTGAACACACGATGTTCGTGCCCGCAGGGAAATTCTCTGTCAAGACGGGTTTTGTTTTTGCTTTAATCGACACACAGTCAAGCTGCGCACCTGTTTCACAGCCAATCAGGGTGTAGAACATTTCTGTGGCCCCAGACGCCCTCTCATCTGGGTGCGTTTCCGTCCTACTCCTCTTCGTTCTGGACAACCGCCGGTCTCTTCTCTCTCACGACAAGGCCGCCTTGTTAACAAGGCCACGTGAATGGAGTTTGATGGCACGCAACCTCCTGGAAGGGACTCCTTTAGATCTGTGCTTCGTGGAGTTGCTCAGCGCCTTGGCTCTGTCCTTGGTGAAGGGCAGCATTTGGGGGAGGCCGGGGGGCTGGTCCAGCCATAGAGAGGACTGGGGACAGAGAACCGGGCAGGGTCTGCACGTGTCTTTTTGACCTGGACACATATGAGTGACACGTGAAGTTTACCTTACCGTGAACCGGCCTCTGCGGTTCCCCACCCTGAGCGCACGGGCTCACACATGCCAGCCGAGCCCGTCCCAGGGCTGTGTCCCCTCAGGTCCGGGGGCCACAGCCTCCCGCACTTCCAACCAGCACAGCACGGCTGTGAAGCAGCTGGTGTCAGAATCGCTTTTAGGAAAGGCTGATCTACAGAGAACAATGGACATGTCCACGATGTTTTTCTGGTGTCACCCAGTTGAGGGGTATTCCCAGACCTTGATGGTTAGGAGTAGATTTTAAAGGTGACCTCAATGTATGGGACAGGCAAAGCTGATGGCCAGCGTGGAGGTGCTGAGCTGGGGTGGGACGGAGATCCTGCCTGGGAGAACGTCGTCGCAGATGCTGAGTGAGCACACGTGAGCAGCGGGGCGGCCTTGGGCCGGGTAATTACAGAGGAGCCCACGCGAGGGTGAGTCAGCGGGAGGGTGGGGCGCAGGAGGTGAGGCCCAGTCCTCCCGCTATGCGGCCCTGCCCGAGTCTTCATGAGAACGTCGATTCGTTTTATGGCCTGTGTTTTATGGAGGGCGTCGGAGCCTGGAGAGGAGCCTGGAGAAGAGCAGTAGGAGTCACGACGGGCTGAAACACTGAGCTCCCCGGGAAATGACTAGATGCGTGCAGGTCCTGATTGACTCCCACGGAGCAATAGAGAACACCCTGTGATTAACTGTTCATGGCAAACAGTATGGAGAACAAAATAAGGAAGAACATAAGTAGAAACGGTTAATCAGGAATAATACTTTCAGTCCTTGGTGACTGAAAGTGAAATAGTGTCTATAGTCTCTGTGGTGTGACTGTTTTGAATACTCTCTCCTGTTTAAGCATTATTTAAAAACATAATTTAAAAATGCATCACATTTTCCCACACAAATACAGCATAGTTCACGTATTTAATCTCAGATTTACATATTTAGGGTATTTGAACACCCACTGCTTGAAATAGTGTCTTTGTGAGCATCACTAAGTGATGGTTATTTCCACCTACAACAACATCCTCGTTTCAGGTGCGAAGCGGAGCCAGACGCCGAGCCGAGCGACGGTCAGGAGCACGGCCGAGGTCCGGGACGCGTGTCACCACCTGACGCCGCGTCAGCCTTTCCCTCTTCGCCCTGCAGAGCCGTCCCTGGCGCCTTCCCTCGATCACCGTTCAAGCACCCGTTGCTCGTTAGAATGGCCTTCTGTCATTGGTAGCCAACTGTGAAAGTGACTAAAGCATTAGAGGGACACTTCCAAGGAGACGTGGACCGAACAATGGGCAGCAGAACCACAGCCCCCGCCTGGCCCGCCTGCCCCGTCTCTTCTACCCCGGACAGCCGCTCCGATCCGAGCACGTCAGACCTCCTTCAACCCTGAATTGTCTCTGCACAATTTTACTCTGTGTTTTTTGTTTTCTCAATCTTACACATCATTTATTGGCTTCCGGTTATTCAAAATGAGGTTTTAAAAAAATATATCCTTCATCCAAGACACACACGAGTCTCCTGGCCCCACACTCCTGCACGGTCACGTGACCATGCCGTGTCCACACCAGCACGACTAGGAGTCTCTATCCCGAGTCCAGGGTCTGTTGGAGCCGCTTCTTCTTCCGGGGACCAGACACAGCCTGGACGCACCGCAGGGGCTGTGCCAGTCCCCGTGGCAGAACAGCGAGGGCCCCACAGGAGGTCTGTGCACACCGGGGGACCATGGTTCATCCTCCCCCAGAGACACTGCTCTGGGCGCCGTCTGTCCCATCGGGGCGGTGGCCCGGGGACAGCGGCACAGCTGCACCCCCGCCCCCCACTCTCGCCTCGTTGCCTGGACTGGGGCTGGGAGTTGGGAGTTCCTGGTGAACGAAGCCGGTCCCTCGGCGGTTTCTGAGCTGGTGGCTCTTGGGGTGGCCTTTCCGAGGCCCTGCGTGTCTGGACGTGTGTTTGTGTCGCCTGACAGTTCACAGGTGGGCGGGCTCTCCGGGTTAGAAATAACGTTCTTACATTTCACTGAAAACTCTGCTTCACTTTCATCCGGCTTTGAGTTTGCTCCGGAGAGAGCTGTTCTGTGTTTCCGTCTCCCCGTGGGGGGAGCTCTCGGGACTCTCTTCCTGCATGTCCTGGCTTGGAAATAGTTTTTAAGAAAAATTTTACTGCCAAGTAGATCGTGAAGATTCCTGCGCTTTTTCTTCCAGAAGATCACATGCATGAATATATTGGTGTCCTCTTTTAAATGCTATACATTTTGATATTCAATGTATTTCTTTAAAAAGATCAGTTTCTCTTCAGAGGGTCTTGTCGCTACACGGGACCCACATCGCAGCTCAACTGGAGGGAAACCAAAAACAGAAACAGCACCACCAGGGTGAGAATAGAGGTCGACCAGATGGCTACAGCCGTTCCTGTGACTTGGCTGTTGGCCGAGCTAAACACTGCTCTGTCCGTCACTCAGTCGGTGACGGAGGTGACCCACGAGTCCAGGGAAGTGGGCGGGAAGAACCCCACTTCACAGGCTTGACGAGAGACAGGGCTGGGCAGGAGAGCAGAGAAGGGGCGGGGCGCGTCTTGAGGACGGTCACATTCAGGCCTTTGCCACCTGTGGCTCCTGCAGTCCTGCTAACTGTGTCTCCCGGCTCTGCGGCCCCCGCGCCCCTCTGGGAGGTGCTGAGCTCTCTCCCGACCAGCCGGGCTGCGCTCGGGCCGGTGTTGCCGGTGA
This sequence comes from Phyllostomus discolor, assembly GCF_004126475.2. NCBI lineage: Eukaryota > Metazoa > Chordata > Mammalia > Chiroptera > Phyllostomidae > Phyllostomus > Phyllostomus discolor. The sequence continues at coordinate 920,808 of NC_040904.2, read as the reverse complement.
CTCGCAGGTTGCACTGTGCCCTGGCCTTGGTTTCCCCTCGAAAGCACGGCAGCTCACCTCCTCCCTGAATGTGCAGGTCTGCATGTGGTCGTTTCTGTTCCCGTCCTGAGCTCTCCTCCGTGGCAGCACCGCAGCCGGCCTCGTGCCGGCGGCACAGCCACTCAGAGGTGGTCGTCCCGGCGCTCGGGCGGCTCTAGGGCCAGCCCAGCCCTAAGTGGCCCCCAAACCACCGAGCAAACAAAGGGGGGTCTGTGTGTTTCCGAGTCCAGCCCAGAGGCCCATCGAACGGTGATGTTTATTGACGTCGAGTTCCTGTTGTGGTGACAAGTTGGGGTGTGGAGCGACTTCATTTTCAAGGGCCCCGGTGTCTCTGGGCAAGGGCCCCGGTGTCTCCGTTTGGGCTCCCCTTCCATTCCGGGACCAGCAGCCACAGGCAGCACGTTCGGCGTAACTGCTGCCGAGCACAGGCACTCATTAACATACCTGCACGCCCTGAACAGCAGGTGAGGCCGCTTGCCGTCTGGACGCTCTCGGGAGCAGCGGCTGCCGTGGCCGCGGGCTTGCTGACGGCGGCAGTTTCCTCGGCCGGGCCGCCGGCTCCTCCGGGCAGCTCCTGTGAGCGGCCGACACGTCCCGACCCGTCCTGCTGGCTGCTCTGCCTCCCGGGGGGGAGAACGCAGGTGCGCCCCAGCCGGCGCTGCGACAGGCGACAGGCAACAGGCGACAGGCGACGCCCCACACACGTGAGTGTTCCCGGAGACCCCCAGGTTCGCCTCGTCACGGGCCGTGCGAGGGGACATCATGAATCCTTACCGGAGGGCAAGTACAGGTTGGCATGTTTGAGCAGAACGGAGCGGTCTCGTCTCAGAGCTGTCTGTTTCCACACCTGGGGTGAACACACTGGAAGGCTTTCGCTCCCTACGAGGCCCCCGGTGGGAGGGCTCGGGGAGGCGGCAGCTGAACCTCCACGTGCCTCCGAGTGTCCCCAGTGGGCGCACAGCCAGCTCTCCCATGAACGGGCAGTCGATGAAGGAAGGAGGTTTACTGGTACTTTAAACCTGTGACGGGAATCATGGGCTGTGGAATTAACTTGTGGTGTCCCAGCCCCACTAAGAGGGCAGAGTGGGCCTGCGGACCACGGCCGTGGGAGGCTCTAACATGACTGGCTGACCCCAAGGGTCGGAGGGCAGCCTTTGCTCTCACACAATCTCCTACAACAGTCGCCATGCCGCGTGGTGCCCCCTCGCCAGCCCCAGGCCCTTCTGGACTTGGCGACTCCGGAGACCATGTCCTTGCCTGGCCACAGGGATGGGGGGGGGTGGGGGTGTGCGGGGACTTGGCTCACCTGGGGGCGTGTCTGTGGAGTTTGCGGGGCAGTGGGTGCCCAGCCTGCGGTGGGCGGTACTGGGCATCTGGAACTCCCCCGCTTTCCCTCTACACCTTGACCGCCGTGACCAGCCATCCCGTCTGCCCCCGGCTCACACCCACTGCCAGATTCTGCGTGGTTTCTCGGAGACCAATTCCCTGTTCTTCGTCGTTCATCCAAATGCAAGGGCTGAGTGTTCTGCTGCAAAGCGCTGACTGGAACTCGTTGTCCCGGTGTCCCCCAGATGTCCTCCCCGGCAGGCCCGTGTCCTTTCCTTGGAGCGTGTCCTTGGGTGTCTGCCGGGGCTTCCGGGGCACGGCAGTTCAGGTTCAGGGGCGTTCTTTCACGCTGGTTTGTTTCAAGTGCTCTCTCGCCTGGAGTAGCAGTGCTGGGGTCTAACTGGTTGTGTCGTTGGTACTTGTTTTTTTATTTCACCTGCCTTCTGCCTGGGTCCTGGGTTTGTGCCTGCGCGCTGTGTCCACCTGCAGCTCTGCGTGCGCTCCTGAGTTTGCCCTCCGTCTTGCTGGTGTGTGACTTTACATGTTCAGAGGCTCACGTTTGCGTGGAGCTTTTTTTTTTCGTGTTTGCAAAGCTGCTCAGAGCTGTGTCTAGATGGCGGGCTCCCCCAGGTCTTGCCCGCTTGACCGCTGTTGAAACGTGGACGTATTTTGATCCGTTGTGTAAGGCCTCTTGGTCATTCCTGTTAGTTTTGGAGCCCACCCAGAGGTGGAGGGGAGTCCACCCTGTGCTTAGAGGGTCTGAACTTCCAGCCCCATCCCGCTGACCTCCAGGGACGGGGGAGGGGCTGGGCGTGGAATCGATCCTCCCTGGCCAGTGGCTGGTGGTTTAATCAATCACGCATACACAATAAAGCACAGAGGTGCACGGAGCTTCCAGGCTGGTGGACGCTCGGAGAGGCGGGGAGACTCGGGGAGACTCAGGGAGATGCGGGGAGACTCGGAGAGACTTGGGGAGATGAGGGGAGATGCAGGGAGACGTGGGGAGATGCAGGGTGTGCAGGCGTCTGCAGAGAGCGGGGAGTCCAGCCCCCCCGTCCCCGTGCCTGGCCCTGCGCCTCTCCTCCCTCTGGCTGTTCCCGAGCTGTTTTCCTTTCTAACATAAACCTTTCACACCGAACTGGTGACCTGGCAAGTGGAACGCTTCTCTGAGTGCGGTGAGCCTCTCTCGAACATTCGGTGAGCCCAGGAGGGGTCGCTGGAACCTCTGACTTACACCTGCTGCTCAGCAGCACAGGCGGTAACAGCCTGGGCCGGTGGCTGGCATCCGGGGCAGAAGGGGTGGCCTGGCAGGACAGAGGAAAATGGGGGGAGGAAAATGGGGGTGGAAAAGGGATTAAACGGACTGGCGGTGAGAAAGCAGGGAGAGGCCGCGAGGGACCACGGATCCGTCCACTGCGGTTCTTCCTCACCCCGGTCCTCCCTCCATTCAGGGCGCAGCCAGCCGCAGTGCCGCGGGAGGCCGAGCCTCTGCCCACAGCCAGGGGGGCCTGAGCCGATCGAATCTTTGTTTCTTGGTCAAGCACAAACTACGTGACACACAGAGCGCTTGGCAGCTTCTTCGTCACGGGCACCTAGACGCTGTTCTGACGAGGGTGGGACAGCGTTTTCACGTGACATAGTGCTTGGGAAGCCATCGTTATCGACTGCGACAGGTGATACCAGGATAGCGGGACAGCTGCTTGCTTGCCGGTGGTCACTCTGCTTGCCGGACTCTTCTGCCAAAGTCGCAAACTCGTGTGTTAGTCAAAACGCGTCCTTAGCGCACGCCACACTCCGGGCTTCCATTACGAGCACCCGGTCCTGCCGGCTGTTGTGTTAGCACGGCAGAGTTCCCCGAGTCCCCGTTGGGTAAACTCAAGTCAAACGTACACGCGTCGATGAGGCACCGCTGGGCTGTGAAGAGACACACGGGCGTCGTTCAGCGGGAGGCTGTGCCCGCGTGAACCATGGATCCGCAGCATCCGGTGTGCTTTTGGGAAGTTAACTTTGGGAGGTTTCTCACATCGGTCTGGATAACTGTTTAAGAAAATGTGTGACATTAACCTACCTCTGGTATGTGGTCCTTTTACTTGAAGATATTAGAGTATTTATTGGAAGTAACTATGGAAACATTTCTTCACCATCAACATCACTCAGAATGCTCAGTAAGCCCTGGCTGGTGTGGCTCAGTGGACTGAGCGCTGGCCTGACAATCAAAGTGTTGCTGGTTCGATTCCCAGCTGGGGCACGTGCCTGGGTTGTGGACCGGGTCCCCGGTAGGGGGCATGCAAGAGGCAACCACACATTGATGTTTTTTTCCTTCTCTAAAAAACAAAAAAGTGCAATAAGACACAGGCCAAGGTGTTTCAAGCTCTCAGGTGTGCACTGATTACTTCTCTCTCTATTCTCTGACCCTAAATATCCCCTGAGTGATCAGATCGCGTTCCTTCCCCGTGGGCCGGCCTCCTGGGTGCACACAGACATGTCCCCCAGTGTCATCTCAGCTCAGGGCACTGTGTCCCCTCTCGGTCTCGCTCACCCTCCCGGGCCTGCTGGGCCGGAGAACAACCTTCCGACCGGCACCACCCCCAGGCCCTTGACCGGCTGTCCCCTCAGTGCAGTGACCCCCGTCCTGCTGACAGTCCCTCCTTGTCTGCACGGTGCCACCGTGCTCATGGCCCCTCCAGCTGATGGGGTGCGTGCTGGCTCCCTAACTGTTCTACAGGCCGCCGGCCCCCCCTCCGCTGAGTTTCCCTCGTCGTGACGTGGCTGTCGGGTTGCTCTTCCCGAAACACCTGCCTGCTGAGGCCGCCCACCCGTTGTGGGTCCTCCTCTAGCTTCCGGCCGCCCGTGGGGGAGTCCGGGTCTCCTCGCGTGGCACTTCGATGGGCGACACACGATTTACCGTCCAAGTGAACCACGATGGGTGGTTTATAGGGGGTGCTGGGGTCTGAGTGTTGGTGACCCCCCAGATGCCTGTGTGGGAGCCCCCCCGCCAGTGCCCAGTGCTGAGGCGCCAGGAGGCGGGGACTCTGGGGGTGCTGGGTTAAGAGAGAGGAGCTCGGTGCTGGGAACTGGGGCCCGGGTGGGAAAGGCCTGAGGGCCCCCGGCCCCCCCCAACCTGGGAGGACTGAGGGAGGGGCCGGGGTGGGAGGAGGGCCCTGGCCCCGCCACGCTGGCACCCGGACTCCGACTTCCAGCCTCCAGAACCGTGAGAAGAAAGTCCCTGCTGTTTACAACCGCCCCAGTGTCTGTTGTGGGGTGGCAGCTGGCAAAGACAGAGACGGAGCCGTGGTAGTCATTACGACACGCCACCGGGGTGGCCGTGGGCCAACTGGAGGTGCGGTCACGCTCCCCGAAGTGGTTACGTCAGTTTGGGAACACGGTTCAGATTTGAAGCCCTGCCCCTCCCGGACTCTGCCACGCACCGTGTTCACGCACACACACACACGCCGTTCATTCGGCAGACCGGCCCGGGAGCCTGCTCTCTGCCGATCACTGTTGGCCGGGACCCACAGTTCTGGGGGAGCCTACATTTAGGAGTGGGGGAGGGATTCAGCACGTGTAAGGTAAAAGGCACCGTGCCACGTGGTGAGAAGAGCTGAGGAGGAGAATAAGGAAGATATTTACGGGACAGAGTCGCAGGGAGGGGGCTGAAATCTGAATGCGATGGCCGGAGACGGTCTCCCGGGGCGGCAACAGCCAGGAAAAACTCCAGGGGTGACGTGTGCGTCAGTTTCCACGGGGAAGACGTTTTCTGTAAACCCGAACCCATGATCTTTAATTGCCGCCCTGGGTTGCGTACGTGGAGACTCGCTGTAAAACACTGTGACACGTCGGAGGCGGCCGCTCCTCGCCGGTCGGGAAAGGCGTCTGTCACGAGCCTGCCGCTGCCCGAGGCGTGGGGTGCGGCGGTCGGGTGTGAGGGCTCTGGGTTCCTACATGCCCCATGTCTCCTTTGCTCTCGGGGACAGCCCCCAGAGCGGGCCGCCTGCCGGTGTCAGATGCCCCGGAGGAGGGAGGAGGGAGGAGGGAGGAGGGCGGAGGACGGGCCTGGAAGGGAAGAGCAGGGTGGGCTGGAGGTGGGACGTGCCCTCCGTCCTCTGGCTGCAGGGCACACGGGAGGCACCGACATGGCTTTAGCCTTCGAGTCCCTGCTGCTCCCCGAGCTGGGGGACTTCGGGGACCGGCCGCTCTCTCACGCTGGGAAGGCAGCAGGCTCGTCCCGACGCTCCCTCTGTGGCTGACCCACTCGCCCCGGGGCAGCCAGGCTGCCCGGCCACGCTAGGTGCTCCTCCCAGGCTGTTCCCCTCTGCGAGGACTCAGGGCCTTGCTGCCTCCCCTCCCCCGGCAGCCCCCCCCACCCCCCCGCCGGGGGAAGCGCGAGACATACGCTTCTGCGGACAGGGCTGTTCAGACCCCCCACAAGCCGGGGAGAGCACAGGGTCTTCTCGCGCTCGGGCTGTGACCCGGCTTCGAGCCGTGGGCATTTCCTGGGACTGTGGACGGAGGGACTGAGACCGGTGGGACCGACTCGGCTGCGGTTCCTGGCACAACGGGGTTCCCTGCCGGACAAACCCAGCCCCGGGGGCGGTGCTGAGGGGGGACGGCTGGGCCCACGGGTCCCTCTGGTCCCCAGTCTCTCTCTGCGCCTCGGAGGCCGTGGGCCTGACTCTGACTCGGGAAGATGCGTGGACTGTGCCCCACGATCCGGGGTGGCTTCCGGCCGAGGTTGATCACCTCTGATCTGCACGTCCCCTTTTCTAAAGGGGAAACACGAGGGTCAGGGACTTCAGATCCACCGTCGCTTCTGGAAATCGCTGCTCAGCACATGGCCTGCTGATCGCCGGCTTGTTTCTGTCACAGGTTAAAAAGGAAAAACCACGTGAATGCTAACAGAACTAGACACAGCTTTCCAAGACATGCCACAGGCCCCCTAAAAACTGTTTCCTCTCTCCCAGGTGTCCGGGAACGCTAGTGGGTAGCATAGCAGACAGTCCTGAGTGCAGCCGTCCGGGACACGAGTGAGCGTCATTCTCACTCTCCACAGGTCTTTGCAGTCCTGGGGGCAAGCGTCTTTAAGCATTCTGCTTTTATCTTTCAGAAACAGAATCATGCATAAGGTACTTAATGAAAAACTACCTTATATTAGCAGAAACTATGTGCATCTGTTTTGCCCCAGAACGTCCTAAACGCACCCTATTTGTAAATCCCCCTGTTGCCGAACTAAAACTAACATCACATCCCGCTGGGAACATTCCCGGAAACATCGGCACTCGTTCCGCCCCAGGGGACAAGGGGCGGGGCAGTATTTCCTCCGGAAAGACGAGCGAGCCCAAGGCCCCGGGGACGTTCTCCATCCTCGACGCCACGCGTCAACGGTGAGGCCGCCTTGGCCGGCTCTCTCCGCCGCCCCGTGTCGCTGCTGCAGTGCCAGGGGTCACAAGGCTGTGCCTCTCCCTCTCTCCCCTCTCTGAGTGTGTAAAGACAGCTGCAGGTGGTGTTCGACAGGACAGTCTCCCTGTGTGGACACTGCCCTCCGAGCCTTGGGCGTGTCATGTTCCCGAACCCTGGCTCTCGTGGTGCCATCCCCGGTCACGGAGGAGGCCACCGAGAGACAGAGGGCGCCCGTGTCCAGGCGCAGGCAGAGGGCCTGTGATGGGCCTGGGTGGGGCCGGGGCAGAGCGGCCCTCCAGGCCCCGGGGACAGGACGCTGCCGAGATTTAGTGTCCACACGCAACGCCTCGGGGGCATGAGGGGTCACGGGACCATCCACGCCAACCAGCCTGGGGTGCGCTCCCTCCTGCCTCCCCCCACCTGCTCCACGGTGGCCTGTCCCTCCACGAACGACGAGTTAAAACGCACGTAGCCGCGCCTTCTCTGGGGATGGCCGGAAGACGGGTGGCGTTCGGCCCGGGAGAAGAGGGGCAGGAGGAGGGTGGAAGCTCGGGAGAGCGTGTTGAAAGGGCGGGCGGTCGGTCCTTCCTGGGTTAGCACGGGAACACACGCGGGAGGATGGGAACGACGGGGCCGTGTGAAACAGCTGCCTCCAGGTGCGTGAATCAGCACACGTAACCCCCACGTCGGGCAGGTCTGGGTCCTGCGGCCGAGGGCGCAGCTCTGGCTGCGGACCGCCGTCTTCCCGAAGACGCTGGCCTCCTCGCTGCCGGCGGCCGACTTCCACAGCGCGCGCCTCTCCCCGGTGCCCTGCGACGGGTTCGGGGGGACCGGCCGGTTCCCTCAAGCGCGTCTTCGTCACCGAGGACGGGGGGCGGGGGCGGGGGGAGGGGGGTGGTGTGTGTGGGGGGGACCACATGGCGTTGCCGTCTGCCCTTCCGCCTCGGGGCGGAGCTTCCGACGTTTCCATACGACCGACTTTGACACACTCGGTCTCGCCTGGTAACGGGTGGCGGTCAAACCTCTCTACTCATTGTTATGTCACAGCCCCGTTCTTTTTTTTGTTAAAGATTTTTTTTCGAGAGGGAAGGGGGGGAGAAAGAGAGAGAGAAACACCAATGTGCCGTTGCTAGGTGTTATGGCCTGCAACCCAGGCATGTGCCCTGACTGGGAATCGAACCTGCGACCCTTTGGTTCGCAGCCCGCGCTCAGTCCACTGAGCCACGCCAGCCAGGGCCCCCCGTTCTCAAATCAGCACGGTCAGGTCCACCGCACGAGGCACTCTCCGGTCTGTGTTCGTTGAAGACGCCGTGGTTCTTCTCGCGTTCACAGACCAGAGAGGTGACGTCCGTCCGGAGGAACCGGTCTCCCTGGAGAGCTGGACGCAGCGCTGGGGGTGGGACCCGGGGGGGGGGGGGGGGCGGGACCCGGCGGAAGAGCCGCGTTGCTCGGGGCTCCGCCTCCTCCAGCCTCTGCGGCCGGACGCGCTCGCCCCCGTTTCTCGTGCCGCGGGACAGTGCTCGCCGGCTGGCACGACCCGGGGTCGGTCTCGTTACAGTGTAGAGCGATGGTTATCCCCTTCCCTGCCCATGTTTACAACAGTCGCAGGCTTTTTTCTTTCCTCTTGTAATACGTGAAACTATCACCGTGTTTGTCAACGTCCGTCGCCTGGACCGTCGTGAGCGCTGCCAACCGCCAGCCAGGGCCGCGGGCGGGCGCGGCAGTGTGTGCGCTCTGCAGCAGCCTGCGGAGGCCCGGCCCGCAGCTCGGCCTGTCCGGCCGCTGTGGCGGCTGAGGCACGGTTTCCCGCTCGAGATACAGCTTTTGCTTCAGCGAATCTGCCTAGCACACCCTTCGGGCAAGGAAGCCCAGATCTTGGGGAAGTTAAAACGAGAGATTCTGCATGCAAATGGAAAAAAAAGGCATATTAAAAGTGAAACAGAAGAGGGAGTTTTCTTAAGGCTCTCAGAAATATCACGTTCCAATAAACAATGAATGTCACAGCAGAGGATCACTCGGGGACTGAAAGTTTGTACATGTGAAGCTGCACACCGGGGCTGTGTGTGCGTGCACGCGCGTGTGTTTAAATTTTCACCAACAGCAGCAGAAGCAAAAGTAAACCGGCGGAACCACATCAAACTAGAAGGCCTCTGCACAGCACAGGAGGCCACCAAAGGTGCAAAGGCAGCCTCCTGGATGAGAGAAAGTGTTTGAAAATCATATGTACAAGGGGTTAATATCCAAAATATGTAAAGAAGCCATGTACAAAAAAAATTCTGCTTAAAAACGGGCAGATCGGAAGACATTTGTCCCAGAGGAGACACCCGGAAAGGTGCTCAGCGTCACCGGCCCTCGGACAGAGACGGACAAAGACCACAATGAGATACCGCCTCACCCCGGCCGGAATGTTCAGCGTCAGTAAGTCCACAGCAGCAGGTGCTGGCGAGGAGGATGTGGGGAAAGGGGGGCCCTCGTGCGCTGTGGGGGGATGCAGACGGTGCAGCCACTGCGGAAAGCAGAATGGAGTTTCCTTAAAAAACTAAAATGGAACTGCTTTGCGACCCAGTGACTGCCCTTGTGGAATTTTCCTGAGACGATGACGGCGCTGACTCGGAAAGGTGCCGGCTCCCCCGTGTTCACGGCAGAATTATTTGCGACAGCCGGATCCACGGATGAGCTGAGCGAGTAAATAGAATGTACGTGACAGTATTTATTCAGCCCAACAGAGACTGAACTCTCGCCACTTGCAGCGGCACGCATGGACCCACAGGGCGTTGTGCTGGATGGTGGAAGCCGGGCAGAAAAAGACAAACACCGTGTGATCTCTCTTACACGTGGAATCCAACAGTGAATAAATAAACCAGCGAGTAAAAAATGAAACGCACAGATACAGAGAGCAGATCTGTGGTTGCCAGAGGCAGGGGTGGGGGGGTGGATGAAACGGTGGACTTCTTTTATAGTTTAAATAACTATAAAATACAAAATACGGTAAGATGCACTACATAACCCTTATCGACATGTATTGATACAGCAGATACTTGTGGATGCCTGGTGTGTCCCCTCCACAGCTACGAAGAACATTTTGTGTAACAGACGGTGCTGGAACAGCTGCATGCCCATCTGCACAAGAATGGACTTGGACTCTTTCTCATCTCCATCCACAAATATTAGCTCTGAGTGGATCATAGACCTAAATCTTCCCGCGGAAATTAGGGCGCTCCCAGGAGCAAACGCAGCAGCAGCAGGGCCTCCAGGACACTCAGGCGGAGCTGCGTTGGTTCCGACAAGCAAAGCACAAAGGTCAAAGGCAACGCAGATAAATCGTACTTCATCTGATTAAAAGCCCCCGGCCCCCAGTGGATGCCACGACCCACAGAACCGGAGAAAAGGTTTTCGAATCGTGGCTCTCACGAAGGACTTCACCTAGAATGTACGGGAGACTCTTACAACTCAGTAACAACAGACAAATAGTCCAGATGCAATGGGCACAAGGGTCCAAGAGACACTCCGAGGAGGAAGGGGTGGGGCTGGCCGGTGAGCACCCGGAACGGTGCCGGCCACCGCTGGCCGCCGCAGAAATGCGGGTCAGACCTGAGGAGCGGCCACGTCCCACGCATCAGCACGGCGGTCACCGAACAGTCGGACAGTGACAGGTGCTGGTGAGGCAGTGAAGACACTGGGACCCCCTCACAGTGCCGGCGGGGACGGGAAGTTGTGCCGGTGCTTTGGACCACCTCCTGGCAGTTTCTCAAATCTGCGAGAAGTGAGGCACCCTCTGGCCCAGGCACTCGATTCTTGGGTGTTCAGCCAAGGAGAGGAAAAGGCAGGATTTGGAGCGGCAGCGTTGCCACTGTCTCGTCTGTGAAGACAAGCCCCCCGCCCGCCGGCCGATGCGCAGGCAGGCGCACACACGTGGTGTGCGCCCGGCGTGCGGTGCCCCTGCCGCCACCCAGGAGGAGGGGGAGCCGTGCGAGAAGGTGCCGCTGTGCCCGCGCGGGCCGTGGGAGCGTGTGCGTGCCCCCGAGCATGGAGTCCCTTCCGAAGACTGGTGACCAGCAGGGCTCGGAGACCGGCCGCAGAGGGTCACGACGGTGCCCACGGCATCCCGTGTGCCGCTGAGGCGAGGCCGTCCCGGGCTCTCTGCTGGTGCCCGGTCTCTGTCTCACAGGCCGGCTCTCCCTGCGGGGCCTGGTGCTCCCTCCCCTGTCTCCCGTGCGCCCTCTTTTCTCTGGTCTGTGCTCAGGCGCCTCCGGCAGCTCCTTGTGGTCACTCGCCGGTCCTTCTGGTCCACAGGAGACGCAGGGAAAGTCAGGGCAGGCTGTTAAATAGCCGGCGGTTCCTGGTCCCGAGAAGCCGAAGCTGCATCTTAACCACAATCTTTGGCTTCGCTCTCGTTCCCACGCCGGAGTCGGAGCCGGTGCCAGAGTGGTCCACTGGGAAGAGCGGCTGGCTGCACCCCGAGGCTGCGGGCGCAGCTGCGTGTTTGGGGGTGCTTTCCTCCACGTTTCCGTCCTACGTGTGGGTGCCTGTGTCTCGGTGTGTCTGTCTCCACGGTGTTCTTTATCCCGAGCTGGCTGAGCGCCGAACACAGTCCTCCCTCCTGCAGACAACAACAGAGGGGACTCCGTTCTCTCAGGCTCCCTCCTCACCACAAACACACGTTTCGCAGGGTCACAGCCGCGAGGCCGCCCCCTCTCTGAGCTGGTTCTCTTTCTTGTCCACATCACACGCACACATTGCGTGTTCTTCTGGGGACGCCGGCAACGTGGTGCACTCGGCACACACAGTATGGTGGCCGTGACGCCCCAGGCACGGCTGCCGTTCAGCCCCACTTTAGGGGAGCTGGTGGTCGCCCCAAGTCCCGGGACTGTGAGGAGACTCGTCTCACTTTTCCAGCAGCAGCAGCAGCAGCGGCTGCACCACCACCACCACCAGCACCACCACCAGCAGCACCACCAGCAGCACCACCAGCAGCACCAGCAGCAGCAGCAGCAGCAGCAGCAGCAGCGGCTGCACCACCACCACCACCAGCACCACCACCAGCAGCACCACCAGCAGCACCACCAGCAGCACCAGCAGCAGCAGCAGCAGCAGCGGCTGCACCACCACCACCACCAGCACCACCACCAGCAGCACCACCAGCAGCACCACCAGCAGCACCAGCAGCAGCAGCAGCAGCAGCTGTGCTGCGCAGGCCGCAGGGCCCACCCCCCAGGTGACGCGCTCAGGGACACGGCCCGGCCCCCCCTCCCCTGACTGCCCGGTCATCTGAAAGGAGGAATGAGCAGTTACCCCTGGAATCTGGGCTCCCCCACACGGTCACCCTTACGGTGTGCTGGTGACCCGGAGCTTCCGAGAAGGACTCGGTCGGCGGTGATAGGACCGCGGGGCCACTCCAGACAGGGACCCCGAGCTGGGCCGCATCTGTGCCTGCCAGAGGAGGCTCCGGTGCGGTTACACTCGGGTGACAAAATAAATGGTACAATGACGGCCAGCTGTGCTGGTAATAAGGGGCTGTAGTGGCTACAGCAGCAGCCAGAGGCGTGAGGTTAATGACCAGGCCGTCCTTTCTGTGAGCGTCCCCGGCGAGTGGGGCGCCCGGCGGAGACGGGTGCCAGAGCTTCCATCGCTCACGTGTGTCAGCGCCGCTGCTGGGTCGTGCCGGCGGCCGCGTTCTCGCTGTGCACCCTGGGAGACGTCCCGTGGTCCCGCCGCGCTCACACACACAGCAGAAATCATCTTACCCGAAAGGAAAAATATGACAAATACTAAAATGGTGCCGCCATCGCCAAGTGGCGAAGGTCTGGAAGTTGAACACCGTCCCCCGCTTCTCCTCTCCTGCACTGCCAGCGCCCGCCCGCTGCCGAGCTGTGGGCGTTTCTTACAACGTTGCCTTCATCGCTGCAGTGTCGTTCCAGGGGCTCCAGGCCGGACAGTCCTGGCCCTTTATCCAGCGCAGCAACCTCACGAAGGGCCTGGGTGACATCCACACTTCCCGTCGTGGTGGCACGGAGCAGTGCATCAGGGAAGACGCCCGCTCAGGCGCGTGACCTGGGAACGTCCTGTGAGTGGCTTGCAGGATGGTTTGGTGCTGGGAAGATCAAATACTTTACATCAATAATGAGGGAAAATGTGATGATGGTGATGGTGATGATGATGGTGGTGGTGATGGTGGTGGTGATGGTGATGGTGATGTTGGTGATGATGGTGATGATGGTGGTGAGGATGATGGTGATGGTGATGATGGTGGTGATGATGGTGGTGATGGTGGTGATGATGATGGTGGTGATGGTGGTGATGATGATGGTGGTGATGGTGGTGATGATGGTGGTGGTGATGATGGTGGTGGTGATGGTGGTGATGGTGGTGGTGAGGATGATGGTGATGTTGGTGATGATGGTGATGATGGTGGTGAGGATGATGGTGATGGTGATGATGGTGGTGATGATGGTGGTGATGGTGGTGATGATGGTGATGATGGTGGTGATGATGGTGGTGATGGTGGTGATGATGGTGGTGAGGATGATGGTGGTGATGATGGTGGTGATGATGGTGATGATGGTGGTAATGATGGTGGTGGTGATGGTGGTGGTGGTGATGATGGTGGTGATGGTGGTGATGATGATGGTGGTGATGATGGTGGTGGTGATGATGATGGTGGTGGTGATGGTGGTGATGGTGGTGGTGAGGATGATGGTGGTGATGGTGGTGATGATGGTGATGATGGTGGTGAGGATGATGGTGATGGTGGTGATGGTGGTGGTGGTGATGATGGTGGTGATGATGATGGTGGTGATGGTGGTGATGATGGTGGTGATGATGGTGATGATGGTGGTGAGGATGATGGTGGTGATGATGGTGGTGATGATGGTGATGATGGTGGTAATGATGGTGGTGGTGATGGTGGTGGTGGTGATGATGGTGGTGATGGTGGTGATGATGATGGTGGTGATGGTGGTGGTGATGGTGGTGATGATGGTGATGATGGTGGTGAGGATGATGGTGATGGTGATGATGGTGATGGTGGTGATGATGGTGGTGGTGATGGTGGTGGTGATGGTGGTGGTGATGGTGGTGATGATGGTGATGGTGGTGGTGAGGATGATGGTGATGATGGTGGTGAGGATGATGGTGATGGTGATGATGGTGATGGTGGTGATGATGGTGGTGGTGATGGTGGTGGTGATGGTGGTGGTGATGGTGGTGATGATGGTGATGATGGTGGTGAGGATGATGGTGATGGTGATGATGGTGATGGTGGTGATGATGGTGGTGGTAATGGTGGTGGTGATGGTGGTGGTGGTGATGGTGGTGGTGAGGATGATGGTGGTGATGATGATGATGGTGAGGATGATGGTGGTGAGGATGATGGTGATGGTGGTGGTGATGATGGTGGTGATGATGGTGATGGTGGTGGTGATGGTAGTGATGGTGGTGATGGTGATGATGGTGATGGTGGTGATGATGGTGGTGATGGTGATGGTGATGGTGGTGATGGTGAGGATGATAGTGGTGAATGACCAGTGTGTGGCCAAGGGGGTGATGCAGAGTCCAGAGGCATCTGGAGGCGGCAGAAGCAAGGCTCAATGGCTGCCGGGTGCTGGTGGCCGATGCGGCTGTCATTGTGAAGCGTGACTCCCAGGTCTGTGGCTGGGTGTGTGACGCAGAATTTAAAATCCAAATGTGTGGTGATGGAAGAGGATGTGACTTTGAGTGGCGGGCACACAATGCAATACACAGATCATACATCGTACAGACATGCACGTGAAGCCTACATCGGCTTATTAGCCGATGGCACCCCAATACATCGAGTAAAAAATAAATACGTAAGATGGAGCCAGGAGGCCAGAAGGGGGAGCCCCAATGAGGAAACCAGGGGGAGGCCTGGGTTACAGCCCCAGCAGGGAGGGTCCTCCGGGCCCAGCACGGGCCCAGCCAATAGGAAGCCCCACACCGTCCCGACCCTCGTTTTCCTCCAATGGACTTCCACTCAGAACAACGTCTCCGACTCCCTTCTTTTTCTCTAAGAGTCTTGATGCTCCTCCCTTGCTTGCTGGGCTTGCCGGTGGATTTCACTGCAGTTTGCTCGTCCTGATTTGCAGTTCTCCTGCTACTCCCGGATAAGCCCAGTCCGCTGGAAAAATAACGGGCTGTCGACATTAATTTTGGGAGTCGACACTGTTTGGTGTCAGATCCCCAGGGTGGACACCTCCCTGCACACCACCCTGACACCTCCGAGGTTGGTGTGCAAACGGGGGCCAGTCGCACAGAGCCCTCGAGCTCACGGCGGTCTGCCGACCCCAGGGTCCCAGGGCAAAGGCTCTCCTGGACCCGGGCTCCACTCTCTTTGCACCTGGAGCCCTTGTCTTCACCTGGGATTTTGTTTGGTTTTTAATGAAGTCATCGCCCATCCTGGTGAGCATGCCCTCGTTCCCTTCCTCTCTCCGTTTGTGGAAGCCTCGTCACACGCCACCCATCTGTGCCAAGAGAAGGAGGCAGGGTTCCTGGTGTTGCGAACAGCTGCTGGGAAACAGGGCCCTTGGAGTCTAGATGTTGTAGGGTCACCAGAGGTGGGGCGGGTCCCGCCTGGCCCTTGGACCGGCATCTTGTGTCTTTCTGGAAAAGGTGGGTGGATTTTGGGTACTGTCTATAAGAATGCGGTGGCCATTCCGGGGAAGCTGGTTTGGCTAACCCCACCTTCGGGTGTGCCCCAACACCTCTGCGACCACAGGATACGGTGTTCATGGGATGCAAAATCTTCTTAAATGCAAGTAACTCAGAAAACAGCTCTAAAAGGAGCATTCAAATAAAGAACGTTTACTGAAAAATAAATAAATAAAACCAAACCAAATCTCGGCCCTCTGAGCAGGTAACCTTACTCAGTACCTGGGTCAGGAACATAATTTGGATCCAAATATTCTTTGCAGTTTTGTGCTTGAGACGTGACTAAGGTATTTAAAATGTAAGCTATGAGGTCTCTCAGTGTCTGCCTGTCTGTAAATATGCCATAGAGATGGTATTTTTCGACTTCTAGATGGTATTGCCAACATTAATGTGGGAAAGAGATCCGTTTAATTGGTTCAAGGAAAGTCAGGTGCTTGCATGAATTAAGTATTCCTAAGAATTCTCAGAAATGTAATAGAAACTAATCCAAATGCTCTTTGGGTTAATATGATCTGAGAAAATATTCAGAATTAAAATTAGGTTAAGCTTGTTGGTTTAATTGGATCAGGCATGCCTTTGGTGTTATCAACTTAAATAAAATATTGTTATTCTACCCGGGCTTATGGGTCAAGTTCATGTTCTCTCTTTTGCAAACTTTGTCAGCAGGAAAACGCTCGTGAGATGATGGCCGACTTTTTCTAACGTCTCGGGGGTCTTTGTGAGCATTGACCTGAATTCCATCTGATGAAGGATTTAGAATAGGCATGTGGAAAGAGTTTTAGGTGCAATAGTTATGTTTTATGGTATGTGTGCTTAAAAACTAGAAACCCCAAATCTTTTGGGTAACTTAAAACTTGAGAGTTTTGCTCAGTTAAATTCAATAATGGCATTTTACTGAGTATCTAGATTATTCTCCAAGCAAGATAAAAGACATAAACATTAATTACTGAACATAAGTTAATTACTTCTGGATTTCTTCTGTAGAGAGCTAAATTTGCCAGTCCATAATTGTTTACTTCTTTCTCACTAGGAAATTTAGCATTTTAAGGGTTGAGAGTTATAACACCTGTAATGAGGTCTCCTAGAAATCCTAGTGTAAACATCTTCATATGCAGGAAAAGTGGGGTTCGTGTTTTTGGCGACAGAAGGTGTGAGGACAGGAAGCGCACGTTTGTTGGGGGAAAAGAAAGTGACTTTGTGCTAAAGTAAAACTGACAGGGGTGCCCATGGAAAATCAGGATTCCTGTGGTGTTTGTCTCTCACTGCCTGGCTTGTTTCACTCAGCACAATGCTCTCCAGCTCCATCCATGCTGTTGCAAAGGGCAGGAGCTCCTTCTTTCTCTCTGCTGCATAGAATTCCACTATGTGAATGTACCACAGTTTTTTGATCCAGCAGGAACCTAAACAACAAAACAAAGAAACAAGCAAAATATAACCAAAGACACTGAACTAGAGGACAGGCTGACAGTGACCAGAGGGGAGAGAGGAGGGAATTTCAGGGGAGAGTGGGAAGGGTTTGCAGGAACAAATTTAAAGGACACGTGGACAAAAGCTAGGGGGAGGGCGGTAATGGGAGGGAAGTGGGGAGGGATGGGTGGGTGGGCTGGGATGGGAGTAAAGGACAGAAAAATGTACTTGAACAATGATTAAAATAAAATAAAAAAAAAAGAAAAAAAGAAAATCAGGATTCCCAGAGACGGGGCGCTGGACCTGGCAGAGCGTGCTGTCCGGAGCTCAGAGGCGGCACTGAGACTGGAACCCGGGCCACTCACCCTAACTGGGGTTTTCACCGGAGCAGGGGCCTCGGAAGGGGGGGTGCGGGCTGGAGAGGAGTCCTGAGGATGTGGTGACTCGGGGACAGAAGCCGCCTGTGTCCCAGGGAGGGGGCTTGTAGGGACCGAGGGGGGCTCCTGAAATAGGCACGGAGACGCAGCAGGCAGACACAGCTGTCCAAACCTCAGTAATCTAAGGCCTTTTCCGTTGCACGAGCTTCATGAATGCTCACCAGTGGTCTGGTCGTAGAACAGCAAACAAACAAATTAATGCAAATCAAGGTCACTGCAACGAAATCTACTTCGTGAGGACGGCGGTGGGAAATCCTCTCACAACTAATCCTGGGGATCTGGGAGGACTGCTGCTCCACAAGACTGCTGCAGAAAAGCGTAATCGTACCGCGCCGTGCGAATTAAACAAGCCTGAGGGACGCTTTGAACAAAAGGCACGTCGTTAACCCGGAGGCTGTGAATTTACACGTTATCTAATAACATTTAAAATTAAAACTGCTCGAACAACTATTGTCCTTTGTCCCTAGCTTCTAATGTTGCCTTCCTCCTTGTCACAAAAACAGTGGGGCCCTCCCTCCAGAGCCAGAGAACACGGCCGCTGAGTCTGAAGGGGCGTTTGCGGCGGAGGGAAGAGCTAATTAAGGGGATTAGTTAGAAGTGTCTGTGGTTTCAGTGCCTCATGAAGGTCACAGAGGAAGTAAAAGGAATTTGGGATGTAAAAGGAAAAAGTCCTAAGATGTGCTACTTCAAAGATGTAGTGAGTGTAAGCTTTATAGAGAAAACCTCAGTAAGAATGATTTTATTTATCTTTCTCTTGCTTTGAGACGTTAAGGGAAAAGACTAGACATTAGATTAAAAGGGCCTGACGTAGGGCCTGATACTGAAGAGCTGAGTGATCTTGTAAGTGAGTTAATCTCTAATACCGGTCTGTTTATTTGTCCTGAGACGAGCAGGTAATAAAACATGTCTCCTGGGACTCTTCTGAGAAAAACATGGGCTCGTGTGTGGGAGAGATCTGTAATTGAATACGGTTGCTAGTATTTGCAGCTATGTATGTGAACTATGATTGTTGAACTTTTTAATCTCTGTATTAAAACAATACAAATGGACAGTCAGACTTGGAAGGGTCTTCAATACGGTCAGATCTAACGATCCTTTGTCTTTCATCAATCAATTGATTCACGTTCTCAGTCACTCTTTCATCCATCAGACTGCAGCTGTTCAGTGCCTCCTTTGAATCGGACACTGGGCTAGGACTCAGGGGTAAGTGAAATATGAGGGTGTTCCAGGTCAGCAAACCGAAACCAGTGAGGAAGGCTGATCATCAAGGAGTGAAGGGAACACCCTGGAGGGCTTCCCGGAGAAGGAGGCATCTGGGTGACTCTCAGGCGATGGGTTGGATTTTGCCCGAGTTCCTCCAGTGGGAGTGTGGTGTTGCTGCATCATATTGGAGATGTTGAATTTAATCTTCGATGCTCCTGAAAGTACGCTGGAGAGAGGTTCACAAAGAGAAAGAGGCAAGCCATAGGCCGATAGAACTTATTTACAATATACATTTATATTCGATGAAGGACTTGTATCCAAAATATATAAAAATTATAACTTTATCGGGAAAGAAAGATCACCCAGGAGAAAAACGAAGAAAAATGAAGACAGCTTACCAAAGCAGAAATTCAAAGAGCCAACGAACATTTTAAGAGGTGCCTGTCTTCGTTTGTCGTTGGGGCTATGCAGATGGCAACCACAACGAGACAGTGTCACAGACCAGCAGGCGTGCAGACGACAGGCGGCAGGGGCGGCAGGGGCGGTGGGAGGCGTGGGGGAGTGGTGGGTGAGCGGTGGGAGGCGTGGGTGAGTGTGTCTCCGCTCGCTGCCCTGGGGCTCGGGGTAGGTGGGGCCCTGGCAGGTTCCTCGGCAGCACCTGTTAAGGTGAGCCGGTGCACACCCCGTGATCGGTGATTCTGCTGTGAGGACTATTCCCCGAACATGTGTGTTTAGTAAAGACACGCACGGGAATGTTCCTGGTAGCGTTACTTTTAATAGCCAACGCCTAAAACAACACAGTCATCGACAGTAAAATGTGTGAACGGAACATGGTATTATTTCCATAAAGGGCCTGGCACGGATAACACTCCTTATTTTTTTTTTTAATTAGAAAAGCTTTTATCACAAAATCGTAAGCGTGTCCTTCTGTAGCACAACAATATCACACTCAAGCACACCATCTGGCATTATTTTAGGTGAAATGTTCGCATTAAAACTGTGAATTTTTACACCCACTTTACCACCCTAGCAACGACACTCAGGCAAACATCGCTTCCGCGGGCCCTGCGTGATCCGCCCAAGTGGAAATACACCGCTCCCACGCGTGCCGGATGATGGGAAAGCTTTGCATACATTGCCTTGAACACAGTGAGCAAAATACAAAGTTTGAATGCAACGAACGAGAAAATGGGCGAACGGGGTTCCGTTTGTGTGAAGTTTGGAAGTGCGATGTTGAGGGCTCTTTGCCTTTCTCCGTTCGGGGAGGGAGCGTGGGGCCGGGACCGGGAGGAGGAGCGCGGGGCTCATCTCCGGACACCGATGGGGCTCACCCCGTGGCGCCCGCTGGTGGCAGCTCACGGAGCAGCAGCCTCGGGCTGGTCCTCTTCCACGCGTGTCACGACTCTGCGGAGGGTTTCTGAGTCTTCTGCCCCCTGCCGCCCTGGGGTTCCGTCCGGTGCTGCGTCCTCACGCACTGCACCGCCACCCACTGTGCGGTGTCGGTCCTCCGTTTCCAAGTTCTCTCTCCTCTGTGCGCGCGCGCGCGGAGCAGCTGAGCTCCCCCGGTGGCCACCCTCCCGGTTATGCTTGTGGGCCCCCTTTCTCTCCACTAAAAACCGAAATCTCCGGCAAACTCCGGTCTCTGACCCAAGGAGCCGCCCGTTGCCTGGAGACGAAATCCCTCCGCTCCTCCCTCCCCGAACGGCCTGGGCGGGGACGCCACACGGTGCGCCGTGGTCACCTTTGGGCAGTGGCACCCAGGAAGGGCACAGGGGTCCCCTCTTTACTTAGTGAGACTGATGCTAGAGTTATGTAAGTTGAGTAGGTGTTGGTGTGCATTACAAATTCCCTGGAGAGCAATGAGGAGAGCAGAAGGCAAGTGATGCATGTGTTGGTGCCACGTGGGGTTTGTGATACCTGATTCCCGGGAACCTCTGTCCTCCAGATGGACGTGGAGGGAGGCACCGACCCCCGTTGAAATCCCCCGTTACCAGAAACAGTGACGTCAGTTCATTAAAACTGGACTTTTCCATGCCTACCTTTGCTGGTCATGTAGCGATTAAATTCCAGCAGCTAGCAGGAAAATTCTGATTTCGAAGGTTTAATCTTATCTCTGCCATTTATTTGATCTGTGAACTTAAAAATTTACTTTCTTCTCTAAACCGTACTTTAGAGAATGAAGCGTGGGGATCCTCAGGGCCTGTCTCCTACGAGTGACTCGAGGAGGGAATGCGGCTCCGGGAGCCCGGTCGGGGCGCTCTGGGATCCGACCAGCCGGTGTCCTCCTGGTCGTCCAATGGTGACGGAGCTCCGAGGGAGGACTGTGACTCCCCACAGCCTGGCAGGGAGTGCCCCCCCCCCCACAGGTGTTATGTGAGGGTGGAGGGTGCCCGTCCCTTAGTCCTGAGCTTCAGAGAGCACCCGACACCAGACTGCGGTCATGACATCCTGACGGTGAATTCCCGTGGACAGCACTCGAGCGTCGGGAACAAGCCTGGGACTCCCCGCGCCCACATCACCAGCCGGAAGGCCTCGGGGTGAGCACTTAGTGGACCATGCCTGTCCGTGAGATCCATAATGAGTGAACTCCGGGCTCTGCTGTGATGCGGGCCTCGCCCCAGCCGCATGGCGTGTATTTTTGCTGCTGAGTGACTACACACGTGCTCCGGAACACAGGTGGCTAAACGCCTAAGGCTGGTTCTTTGCCTGGGTGTTCGGTCTTGTCTGTGTTATTCTTCATCGAAATACTGTTTGAGGCATGGTTACCACAGCATCACCAGGTGTTAATGTGGATGAAGATTAGAGTGTCTTCAGGAGTGTATTTCAGAGTGTACTGTGGTGCGCGTGGCAGCGGAAACAGACCTTCGATCCGTTGCATTGTGGGGACTTGCGTGTTCTGAGGGGACCGTAAGGTGGCCGGTTCCAGTCCGGTGAGAAGGTGGGGGTGGGCGCGGGGGTGGAGCGATACCGGGGGTCCTCAGTCCCAGGGCAGCCGGCCCGCCCCTGCTGACAGATGAGGGGCGGTGGCCGAGGAAGGCTGGGGGTGGGGCATAACAGAGACGAGGGTCATTTTTTCCCCGTGGGCAGAGGGGGACAATACAGGAAAGAGGAGAGAGAAGAGGGGGCGACAGTTCCCTTCAACCCCCCAAACCTGGTTCCTTAAGGGTTACATTTGATAGCAGGATGTTTTGAATTGGGTTTGAGCCTTGCTGTTGGGCGCACGGTCCTGCTGAGGCAACTCTGACAAAGCGGAAGAAAATGATGCCCTTTAAATAAAGCCCGTCCCCAACATAACGAGCCCTTCTGAGCAAAGCAGCCTTGATCGTCAACAGCGACTGGCACGCAGGTCGTGGTGGCTGGAATGCTTGTTGGCTAAGTCACGGGAAGAATGCCACGCTCCGCCGGTTACTGGCTGTATATAAAGGCCCCGGGCAGGCAGAAGGCACACACCTCAGACGCATCTTCCTGCAGCCCAGCTGAACTCTCTTCCCCGGACAACATGTGCGGCAGTTACTACGGCAACCTCTGTGGCTACGGCTGTGGGCTCGGCCCCTACTATGGCTGGGGGTGTGGAACTGGCTACGGCTGTGGCTCTGGCTACTGGGGCTACCGGCCGCTGTGCTACAGAAGATGTTACTCTTCTTGCTGCTAGAGCATCGCCCCCCGAGCCTCCTTTGCCTCTGAGACGACACGTCTGAAGACGACGCCGGCTGAACACCCGTCCCTCCAGATGTCTGTAGCTAAGGAATCGCGTGCTTGGTGGAGGTCTTGACCGCCGACTACCCATTTCCCAGGAGGGCGTCCGCGTGCCCCCCGGCTCTCTGATACCATCTGACTCTTTTCCAAATGTGACCCTTGACCTCCCAAGTCTCTGACCCTCTGTTACTATGGTGTTGATGATACTAAGATCCTCCGATTGGGCAAATCACCATTTCAATAAATTTTTTCTTTTTTTGTTCTAAGGAATCTCTGTGTGCTTGCTTGTGAATTCCTCCTTTCTGAAAAGTGATGGACTCTCTTGAAACTTGGGCTAAAATATGTTACTTCAGTTTCGGGTCCTTCTTTGATGTAATACAAGCGTTTTTGCTCGTACCTGAATCATAACTACTATCTTATAAATACAACTGTGTAAATACTGCACTTCTCCACCGGCTACTCACGCCTCACACTCTCAGGCATGGACACGCACGAGCACAGACCACACGGTTTCGGGACTGTGCCCAGCAACCTCGCCGTGTCTGGGACGGGTCTGGGAGGGAAGGAAAAAGCCAAACGATGCTCACCCCAGAGGCGCGATGCACAGCAGTCCCGGGGAGCGGGGGGCGTGGCTGAGCGTGCGCAGGGGGGTGACCCAGGAGTGGAACGGGCCGGACGTGGAATCAGGCAGTTCTCTTAGAGGGAGGACAACACTCAAGGCGGAGGTTTCGGAGGAAAGAAGCACCCGAGCTGGCGGCTTATTGCAGGTGTGGGGCGTCTGCTGGGAAGCTGCAGGGAGCAGCCACAGCCACAGAGGCGTGGAGGAGAAGTCCTCAGGTTTCCTGCAGCTGCTCTGCCCAGTATGACAGGCACGAGCGAGGTGTCGCTCGTTGAAAATAAAACCCACCCCAGATCTTAAAGACTTAGTAGAGAAAAAAGAGTGACAACCATATTGACTAATTTGAAAATATTGATTACAGCCCTGGCTGGCGTAGCTCAGTGAATTGAGCGCGGGCTGCGAACCGAAGTGTCGCAGGTTCGATTCCCAGTCAGGGCACATACCTGGGTTGCAGGCCATGGCCCCCAGCAACTGCACATTGATGTCTCTCTCTCTCTCTTTGTTTCTCCCTCCCTTCCCTCTCTAAAAATAAATAAATAAAATATTTAAAAAAAGAAAAAAATATTGATTACATATAAATGATAATATTTTCTAAAAAATTTTAAAGATTTTATTTATTTATTTTAGACAGAGGGGAAAGGAGGGAGAAAGAGGGAGGGAAACATCAATGTGTGGTTGCCTCTTGAGTGCCCCCTACTGGGGACCCAGCCCACAACCCAGGCCTGTGCCCTGACTGGGAATTGAACTGGCAACTCTCTGGTTCATAGGCCAGCGCTCAGTCCACTGAGCCACACAAGCCAGGGCTAAATGATAATGTTTTGCATGTATAGGTTGAATAAAACATGCCATCATATGCATTCACCTTCTATCTTTTTTCAAACGTGGCCAGCAGGCCATTCAAACTTCTCTCTGGGTTTCCTGGCCCATTTCTGCTGCACGGTCTGGCTCCTGAAGGTCCTGGCCGGTGGGCCGGGAGCAGGCCTGGGCTGGGAGGAAAGCAAGGGCTGGTGGTTGTGCCCTGTCACCGGAGCCCAGCCCAGCGAGGAGGTCGCGCTGAGGCCGGAGGCGGCTGCAGCCAGGGCTGACGGCCTCGGGACGGTGGCCAAACGGAGCTTTCTCCTGAGTTGGTTCCAAGAAGGGTGTCGGTTGATCTGCTGTCTGTCCAGACGCCCCGTCAGTTGCTGGCTGTGAGTGTCCCCTCCCCCGAACCTCCGTGTGTTCTAATGGTGACTCGTGAGACGGTGCTCCGTGGAGATCGCTGGGGGTTGTAAATGAATAAAACAGGTGAAGTCCCACCGCTGGGACAACTCACAGGTTTTCGTTATGATGTTTACTGTTAGATTGTTCGATAGGAAAATGCTGACATTTAGCCACGTTTAAACATACAAAGATGACAATTGTACATGTTCCACGTTGTGTTTATTAATGTCGACACTGTATGGGGCAGCTCCCCGGAGTTTGACTGGTGCCGTCAGTGTTCCCACGTCACACACGCAGGTGCACGCCCGTGCTGGGCGCCGTGCCACTCTCACGGGTTCACGTGTGTGCCCCCTGGCCACAGACCCTGACACGTGCCGTGACTCCGGGTGAGTCGACACGCCCGTCGGTGTGTGTGTGGGGACACATGCGTGGGCTTCAGGGACTCGCCTACTTCCTGGTGACGTGGTCCTGCCTTTTCCTTCGTCATCAGATTGTGTTGGTTGCTCCAAAAGCTGCCAGTGGCCTCGGCAGCAGGTGTGAGGAATCGGAGGCGCCCAGACTCCCTGGGGGGACGGGGGACCCTGGAGGCTGGTTGCAGTGAGCGGCGTGAGTGGGAGGGAAACTCGGACCCTCAGGTGGCCTGTGGGAGGGGGAGGCAGGGTGGCTGGAAATGGGCTCCACCCCCCCAGAGAGCCCCCGAAACTCAGAGCTCGTCCCTGAGCTCCAGACGCGCGCTCCCTGCTCAGCGGCCTGTGCCCGGGGGTCGCGCCTGCACGAGGCGGGCCCTCAGCGGTTCTCGGGGTTCTGGTGAAGCCAACGCGCCCGTCCGGCCGCTGTCTGGAAGAAGGACCCGCGGAGCACACGGGCACGCGTGGCCGGGCCAGAGCCGTGTGGGGGGCAGGCAGGCAGGCGGCGTCGACGTGGAGGTCGTGGGGTGTCAGGCGTGGAGCCCACGCGGAGCGTGTTTTAGTGGCGAGGAGGGCGTGGGTGGACCGGCCACGGGTCCGAGGCCGACGGAGTCTGGGGCTTTGGGTTGGACGCGGCGGCTGCCGGTCTGCAGCGCCGCTGTCCTGCAGTGACCAGCGCTGCGGGTGTCCCGGGAAAGCTGCCGTCGTCGTTTCCACCCGAATGCCGCGGTTTCCCGAGTTAGTGTGCGGGGCGTTACGATTTTACTCTCCTGGCTGGAGAATGTGTCACTCCCCGGGCGGCCCCTGGGGACAGTTACGGCGCAGGCCCGGGAGCACCCGCGTCGTCTGCTGGGGGGCCACGCCAGGCTGTGGCTCGGAGGGTGCGATCACGAGGAGAGGGAGGCCGAGAGACGGCCACGTGACGGCCGCGTGATGGCCTGAGACAGCTGGGCAAGGCTGGGGTCCCAAACCTCCGTGGTGTCAGCCGGGTGGAGGGGGGGACATTCTGCACTAGAACAACTGGAGGAGGAAGAGTATCTGACGCGTGGTCCTCTGCCCTCGCTGGTCCACGAGAGCCAGGCCGCGTCAGTCCAGCCCTCGCCCTGCACGGCTGCGTGGCCATGGGCGAGACCAGCACCCGGCTCTGCACCCTCACCGCAGCCGCGCAGGCACGGATGCGAGGGGCGGCGGTTTCTGGGTTGGCGTTGCTCTTGTGAGACCCGAACGAGCCACCCTGGCTGGCGTAGCTCCGTGGATTGAGCTCGGGCTGCGAACCAAAGTGTCACAGGTTTGATTCCCAGCCAGGGCACATGCCTGGGTTGCAGGCCATGACCCCCAGAAACCACACGCTGATGATTCTCTCTCTCTCTCTCTCTTTCTTCCTCCCTTCCCTCTCTAAGAATAAATAAATAAAATCTTTAAAAAAGAACCGAATGAGCCGATAAATGTGAGGGGGCCTCAAAGGCTCCAGAGGGAAATATAAATAATAATAATATAATAATAATAATAATAATAATAATAATAATAACAACTCTTCCCGTATTACATCCTCTACAATAAAGTAACGGTGGTGTTTACTGGCAGAAGAAGTGCGTGGGCTGTCATCCGACGGGGAGGCCGGTTCTTCAGGTTCACAGCATAGAGATGGCAGCGCCGACCCTCGGTAGCTCGCCGGGGCCTGAGGGGCGCAGGCCCTGAAGGCCGGAACGCCCTCGGCAGGGCAGGACGGCCGGCCCGGGGTGCCGTGGGAGCAGCGAGGGGGGCGCAGAGGGCATGCACCAGGCCTCACTGTGAGTGTCCTCCGTGAGCTGCTCTGCAGGGTCGGCGGGCTGGACGGCACCGGTGTGATGGTGCAGGTGCACGGATGTTCCGAAGGCGGCGGCGTGCGTGACAGCGCCCAGAGACCTTAGACGGAGTGGGTCCTGCTGCCCCGGGCGAGGCCATGGCAGCCTTTGGGGTGAGTGGCAGCAGACGCCCGTTTCGCACCGGTTCAGATCTTCCTCGCCCGGCCCGTCTCTGGCCCGGCCGCCTTGGCCGCGGCCCGCCCACCGCAGTGCGGGCGAGACCCGAGGACGCCTCGCCTCACGCCCTGCCGTTGCGTCCCCCCCGTCGATGCTGCGGTGTGAGCGGCTGGAGCAGCACCGCCCGGTGCCCACGCCCGGGTCCCTGCGGGGGCAGGAGGGCCACTGGCCCCTGCACCCTGCGGTGAGCATCTCCATCGGGTGCCATGGCATTCCAGAGACGTGCTCGTTCAATGCGTGGGTCATTTGGCTCTGTGCTGTCACAGCCCTCGTGACTAGCTGGGGCCGAAGCCTGAACAAAATTGTCCTGAGAGTGACAGGCCTTTTAAAAATGAAAATTGCCGGGGTAATGAGGCCCCAGAGTCTGGGCTGGGTGCTCCGCCCATTTCTGCCAGCATATAAAGGCCCCGGGGTCAGGGGACATTCAGACCTCAAACCTGCACCGGCCCCTGTCCCGAACTGCGGAACCTGCACTACTAGGCACCATGTGTTGCAACTACTACAGAAACTCTTGTGGCGGCTGCGGCTACGGCTGTGGCTACGGCTGTGGCTACGGCTCTGGCTATGGCTGTGGTTATGGCTCTGGCTATGGCTGTGGTTATGGCTGTGGCTACGGCTCTGGCTACGGCTCTGGCTATGGCTCTGGCTATGGCTGTGGTTATGGCTGTGGCTATGGCTCTAGATATGGCTGTGGTTACGGCAGTGGCTACGGCTGTGGTTATGGCTCTGGCTACGGCTGTGGCTACGGCCGTGGCTATGGCTCCCGCTATGGCTGTGGTTACGGCAGTGGCTACGGCTGTGGCTACGGCAGTGGCTACGGCTGCTGTGGATACCGGCCATCTGTCTACAGGAAGTGTTACTCCTCCTGCTGCTAGACCGTAGCTGCCACACACCTCCTCCTCCTGAAGGATCACTCCGAGGCCACCTCTGTCTCCTCCCTCTCAGCGACACCCGACTGCACAGAGCGCAGAGCAGAGGCTCAGGACACGGGCCGTCTGTGTGCAAGTCCGCGCTGCTCCTGGGGGGCCTGAGTGGGTCCCGACGTTCCCGGGCAGACGACCTCACTGAGGTCACAGTTCAAGTGTAAACCCACGACCTTCCCCTTCTGTGCGACGATTTCCAAATAAACACGTTTCATTGTCTGACACGCTTGCGTATCTCTTGTGTCAGACACGCTGCTGGCTGACACTTCGGGGATCACCGAAAATCATTTGGAAATGCACATGAGCTCTGCTGCCCGGTGGCGGCGGTGGGGGTGCAGGGCCCAGGAGACCTCAGACCTGGATCACATCACCTGGGTGGCGGGGGGGGGGGGGCAGCCGCTGGGGGAGGGTTTGGTTTCAGGAACCTGGTCTTTGTGCGGGGGGGTGGGGGGCATGAAAAGGCTCCAAAAAGTGGAGTCAAGGTTTAACCACCCAGGTTAAGCAAATGTCATGTTCCCAGGATCCCGGGAATCTTGGAGGAAACTGCCGTCTCGAGCAGAGAAAGGGCAGAGGAGGACGGGCAGACCGATTGCTGTTCTCGCAGACAGGGAAGCACCTCTGAGGGACCAGCGGGAGGAGGAGTCGCTGACTGAGGATAGTCCCGTCCGCCATGCGGACAGAGGGCGGAGGGTGTCATTGCCGCCGCTCTCGGAAGTGCGGGCAGGGCCCAAAGCCCACCCGTTACGAACATGGGGATGTTGACAGAGTCGCACACGGGCGTCTGGGGCACACGGGCATCTGGGGCACACGGGCGTCTGGGGCACACGGGGGAGGAGTGAGGGCACAGGCCCGGACCAACAGGCAGAGAGAAGGGTCAGGGGTCTTTCTGAAAAGGACACGGACGTCTGGCCCGAATGTGGAGGGGGAACGGGAGCTGGTCGTCGGAGAGGAGAAGACGCCTTCCGGACAGGGGGGCGAGGGGCCCCCGTCCCGGGCAGTGTCCGCGTGCCGGGACCTTCCCCCAACGGCTGTCCTCCGTCCGGGGGGAACATCGTCACTAGCTGGGCTCCGGGAGCAAACCCACAGGCGTGGATGCTGAGAGCACACAGGACCCTTCCTGCCCGGGAAAGCCACCCTGCTGCGACCCCCGCCCCTTCCTGGTGGGAGGGGCCCGTGGCTTCTCCCGACCTTGGCAAAGAGGATGGGACATCGCCCTGTGTTTGTGTTTAGGGTTGGCAGATAAAACACACGACGGACACATTTGAGTTTCAGATACAAAAAGATATTTTTGGTACAGATGTGCCTGCTGCGGTGTCAGGGGCCGACCTGCTGACCCTGCGGCCCGGGTCGAAGTTCACACCGAAGCGGTTCTCTCACGTCCCACGGACGCTGTGGGTGTGATGTCAGGAGGTTCAGGGTGGGGGCCCCGGCCAGGCTGGGCTGAGACCCCGGGTCCCCTGGGGCTGTGGGGTGGTGACAGGCCGCTGCCCTGAGCTGCTCCTGCTGTGGCCGCCTACACCAGCTGCCTCCTGTCCTCCTCGGCCTCCGGCGAGAGGTGTCCTCTTGGAGGGCCTGGGTGTCCCCTGTGCCCATCGGCAGGGAGGAGGGGACCGGTCCTGGGGGTGGCCCCAAAGGCAGACCGCCCTGGTGACGGGGAAAGGGTGACAGGTGCCATCAGCCCTTCCTGATGGACCTGGCTGGTCAGCAACACGCTGAAGTAGGTTTCATCCCGGACCCACAACGATGCCAGGAATGACGGGAGACTCCGCAGCACACAGGGACCTCGACCCGGTGAACGGGGTCCCCATAGGGAACAGCAAGCTCCCGGCCTCGGCAAGTGCTCAGCCCCCAGGGGTCAGAGGGGGACCCCACGACAGAGTGCAGCCACTTAAAACCAGACGTGGAGAGGCCCCCGCTGAACCTGTTGGAGGAAAGGCCTGTCTTTGGGGACACGCTGTGGATCGTATGTCAGACCGAGGGGGCTTGGGGACGAGATGTGGGTTCGGAGGCCCCCCCACCTCTGAGCCTCCGCCGCCGGGAGACGAGCTCAGAGCCCTGGTTCTGCGGCCCCCAGAGTGACCGCCAGGCCCACATACGGACCCCGAGCGTGGCACTGTCTCTTCGCGGCTCAGGCACCAGGAAGGCGGAGAGTCCTGCCTGGCTGGTGGGGAGTGGGGCTGACCTCTGTCTCCCACGGAGTCGACATGGGTGGGGTCGGGGGTGCGGAGGGGAGCAGCGTCTTCCTGTCAGCGTGGTTCTCGGGCACCTTCGGGGCGTGCCCTTGGGGAGCCAGGGACCAGACGCCTCTCCTCTGAGACCCCCAACCCCAGCGAGCTCACCCTCCGAGCAGACGGCTTCCTTCTTCCTCCTTCCCGTGGCGGCCTGTGGCGGTCCCCGGAGGCGGGCGCTCCCTCCCCAGCGGATGCACAGCCTGTCCGTGAGTTAGGCGCTTGTGGTCCCCACCTGTCCGTGACTCCCGGGCCGCAGAACGAGCCAGGAAGCCCAGCACGGTGACGTGTCACTTGGTTCTGTGTTTTCATAACAATCCGGTCGTTAAACACGCTTCAGGCAAAGGGCAGCGGCACAGTCACAGGCACAGCAGTTCGTTTCCCAAGGGAGCTGGGTCGCTTCCTGAAGGTCATCATGAAAGGTGTTAATTAACACACTCACGTGAAACCACGGCAGCATTAAGCACTGTACTTACCTATGTAGTGTAATAAACGCATCAGTACCAGACAACACGGGTATTCGAAGAGCTGTTTGTGCGGGAGCACAGATGCTTGGATAGAGTAGAGAGAGAGAAACATCGACTGGACCCGCCATCGAGGTGTGGGTGTGCCCTGCCCGGGAATCGAACCGGGGACCCCTCAGAGCACAGGAGGACCCTACGATGGAGCGATCCACGCGGCCGGGCTGATCCGCCTCCTCGCTGGGGACGGGCCCCCCAGGCCCTTTGCACGCCCGTCCGTGCAGCCGGGGCTGAGGGCTCGCTCACTGCCCGCGCTCCAGGGGGCTGGGGCGGCTCTTCCTCGCGCCGCACAGTTATCCTCTTGCCAGAGTTCAATCATTTTTATGTGAAACTCCTCCTGTGTTCCCTGCTGCGGGATTCCGTCCCCTGACGGGACTGGGCCGGTGCAGGCGTCTTGGGGTTTTCGCCTGCGTGTGGCGGGGGGAGCACGGTGGAGGGTGAGAGAGCCCCGGGCTAGAGGGGGGAGTGCAGGAGGGTCACCCACGCCCGACCGCCCTGGGCGGGACACCGCTCACGAGGAGACGGTGGGGGGTGTGATCGCGGGTGGGAAGTAGGGACAGGGAACAGAGACCACGGGCAGGCCACCTGTCACTGGTGTCGTGATTGCGAGGTTTCGGGCCAAAGTCGCGCGACATCAGTATCTTTCTGAGAGCACTGA
Source organism: Phyllostomus discolor (assembly GCF_004126475.2). Lineage (NCBI taxonomy): Eukaryota > Metazoa > Chordata > Mammalia > Chiroptera > Phyllostomidae > Phyllostomus > Phyllostomus discolor. The sequence continues at coordinate 890,062 of NC_040904.2, read as the reverse complement.
GGGTTGGAGGAGGCAGGTGAGGAGAAAGTCCCAGCAGAGCCTGGTGCGGGAGGGGGACTGGCCGTGTGGGCGGGGGAGGGTGTGGGGACAACGTGGCAGAGACCGGAGACCGGAGACCGGGCCGAGGAAGCCGGCACACGGACACACGTGCAAGAACTGGGCTGCGGCACAGACCTCGCCAAAGCCGGGCCGTCCCTCCGCTCCGGGCTGCAGCTCCGGGGAAGGCTTGTCCTCTTCAAATAATCAATAGTGCATTTTACATGACCGATCCACCGGGGGGAACAAAGAGTTTTGCTCCTGAGGGGGGACTGTCATAACCTGACAGGAAAGTGGGGAGCACAAACTCCCCTTCAGGGAGAGGGGGGATATTTCAGGGAGGGTGCACACCGGGTGGGAAGACTCGATTCCCTGCCCTGAAATATGTGAAATGTACTTTAAGAATGATTATGAAGAAAAGCCCCCAAATATCAGGGAAGGAGGATAAAAGCCCAGGACGGGATGGATGATCATGATGACGATGATGATGACGATGATGATGACGATGGTGACGATGACGAGGGTATTACTAGCAGTGAGCAGGAGTTTGTGTTTAACAGGAAGTTTCTAAGGTGCTGGAAGAGCACAGTGGCAAACACACATTTATGGGTCTGGTGGGTTTGGTGCTGTGTCATGTCACGGCCATTTAGTGCAATTACGGGACACAATTAGGGCCGCGTGAGCCCGGGCGCTCGGAAACCCGTCTTCCTCGTGCCTCACGGCTGGAGTGCGTGTTCCGGGTGGCGGCCGGTGACGCGTGGCATCCTGGCCGATCGCTGTGCGCAGCATGAGCTCACTGGAGGCCAGCGGTTGTAAAACGAGGGCACGGGGATCACACGCGGCCTGACACACCCACCCGGGAGGTGTATATAAAGGTCCTGGGAGAGCAGGAGGCACTCAGACCTCAGAAGCACCCTCCTGCACCTCACCTGCACCCTCACCTTCTGAAACCATGTGTGGCAACTACTACGGCGGCTGTGGCTACGGCTCTGGCTATGGCTGTGGTTATGGCTCTGGCTATGGCTGTGGCTACGGCTGTGGTTACGGCTCTGGCTACGGCTGTGGCTACGGCAGTGGTTACGGCTGTGGCTACGGCTGTGGTTACGGCAGTGGCTACGGCTGTGGTTATGGCAGTGGCTACGGCTGCTGTGGATACCGGCCGTCTGTCTACAGGAAGTGTTACTCTTCCTGCTGCTAGACCGTAGCTGCCACGCACCTCCTCCTCCAGAAGGATCACTCCGAGGCCGCCTCTGTCTCCGTCCCTCTCAGCGACACCCGACTGCACAGAGCGCGGAGCAGAGGCTCAGAACACGGGCCGTCTGCGTGAAGTCCGCGCTGCTCCTGGGGGGCCTGAGTGGGTCCCGACGTTCCCGGCAGACGACCTCACTGTGGTCACAGTTCAAGTGTAAACCCACTGCCTTCTCCTTCTGTGCGACGATTTCCAAATAAACACGTTTCATTGGCTGACACGCTTGTGTATCTCTTGTGTCATACACGCTGCTGGCCGACACGTCCGTCTTTGGGTCTGTGACCTCCGTCCGCAGACAGCAGCAGATCGACGCTCGCCCTTGACTCCGTCGGTGTGTGTCCGTCCCCCCCTCCCACGGCCACACGCTGACTGTCACAGCGAAGTCTGGGGTTTCTGTTGCTTCTCTGGAAAAATGGCTTCTTCTTGGCGAAGGTTCCGTCCGTAATCCATTTCACTTAAGGGCTTGTCTTTAAGTGTCGGTGCCCCATGACCCCGGTCTCCCCGCCTCTTCCTGCCCTCTCTGACCGCACCCCCACCCTCCCACGCCCCTGCACCCACACGAGGAGCCTGATGCCCGGGGAAGGCTGCCTCGAGGACACGTTAACTGTGGACACGTGGGTGGGTGGGGGCTGGGGGCTCTGAGGGAGGTGTCGGAGTGACCTGGGGACTGGCCGGGGAGTCTGAGGTGGGTGGCAGCACCGACAGTGAGAGGGGACAGAGCGCCCCGGCACGTAGTGGACAAGCATCTGTGGCCTGAGTCACCAGACGGACAGTGTCCCTGGCCCTCCGGGCCGCGTATGCAGCTCCAGGGCCACAGGGGACAGTCGACTGCAGAAGCACCTTCTGTAGCCACACCCCCTGCCGACACGTGTTGCAACTATTCCGGGAACTCCTGCGGCTGCGGCTACGGCTGCGGCTACGGAGGCCTGGGCTGCGGCTGTGGCTGTGGCTACGGAGGCCTGGGCTGCGGCTGTGGCTGTGGCTACGGAGGCCTGGGCTGCGGCTACGGCTGCGGCTACAGATCTGGCTCCGGCTGTGGCTGCTGTACCTTCCCACCCTTTTGCTGCCGAAGATGCTGCTCCTTTTGCTGGTAGAACATCACCTTCCAGCGTCCTGTGCCTCCAGCAAAATATTTAAAAATTAACACTTTTCCTGCAAAGGACGCCCCGTGTCATCGCCCGGACAATCACGTACGGATCGGATGCCACCTGTGTGGACCTCGGGGACCTGTTTGTCTTTGGGGACTGTGACTGCTTCTGGTGTGTGACCCGAGGACGGCGGATCTGGTTCCGATCGTGTTCAAAACGTGACCTGCCGGCCGTTCCCCTCTCCGGTTGTGTGCTGTCCGTGGGCACGAGCTACTTACTCCGTAGCTGGGAAATTTGCATCTTTTCAATAAACAAATGTCCTCTGTTCCCGCACGTGTCTGTGTTTTGGGGCTGGCACCACCGCGATGTCGGCACTTGGGGTCTTTCTCGGAGCGGGGCCACCCTGTGGTTGCCGTGCCCCAGGCCGGTTCATCCCTCCCCCTGCTCCTGCGTCCCCCCCAACCCCAGCACATTGAAGACATTCATTGGTTTATCCAGCCATTTCTTTCCGTGTCTGCAACTTCTTCCTCTTTTTTTTTTGCTTTGCTTCTTTATCACGTCTCGTATCCACTGCGGACACACACCCCAACCCTTTCCACACGCGGACCGACGGGCAGGAGGGAGAAATGTGTCTGGTTCCGAGGGTATCGGACGAGTCGGGGGTCTGTCGCGTGGCCTGGGCTCAGACGTTTGTGGGTGCCGCTCAGAGAGGGAGGGAGCACAGGGAGAAGGTGTGGTGGGCTCTCGGGAGCGTCAAGGGTGCCGTCCCTTCACCCCACACACACCTGCACGACTGTCTCCCAGCAGACAGACGGATGCTGGCGTTCTGGGAATTCCAGGATCCAGGTCCTAGGGGACGGACCCGAAGTCACAGCGAGTTCATCTTTCCAGTCGGTGGCAGTTTCACTCGCGTGGCAGCCACACGCGGACTCGGGCGCCGGAGGAGGGGTCGTCCAGCTGCGGGGGCGTCTGAGCAGGGGTGACGGTCCTGCGTGCTCGGGTGTCACGGAGAAATCAGCACTCGAAGGAGACCGAGCCGTCGGACCTTTAGTGCTCACTCTCAGTTTAAAAAGTTGGTCCTAAAATGTGCACCGTGGCTGCAGGGCGTCGTGGAGTGAGGGTCACTGAAAACCGGGCCGTGGTCTCAGGAGCAGCAGGACAGCGGGGAGAGGAGCAAGTTTCCATAGGTCTGGGCGGCGGCCAGCGGTGACGCGAGTGTTCTGACCCTCCTGGTCCGTGGAAGAGACGGGGCGCGAGGAGTGAGGTGGGGGGGCCGCACCTGTGCTCCCCGGCAAGACCGCAGCGCCGCCAGCAGAGCGGGGCCCTGGTTCTCACGAGGCTCAGCTGCCTGGAGACTCACGAGGCGGCGGGAGTGAGGGGGCATGGAGGGGGCAGGCAGCGTGCAGATGAGGACGTGCCTGTGGGGCCAGGACCCCAGGTCGTCGGGGAGCCCTCCCTGGGGGGGCTCGGACAGAGCGGGCACAGAGGCTGCTCGCAGGGGGACCCCACGACAGAGTGCAGCCACTTAAAACCAACGTGGGGAGGCCCCCGCTGAACGTGTTGGAGGAAAGGCCTGTCTTCGGGGACACGCTGTGGATCGTATGTCAGACCGAGGGGGTTTGGGGACGAGATGTGGGTTTGGAGCCCCCCCCACCGACCTTTGAGCCTCCGTTGCTGGGAGACGAGCTCAGAGCCCCGGTTCTGCGGCCCCCGAGTGACCGCCAGGCCCACATACGGACACCGAGCGTGGCGCTGTCTCTTCGGGGCTCAGGCGCCGGGAAGGCGGAGAGTCCTGCCTGGTGGGTGGGGAGTGGGGCTGACCTCTGTCTCCCACGGAGTCGACATCGGAGGGGTCGGGGGTGCGGCGGGGAGCAGCGTCTTCCTGTCAGCGTGGTTCTCGGGCACCTTCGGGGTGTGCCCTTGGGGAGCCAGGGGCCGGACACCCCTCCTCCGAGACCCCCGACCCCAGTGTGCTCACCCTCCGAGCAGACGGCTTCCTCCTTCCCGTGGCGGCCTGTGGCGGTCCCGGGAGGCGGGCGCTCCCTCCCCAGCGGATCCACAGCCTGCCCGAGAGGTAGGCGCTTGTGGTCCCCACCTGTCCGTGACCACCGGGCCCCAGAACGAGCCAGGAAGCCCAGCCCGGTGACGTGTCGCTTGGTTCTGTGTTTTCAGAACAATCCGGTCGTTAAACACGCTTCAGGCAAAGGGCAGCGGGACAGTCACAGGCACAGCAGTTCGTTTCCCAAGGGAGCTGGGTCGCTTCCTGAAGGTCATCATGAAAGATGTTAATTAACACACTCACGTGAAACCACGGCAGCATTAAGCACTGTACTTACCTTTGTAGTGTAATAAACGCATCAGTACCAGACAACACGGGTATTCGAAGAGCTGTTTGCGCGGGAGCACTGATGCTTGGATAGAGTAGAGAGAGAGAAACATCGACTGGACCCGCCATCGAGGTGTGGGTGTGTCCTGACCGGGAATCGAACCGGGGACCCCTCAGAGCACAGGAGGACCCTACGACCGAGCGATCCACGCGGCCGGGGCTGATCCGCCTCCTCGCTGGGGACGGGCCCCCCAGGCCCTTTGCACGCCCGTCCGCGCAGCCGGGGCTGACGGCTCGCTCACTGCCCGCGCTCCGGGGGGCTGGGGCGGCTCTTCCTCTCGCCGCACAGTTATCCTCTTGCCAGAGTTCAGTCATTTTTATGTGAAACTCCTCCTGTGTCCCCTGCTGCGGGATTCCGTCCCCTGACGGGACTGGGCCAGTGCAGGCCTCTTCGGGTTTTCGCCCACGTGTGGCAGGGGGAGCGCAGGGGAGGGTGAGAGAGCCCCGGGCTAGAGGGGGGAGTGCAGGAGGGTCACCCACGCCCGACCCGCCCTGGGCCAGAGACCGCTCACGAGGAGACGGTGGGGGTGTGATCGCGGGTGGGAAGTAGGGACGGGGAACAGAGACCACAGGCAGGCCACCTGTCGCTGGTGTCGGGATTGCGAGGTTTCGGGCCAAAGTCGCGCGACATCAGTATCTTTCTGAGAGCACTGAGGGTTGGAGGAGGCAGGTGAGGAGAAAGTCCCAGCAGAGCCTGGTGCGGGAGGGGGACTGGCCGTGTGCGCAGGGGGGAGGGTGTGGGGACAACGTGGCAGAGGCCGGAGACCGGAGACCGGGCCGAGGAAGCCCGCACACGGACACACGTGCAAGAACTGGGCTGCGGCTCAGACCTCACCAAAGCCGGGCGGTCCCTCCGCTCCGGGCTGCAGCTCCGGGGAAGGCTTGTCCTCTTCAAACAATCGATAGTGCATTTTACATGACCGATCCACCGGGGGGAACAAAGAGTTTTGCTCCTGAGGGGGGACTGTCATAACCTGACAGGAAAGTGGGGAGCACAAACTCCCCTTCAGAGAGAGGGGGGATATTTCAGGGAGGGTGCACACCGGGTGGGAAGACTCGATTCCCTGCCCTGAAATATGTGAAAAGCACTTTAAGAATGATTATGAAGAAAAGCCCCCAAATATCAGGGAAGGAGGAGAAAAGCCCAGGACGGGATAGATGATCATGACGATGACGATGATGATGATGATGGTGACGATGACAAGGGAGCAGGGAGCAGGGGTGTGTGTTTAACAGGAAGTTTCTAAGATGCTGGAAGAGCACAGTGGCAAACACACATTTATGGGTCCGGTGGGTTTGGTGCTGTGTTAGGTCACGGCCATTTAGTGCAATTACGGGACACAATTAGGGCCGCGTGAGCCCGGGCGCTCGGAAACCCGTCTTCCTCGTGCCTCACGGCTGGAGTGCGTGTTCCGGGTGGCGGCCGGTGACGCGTGGCATCCTGGCCGATCGCTGTGCGCAGCATGAGCTCACTGGAGGCGAAGGGTTGTAAAACGAGGGCACGGGGATCACACTTGGCCTGACACACCCACCCGGGAGGTGTATATAAAGGTCCTGGGAGAGCAGTAGGCACTCAGACCTCAGACGCACCCTCCTGCACCTCACCTGCACCTCACCTGCACCCTCACCTTCTGAAACCATGTGTGGCAACTACTACGGCTCTGGCTACGGCTGCGGCTACGGCTGTGGTTACGGCTGTGGATACGGCTCCCGCTACGGCTGTGGCTATGGCTCTGGCTATGGCTGTGGTTATGGCTCTGGCTACGGCTGTGGTTATGGCTCTGGCTACGGCTGTGGTTATGGCTGTGGCTACGGCTGTGGTTATGGCTGTGGCTACGGCTGTGGCTATGGCTCCCGCTATGGCTGTGGTTACGGCAGTGGCTATGGCTGTGGCTACGGCAGTGGCTACGGCTGCTGTGGATACCGGCCGTCTGTCTACAGGAAGTGTTACTCCTCCTGCTGCTAGACCGTAGCTGCCACGCACCTCCTCCTCCACAAGGATCACTCCGAGGCCGCCTCTGTCTCCGTCCCTCTCAGCGACACCCGACTGCACAGAGCGCAGAGCAGAGGCTCAGAACACGGGCCGTCTGCGTGAAGTCCGCGCTGCTCCTGGGGGGCCTGAGTGGGTCCCGACGTTCCCGGGCAGACGACCTCACTGAGGTCACAGTTCAAGTGTAAACCCACTGCCTTCTCCTTCTGTGGGACGATTTCCAAATAAACACGTTTCACTGGCTGACACGCTTGTGTATCTCTTGTGTCAGACACGCTGCTGGCTGACACGTCCGTCCCTGGGTCTGTGACCTCGGTCCGCAGACAGCAGCAGACCGACGCTCGCCCTCGACTCCGACGGCGTGTGTCCGTCCCCCACTCCCACGGCCACACGCTGACTGTCACAGCGAAGTCTGGGGTTTCTGTTGCTTCTCTGGAAAAATGGCTTCTTCTTGGCGAAGGTTCCGTCCTTAATCCATTTCACTTAAGGGCTTGTCTTTAAGTGTCGGTGCCCCATGACCCCGGTCTCCCCGCCTCTTCCTGCCCTCTCTGACCGCACCCTCACCCTCCCGCGCCCCTGCACCCACACGAGGAGTCGAATGCCCGGGGAAGGCTGCCTCGAGGACACGCTAACAGTGGACACGTGGGTGAGTGGGGGTGGGGGCTCCGAGGGAGGTGTCAGAGTGACCTGGGGACTGGCCGGGGAGTCTGAGGTGGGTGGCAGCACCAACAATGAGAGGGGACAGAGCGCCCCGGCACGTAGTGGACAAGCACCTGTGGCCTGAGTCACCAGACGGACAGTGTCCCTGGCCCTCCCGGCCGCGTATGCAGCTCCAGGGCCACAGGGGACAGTCGACTGCAGAAGCACCTTCTGTAGCCACACCCCCTGCCGGCATGTGCTGCAGCTATTCCGGGAACTCCTGCGGCTGTGGCTACGGCTGTGGCTACGGAGGCCTGGGCTGTGGCTGTGGCTGTGGCTACGGAGGCCTGGGCTGTGGCTGTGGCTGTGGCTACGGAGGCCTGGGCTGTGGCTGTGGCTGTGGCTATGGCTGCGGCTACAGATCTGGCTCCGGCTGTGGCTGCTGTGCCTTCCCACCCTTTTGCTACCGGAGATGCTGCTCCTTTTGCTGGTAGAACATCACCTTCCAGCGTCCTGTGCCTCCAGCAAAATATTTAAAAATTAACACTTTTCCTGCAAAGGACGCCCCGTGTCATCGCCCGGACAATCACGTACGGATCGGATGCCACCTGTGTGGACCTCGGGGAACCTGTTTGTCTTTGGGGACTGTGACTGCTTCTGGTGTGTGACCCGAGGACGGCGGATCTGGTTCCGATCGTGTTCAAAACGTGACCTGCCGGCCGGTCCCCTCTCCGGTTGTGTGCTGTCCGTGGGCACGAGATACTTACTCCGTAGCTGGGAAAGTTGCATCTTTTCAATAAACAAATGTCCTCTGTTCCCGCACGTGTCTGTGTTTTGGGGCTGGCACCACCGCAATGTTGGCATTTGGGTCCTCTCTGTGGAGCTGGGGGACCCTGTGGTTGCCGCACCCCCGGCCGGTTCATCCCTCCCCCTGCTCCTGCGTCCCCTCCCCCCACCAGCACATTGAAGACATTCATTGGTTTATCCAGCCATTTCTTTCCGTGTCTGCAACTTCTTTCTCTTTTTGTTTTGCTTTGCTTCTTTATCATGTCTCGTATCCACTGCGGACACACACCCCAACCCTTTCCACACTCGGACTGAATGGCGGGAGGGAGAAATGTGTCTGGTTCCGAGGGTATCGGACGAGTCGGGGGTCTGTCGCGTGGCCTGGGCTCAGATGTTTGCGGGTGCCGCTCAGAGACGGAGGGAGCACGGGGAGAAGGTGTGGTGGGCTCTCGGGAGCGTGGCCTCGGGGGCGTTTCATGTCAAGGGTGCCGTCCCTTCACCCCACACACACCTGCACGACCGTCTCCCAGCAGACGGACGGATGCTGGCGTTCTGGGAATTCCAGGATCCAGGTCCTAGGGGCCGGACCCGAAGTCACGGCGAGTTCATCTTTCCAGTCGGTGGCAGTTTCACTCGCGTGACAGCCACATGCAGACGCGGGCGCCAGAGGAGGGGTCGTCCAGCTGCGGGGGCGACTGAGCAGGGGTGACGGTCCTGCGTGCTCGGGTGTCACGGAGAAATCAGCACTCGAAGGAGACCGAGCCGTCGGACCTTTAGTGCTCACTCTCAGTTTAAAAAGTTGGTCCTAAAATGTGCACCGAGGCTGCAGGGCGTCGTGGAGTGAGGGTCACTGAAAACCGGGCCGTGGTCTCAGGAGCAGCAGGAGAGCGGGGAGAGGAGCAAGTTTCCATAGGTCTGGGCGGCGGCCAGCGGTGACGCGAGTGTTCTGACCCTCCTGTCCCGTGGAAGAGACGGGGCGTGGGGAGTGAGGCGGGGGGGCCGCACCTGTGCTCCCCGGAAAGACCGCAGCGCCGCCAGCAGAGCGGGGCCCTGGTTCTCACGAGGCTCAGCTGCCTGGAGACTCCACGGGGCGGCAGGGCAGAAGGGTGGGGGTGGGGGCAGGCGGCGCTCAGAGGAGGACGTGCCTGCGGGCCAGGACCCCAGGTCGTCGGGGAGCCCTCCCTGGGGGGCTCGGACAGAGCGGGCACAGAGGCTGCTCGCAGGGGTACCCCACGACAGAGTGCAGCCACTTAAAACCAGACGTGGGGAGGCCCCCGCTGAACGTGTTGGAGGAAAGGCCTGTCTTCGGGGACACGCTGTGGATCGTATGTCAGACCGAGGGGGTTTGGGGACGTGATGTGGGTTCGGAGCCCCCCCCCCCGACCTTTGAGCCTCTGCTGCCGGAGACGAGCTCAGAGCCCCGGTTCTGCGGCCCCCCGATGACCGCCAGGCCCACATACGGACCCCAAGCGTGGAGCTGTCTCTTCGCGGCTCAGGCCCTGGGAAGGCGGAGAGTCCTGGCTGGCCGGTGGGGAGTGGGGCTGACCTCTGTCTCCCACGGAGTTGACATCGGAGGGGTCGGGGGTGCGGCGGGGAGCCGCGTCTTCCTGTCAGCGTGGTTCTCGGGCACCTTCGGGGCGCGCCCTTGGGAAGCCAGGGACCAGACGCCTCTCCTCTGAGACCCCCGACCCCAGCGAGCTCACCCTCCGAGCAGACGGCTTCCTTCTTCCCGTGGCGGCCTGTGGCGGTCCCCGGAGGCGGGCGCTCCCTCCCCAGCGGATGCACAGCCTGCCCGAGAGGTAGGCGCTTGTGGTCCCCACCTGTCCGTGACCACCGGGCCGCAGAACGAGCCAGGAAGCCCAGCCCGGTGACGTGTCGCTTGGTTCTGTGTTTTCAGAACAATCCGGTCGTTAAACACGCTTCAGGCAAAGGGCAGCGGGACAGTCACAGGCACAGCAGTTCGTTTCCCAAGGGAGCTGGGTCACTTTCTGAAGGTCATCATGAAAGGTGTTAATTAACACACTCAGGTGAAACCACGGCAGCATTAAGCACTGTACTTACCTTTGTAGTGTAATAAACGTATCAGTACCAGACAACACGGGTATTCGAAGAGCTGTTTGCGCGGGAGCACTGATGCTTGGATAGAGTAGAGAGAGAGAAACATCGACTGGACCCGCCATCGAGGTGTGGGTGTGCCCTGCCCGGGAATCGAACCGGGGACCCCTCAGGGCACAGGAGGACCCTCCGACCGAGCGATCCACGCGGCCGGGCTGATCCGCCTCCTCGCTGGGGACGGGCCCCCCAGGCCCTTTGCACGCCCGTCCGCGCAGGCGGGCTGAGGGCTCGCTCACTGCCCGCGCTCCGGGGGGCTGGGGCGGCTCTTCCTCGCGCCGCACAGTTATCCTCTTGCCAGAGTTCAATCATTTTTATGTGAAACTCCTCCTGTGTCCCCTGCTGCGGGATTCCGTCCCCTGGCGGGACTGGGCCGGGGCAGGCGTCTTGGGGTTTACGCCCGCGTGTGGCGGGGGGAGCGCAGGGGAGGGTGAGAGAGCCCCGGGCTAAAGGGGGGAGTGCAGGAGGGTCACCCACGCCCAACCGCCCTGGGCCAGAGACCGCTCACGAGGAGACGGTGGGGGGTGTGATCGAGGGTGGGAAGTAGGGACAGGGAACAGAGACCGCGGGCAGGCCACCTGTCACTGGTGTCGGGATTGCGAGGTTTCGGGCCAAAGTCGCGCGACATCAGTATCTTTCTGAGAGCACTGAGGGTTGGAGGAGGCGGGTGAGGAGAAAGTCCCAGCAGAGCCTGGTGCGGGAGGGGGACTGGCCGTGTGGGGGGGGGAGGGTGTGGGGACAATGTGGCAGAGACCGGAGACCGGAGACCGGGCCGAGGAAGCCCGCACACGGACACGCGTGGAAGAACTGGGCTGCGGCTCAGACCTCGCCAAAGCCAGGTCGTCCCTCCGCTCCGGGCTGCAGCTCCGGGGAAGGCTTGTCCTCTTCAAACAATCGATAGTGCATTTTACATGACCGATCCACCGGGGGGAACAAAGAGTTTTGCTCCTGAGGGGGGACTGTCATAACCTGACAGGAAAGTGGGGAGCACAAACTCCCCTTCAGAGAGAGGGGGGATATTTCAGGGAGGGTGCACACCGGGTGGGAAGACTCGATTCCCTGCCCTGAAATATGTGAAAAGCACTTTAAGAATGATTATGAAGAAAAGCCCCCAAATATCAGGGAAGGAGGAGAAAAGCCCAGGACGGGATGGATGATGATGACGATGACGGTGGTGACGATGACGAGGGTATTACTAGCAGTGAGCAGGGGTGTGTGTTTAACAGGAAGTTTCTAAGATGCTGGAAGAGCACAGTGGCAAACACACATTTATGGGGCCGGTGGGTTTGGTGCTGTGTGAGGTCACGGCCATTTAGTGCAATTACGGGACACAATTAGGGCCGCGTGAGCCCGGGCGCTCGGAAACCTGTCTTCCTCGTGCCTCACGGCTGGAGTGCGTGTTCCAGGTGGCAGCCGGTGACGCGTGGCATCCTGGCCGATCGCTGTGCACAGCATGAGCTCACTGGAGGCTAAGGGTTGTAAAACGAGGGCACGGGCATCACACGCGGCCTGACACACCCACCCGGGAGGTGTATATAAAGGTCCTGGGAGAGCAGGAGGCACTCAGACCTCAGAAGCACCCTCCTGCACCTCACCTGCACCCTCACCTTCTGAAACCATGTGTGGCAACTACTACGGCGGCTGCGGCTACGGCTGTGGCTATGGCTCCCGCTACGGCTGTGGCTACGGCTGTGGTTACGGCTGTGGCTATGGCTCCCGCTACGGCTGTGGTTACGGCAGTGGCTACGGCTGTGGCTACAGCAGTGGCTACGGCTGTGGCTATGGCTCCCGCTACGGCTGTGGTTACGGCAGTGGCTACGGCTGTGGCTACGGCTGTGGTTATGGCAGTGGCTATGGCTCCCGCTACGGCTGTGGTTACGGCAGTGGCTACGGCTGTGGCTATGGCTGTGGCTACGGCAGTGGCTACGGCAGTGGCTACGGCTGCTGTGGATACCGGCCGTCTGTCTACAGGAAGTGTTACTCTTCCTGCTGCTAGACCGTAGCTGCCACGCACCGCCTCCTCCGGAAGGATCACTCCGAGGCCGCCTCTGTCTCTGTCCCTCTCAGCGACACCCGACTGCACAGAGCGCAGAGCAGAGGCTCAGAGCACGGGGGGTCTGCGTGCAAGTCCGCGCTGCTCCTGGGGGGCCTGAGTGGGTCCCGACGTTCCCGGCAGACGACCTCACTGTGGTCACAGTTCAAGTGTAAACCCACTGCCTTCTCCTTCTGTGGGACGATTTCCAAATAAACACGTTTCGTTGGCTGACACGCTTGTGTATCTCTTGCGTCAGACATGCTGCTGGCTGACATGTCTGTCCCCTGGGTCTGGGACCTCCGTCCGCAGACAGCAGCAGACCGACGCTCGCCCTTGACTCCGACGGCATGTGTCCATCCCCCCCTCCCACGGCCACACACTGACTGTCACAGCGAAGTCTGGGGTTTCTGTTGCTTCTCTGGAAAAATGGCTTCTTCTCGGCAAAGGTTCCGTTCTTAATCCATTTCAATTAAGGGCTTGTCTTTAAGTGTCGGTGCCCCTTGACTCTGGTCTCCCTGCCTCTTCCTGCCCTCTCTGACCGCACCCTCACCCTCCCCCGCCCCTGCACCCACACGAGGAGCCTGATGGCCGGGGAAGGCTGCCTGGAGGACAGGCTAACAGTGGACACGTGGGTGGGTGGGGGGTGGGGGCTGGGGGCTCCGAGGGAGGTGTCCGAGTGACTTGGCGACTAGCCGGGGAGTCTGAGGTGGGTGGCAGCACCGACAGTGAGAGGGGACAGAGCACCCCGGCACGTAGTGGACAAGCACCTGTGGCCTGAGTCACCAGACGGACAGTGTCCCTGGCCCTCCGGGCCGCGTATGCAGCTCCAGGGCCACAGGGGACAGTCGACTGCAGAAGCACCTTCTGTAGCCACACCCCCTGCCGACATGTGCTGCAGCTATTCCGGGAACTCCTGCGGCTGCGGCTGTGGCTGCGGCTACGGAGGCCTGGGCTGTGGCTGTGGCTGTGGCTATGGCTGCGGCTACAGATCTGGCTCCGGCTGTGGCTGCTGTACCTTCCCACCCTTTTGCTACCGAAGATGCTGCTCCTTTTGCTGGTAGAACATCACCTTCCAGCGTCCTGTGCCTCCAGCAAAATATTTAAAAATTAACACTTTTCCTGCAAAGGACGCCCCGTGTCATCGCCCGGACAATCACGTACGGATCGGATGCCACCTGTGTGGACCTCGGGGAACCTGTTTGTCTTTGGGGACTGTGACTGCTTCTGGTGTGTGACCCGAGGACGGCGGATCTGGTTCCGATCGTGTTCAAAACGTGACCTGCCGGCCGGTCCCCTCTCCGGTTGTGTGCTGTCCGTGGGCACGAGATACTTACTCCGTAGCTGGGAAAGTTGCATCTTTTCAATAAACAAATGTCCTCTGTTCCCGCACGTGTCTGTGTTTTGGGGCTGGCACCACCGCAATGTTGGCATTTGGGTCCTCTCTGTGGAGCTGGGGGACCCTGTGGTTGCCGCACCCCCGGCCGGTTCATCCCTCCCCCTGCTCCTGCGTCCCCTCCCCCCACCAGCACATTGAAGACATTCATTGGTTTATCCAGCCATTTCTTTCCGTGTCTGCAACTTCTTTCTCTTTTTGTTTTGCTTTGCTTCTTTATCATGTCTCGTATCCACTGCGGACACACACCCCAACCCTTTCCACACTCGGACTGAATGGCGGGAGGGAGAAATGTGTCTGGTTCCGAGGGTATCGGACGAGTCGGGGGTCTGTCGCGTGGCCTGGGCTCAGATGTTTGCGGGTGCCGCTCAGAGACGGAGGGAGCACGGGGAGAAGGTGTGGTGGGCTCTCGGGAGCGTGGCCTCGGGGGCGTTTCATGTCAAGGGTGCCGTCCCTTCACCCCACACACACCTGCACGACCGTCTCCCAGCAGACGGACGGATGCTGGCGTTCTGGGAATTCCAGGATCCAGGTCCTAGGGGCCGGACCCGAAGTCACGGCGAGTTCATCTTTCCAGTCGGTGGCAGTTTCACTCGCGTGACAGCCACATGCGGACGCGGGCGCCAGAGGAGGGGTCGTCCAGCTGCGGGGGCGACTGAGCAGGGGTGACGGTCCTGCGTGCTCGGGTGTCACGGAGAAATCAGCACTCGAAGGAGACCGAGCCGTCGGACCTTTAGTGCTCACTCTCAGTTTAAAAAGTTGGTCCTAAAATGTGCACCGAGGCTGCAGGGCGTCGTGGAGTGAGGGTCACTGAAAACCGGGCCGTGGTCTCAGGAGCAGCAGGAGAGCGGGGAGAGGAGCAAGTTTCCATAGGTCTGGGCGGCGGCCAGCGGTGACGCGAGTGTTCTGACCCTCCTGTCCCGTGGAAGAGACGGGGCGCGGGGAGTGAGGCGGGGGGGGCCGCACCTGTGCTCCCCGGAAAGACCGCAGCGCCGCCAGCAGAGCGGGGCCCTGGTTCTCACGAGGCTCAGCTGCCTGGAGACTCCACGGGGCGGCAGGGCAGAAGGGTGGGGGTGGGGGCAGGCGGCGCTCAGAGGAGGACGTGCCTGCGGGCCAGGACCCCAGGTCGTCGGGGAGCCCTCCCTGGGGGGCTCGGACAGAGCGGGCACAGAGGCTGCTCGCAGGGGTACCCCACGACAGAGTGCAGCCACTTAAAACCAGACGTGGGGAGGCCCCCGCTGAACGTGTTGGAGGAAAGGCCTGTCTTCGGGGACACGCTGTGGATCGTATGTCAGACCGAGGGGGTTTGGGGACGTGATGTGGGTTCGGAGCCCCCCCCCCCGACCTTTGAGCCTCTGCTGCCGGAGACGAGCTCAGAGCCCCGGTTCTGCGGCCCCCCGATGACCGCCAGGCCCACATACGGACCCCAAGCGTGGAGCTGTCTCTTCGCGGCTCAGGCCCTGGGAAGGCGGAGAGTCCTGGCTGGCCGGTGGGGAGTGGGGCTGACCTCTGTCTCCCACGGAGTTGACATCGGAGGGGTCGGGGGTGCGGCGGGGAGCAGTGTCTTCCTGTCAGCGCGGTTCTCGGGCACCTTTGGGACGCGCCCTTGGGAAGCCAGGGACCAGACGCCTCTCCTCTGAGACCCCCGACCCCAGCGAGCTCACCCTCCGAGCAGACGGCTTCCTTCTTCCCGTGGCGGCCTGTGGCGGTCCCCGGAGGCGGGCGCTCCCTCCCCAGCGGATGCACAGCCTGCCCGAGAGGTAGGCGCTTGTGGTCCCCACGTGTCCGTGACCACCGGGCCGCAGAACGAGCCAGGAAGCCCAGCCCGGTGACGTGTCACTTGGTTCTGTGTTTTCATAACAATCCTGTCGTTAAACACGCTTCAGGCAAAGGGCAGCGGGACAGTCACCGGCACAGCAGTTCGTTTCCCAAGGGAGCTGGGTCGCTTCCTGAAGGTCATCATGAAACATGTTAATTAACACACTCACGTGAAACCACGGCAGCATTAAGCACTGTACTTACCTTTGTAGTGTAATAAACGCATCAGTACCAGACAACACGGGTGTTCGAAGAGCTGTTTGTGCGGGAGCACTGATGCTTGGGTAGAGTAGAGAGAGAGAAACATCGACTGGACCCGCCATCGAGGTGTGGGTGTGCCCTGACCGGGAATCGAACCAGGGACCCCTCAGAGCACAGGAGGACCCTACGACCGAGCGATCCACGCGGCCGGGGCTGATCCGCCTCCTCGCTGGGGACGGGCCCCCCAGGCCCTCTGCACGCCCGACCGTGCAGCCGGGGCTGACGGCTCGCTCACTGCCCGCGCTCCGGGGGGCTGGGGCGGGTTTTCCTCACGCCGCACAGTTATCCTCTTGCCAGAGTTCAATCATTTTTATGTGAAACTCCTCCTGTGTCCCCTGCTGCGGGATTCCGTCCCCTGACGGGACTGGGCCGGTGCAGGCGTCTTGGGATTTTCGCCTGCGTGTGGCGGGGGGAGCACGGTGGAGGGTGAGAGAGCCCCGGGCTAGAGGGGGGAGTTCAGGAGGGTCACCCACGCCCGACCGCCCTGGGCGGGAGACCGCTCACGAGGAGACGGTGGGGGGTGTGATCGCGGGTGGGAAGTAGGGGCGGGGAACAGAGACCGCGGGCAGGCCACCTGTCGCTGGTGTCGTGATTGCGAGGTTTTGGGCCAAAGTCGCGCGACATCAGTATCTTTCTGAGAGCACTGAGGGTTGGAGGAGGCGGGTGAGGAGAAAGTCCCAGCAGAGCCTGGTGCGGGAGGGGGACTGGCCGTGTGTGTGTGGGGGGGGAGGGTGTGGGGACAACGTGGCAGAGACCGGAGACCGGAGACCGGGCCGAGGAAGCCCGCACACGGACACACGTGCAAGAACCGGGCTGCGGCTCAGACCTCGCCAAAGCCAGGTCGTCCCTCCGCTCCGGGCTGCAGCTCCGGGGAAGGCTTGTCCTCTTCAAACAATCGATAGTGCATTTTACATGACCGATCCACCGGGGGGAACAAAGAGTTTTGCTCCTGAGGGGGGACTGTCATAACCTGACAGGAAAGTGGGAGCACAAACTCCCCTTCAGAGAGAGGGGGGATATTTCAGGGAGGGTGCACACCGGGTGGGAAGACTCGATTCCCTGCCCTGAAACCGTGAAAAGCACTTTAAGAATGATTATGAAGAAAAGCCCCCAAATATCAGGGAAGGAGGAGAAAAGCCCAGGACGGGATGGATGACGATGATGATGACGGTGGTGACGATGACGAGGGTATTACTAGCAGTGAGCAGGGGTGTGTGTTTAACAGGAAGTTTCTAAGATGCTGGAAGAGCACAGTGGCAAACACACATTTATGGGTCCGGTGGGTTTGGTGGTGTGTTAGGTCACGGCCATTTAGTGCAATTACGGGACACAATTAGGGCCGCGTGAGCCCGGGCGCTCGGAAACCTGTCTTCCTCGTGCCTCACGGCTGGAGTGCGTGTTCCGGGTGGCGGCCGGTGACGCGTGGCATCCTGGCCGATCGCTGTGCACAGCATGAGCTCACTGGAGGCTAAGGGTTGTAAAACGAGGGCACGGGGATCACACGCGGCCTGACACACCCACCCGGGAGGTGTATATAAAGGTCCTGGGAGAGCAGGAGGCACTCAGACCTCAGAAGCACCCTCCTGCACCTCACCTGCACCCTCACCTTCTGAAACCATGTGTGGCAACTACTACGGCGGCTGTGGCTACGGCTCTGGCTATGGCTGTGGCTGTAAATACGGCTGTGGCTACGGCTCCCGCTATGGCTGTGGATACGGCTGCGGCTACGGCTCTGGCTGCGGCTACGGATCTGGCTGTGGATACGGCTGTGGATCTGGCTGTGGCTACGGCTCTGGCTATGGCTGTGGCTGTAAATACGGCTGTGGCTACGGCTCCCGCTATGGCTGTGGATATGGCTGCGGCTACGGCTGTGGATACGGCTCCCGCTATGGCTGCGGCTACGGCTCTGGCTGCTGTGGCTACTAGTGATTTTTCTACAGAGTCCTTTTGCCAGTAATCATCACTACAGGTTCAAGTCCAAGTCCAAGCGAAACCCTCTGTCTATGGATTTCACACCAAAGTAAAGAATTAGTATGTCTGTCGGAAACCTGACTGCACTTCAAAGAAGCTCCCTGGCACCGGAGACCGTGTAGTTCTGCCACATCGCTGGAGACGGAGGATCTTATTCAGATCATTTTTTGAGTATAAATTCTCATGTTTTCTTCTGCCTCTGTCCCATGGCCTCTGTGCCAGCAGGGGGCTGAGCACTCGGGGCGTACAAAAATGGAGCAAAAATAGCAGTTTCTTAATAAAAGGCTTTCTCTCCTAACAAGTCTGGGTTCCTTTATGTCGGGGCCACCGGTGACTTCGGGGTCTGTGGCCTCCTTAGGATAAGTCTGTGTGCTTCTGTTGGTGGAGCTCAAGTACCGGCTCTTTTCCACTCATGAACCTGTGCATGTATGTTCCCTTACGACACTGGAGCTAAGTGTGCACACAAGGGTCACGCCCAGCACCGTGTGTCCTGTGTGGGTGAAGGGCGGGGACAGGGAGGTCCACGGGAAGGACCGGCGCGCTGGGCCGGGACAGAGCGACTGGGTTGCGTCTCGTAATGAAGGGGGGCACCGTCAGCCGTGTCGTCCTTGGGAACGGGGACAAGAACTCGCAGAGCCAGCACAGTGAGGGGGTGACAGCCGCCCGCGGGAACCAGCGAGGACCAGGGCCCGTCCTCCTGTCCCCACTCGCGCTGCGAGACTTGCACTCACCCAGCGGCAAGGCGGACGCTGCACGCGGCCAACCTCAGGCTGTTGCTTCCGGCAGGAAAACGGAGAAAGAGCAGCGCCAGCCCCTTCAAGAACCTTGGGTCTCCTTACAGGGGCCGGACCATGCGGCATGGAGGACACCCGCCTGCCTCCCTGGTGCCGGCTGAGGGCGGTGGGTCAGCCGGCTCATGTGCCCAAGCCCCATCGGCCTGGGGGGCCGGGGGAGAGGGGGAAGGAGGGGGAGGCAGCCGCTTGGGCCTCGGGACGACGTCCTCGCAGCACGAGGTGCCGGGCAGGGGCCCCGTGAACTTTGTCCCCGGGCTCAGGGTTGGCTTGGGCTCCCTGTTCCTGTCTGTGTCCCAAGGGCTACCCCCCACCCTGGGGTTCTCTTCCGTGTTTTTTTTCTTCTTGTTACACCTTTTAACTTTCACTTTGGCCAGCGTTTCTTCTGGGTTCTCCTGCCCGTCACTCATGGCCGTCGTGGGACCTGGGTTGTTGCCTGCTCGCCCATCCTGCTCCGTCCCGCAGGCGTGCCGAGAGGTGGTCGTGGGCTGTGTGTTTGCACTGTATGCAGAGGGTATTACTACACATCTCTTCAGAAGATTGCTTCCCTCGGAAGGGCTTGTGTGGGCGGGGAAGGGCCCATCCACCCCGCTCTGTGCCCCTTCAGCCTGTTGTCCCCGCTGCCGCCTGGCGCTCCGCGGGGCCCGCATCCAGACCGCGGTGCGCTCCCGTCCACGCGACTCTCCCTCGACCGGACCCAGCCCCCTCCACCACCCCGTGGCCGCCGTGGGCACGAGTTCTCGTGTGGGCTTTTGTCAGAATCAACCGGGGCTCTGAACCCCTAGAGCCAACGGCGCGTGCATGCTCAGCGTGGCTGAACACAGCCCCTGTCCTCTCCGGATGTCCGCACCGACCCATGCGCTGGGACCGCGGGTCTGCCGTCCTCACACGCGGGCCGGGCTTGGCGTCCCCTGACCTTCTCGTGTCCACGTGTTTGGTGGGTGAAGAGTGATGCCGTCCTGCTTCAATGTCCGTTTCTTCGATCCCTAGTAAGTTTAAATAATTATTTGGTCAACCGTGTCCTAAACTCTGTTTTCTCTCGCATGTCCTCACTCCACTTTTCCACTGGGGCTTCTGTCTTCTCCTCATCGATTTTAGGAATTTATTGTATATTCTTGGTGTCACTGCTATGCCATCTGTAGGCGTTGCCGCTGCCATCTTCCTCTTAGTCGTCTGTGTGCTTAATAGACAAAGAATTGTAAGCCTGAGATTTGTGATTTTGTCGTTTTAAGAATCTGTATGCTACTTTTACGTCCCAGCCACCCTGCACGTTCTTTAGTCAACTGTGACGCTTGCATGTGCATTCAGGTCTCAGTCTGCACGGAGCCCGTGTTCCTGTCGGTGCCCCGGCTTCACCGCCCCCCCCCCCCCCGCCAACCCACCGCCGGCCGGTCTCTCCGACAGCACCTGTGGGCGGCTCCTCCTCCACCAGCAGTCGCTGGCGCGTATTTACTGCACTTTTATTTCCTCACGTGTGTGAGTCTGTCTCCAGGCACTCTGCCGTGTTCTCTCCACACCCGGTCTCGCCCGTTTTTCACAAGACGGGAACCGGGTTTATTCCACTCGGCGTTCTCACCGGGGAGAACAAGGTCCAGTGCGCAGAATCCACAGACAGAGAGGGCCCCCGAGAGGAGGGCTTCTCCAGGGGGCGGCGGGGGGGGGGTGGTGGAGGGGGAGCGGGCCGAGCCGGCGGTGCCCCTGGGCTGCGGTGGGTCAGGAGGGCGGACCTCGACCCCTCGACCTGTCCGAGGAAAAGTCTGAGTAAAGCAGGGCACCCAGGACAGGGGTCCGGTCCCTCGACCCACACCCTTCGCTTGTACTTCGATGCTCCCTGGTCCTGTACGTACGCAGGGGTGTCTGACCCACGCGGCCTGGGATGGCTGTGAAGGTGCCCAACGCAAAATCGTAAATTTCCTTAGAACATTGAGCTTCTCTGTTTTTGTTAGTGTTTGTGCATTTACTGGGTGGCCCAAGGCACCTCTTCCTCCAGTGTGGCCCGGAGACGCCGTGAGGTCGGGCGCCCCTGAAGGGTGATTTAAAGTGACCTCCAGGCCGCCTGGGCGAGGAAGGTGTGGGCTGGGAAGCCGCAGAAATAACACCCGGTTCTACAGAGGAAGGAGAGCAGTGTGTGTTGGAGGGGCGCGTTGAGGCACCCCAGCTGCGGCTGGAGCCCGTGTTTCCGGGTTTCTGGGGGTCAGCGCGAGCGTGAGCCCTGAGAAGGGGACAGGGCCCAGGCCCAGGGAATCATCCTGTGCCGAGGGGCCCGCGGGCATGGCCGGGGCTCCAGGTGGCAGTGACCAGTCTGGTCCAGCTCCTTTCAGGGACCCTGGGGTGTCCTCACGATGAGCTATGGCGGGCAATCCTCCCTCGGTCCTTGAGAAGGGACGTGTCGTGACAACGGCTGCCCGAGGACGACGGGCTTCGGACAGGGGCGCGGTCACGTGATCACGCTGGAGGGCGGTGCGCGTGGCTGACGAGCAGCTTTGCTGTTTCGGGCTAGGAGCAGAGCCACCCCTTAGAACTCAGCTTCCTCGCACGGGGACACCGGCAAACGTCTCACCGGTACCGTGGGGTGGCTCAGACGTAATAAAAGTTTCAAAGGCAATTGGCGCAGCATGAGCCACTGCAAGGAACTCGTTGGGACAACGCCCCTGCTCCTTGGGAGGCTGCGAGGAGAAAGCAGTAATCAGAGCTTGAAGAAATTAATTAATACATTCATCCATGCGACTCGCTAAGATGTGTATCCTGTAATTAGAGATGCTGTGGGTGTTTTATAGTCAACACTTACATTCACTTAAATCTCCAGTCGCAAGATTTTAAGTGCTGAATATATTTAAAAATAGTCATACTCTCAGACATAACCTGTTTTCCTGTGATGCTAATCTTCTGGTGGTAACAAAATTTGAAATAAGAATCTCAGCAGCTTCCCATGTTGAAAAAAAAAGAATGCTTTCATGTCAAAAGTTTTACAGCTACAAAGTGTATGTTACCCATAATTACTGGAATAAGTATAGGTTTTCGTGCCAAAGCTCAGGGAGTTGACAAACTATTCCAAGTAACAATTTGTTGTACAAAATGCTCCCATTGTATTATAGTTAGTTTACTATTAGGATAATTAATTTTGTCAGAATTTGGTTATATTCGCTGTCTTCATTAACATTCAATTAGTAGAAACTGAATAAATACATGGAACATGCATTATTATCACAAACACTAACAATCGGTGTTTTTTTAGCTGAAGAGTATTTCCTAGGTTTGTACAGTTTATACACGGGCAGCCGGGATTCTGGCCCAGGTCTCTCTGATTTCGAGATTTCCCATGCGGTGAAAATCCATGAGTCCCTGGGAACGAGGGATGCAGGCTCGGGGTGGGACCGCAGCGCCCGGTGGCCCTCAGGGCCAGGTCCCCGACGGAGCACAGGGGGGGGGGGGGGGGGGGGGGGGGAGCAGCCTGGGATCCACAGCGAGGGGCAAAGGACGCTTCAGTGGCTGTATCTTAGGGGCCATAAAGAACCTAGAAAGATTTTGTAGTATCAAAAAAATGCGATGAAACACTGCCACATATTTAGGTCTAATTTTGAATTAAAATTTTGTGGGAAGACAGGAAGTCCTGGCGACAGAACAATTCGTTTACGAAGACCCCCGGGTTTCAGTCTCGGGGTGGCTGCAGAGAAGGGGCTGTCGGCGATGAGCAGAGAGGGGCTCCGAGGGAGAACCGTGGGCAACGCTGGCACGTGGCCAGGGCCGGGGGGCGAGGCTTGGCGAGCGAGGCAGGAAGCGCTCCTGGGGGTTTGGGACGGCAGGAGAGGCGGCACGGGTAGCCTGACAGTTAAACTTGCTCCGAGAGACGTGAGGTGCGGAAGGGTTTCAGTCAACGTAAGCAGACGCGGGGACGGAAGTGCCCGTGTTGTCATGGAGATTCGTCACGGGGTGTATTTCCAGACGAATGGATTTCTGCTGCGGAAGTGCAAGTATTTTCTGAGGTCAATGTCATATGGCCAACGAGACTCAGATATTCTTTGTTTTATTTTACTTTCATTTTTTATTGTTGTGCACTTACAGCTGTCCCCACCTTACCCCCACGGCTCTCCCTTGCCCCACCGCCCCCACCCGTCACACTCAGTCCCCGCCCCTGTTGTCTTGTCCTGGGTCCTTCATACCTGTTCCTTGACAACCCTCCCCTTCTTGCCCCATTATCCCCCACCCCTCTCCCCTCTGGTCACTGTCGGTTTGTTCTTTAGTTTCACGTCTCTGGTTCTATTTTGTTCACTTGTTCGTTTTGTTGGTTAGGCTGCACTTATAGGTGAGATCACACGGTCTTTGTCTCTCACTGCCTGGCTTATTTCACTCAGCACAATGCTCTCCAGCTCCATCCATGCTGCTGTGGAAGGCAGGAGCTCCTCCCTTCTTTCTGCTGCGTAGGGTCCCGTCGTGTAAATGTCCCACAGTGTTTTGATCCTCAGTGCCCACCACACAGGGACCCGAATTGGTCTGTCACAGTGGCCAAGGCCTCAGGCAGCCACTGTGCATGACACTGGGCTTTCTGTGCCCGCACGGCTGGGGTCCTGAGCCCCAATGTTCAGTCAGACACGGATCCAGAGGTCTCCGTGCCGATAGTTTTGGATGGGGCGAGCATCTAAACCAGTGGTCTTTGGGTAGAGCCGATTGCCCTCCATAATGTGCTGGGGAGGGGAGGGCCGAGCCAGTGAATGGGCTCACGGCCTCAGGGAAGAAAGGCCGAGGAGCCCCCGAAAGGAAGAGAAGGGGGGTTCTGCTGCTGGAAGGGAGGGAGCTGCGACCCAGCGCTTCCCTGGGCCTCCAGCCCACGCTGCAGGTTTTGATCTTGACAGCCCTCCAAGTCCTGTGAGCCCACTGACTGCTTAAAATGGTGTCTCTCTCTCATACCTTCTGTTGTGTCCTATATATCTATGACGTTTTATATATCATCTATCTATCATCTATCTATCATCTGTCTATCCATCTATCTATCTATCTATCTATCTATCATCTACCTGTCGATCTATCCCCCTGTTTCTTACCGGCTGTGTCTTTGCAGAGCCCCGACAGCGCCCCGCCAAGTTAGGCGGGGACGAGATTAACGACCGGGTCTCTGGGGTGCACAGGCTGTCTTCGGGCAGCACTGGTCCTTGGACGGGTTGAGGGTCGACACCAGTGTCCCGAACCCATGCCCAAAACAACCCTCTGAGCGTGCAGGGTCCTCTCCGGCGCCCCGCGCTCCCGTGCCCGCGCCCCTGCCCCTGAGCCCGCCCCCAGGAGGGGGTGAGCCGAAGGCCTGGGGTGGGGTCACTGCAGTCAGGTGTGTGGGCCCCGACCCCCCCCAAGTACTCCGCAGTGGGGGGCGGCGGGCCGAGCTTCCAGCCGTAACCGTGTGCTTTCCACTCCAATTTCGATTCCGATTTCGAGTCCGTAGGATAAGCCCGCGTTTGGAGAAGGAGGAGGAGCGAGGCGAAGCCTGGGGTGGCAGCCGTTACCGCCAAACCTTTCCGATGCAGAAGGGCCATCGCACTAACGGGCTGTTTTTGCGTGACCCTCCCGGCTTTGCGAACCTCGGGGAGCCCCGGCACTCGCCTTGTTTCCGGCGGGTCAGGAGGTTCTCAGAAACGACGCTTTGGCGCGTGAAACAGCATCGTGCTGCCTGGGGCTGTTCGATCGGCCCTGCTGCTGCGACAACTCGGACACCACAGGCTTCTGGGGTCCGCCCCGGAGTCTTCGGTTTAGCAGGTCTAGGGTTGTCTGTTCATTTTGAACAACTTCCCAAGTGATGGTGGTGCTGCTGGCCAGCGGACCCACTTCCAGAAATCCCAGATCTCACGCAAATGCAACCCGACAAGTGACGGAGGAGCAGTAGGGTGTCCACGTGGGTTCCGCACCAGATCCACGCAGTTCCCCGAGCGCCGAGTGCGCGTTGGATCGCCGCTGTGGCCCGTGCGGCGCGGCGGCGGCCGAGGGAAGACAGAGCGGCTGCCATCAGAGAGCCTGCCACACTTGGGGAGGGTCAAGGCCAGTCCCTCAGGAGCAAAACTGGAGAAGTGGCTGCATGGGACGGAGGCAGCAAGGCCAGCGAGGGCAGCGGGAACCACAGGGAGGTCCCACTGCAGGGGAGGCCTGAACTGGGCTTGAGGGCCTCGCCAGACAGGTTGGAGACACGGAGGCAGCGTTCCAGGCGGGTGGCTCTGTGGGGGTGGGGCAGGGATGGGTGGGCATCACGGGCCGGCCAGGGAGGGTGACTGCCCTCTTGCCTGTGTCTGAGGTTCATCAGCAGTTTGGTGACTGCCATGACGTAGCGTGGAGGCCGGGGTCAGAAGGGGGGAGGAGGTGTGTTTCGGAAGTTCTGTGAGTCAGGCGGAGGACTGAGGGCCAGCCCAGGAGGAAGTCTGGACGTCACACAGAAGGAGCCGGTGACAGGAAGTCAGTGGGGGGAGATGCAAACCGATGGCAGTGCGCGGAGTGGACCGGGGAGCGGGGCTGAGGAGGCTGTTGAAGAAAGAGACGGAGAGAGATGCCGGCGGGAGCCAGCCCAGGCCCAGAGGGACGAGGAAAGCCACGTCCCCTGAGACGGGCGGGAATCACGAAGGAGAAGTGGTTTGTTTCCGAGCGACTGTCTGCTTGCGGAATGAAGTGTTCTGTGTTAGGCCTGTAGCCATGAAACACCGCTCGCACACGGCGCAGCCTATAAATCATGTGCCACGGAAAGCACACATTAACGAACACGGCATTAATTTCCATTAACGTTGTGATCGCGCCGGGTTTGTTTAGGGGACTCTTTTCTGGGACTGGGTAAATTAAACCTAATAAATATAAATTACAAGGTAGTGTGATAATAAATCGCTCATTTTCTACCTTTTTTTTTTTGGCGGACAAATGAAGGTCAGTACTTGCTCGGCGTTCCCCCTTCTCTGGACAGCCCTTCCTGGAGGAGGGAGGACACGGGGGCAAAGCCGTTTCCCACGGGGGAAGCAGATGTGCGTTCCAGACCCGAAGGTGTTAGAGAAAAGCCCAGGTTCAGAGAAGGAGAGCTGGACGGCAGGGTCAGCGGTTAGCAGGGGGAGACCGTGCAGACGGCAGGAGGAGGAACGTAGACATTTTCCCGTCCCAGGTCCCGGGAGCCGAGTGGTTCTGGGGGCCGGGCCGCGGCGGCAACGGCGGCGGGCGCACTCTCTCGCGGTCTCTGAGCTTTAGCTAGAGCAGCGCGGCGCTCACGATGCACGGGAGACCGGGGGACAGGGCGGAGGAGGCGACTGCGGGGAAAGACGGGGCGCAGCGGTGAGGTGCCCCTTGGTAAGGCTGTCAGGCACGGCGGGGGGACGCTGCCACGTATCTGCTGTCCGTGTGACTGCGGGGTCTTGGCGGAATCTCACTCCTAGAAGGTGGCACCGTGCTTCCCACTCACGGTGGGGTCCGTGTTCTCAGCCTGGGCAGGGCCACGGCATCACACTCGTGGGGTTTGTGAGAGGGTCACCGGTGGCCACAGTGGCAGAGTTGAAACAGCCCCAGTCACGAGGTGCCCATCCGATCCCCCCATCACCTGCGTCTCAAGGACGCAGCGGGTGTCGGACCTCGAGGGGTCAAGGCTGCTCGGACACGCTGCCAGCGGCAGCAACGTGGGGACCGAGGCCCAGAATAGCTCGTGGGCGGGGCTTCACTGCCGTGGGCGGGGCTTCACTGCCGAGGGCGGCAGAGACTGATCACGAGCGGCCGATGCGTTGTTTCGGGAACATCCGAGAGGCCGAGTGGCAAGGGACGTGGGTACGCCGTACGTGTGAGGCTGCGTGGCTGGTCCAGGACCACAAGTCGACGTGGCATGTCAGGCATTTCACATGGGGCTGGAGTCTGTGACTCCGTGAGGAGAGAGAGAGTGCGAGTCCTTCTGTTTCCCGGAGACGACGCACAGGCAGGGTGGAAAGCAGTGAGGATTCTTGAAGCAGGGCGTCCAGCCTGCGGCCCGCGGCGGCATGCCGTCCAGGGTGCTATGAATGCCGCCCAACACAAAACCATAAATCTACCTGAAACCTTTTTTGTGTATCTGTTTGTGTTCGTGTTTGTGTATTTAATGGACGGCCCAAGACAACTCTCCCTCCAGTGTGGCCCGGAGACGCCAGAAGGCTGGACACCCCTGCTGGAGGTACACAAGGACAGTGTGTGGCCCACTTGCGGTGGAAACCAGCGTGGAGGAGGAGGAGCTGCAGGGTTAGCTGAGATACGCTGATGGAAGCAAGGGCAGAGCAGAGCAGGGGCAGAGGGCCTGCCTTCCTGGGAGAGCGGAGCCAGCCCCGGGCAGTGGCCCGGGCGGCTGAGAGACGGGCAGCTACTCGGACGGGTGACCATCTGCCCGTGGCAGGCCGTCCAGAAAGAGGGGCCACCTGCTCGGACAACATCTATGATTGAACAGAGAACGAAATGGCGTCTCCTCGGGTGTGGGCTCAGGAAACCCGCTGGCTGGGCGGTGATGGCTGTGATTCCTGTATGTTGGCTTTAAAAATACAGCTTGCAACCCGGATGGTGGGCTGATCGGTGTTTCCAGCCCGAGGTGTCCGAGGCCGTGAGAGTGCCCCGGGTCAGTGCCGGGGTCTGTGAGTGGTTTCTGAGCACGTGCAAACACCCCGAGGACATCACGCATGTTCCTGTGTGGTTACGTGGAGGGAACTTAGAGACTTAGAGGGTGGGAATTAGATCAGTGTGCTGCAGCAGGTCTGTGTGCTGTGTGGGTACCAAGCTCTGGGTGACGCCAACACGTCTTTGGTTAGCAAAAGACGGGGTGAAATAAGCACTACTATTTCTAGCAAGCCTCCTCGCTGTTGTCCATGCGCAGAAATTGAGAGCTCCGTGGTTTTAAAATCCACAGGCCTCTGGTGACAGCTCGTGTGACATGCAAGGCCATGGTGCCCCCTCCCTGGGAGACACCGCTCTGGGGGAGCAGGGCCCCCGAAAAGGGGCTGCACTTTGCTGGGATTGCACCTGAGGCCATGCCCTTCCTTCGTCACCACAGCCGGCTGGTTTTACTGCTGGCGGAGCATGAGCTGTGGATACGCTTCTAGGCAGAGGATTCGGTTTTTGGGATGTTTGCCGCTCCATCTCGGATTTGCCGTATTTGCAGGGAGCAAACGTGTCCGAGGTGAGGGCGAAGGAGCTGCGGGGGGCCTGTGTGCACCCCGGGGTCTGTCTGCCTCCACTCGGTGGCCTGCGTGTACCCGTGGGCACAAGCAGTGTCCCCAGAACACGCGACCTGCAGGGAGGACACCTCCCACGGCAGCGCAGCCGCGGTTCACACAGGGAGCAGGGGCCACAAACCAGGTGGTCTGCTTTCAGCCAGACGCCCAGCAGGAGGCTCTGCAGCCGCCTGGGGCCGCGGTTTGTTTCGTTTGTTTGTTTTCCGGTGGACTTGAACTGCGTTTAATTTACTCTAATTTAAAATTGTGGTCGGAACCCTTAACATGGCGCCCACACTCCTATGTGTGCCGGCGTGTGGGGCAGGGCGCCAGCGTGGGAAGGCGCACGACCCCCGACCGCGCTGCATCCCCGGAGCTCGCCGCTTCAGCGCTGGGGAGACTCTTCACCGGTGGGGCAGCGCCCTGCGCTCCCTCCAGACGCCCCCCCCCAACCCCTGGATCGGGGGAAGCAGCACCCCTGGAATTATGCGCGTCTATACCCGGGTTGTGGGGCTCCGCCAGGTGCTGGGAGGGCGCGGGGCCTCGCAGGGTCACAGGGTCACAGGGCCGGGGGTGGGGGCTGACTCCCCTGTGGCAGCTGGTGACCCCACCCCCCGGGGAGGCAGCTGCACATGCTGAGCCGAGAACCAGGACGCATGCGCGGGGCTTCAAGGCAGCAGCGGCGGCGGGCCCACACCCACTCGCGGGAGTCCCCATGTCCCCACGTCCCCACTACTAGCTGTGCAGCCTCCGAGGGCTCCTTAGTCTCGGGGAGCCTGTCTCGGCGTCCGCAGAGAGAGGAGGTGGACGCTGCCCGCGGAGGGCGGTTGCGGTCAGTGCGGGCGTAGGCGGACAGAGGCCGGCTGAGCGCTCGGCACCCAGCAGTGGTCCGCACCCAGCGGCGCCCGCTGGTCGTTGGCAGAATGACCCCTGTTGTTCCGCACCGGCTCCGTGCGCGAGTCTCAGCCCGCGCCCCCTGCCCAGAGGGAGCACAGCGCACGCGGCTGTCAGACCGTGACACCGTTCCCACCTCCAGGCCTCCGGGGTCCTCGGGCTTGGAGAGGGGCGGAGAGTCGCCATGGCAACCCGAGCTGGAGGCCTTTCCCTGTCGGTCCTGCTGAATAGCCGGAGACTCGGAGCCTCCGGAGAGTAATGAGATTTTAAAGTTTAATGCTTAGGGATTATGCCGGGTTCTTTCCCTTTCCCTTTCCACGAGATAAACGTGAAGAAATGACAGGCCTGTTCGCTCCTGCTTAGGGATTATGCCGGGTTCTTTCCCTTTCCCTTTCCACGAGATAAACGTGAAGAAATGACAGGCCTGTTCGCTCCGTTCTCGGGGAGAAGTGTGGTGTCGTCTTAGGGACATCCGTCACCTCGGCTCCCAAGGGGCACGGGTGTCCGGTCCTGTCGCTGCCTCTCCTGAGCTCCAGCTGGGGGCCTCGGAGGGAGGGTGTGACTGTAGCCTCAAAGCAGAGAGGGACCCCCTGGAATGATGGTTTATCGATTCTTTTCTTTTACATGTATAGACTTTATTTAGTTTTAGACAGAGGGGAAGGGAGGGAGAAAGAGGGGAAGAGAAATATCAACACGTGGTTGCCTCTCATGCGCCCCCTACTGGGGACCCTGTCCACAACCCAGGCGTGTGCCCTGCCTGGGAATCGAACCAGTGACCTGTTGGGTCGCAGGCCAATGCTGAATCCACTGAGCCACACCAGCCGGGGCTGATTGTTTTCTTATAATCACCCTGTCTGCCGGGTATTTTGCCACACTGTTTTCAAATTAAAATCCAACGAGATAGCAGGGTGCCTTGGGGAAAACTAATTGGCTGGAAATGAAACGATTTGTTGCCTTTGAGATTAGGGAGCCGATGAGGAAGAGAAACTCGGTCCTTTGAAACCGTGAGCCGTGGCACCTCCCCCTCCCCCTCAGCGTGGAAAAGCTGGGCCCCATCTCGGGGGGGGGGGAGGGGGCTCCACCTACCGGCACCTGTTACGTCGGCCTTCCACGTGACACTGTTCGCCGGCCCCTGTGAGAACAACACATGCCGTTGATCTGCTAACGCACCGTCTGTGAGTCAGAACGTTCGCCCTCCCTTGGAAAACAAACAGCAGCGATAGGGAAAACCTCAGTGTTAAATGGAAAAAAATGATACTCACAGCCTGTGAACGGCAGCAGACGGCCCCGGTTCTCTGCCACCTGTTGTGCAGCCCGGCCCCGCGGCAGAGGGAGCTGTGCCGTGCAGACCCGGGAGCTGCGGGGGCTCGGGCGCCGCCCCTCCCAAGGGAAGCCGTGTCCTCGGGGGCGGGTGCGAATCTCGGGGGCGGTGAGCAGCTGCTTTCGGCACCGTCCCCCACTTCCTAGTGGAGTTCCGCCATGGTTTTTCCCCCAACTATATGCCAAGAATCCAACTAAAGCAAAACAAAGCAAGACATATGGTTTAGGTCATTTTCTATTAAACAGTCTCGCCATCCCGCCCTAGCATTTTCTGTGAAAGCTTCACCACTTTTTCTAGTTATAGACCAAAGAAAAAGTTACAAAAGATGAGTGGTTAGGTGCTCACAGGTGAGTCTAATTTCCATGGTGCTCGTACATGAACTGTTACAACGATGCAACCTCTGGCTTACCTACAAGTGCTCCTCTCCCCAGACAGCCGGGAGGTTTCCTGGAGACGTGGTGGGTGAGCAGGAGCAGGAGGAGGAGGAGGAGGAGGAGGAGGGTAAACAGTGTGGTGCCATCTGCCCGCCGTCCGCTCCCTCCCCCTCCTCGCCGCTGAGCTTCGCTGTGAAGACGGCAGTGCCGGCCTCTCTCTCCTCTCCTAGGTGGGCTTCCTCGTTAGAGGCCTCCTCAGGGAGAACCTCGCATGGCCGGGCAGGGACCCGCGTTCTGGGTCCGACCTTCCCCCGCACCCTGCCACAGCACACCTCGACGGGCCCCTCCCTCCCTCCTCCCCCTCCACACGGGCGAGCTGCACCTGGCTGGCGCTCCTGGTGCCCCTGCCAGGTTCCTGCGGCGCAGGGGACCCCAGGCCCCCGCCCCCGCCTGCGAGGTCCTGGGGAGACAGCTCCCCGGCTTCCTCTCGCTCCCTTCCTCCTGCTACGTGCCCCCCCATTTCTAAGACACTGAGGTTATCAGCAAAACAAACGGTCCTGACTTCATGCTTTGCCTGAATTTTCTCCTAGTGACTGACTGTGATCTGGAGAGAGGATGAGCCCTGGCCGGTGCGGCTCGGTGGGTGGAGCGGCGGCCTGTGGACCAGAGGGTCGAGGTTCGATGCCCAGTCAGGGCACATGGGTTGAGGGCTGGGTCCCTGGTTGGGGGTGCATGAGAAGGAACCACCCACTGATGTTTCTCTCCGTCTTGTCCCCTCTCTCTAAAAATAAATAAAATCTTTAAACAAATAAAGAGAAGATGAAAACAATGGAAACAGATTCCTGCCCTGCACTGAGCACCCCCCACCCCGGCCCACACTGGGTGCCCCTGCCTGGGTGTCGTGGGCCAGTGGAATGAAGGTGCCGAGAGCCCGAGGCCTGGGCCGCCTGGCTGGAGGGGCCAGCGCACCGGAGGGGAGCCGCTGTGTGAGAAGGAGCCACACACAGCTCTCTGGGCAGGCTGAGCAGGGGGGCTGCGCACGGTGGGCGGACCGGCTCCTGGGCCTCTGTCACCGTCCACTGCCTGCCCCTCGCCCCCGGGGGCCACCCTGGCCCCTCTGTCCCGCACCCTTTAAGAGAGTGAATGGAGGAGTCTCGCGTCAGGAGGCATGATGGCACTTCACCGTTTGCCCAGGCCTGCTGCCCCCTTTCTTCGCCTGAACAACCCCCCTCGTCCTGTCCTTCCCCCTCTGCTGCCAGCATCCTGTCCACAGGCCCCGGTGTCACCTGACACCTGACTCCTCTCTTCTCCCCTCCTCTCTTCTCCCCTCCCCTTGCCTGCTTTCCTTCCCTTTTCCTGCCCATTCCATCACGTGATGCACTTCTTAGGACCACAGGGGCAGGAGCATGGGAGCACGTGGTCATACGTGTCCAGTGGGTGGCTGAATCCACAGATAAATCGGCAAAGCAAACAACCGTGGCTGCAGTGCTGAACGGTGCTCGCCTTGGTTGGCACTGATTGCAATCCAAATCTAAGTTGCGTTCTAAGCTGTAGTTACTCACAGCTTCAGAACACCGTGAAAACGTCACAGTTCACCCCCCTCACTGCCGTTCGGGAGGTGGGGTCACGGACAGGCGGGGGGGGGGGGGGGGGGGCCGCTCCGTGCTCGCCGTCGCTGCTGTTGAACTACACGGATCGCCACTCCGGCCAGTGCGATGGAGCGGGCGTTGGCCGGGACCTGAGAGTCTCGGGGGCGGGGGGGACCACGGCAGGCTCCGTAGGCGTCAGAGTAGGACGCAACCAAAGGGTAGCACGGCCCTCACAGACCCACGACTTTCCCGCAGAAAACTGCCTGTTCACGACCCGCCATTTACAAGACGCTCAACGCTGTCACGTGCTTCCTCGTGTGTAGCGGGGGCAGGTCCTGCAACGTGGGAATCCCCAGCCTGCCCCCCCCCCCCCCCCGAAAGCTCCGTGGTGTTCCAGCAGCGCGTGCATGTGCGCTGGAGTCGGGGACCCCTCCCGGGGCCCCACAGCCCCGGCCCCCTGCAGGGCTCCCGGCAGAGCAGTGGGGGCGAATGCAGCCTTTCTCAGTGATGTGTCCTCTCTGAAGGAGATGCGTCACTGATCTCCGTGTC
Source organism: Phyllostomus discolor (assembly GCF_004126475.2). Lineage (NCBI taxonomy): Eukaryota > Metazoa > Chordata > Mammalia > Chiroptera > Phyllostomidae > Phyllostomus > Phyllostomus discolor. The sequence continues at coordinate 857,613 of NC_040904.2, read as the reverse complement.
AGTGCAGCAGGGATGTCGATGTCACGTAACAGAAGAGGCTGTCTGTCCCCGAAGACACGTGAAACCTCACGGGGCGTCACGAGGGTTTCTGGCCGCTGTGAGCCGAGGAGAAGTAACCCGTGCTGGAGAATGGCGTCACGACCGGACCTTGGCAGCAGGGCGTTGGAGGCTGCCGGGCCACTGATAGCCGCGTGGCCTGTGGCTGCTGTGTCCTGGGTGAGGCAGACGGCTCGGGAGGTGACTCAGAAAAGCGTCCACGGGACTGGGACACCCCGTCTGGTCCTCAGTTCAGGCCCCGGTTCTGACCCAAACCCTAGTGAGGCCAGAGGGCTCGGCAGCAGGCGAGGGACGGGGGGCGGCATTGCACCTGCTTCTGAGCCCACAGAGCCCCGGCCACCCTGCTGCACCTGGTGCCCGAGCCCCAGGTGCCGGCACCTCGGGTGAGGCCTGCGTGTCCGGCCTTGGGACCGCTCTGGGGGAGCTTCCTGCACCCGAGCTGGCTCCCTCCACCCCTGACGCAGGTCCTCCCACACCTGCAAACACCAGCAAAACGTGCCTGGGGTGATGCAGGGCAGGTAGGGCTGCCCTCTCGCCCCCAGACCCTATGGCAGCGTCCAGGAGAAGGCACCAGGGACATCGGTGGCCGGAAGGCAGAACTCGGCCACCTCTCCAGCTGCCTGTCTCACCGAGGAGGAGCCGGAGGTCACCTGCCCAGGGAGGGTCACCTGCCACGGTGGCACTGAGTGGACTCTACCACCCTGCTCTCCCCCAAATGTCCAGCGATGGCTGGGCCCCCTAGCGGGCGGCATCCCCCGAGGAGGGGTGGGGGACTCGGCAGCCTGCAGTGTGAGCTCCGGGAGGGCGGCGCCTCGAGGGCTGCCAGCAGCGAGCCTGTGACCCAGAGCGCAGGGGAGAACCCGGAGCGCCCACGGGCAAAGGGAGGGTTGCATCCCACTCGCTGGGAAGCCGTACTGGGCCGTCTCCCCGGGAGACGGGTCCAAGCGTTATTGACCCCCAGCACCTGCGAGCGTGGCCTCGTGCGGAAGGGAGGGCTGTGCAGGTGTGAGCGCGCTGAGCTGAGCTGAGACGCCCTGGACGTAGGGTGGCCTCCGGCTCCGCGGGTGAGCACCCTTAGGAGAGGAAGGAAAGGCCTGCACCGTGGAGAGAAGCCGGTGAAGACGGAGGCAGCGGCGGGGTCACCGGAGCCCCCAGGAGGCGGAAGCAGCAGGAGCGCCCCCCTCTGGCGCCGCCTGAGGGGCCGCGGGACTCCCCGGGACTCCCTGAGCCACGGCCGGCAGGAAGGGCCAGAGGCCGCCGGGGAGGCCGCTGGGTGAGATCCCGCCGTGGCCACCAGGACGGGCACACAAGCGGGGTTCCTAGGGCCAGGCTGGGACCCAGCGCCCAGCACGAGCCAGGAAAGCCGCCTCAGCACCCAGCCCGCCGGCCCCCAGCGGGTTTCCAGGCTGCTGCCCAGAAGTCTCTGACGCGGTCGGGCCCGTGGAGGTCCCGGCTAGCAGCTCCCCGCAGAGGCCGGGGGGAGCCAGCCCTGGGGGCTGGCCTTTCCCTCCCCCTCTCCCACCATTACCCACCCCCGTCTGCTTCCCTCTGATTGTCTGGCCTTGACCCTCGCTGGGGTGGCAGCTCTGTGGGCCCACAGGCCTCTGGGGTCCTCTCCCCCCGCTGACCCCCAAGCCCCTGGAAGGGTGCTGAGACATCGTGGAAACTGGACGGCCCTGAACCGCATGGGAGTAAGGGGAACGGGCCTCACACTGTCCATCATGGAGACCCACCTGTGCTGGCCATTCTCCCCCGACCCCGGGCCCCCCTCTGGCCTGCTCTGTGCCTCAGGCTGACCCCTGCCTGCACTCCCCAGGCCCTCTGGGGGCCCAGCTGTAGCCAGGAGGGCAGGCGGGGATGGGGAGTAGGCATTTGGCCTGGGTCCCTGGACAGCTCCTCACTGGGCCCAGATGACCCCCTCCCCACCGTCCCCTCCCCCCAGGCCTGGGGCGGGAGAAGTCACTCCTATTGTCAGCACCTGGAGCCCCTCCTAGGGGTCCCTTCCCCACCCACAGCCGGTGGCCACCCCCCAGGTGTCTGAGTCTGCACCGCCTGGGACCAGGGCTTCTCCTGGGGTCCCGTCAGCACCACCGGGCAGCCCCCCTGTGTGCACGGGACTCAGGTGTCATCTCTGCCTTTCCAAGTGGTGTGAGCGTGGGCTTCCCCCTTTTTTCTTCAAGTGTCTGAAGAAATGCTGTGCCTTCATTTATACATTGTCCTCTGTTACTGACACACCGACTAAAGGTGACATTTATCCCCATTACATCGTGTGTGTGTTTGCCACCCGGGAAAACTTGTATTTTCACTGTATACGATGTAGAACCATCTAAAGAGCAAACTATCTTAAATAAAGCAAGGATAGGTTTAGAAAATACAAAATAAGAAAATATTGCTTTTAAAATTTAACCTCCCCAAAGTAACTTATGAATTTAGAGCTAGTCTAGTAAAACTATTGAAGTTTGGAAGGGGTGTTTTTGCTGCTCTTCAGGGTTTTTCCCAATTGTTTTTAAACAAATTTACTCAGGTAAATATCACATTACTTGTGGAGACTTCCAATAGCAGCTCACGGCAGGTGGAGATGGTCTTCATTGCTTTCAATAAGGTCTGTTCGATGTCAGACTTCAAGGATGGCCAAAGTACTGGTGGACTGTTTACTTAAATCAAATACAACACTCATATTATCTAATTCTAGAGGGTCCAGTGTATGAAAATAATGCACAATATTCACAAAGTTATATTAACCAAACTTTATTTTTAATGAATATTTAAAACACTAATTTAAGATTATAAGTCTATATCTACTTGAACTAGAGGAACTATAGTATCAATTAAATAACTGTAGCTAAACTCAAAAGAGATGGATCAGAACCACTGGATAGAAACACAGGCAGATGTTGTGTCCTGGGTGTGGGGGCTCAGGGCCCAGCTGCCGCGGGAACCGAGTCAGACCTGCAGGTGCGCCTGGATTCTCGCTCCTACTGCGTGACCCTGCTCCTTCCTGGGGACCCGACGACCCAGGGGACGGCCTGGCACTTCGGGGCCTCGGTAGGCTGCGGGTGGAGCAGCAGGAGCAAAGGGGCCGCCCGGGAAAGGCCGGAAGGTGGACCTGGCCCTGGCCAGCAGCTGCCTGTTGCGATCATTCTCTTTCCACAGCTCCTGGAGCTTTCTCTCCGTGTGCTCGGCGGCCGCCCGGGCTGCCTCCGCCCTTTCCCAGTGGCACCGAATCTCCTTCTCGTAGTGGGAAGTGCTCCTCCGCAGTTCCTGGTTCATGTCCTGGGCCATCTTCTTGCAGGTGGCCAGCATCCGATAGGTGGACTTCGTGTTTCTCCAGTCGTCGAGCAGTTTCTTCTCCATTTCTGAGCAGCGCCCTTCCGCCTCCAGCAGCTGTTTCTGGAGCCGGGTGAGACGGTCCTCATACACGTCCGGCTGAACTTGAAGCCTCAGCTTCAGCTGCTGGATCTCAGCGTTCAGGTCTGTGTTTTCACTCTGCAGAGACGCTTTCTCGGTTCGCAGGCTCGTTATTTCTGCGGCCAGCTCTTCACTGGCGCGCTTTTGCTCCCACAGTTCCCGGGCTCTTCCCTGATCTTCCCCGTCAGCACGTGGAAGGGGCACGTCGAGGTCAGCATCACGAGGGACACCCTTGAGATCGCCTTCCCACCCACGGACAGACTGATCAGCATTTCCTGCTTCGCTCTGACGTTCGACCTGCGACTTGACCTGAGCCAAGTGACCTCTGAGGACCTCGGACCTGGGGCTGGCCTGCAGGGGGGCTCCCCCCAGGGACAGGGACTGGCTGGCTGTACCGTGCAGGTCCCGCTCCACGGGTGCCGCCGACGGCTCCAGCCCTTGTTGCTCCTCCTCCTGGTCTCGGACGTCCTGCTTCCGTCCCCCGATTTCGTCTTGGCGCAGCTCTGGGCTTTCGGGATGACGAGCGTTTTTTTTCAAGTCACCCGGCGCGCTCTCCTGAAGCTGTTCTCGGTCAGTCCCCGGTGCTTTGGTGATGGGCTTCTCCCGGGTCACGCGGGCACGTCTGGGAGCCGGGGTCCTGCGCACTGCTCTCACTAAGTCGGCCAGGTCCTGCGGCGACGACATCCTGCTCAGGTGCTCGTTCAGGGCCTTCAGGCACAGGGTCTGCAGCCAGAGAGGGCTGGCCTCCACCCCAGGTGGCTTGGGGGTGTCGTCAGCTTCCGTCATCGGTCCGGTATTCTCACCGCGTCCTGCACAGACTTGGTCACGGGCAGGACACCTTCTGTCCGGCGCCTTCACACTTCCTGACGTGAGTCGTCTGTTCACCATCAGAGACACCACCGCCACCAGAGCGCCCACCGGGATCACAGAGAGGAGCGCAGGGAGAGCCGGGACGTGTCTCAGGCTCTCAGAAACCAGCAGCAGAATCGCGCACAGGTGCTCCAGGATCAGCTGGAAGGCGGACGCGGTGGCCGTGGCCGTGGCAGGCACCAGGCCCTCCATGGCTAGCGGGGCTCACAGCTCTGCCACCGACTGCCAGTGTCCTGTGGGCACAAATAACCGCTCAGAACCCCGCGGAGTGTTCTGTCTCCATGGTGATCGGGTGCCTAGCAACCAGGGCTGGTCATGGGTGGGGGGAGGGGCAGCCAGTAGGTCTGGAAAACCGTCCCTCCCTTTGCTCTGGACAGGAAGTGCTGGCCGCCTACGGGCCCTGGGCGGAGGAGGGCGCTCCCCGCAGCTGGAGGTCGGTCCCTCCAGGCCCACCCGCTCCGCAGCACACCCAGGGGGTCGGGGCAGGGCCGGGCCACGTCCCCTTCCGTGCACAGGAGCCAGTCAGGGCCGAGGGTGGGACTGACCCCCGTTGGGTCCATTCTCCGGATTTCAAGTTTCCTTCTGCTGGGGGGATGCCCGCTGCCGCCCACCCCGGAGCCGGGGCTTTCCCTCCTCCCAGGCGCCCTCTCTCCCGGCCTGTGGTCTCCGAGGCCCCTCGGGCACCTGCTTTGAGGACTGCGTCTGGGGATGGCCTTGGACCACTGCCCGTGGCCGTGGGGTCTGTCACACCTGGGATCCCGTGACCACAGCGCCGTTCCCGTAAAGAGCAAAGGCCTTGCAAAGTGAGCGGCCACGAGCGTTCATTTCAGGGGGGAAGGCACAGCCGCCCGGACTCACTGACTCGTGCGGGCAGAAGCGCAGGGCCGCAAGGGGGAGACAGGGGCATCGGGAGAAAAGCGGAGGGGACAGCGGCGCCCCGGGCAGGAGGGCGCGTCTGCGGACCCAGAGGAGGTGGAGGGCCCCTGAGGCCACCGCGCACGCGCAGCCAGCGGCCCCGGGGCGGAGTCCCGCGGCCCCAGCGCGGGAAACGCGGCCGCGGCCCCAGACCCGGCCCCTCTGCGGTCGGGACCCGCGGGCTGGGCAAACGCGCCTCGCTCGGACGGTTGAGATTTGTACCGAAAACGTGAAACTGTCAGCGCCCGAAGACAGGGGGCTCGGGAGGAATCGCCGACAGGGACTCAAAAGTGGGTTTGACCGGGGGTGGGGGCGGGTGGGGGGGTGTGGGGGTGGGGAGTCGCGGTGAGCGCGCCGACCTCCGACCTCCGCGGTCCGAGGCCCGGGGTCACGGTCGGAGCTGCCCGGCCTTGTCCCGCGGGGCGGACGCGGGCTGAGCGCGCTCGTGCTGGCCGGTGGGGGGCGTCCCCAGCACCGGGAGGCGACCCGAGCACCCGCCGAGGTCTCTGGGTGGCAGGGAGAGAGAGGGCGGCTCCTCCTCTGCAGCGGAGCTCGCGGACCTCGGCGGAACCGTGCGCACCGCCCAGGGTCTCGGCGGAGGAGGCCACGGCCGTGCTTTCTCGCGGCGCAGGGGTGGCCGCAGCCGCGTCACCACCCCGACCGACCCACGGACTTGCCTGTCCCCAGACTCCCGGGTCCCCACCACGGTCCCCCTGGGCCCCTGGAGCCGCCGCCGCGCCAAGTGCACGGGCCCCAGAGTTGTTCCCGCAGCAGCTGCGGCCCGGAGTCCGGGAGAAGGCGGGGCACGAGGAAGCACGTGGCGAATGCGCCGAGTGTGGCCCGTGCTAGGTGCGCGCCTTGGACACCGACGAGAAAGGCGGAAGGAAATCCCGGGACTTCCATTCTGACCCTGTAGACTCCTTAGCATCCCGGCCACAGCCAGTTCAGGACCATGTACCAGGGAACTGGAATCCTCGGGGCAAAGCTAGAATTCTTCGTTCAGTTAGAACAAAAGACAGACTTTTATACGCCTCTGCTTACCCTATAACTCGGAGGGAAAGCTCCATAACCGGTAAATGAGCCCATAGATCACATGTAATTTGGACACGCGCCGGACCCTCGGGGCAGCTCCTCAGCTGCTCCCCGCTGCGCTCCTTCCCTCCACCGCACGCTCCACGGCCCGTCACCTGCTTGCTCTTCCTAAGAGAATCAGACCAAGCCAAGAAAAAGAGAAAAACCCACTGCTTTTTACCAGTCTTGCTCAAAAAGTCCGTCACACTCCATCTCCCTGCTTATGTTTTTTTCTCAGCGGACTATGTTACGTCATAGTGATGACTCAGGTCTTCTGTGGCGGCTCTGCGGCCTGTCTTCCTGGCTGAGCCCTGGTCGCTCTGACCCCGGACCCTCGGCGTCGGTAGAGTCTCACGGCCCGGGCACCGGCCCTGCCGGCCTCTGCGACGGGCTTCACTCACCTCGAGTCTCTCCGTTGGGAGAGTCCTCTCGCTGCGTTTTATGAGCCTCTCGGGATGAAACATTCACTTGGCGGAAAAATAGAAGAATATGAGCCTTTTTATTCAGTGCCTAATTTTAACACTCATTAATATTTTGACATACATGTGATCTTGATTTTTTTGTTAAAGTCTTTTAAAACAGATCACAAACATGCCATTTTGTAATTCAAGATATTTCAACATGAAACTCTAAAAACTAAGGGTATTTCCTTACATGATCATAATAACATTATCACACCGAATAATATTAACAATATTTCCTCTGTATCAACTAATAGAATAGTTAAGTTTTCCCAATTGTTCAAAAGGTGCTTCGGTTTGTTCAGGAACAGGGTGCAAGTGAGGTCCACGCGCTGCACCCGCTGGCCCTGTGCCGGATTCTCTCCGGGCTCGGACCGGCTTCTCTCCCAGGCGGCCGGCGTGAGGCGCCCGGACCGGCTGCCGCGGACGGCCCCACAGCGGGATGTGTCCGTCCGTCTGCTCACGCTGCTGTGTGGCCGTGTCTCGAGGCTGTGCGCCTTGTACGTGGCGCCCGACGCTGAGTCTCAGGCCTCGTGTGGGTCAGCATCGCTGCCCGATGGGCATGCCTCCCCTGCCACGCCGCGTGGCCGTCGTGTGCACCCTGCCTGGCGGCTCCAAACCGATTCCATCTCAGTGACTCTCCGTCTTCCAGTCTGGTGCCCCGTGGCTCCCCAGCTGCGAGACGGCGTCACACGCCTCACTCGAGTGCTCTGAGTTTCCTTCCTCGGGAAACCCCGGGGCCTTTAGGGTCTGCGTACGCCACAGCGGCGCACACTCACCCGCGTGCCGTGCCCTGCACCAGTTTGAGAGACGTTTCCCTCTTGTGAGACTTACCTGTTCCAAGGGCTGCGGTCACCAGGCGTCAGCAGCCACACACCAGACCCGCATGGTGACACACAGGACCAGTCTCTGCCACAGCAAGGCGGTGGGGACATCCTGCCACACCTGCCACCGCCACCACCACCTCCCGGGCCACCGTCGTGGCCACTCTAGTGGCTCATGGTATCGGCAGTGAGAGGTCCCGTGTCATCATCTGCCGGGGCTTGCTCGCACTGCCAGCCGTGGCCTGGGCAGACCACACACGTGGCTGGGCTCCGGATCTAGGATAACGGCCACCACAGACATGGGCCAGGGTCCTATCTGCTCAGGAAGGGAGAGTTCTTGGGATATAAGATCAGCTGGTTATTCTATCAAGTGCCCCAGAATTGCAGCTTGTGGTTTAATAAGACACTTCATTCTATGTTGAAAGGTAATGACTCCGTGCGAGATCGATACAAGGTCGATGGCCAGTCTGTCCTCCTCTTCCCGCCCCAATCACACCATGTCCGGAAGCCCGAAGACGGCACTGCGTGTCAAAGACGCTTTGCAAAGTGAGACTCTGCATACAGTGGTGCCGCTTAGACAGACTCGGCTGAGATGCAGAAGATAGAAAGCATTCAAGGTCTCCTGAGCCTTCCGAGTCACGAGACAAAGTGGGGATCCCCGGGCAAATTACTTCGCAGTTATGTCAGAATGGCCTGGATCGAGTCACGTGCTTCTAAAGGTCTCCCTAGGGTCACTTGCGTGGCCCGTGTTTCCTGAGTAGAAGCGGATGCACCGGTCACTCGGTCTGACGGAAAGCACGCAGTCGTCCTGCAAGGCCTGGGTGGTCAGCTTCTGGGCTGTCGCGCCGGCGGGGGCTCCGGTGCAGAGCGGTACCTGGTGCTGCCAAGCTGTGTGAGGTTGTGATGATGGTGGTGCTCGCCCCGCTCCCACGCTCTGGCGGGACTCAGTCTGCATTTCAGCACCAAGTATGACACAGTAGCAGCACATTTTATGTGGAGGCATTTATCAAATTATTTTCTAGTCCCAGTTTACTGAGGTTTTTACAAATTCATGGATCCACACGGAGCTCCACATTTTACCTGCATCTGTTAAGATGGTCATGTGGCTAACGGTGCTGGCTGAGCGTTCAGGCAGTGCGCTGACCCAGGGCTGCGCTGACCCAGGGCTCGGGGGTCCCGGGAGGCGGCCCGCAGCACCCGGTGCCGATGGTGAGTTGTGTCGGTTTGTGCGGCCGAGCGTGCCGCCTGTCGGCCCCTCCTCGTCGTCCTGAGGACCTGGGACTTCGTTAGGTTGCCCTTCTCCTGTTTTATGGAAGAGGTTTGGTGTGATGGGTGTTTCCTGTTTGAAGTGGTTTAAATAACACACCTGTGAAGCCCTCTTGGCCTGGAGTTGTGGTTTTTGTTTTTGTTTTTTAAATGACTGTTCCAACACCATTTGACCTGACTTTACAGGTGTGGGACTGCTCGGGGCTCCCGTTGCCCTCGTCTTTAGGAGCCACATCGGCCTGGGGGGCCACGTGTGCCGACGTCGGGCTGGGCCGTGGAGCCGCCTACGGGACACACGGCAGATGTTCAGCTCTTCCCCTCCGAACCGTGAGACGGATCGGGAGAATGTCACGTGGGAGGAACAGCTGTGAGCCCCGGGGCACGGCAGCACCAGGAACGTGCCGACAGTGTGTGTGCGCAGGAACACTGCCCTCAGAACCTGCGCGGTGTGCGGGGGCGGGGGGGGGGGGCGGTGGGGAGGGGGGAGGGCTGAGCCGTTCAGATGCGGAGGAGTGGAGTGGCACAGAGTTATGGGAGAGCCTTTTAAAGATTTTATTTATTGTCAGAGAGAGGGGGAGGGAGGGAGAAAGAGAGGGAGAGAAACATCAGTGTGTGGTTGCCTCTCAGGTACCCGTTTACTAGGGACCTGGCCCGCAACCCTGCCATGTGCCCTGCCTGGGAATCGAACCGGTGACCCTTTGGTTCTCAGGCCCGCACTCAATCCACTGAGCCACATCAGCCAGGGCTACATGAGTGCATTTTATATAAGCAATTCTGGAGATCAGACAGACTGGAAGTCAGATCTTTGTCTTTAAACAAGTTTGGTATAATTTATGTTAAAATATTTCAGACGGCAAAGTGTAAGACCAATAAAAATTTTCTGTTTACTCGTATTTCTCAGTGGTCAACATCTCAGTCCATCTACATCTCTCGCTCTCTCTCTCTCTCATCTGTCTGCCTGTCGTCTACACCTATCTGTCCGTCACCTATCTGTTCACCCACCACCCACCACCCATCTCTGTGTGACGTGCACGTCTGTGCGTCACGAGCTTGTACAATGCCACTGTCCCCCCTGGGGGTGCTGTCGGGGTCTCTGTCTGACGCCTCAGTTCTAGGTTCGGGCTCCTCCAGACACAGTCCCGCCTCCTCCCCCCGGGGCCGCCTGAGTTTTCTTCCCCCGGGCGTGCCCCGTGCTTCTCACTCAGGGCCGCTGGGGGGGGGGGGGGGCGGGGCAAGCACAGCACGGGCCGCCCTCCCGCCCCCACCTGTTCGCTGAGGACGGAGGCGCCTCGTGCGCTTGGAGAGGAACCCGTGCTCGTGCGGCGTCCCGGCCGGCAGCCGGCAGACACCCGGGGGAGGACCTTCTTTACGGTGAATTGTGACGTGTGACGTGCTCTGCGTCGATCAGCGTGGCGGCGGGGAGAGGAAGCCAGGCGGCGAGGAAGGGGGCGGGGGCGAGCGGGGCGGGGCGAGCGGGGCGGAGCGAGCCTGGGGGGAGGGGGCGCGGTGCACGGAGCAGCGAGCCGGTGCGGGCGTGTGCTGGTCCATTCTGAGTGCGTTGGGTGAGCAGCGGGCTGCACTGCTCTGGAAGTTTCTCTGTGGAGTCCTCGGGCCAGGATCTGCCGCAGCAGAATGTGGCAGCGGAGTGTCCCTGCCCCCCAGAGCCGCAGCTCTGGCCACCGGGGGTCTGTGCAGCCCACGATGTCAGGAGGGTGGCTTCGGCGGAGGGCAGGGACTCGTCTCCGTGGGGGGACCCCCCGTCGGCCCCGACACGGCCGTGTGGGAAGCCGCAGGCGGCGCCGGCCTGACGTGCCTGAGCATCCCCAGCTTCTCCATCCATCGGGTAAAGGAGGGTGCCCTCGCTGCCAGGGCAGCGCTGCCGCAGACGCAGCAGCACCTGTACGACGTGCTTTCCCCTGGGCCCAGGAGAGGACTCGAACCGCCAGAGCCACATCCCAGACGCTGGCTCCGGCCAGCAAGGCCTCCCGCTGAGCTCCGCCTGCACTCGGAGAATGCGAACGGGACACGAGGAACTTGTGGCCCCACGGAGGGGCGTCATTTGCCGTCACAGGTGTGACAGATGGCCCCACCCGCGTCCTCGGGGGTGACGGGCGTCCCAGCTTCAGGTCCTGAGGGCCACGGGGAACTGCCGAGGCGCCGTGTCACCTTGGATGCTCTTTCCCTGAAGCTCAAGGCACACTCAGCAGAGACCGTGGATCGTCAGTGCAGAGCTAGGCGAGCTCTCACAAAACAGCCGTACGATTTGGTCGGCGTTCAGGCCGAGGCGAAGGCCACGGGCAGGACCCGAGGGGCTCGCGCCCGCCCGCCCCCCCGTGGCCCGCCCCCCCGTGGCCCGCCCTCCCGTGGCCCGCCCCGGCACGGCCCTCGCCCGTGCGAAGCCGCACGTCTCTTCCGCCGCCTTCGCACTCACGTCGAGTGAGTCCCAGCTGCACACACCGGTTCTGCCTGGTTTCCTGTGCTCAGCATCGTGATTCTGGGGTCCGTGCATTTCGTGTGCGCTGAGTTCATGTTCGTCGCTGAACAGTGTCCTCTTGTGTGACGAACCTCGGTGTAAAGACCCATCTGCTGCTGGTGGACAGTGGCCGATTCCGATTTTGACCGCTGCGAGCGCCCCCTCGCGGGCGTTTCTGTGCCCCTCTCTCCGGTGACAGATGCGCGTCTCCGTCGGGTGGCGCCGGGTGACGCTGCGCCAGAAGCTGGCGGGAGGCGCCGTGTGACGTCCGGGGGAGCGTTGCCGCCCCCGCCGTGAGCAGGTCGCCCGCGGCCCGGCTGACGCCAGGTGGCAGTGAGGCCGGGCTCGGTGCGGAGCCTCTGGGCGGTCGGACAGAGGGAACGCGACTCGGAGACCACGAGGAGGAAGCACGCGCTTTATAGGAGCCGAGTCCTGCTCAGGGTGCGCCCGGGAGAGGAGTCCCTCACCCACTCTTCTCCCCACCCAGAGAAACGGCGGCGACAGGAGAGACCAGGTGCGTGCGCACCTGCTCTGTCTCCGTGGAGACGCGTTGCAGGGTCAGCGCGTGTCCTTGTGGAGGCGGAGAAGTCCCGTGGCCCGCCCTCTGCAAGGCCAGGAGCCCCCTGTGCACCCCGCTCCGAGTCCAGAGGCCCGAGAGCCGGGAGGGCCACGCCCAAGGGCAGGAGCAGATGCCGGTCCCCGCGCAAGCGAAGGCACCCAAGCCGCCCTTCCTCTGGCTTGTTGCTCTGCCCAGGCCCGCGCCGGGTTGGGTGACGCCCACCCCTGGGGGCAGGGGGTGCTGCATCCTCCGTGCTCAGGGTGCTGGCCCAGACGTGAACCCCCTTCGGAGACGCCCTCACAGACACGCCCAGAAGGAAGCCCCGCCGGGCCCACAGGGGAAACGAGCCAGCGCACCGTCCCAGTGGTGTGGTGTGTGAACACGCCAGCGTGTGCATGCACACACACACCACACACTCACCCCGCACAAATGATGAGGGAAAATCAGTGCGAATGCAATGTCGATACTTTAATGCTTTTAAAATCAATTTAAGCTTCTCTCACATGGAAATTATTGACCCAAAACGTGAGACTTTGTAAAGCCGGTCGAATAGCAAAGGAGCAGCTTCGGGAGGAAACGCTGGGCGGCGCTCCAGGCGACCTCGGTGGCCCCGGGAGGCCTGCGGGGGGGCGGCCTGCTCTGTGCATGCTTTGGGAGGTGCTGACTGTTGCGGACGCGAAGTGGATGGCTCCTGTGTCGACCGGCGGAGGCTGGCGCTTGGAACCCGGGTGGACCCACCACGGGTCAGGAGTCGCGGGCGCTTCTCAGTAGCACCCGTAGCAGCAGCCCCTCATGCAGTAAGACGGGCGGCTGCCGCCGTAGCCGTACACGCCGCAGCCCAGGCCGCCGTAGCCGCAGCCGTAGCCGCAGCCGTAGCCCAGGCCGTAGCCGCCGTAGCCGCAGCCGTAGCCCAGGCCGCCGTAGCCGCAGCCGTAGCCGTAGCCCAGGCCGCCGTAGCCGCAGCCGCCGTAGCCGCAGCCCCTGTAGGCGCAGCCCACGCCGTTGTAGCCGTAGTAGTTGCCGTAGTAGCTCATGGTGTCAGGAGCGAAGGAGGGTCTGGTGGGGAGAGTCTGTTCTCGGTGTGCACGCTCCCCGGCTCCGGCCCTTTTATACCCGCCCCGCGGTGGGCGGGGCGCATCGCCGGGCTGCGGACGCCATGTTTCCCCGCCCACCAGCCGCGGAGCCCTTCCCGAGTCCCTGTTTTATTGGACGGTGTGGCCGGGGGCGTGCCAGCCGGGTTGCTCTGCGGGGCTGAGTCAGCGCCTCCCGGGCCGGCCACGAGCCTCTCACGCGTCTGCGTCCTCTCGTTTTACGGCCCCACTCACCCTGCGTGCCTCTGGCTTAGAGCAGTGCACTGCTGCTTAATCACCGACCAGCTCCCAAACGCGAGTTTTTAGGTTCTGCCACGACCCCGGCGTGTGTGATGTGCGGGTCTTCTGCGCAGCAGCGAAGAACACCTGCTCCTCCGTGGCGCGTGCTCTGAGTCACGTGGATTGTCTGGGTTTGTCACTTGCTTTCACGCGTGGGCTTCCACAGGCCTACAGGCGCGGAGGACTGGGGTTTGAAGTTTCACAAACACACCTTCTGGGTTTAGTAGCTGTCAACGCGCCACGTGAGTTTGTTTTGTCCCAGAGTGTTTTTCATCTTGTCGTTGGTCCTGCTGAACACTTTAGCGCGCACCCAGGACGAGGGTCAGCCTCTTCTTACACGGGTCCAGGGTGTGTCTCCGTCGCAAAGCGGGTTTTTAGGCAGAGTGTACATGCAACTGCAGTGCCAGAATCATGTGGGAGTTACGGGAAAGTTCCTTAAAACCCTCCAAGACTTAGTTCATTTTCAGGTTTCTTTGAATGGCTCACACACATTTTTGTTTTAGTTAATTTTTCACATTGATGCTCATTCCGCTTAAACACAATGCTGTTTGACTCTTTTTAGAAATGTAATAGTTGTCCTTCCAGTCCTTTTTTTCAGGAATTTTACTTTTTGAGGAAACCATGGTGTTGTCCTGTGGCATTCTGCTATTTTGAATGTGGTTCATGTCCCCCCTGGTTTCTGTCCATGCGTCCCTCCATCTGTCATACCATCTGTGACATCACAGGTCAGTCAGTGTGGAGCTGTCATGTGATTCCGGCCAGTCTTCTTGTAGCAAAAACAATTCCTTGTGGGCGCTCTGGGTGCTTTCAGTTTTTACTTTATTATTTTTATTATTTGTAAAAACTTGTATTGAATTAATTGGGGTGACAGTGGTTGATAAAATTATATGGGTTTCAGTGAACAATTCTGTAATCCATGGCCTGTGCGTTGTACTGTGGGTTCGCACCCCAGGTCAAGTCTCCGTCCGTCAGCATCGACCCCCTTCCCCTCTGCTGCCCCTCCCCCCACCCCCGGTCATCAACACACTGCTGTCTGTGTCTAGGAGGTTTTTCTCTGCTCGGCCCCTTCACCTCTGCCCCTGAGCCCCCAAAGCCGCCCACCCCGACAGCGGTCAGCCCGTTCTCCGGGCACGTTCTTCGGTGTGTGTGTGTGTGTGGGGGGGGGGGCACTCAGTGACAGGTTGTCCCGTCATCCACGTCTGGGGATGCTGGGCTGGCTCACGGGGTCTACACCACGGATGTCCCCACCCGTCTTTGTCTGCTGATGTTTGCACTTGATAGTGGTTATCTAGACCCGTTATTGCTAGAATCTCTAAAACGTTGATTTTTAAAATTCGACCCTCCCATCTCAGGCCCCCACAGCCGCCGCGGCAGCCACCGGTCTTCTCCGGAAGCCTCCTCCCCGAAGCCGGGAGTGCGTCCGAGTCTGGACGTCCCCGTCTTCCAAGGGCCTCCAGACGAAGTCCAATGTCACAAAGTCCGGAGGCCTCACGCTTCAGACCGGCCCGCAGCCAAGCGCTCACCCCTCCCCCTCTGTTCTCACTCGAAGTGAGCTCCTGCGGCTGAGTTACGACGCCTGGGTCCTCGTGGCCCCTCCGCCCGCCCTCGGTAGGAGGGCTCCCTGCCACTCCGAACTGCCCGGCCTGTTCTGTGTAAACCACTGTATACGGTGCACGCACTGTCCTGGATAAGTCCCCGCGCACTGCCGTGAGCACACCGCCGAAGGTTAACGTCCTGGACGCGGTCAGGTGCGAGGCGGGCGGATGTGCAGAGGGAAGTTACAGGGAGCCGTAGCTGCAACGGGCTGTGTAACGAGCCCAAAAGATGGTCCGTCCCCAGATGCCGCCGCTCACTGATGGACGGCATGGACGGCACCGGTGAACTGACTGGCTACGAACACACCTCCGTCCTGTTGCGGAGACCCGCGCTTGCCCTGTAACACTTACATGGCTTCTTCACGTTTGATCCCGTGTGGGTAGCCACCCTTCTGCCCCTGCTGCTTAGCACCGACTTCTCACCCTCCCATCAGTGCACGCTGGTTCCACCCGCCGGGACGTGGCTCTCCCCGTCCTCGTGGGAGAGTGCGGCCCTCTGTGCTTCCTCCGTCACAGTGTGACCGAGTCCCGCTGACCCAGGCACGGCAGGTGAGGAAGCCTCCCCCCGGGGTGCTGGAGGCACGTTCTCGCCCACCCCCCCCCCGGCGGGGGGTCCCAGGGCTCGCTGGGCCCCCGGGGGGCTGGGGGTCCTGAGAGATGCACAGGCAGGTGCAGGGCAGGAGAGCAGAGGCTGAGCTCAGGGGCAGCTGGGCGAGGCCCTCGGAGCGTGCAGAGAACAGTCCCGTCTGCAGGAGAGCACGCTCTGGGCCGTTATTTTTAAGTCGACCTTTAATTTTCATAGCGAACTTGCTTATTTTTACACCAACCGTGGCTGGGCCCCGTGGGGAACCCCGAGGGGGTGTCGCAGGCGTCCCGTGGGCCGGCAGACCACAGCGGTGGCGGGAGCACAGTAGCGCCCAAGAAAGGCCGCCCACGTGGACAAACGAGAGAATTGAGGGTGCTTTCCAACTGTGTAGAAAAAGTAATTCTGCCTCGTTTAATTAGATCATTTTAAGCGCACGGGTGTCCAGTTCTCTCATGGGAATCCCCCGAGGGTTCAACCGCGTGGCCTCCTCTCCCAGGGCCTCGCGGCCCCAGGAGCTCAGGGTGAAGGCGGGCACCAACCAGCCGCACTGCGCCGCTGTTCGCAGCTGCGCACGCGCACGCCGTCGCCCCTGCTGCCAGGCGCTGTCCGAGGTGCTGGACCCCTGTGCTGTGGTCCATCCTCTTCTTGCTCGGTTTCCCCCGGTAACACTGGCCCTGGTGTCGTTAGAAGACGATTTGAAAAAGTCCCGTTGTACTGTAGCGCCGCACAGATACTGAGAAAACAAGATGTCGCTCCTAATACTTCAGGGCAAACCATAAATGTCCGTACTTAATTTGACGACCCCATTTAAAAATTAATATAAATTTCCAATCCCTGAAGAATTTCCTGGCCGTGTGTATTATCCTTAAGGAATGGTATCTACAACATAAAACAGGCCACTACTTCATATTAATGAAGTGGCTATGCCTGTATGAATCTTTCGGGGGAAGTCCGTAACTTCAGATGACGGCCAAAATGACACAAATGTGAAGTCACAGTGATCCTTTGGGCTAACGCTCGAACTTACACTATTGTGATTCTTCTTCTGAGGGACCCGGAGGGGAGTTTATTCAACATAGAAATACGTTTTGATGTCTTCCAGGGAGTCAGAAATGTGAAGTTCGAACTTACCCTCTCAGGAGAGCAGGATCTAGTTTTTTTACGGCTGATGAGCTGGTTCAGTCCCAGGTGACACTTTCTAGAAATTCTCGAAGGCAAACCTGATGTGCACACGCCCTCCGTGCACTGCCTTCAGACGTGGGACACGGAAAATGCAAGTTCCACCCCCAGACACTCAGCCCCAAATGCCCCCGTGAGGGGTATGAGGAAGCAGCGAAGACAGTGGTGCGTGGAATAAGGTGATGGTGAGGCGGGGCGTTCCTGTGGGGTTTAACCATCCTGTGGGGGGGGGGGGTTAACCTTTCATTAAAACGTGAGCACTGGAGCCGGTGTCGAACACAATCAGGTGCAGGCGGTGGCGGTGCTGATGGGTTCGTCAGAAGGGAGTTTCAGGAATGGACCGTGAGAGGGTCGTGCTGAGCAAAATGAGTCGGACCCGAAAGCCAAGACCTGTGATGTCACTCACGGGTGGGATATACAACGGAACACAACAGGCAAACAAGCAACACAAATAAACAGTCAGAGACTCACAGATGCAGGCGACAGGGTGGCGGCTGCCGGAGGGAGGGGTGGGGGAGTGACGGGTTGGGTGGGTGAGACAGGGAATGCACGGTGGTGGAGGGAGGTCTGACTTAGGGCGGCGGGCACATAACACGGCACACGGATCACGGATCACAGAAAGGTCCACCTGAAGCCTCTATAATATTGACTGGTGTCACCTCAATGAATGTCGTTTAAGAAGCCAGTACCATTTAGCAGTCACTTGCTCGTAGGCTTTGACTTTTCGGCTCATCAAGAAAGGCAGCGTTTCTGTCCTAATAATACGTTCGCACATGTGCGTGAGCAGATGTAACAAAGCAGAAGTTTCAGCACCGGGGATTTATGGGAAATTAAAATAAAATCGGTCTGACAAGAAGGGCGTTGAACTGAGACATATGCAGAGCAGTAATTGAAATGTTACGAGAGAAAGAATTTCTTTAATAAAGCGAGACATCCCCATGGTTTTATTCAACTGAGATGATGGATGAAGAATTTCCACTGTTCCCCTCTTCCCAAGAGGCTGGGGTGAGGTCATCGCTATTTCATAAAAGGAAGGAGAGTGGAATCTCAGACACCAAGAGGAGCCCTGCTGTGTTCCTTAAGCTCTGTCAGCCAAACCCACAGGACCGATATCCGCCACGGCAAGATAAGCGTGGCGCCACAGCCACCCTGGCCGCAGCCACCCCGGCCGCAGCCACCCCATAGCCGCAGCCACGGCCGCCACAGTAGTTAACGTGGCAGCGCCCGGTGTCAGGAGTGGAAGGTTCCGTTGAGAATCAGGGCCCGGTGTCTTCAGTCTGAATGTCACCACCTAACCGGGCCCTTTCATACAACCTTGTGGTGGGTGGGACCGGCCACAGGAAGTGCTGAATTCATCACTCACACTAATTTACATCAGAAAACTTCCTCAAGCTGAAGTTTTGTTTTATTTTGGCAAAGAGGGAACTAGACATCACAGGCTCGATATCTCTTCGCTGTTAGGTCAGGAGTCTCACAATGAAGTCGTGTGATTCTTACGATAAATAATTGCTGTATTTTCATATCCACATCAAACTGAACTCATTGGTGAGAATTCTTTGGCCAGACTTTATGGACTGTCTCAAGAGCGTTGACCCTTCATGTGAGCTGATAGGTTCGTGGTAGATATTTTACGTAAAGTCAGAACTCTGTCCAGAAGCCTGTGTATTTCTGTACACTGACTCTTCTCCCCGAGGAAGGCGCTGCATCACTTCCCGTTGGGTAGACGGACGCGACGCGAGTTCAAGCGCCGGCGTGGAGGCACCTGGGCTTCCTCTGTACTTACGTTACTTCCCACCGTTTCTGGGGAATCCATAGTCCTGCCGTGAAACCAAACACGGACGTACATGTTCATGTTTCCCTCAGGCATCACGGGGCGTGGAGGAACCGGAAACCTGCACACCGTCGGTGGGCGTGTCAGGTGGCGCAGCATCAGGAAAACGGGGGGCAGCCCGTCAGACACTTGGAAATGGAGGTGCCGTGTGGTCCGGCTTCCCCCTTCCGAGTGTCCATCCAGGTGCTTGTCCGAAAGGTTTGAGACCAGGGTGTCAAAGGGCGTCCGCGCCCCCCGCGCTCACTGTGGCTTTATTCACGACAGTCAGGCTCTGGAAGCAACCTGAACGCCCATGGGTGGGCCCGTGGGTGATGAAACACCGCGCTCCACGAGACGGGGTCTTACTCAGCCTCAGAAAGGGAACTCTGCCCCTTGTGACAACGTGGATGCACCTGGAGGACGTCTTGCTACGTGAGGAAACAAGTCACTCATGGAAGGACAAGTTCTGCCTGACCCTGCCTCCCTGAGCACCTGAGACAGCCACACTCGTGTCCCGGGGAGCAGCACGAGGCGGCTGTGGGCTGGGGGGGGGGTTGTTGCTGCTTCGAGGGCACAGAGTCCCTGTCGTGCAGGGTGGGGACGCTCCAGAGAGCTGCCACAGAGCGCCATGTCTGCAGTCGGTGACACTGTGACACCGTGTTGTGTCCACCACCGGCACTCACACACGTGTCCCGAGTGTCGGTCTCGGGGTGGGGGCGCTTACCCCAACGACTCTGAGACAATCACAGAGGGCAGGAGGGGAGCTTCAGAGGTGGGGACACCATGTTCGTTACCTCGAGGGTGGCGGTGGGTTAGGGGGTGACTGTGCCTCAGGACCCATCACACTGTGCACGTGAGGTGTGCAACGTTTCCCTGTACCAGTCACACCTCAGTAAAACGCCGGAAACGAAGATCGTTTTTCCCACCGAGCACCGGCCGACTGGCACGGTCCTTGCCTTGCTCTGTCACCACGCGTCAGACTCTTTTCCCCCGGCTACGGGTCCCCTCCGCCAGCCCAGGCACAGGTCTGGGCTTCTGCGCGCCAGCCCTGGGTGGCCCCGGGGACCGGACTGAGGCGTCTGCACAGGACAGCGGGGATGGGAGGGGGCTGTGTGCACCGGGCGGCCACGGTCTCAGGCAGGAGTCTGGGCTCCAGCTCTTATGTCTCACCGACGTCGTCTAGAAACGGGTGGAAGGAGCGAACGGGGTGGCATGGAGCAGCTGAAGAGGAGCACGGTGGTGTGCCCGGGTGGCGGGAACTGGCGCCTGCGTGGTGGCGTTCACAGGGGGCCTCTCCACAAACAGCGGAGGTGAGCGTCACCAAACAGCAAGCGGGCCCGCTCCGATTAACCCGTGGTTCTGTTCTGTTTTAAACGGTTTGGCTTGCCGCCCCCCAGAACCCAGACATCTGCCTGGTTCGCTGGTCTCAGCTGCAGGCGGCGGAGGGACGGATGGGGGTGCGGCGCCTCCCCTGCGGTGGCCGCGAGGCCGCCTCCGCTGTGCGCGCTCGGCAGGGGGCCTGGGAGACCGTCGGCACTTCCCGGGCGAGGTGACATTATCGGTACGTGAAGGGACTGGGGGTGATTCACCTCCCTTCTTCCCCATCTCCGCCAGAGCACAACATGGAATCCCGGGAGACATTCCGGACATTATTCATCGCCGCCAACTTGCTTGTTCGGGACCGCCCGTTGCGCGCACCCGCGCGCCGGCCGGCCCAGCTCCCGCAGAGCCTCGTCCTTCACCCGCGACGGTGACGACATGCAGAGCAACACCTTTCTGCTGTCCGTCACCCGAGGATGCGCCCAGGAGGTGGGGCCTCGGAGGAAAGTCCGCCGTGTGTGTGTGTGTGTGTGGGGGGGGGGATGGGAGGGACACGCTTTGAATGAGCGGCGGAGACAATAAAACGGGACTTCCAAAAATGCGAGCGCGTTTCTGGCATCACGGCGCTGAAGTTTTCCAATGCTGACACGTTTTCGAACTCTCTGGAGCGAGGTGCTGTCGGAGGACACCCCGGGGACCTGGCGTGGGCGTGGGCGTGGGCGGCGGTGCTCCTCCCTGGTGCCTTAGCAACGAGACTCCTTCATCCTTGGCTTGGGGGAGGGCACCTAGAGGAACTGGGGGAAAAGTAGTTTTGTTTTCTTCAAATTAGAGGTTGGAAGAACAGGTGAATAATACCCCTCACGCAGGTGAGTAGCGCGGACCCAGCTCGCTGAAACACCGTTTACCAAGCAGCCAGAGGGGGGCCCTGCCTGGTGCACGCCGTCCCTGGAAGGAGGACAGACCCACGGAGTGCATGGGTGTGCGCTGGCCTCTGTCGCGGTGGAGCGCAGAGGAGCAGGGAGAGGGAAGGGCGGAATCCACCGCTTACGCCTGCGCACAGGGGTGTGCTGAGCGGTGCAGCCCAGCTGTGGGGCTTTAGAGAGACCGTCGAAGAGAGACGCTTCCAGAATGTGCTTGTGGAAAACCGTGCCGTTATTCGTGAGTGGTTTGTGCGTGAGTGGCAGCGCTGCCCACGGGCACACCGGGATGCCCGGGTTTTGGAGGCGTGCTGTTGTTACACGGGAATGGTGGCGGCCACGTGCGTCTCTTTGGGAAAATGACCGTGTGGGCGTCTCAGCCAAGGCCCGTGCACACACGGGCGGATTTCCCGGGAGAGAAACAGGCACAAGTGGACGCAAAGGAAGTGAGATGATTCTGAACAGGAGAAAACGAGTTTATTAAAAAGGAACTTGAAATTTTCTCATCTAAAAGATGTTGGTCAGAAACAGAAAGGGAATATTCTGGGAATACAACAGCAAAGATAAAAGGTGCCTCTCGTTTTTGAGACATTCCTGGCTGTTTCCATCGGTTGAAGAGTGTGGCAGATCTGACCTCTGTTTTCCTGGTTACGCTGGGTGACCTTGTCACCTTGGCAGAGAGGAGAGAACTCGTGTATGAGTCCGAAGATGACAGGTGGGGGGCCAGCTGTGTGAAGGCTCGGGAGGACTCCGCCCCCAGGACCGCCCAGCCCTCCTCACCCCCGCACCCACGCTGGGGCGGCAAGGACAGGAGGGCGTGGCATCCTCGGGTAAGTGAGGTCAGGTGGCGTGGGTCTTCCTCCGCTGGGGGCTTCTTTCACGGAACGTGGTGCCCCCCACGTCCATCCAAGCTGCCACACAAGGTGAGATTTCATTCTTTCTCATGGCCAGGTAGACTTCCACCGTGTGATGCACCACGGCTTGTTAATCCTCTTGTCTGCTGCCGGCCACTGGGGCTGCTTCCAGACCTCACTGGTGCGTGGGGTCCAGAGGTCAGAATAAACAGACAGGACAGAAGTGGACTCACCCACACAGAGGGCAGGCTGGTGTTGCGAGGGGAGGGCCGGGGGCTGCTGAGAGAGGCGAAGGGGTGGAGAAGCGCAGATGGGCGGGCACAGAGCAGTCTCGGGCGGAAAGCCCGGCGTCGAGAATACAGTGCGCCATTCAGCGCTGCTCCAGAAATCCGAACGCTGGCGTTCGGGCTCCTTCCACGTCTCGCCTCTTGGCGATTCCCTTAACTTTCTCCAGAATGTTCTTGTAGAAAGAGCGCTGGGAGGAAGGTCCCTGTGGGCGTCCTGTAGCTGCTCCTCCGAGCCCTCTGCCGGGTCGCCTTCCTCCCTCGCAGCGCGTGCGTGGGAAGTGCCCTGCAGGCGCACGAGCTCCTCAGAGCGAGCAGACGGGCCGGGCGGCGTGTCGAGCAGACGGCGCTGCCCTCGGGCCCTTTGGAAGGCCTGTGGCTCCGCGGTGAGCACCGTGCGCTCTGAGAGCCCCGGGCTGCGGCCCGCCCCGGTCTTCAGACGGTTAGGTTAAAAACCGCGCAGCGAGTGTTTGAACCTGCACCCCAGTTGGACCTGGACAATTCATGTACAACTGTATATGAGTTAGTTACTAATAACCATCGAATGCAAAACACATGAGATTGTTTATAATAGTAAGAACTCACAATACGATAGTATGCCCTAATATGATAAAATTTTATTTAAGAATTTTTTAATGCACGGATCTGAAGTTTGGGTTTAAAATTAATTTATTTTAATTATTGAAAAGATATATTTGCTCCATTAAACCAAGATAATAATTTTTAATGCCATTACCTAGTTATGTAATTTGTTTTTGAATTTAGCTAGTACATATGCATCCTATTTTTTAAATTAACTTTATTGGGGTGACATTGTTTAATAATACATCTATAGTTTGTCTTTACAAATTAATTGAGAGTTTTTGTTTTCATGCAATGGGGTCAAAGCTCATACTCTTCATCTGAAAACTATTTAAGACCTATTAGAACATTCTGTTTTCAAGGTTTAATATTACACATATATCAAAATTGTATACATAGCTGTATAAAATTTAGAAATGCTACAATGGAAACAACCTCAAACGCTGATTTATAAAATGTGCTCTCCCAACCCAGCAGGCTGCCTGGCACCTCTCAGGGGCTGAGTGTTGAATGAATGAACAAAGGAATAGATGAATGGGTGAGTGAGTAAATATGTGGAATGGACTTCATAATAAAAACGGTCCATCATAAAGAGATTTCCTAAAAGGACAGCGAGGGTCTCTCCCATGCAGTGGGCCACGGGGTCTGCATCCGTGACATCGGGCAAAGCTTCCAGAAGGAAGTCGCACAGCCCACCCCGGAGAAGCATGCCTTGGAGGGCGGGTGCGCCCCTCTGCGCTCTGGGAATGTGCTCTGGGAAGGCGGGCAGCCGGTCCTGGGCAGCTGCCCCACGTCAGGCGCACTGGGGCTATTCTGTTAGCGAATGAGAGAGGAGGAGCCGGATTTACTTGAAGAGGACTCAGTCACCTATGCCATGGGGATGCCGAGCTTATTTAAAGTATGAGAAATATGTAGGGGGACAACAGATAGGAAAAAAAGGTGAAGAAAAGGTGGGTCCACCCCTTGGAGTGGTCACCACGGGCTGGTGTCCACCGTATAAACCTCCCAGGCAGGAGCGACCGTGGAAGTAAGGAAGTGCCCAGCAGCGCCCAGGGTTTGCAGAGAGACGGAATTATTGAAGGGAGCGCTCGGAGATCAAAGAGAAGGCGTTCTTGACGACCTTGCCCAGTGGGCCAGAGGAAGATGACGTCAGAGCTCCTTCCCGGGCAGCTGAGCTGCGACTCTTGCTGCTTGGGACGCCCGGGATGAGGGGAGCGAGGCCGGGGCAGAACCTGTGTCTCACGGGAGGATGGACGTGGTGGGTTTAGTGGCTCTTGCAGTGGGACCCGTGTGGCCAAACCTCCCACGGCGCGGGGGGCAGCAGCCGTATCCGGGGCCGCAGCCCCAGTGGCAGATGCCGCAGTACCCCGTGGCATCGGCGGCGGGTGGTTCGGGCGTGCAGGAGGAGGGAGGCGGTTCCCTGGGTGGGGACGTCACCAGCTTTACGAGGCCCTCCACGCTCCCGGGCTCAGGCGTGGCAAGTCCCGGGCAGCGTCACCGTCGTCACCAGTCACCGCAGCAACCACAAACGGCCTCAGAGAGCTCGCAAATCTCTCACTTGGCGAGGCACGCGGAGGCCTCCCGACTCCAGATTACACAGATGATGCGTCCACGTTTGCACAGTCCAACCACGGGCTGGGAATGAATGCTTCCTGACTTGGCTGTAAAGCCCTTCTCAGCAAGGGCTCGAATTAGGATCCTGTAATGAGGTCCTATGAAACCACAAAGATTGTGAAGCGCCCTGGCTCAGTTTCCTCTGTGCTCCTCGGTCCCTCCAGCTAGTCTTCCCGCTGCGGCAGCGGCGGCCACCCTGGTGGGCTCGGGGGCCAAGGGGTGCTCTGGGCGACGTTTCCCTACATCATGCCATTTATTTGTGCATCGTTAAAACAACTTTATTTCAATATGAATTCAGGTAACGTTTTACAAGACACAACTTTACAAGTACACAAATCTACTTTAATTTTCTTTATACTTTACCAAATTCTATCTTGAGTCACTATGTTCACCAGGCAGAAAAACATTTATTCTAGTCATTTCCAGGTAAACTCAACAAAATCCATTTTATTCCAAACAAAGCCTTATTTAATCCTGAGATTTGATGAGTCAGGATTACGAATTAGTTGTAGTAGGGCCCCCCCCACTCCTCCTGCTCCTGCCGAGGGGGTGGCGACGTGCAGCTCGTGCTGCTGGTTGGAAGGCGCACCATCCCGTGTCCAGGCTGACGTCTGCGGC
Source organism: Phyllostomus discolor (assembly GCF_004126475.2). NCBI lineage: Eukaryota > Metazoa > Chordata > Mammalia > Chiroptera > Phyllostomidae > Phyllostomus > Phyllostomus discolor. The sequence goes on along the minus strand of NC_040904.2, from coordinate 832,980 downwards.
GGGGACAGCGTGGTGGTCATTTTCTGTGGCTATAAGCAAAACCTCCCCTGGTCAATCTGTCACCCCGTGGCTCTCTGCCAGGAGAGACTTTGGTTTTGCTAGGAAATCAGTGAGGCTGCACTCAGGGGCATCTGCATGGAAACAGATGTGTTCTCTCTCACCGTGTGTTACGTTTATCTGGTAGCTCGTGGGACTGGCCCTTCTGAGGAGAAAACTCAGTGCACCTGTCTCTACTTCCCGACGCCCAGCCTGAATGCTGACCATGGATTTGACACGAGTGCCCTCCACGAGGACCTGACCATGCCCGAATTCTGTTGTTCAACTCCTCGGCTCTCCACTAAAACTTATATTTGGGATAACGGTGAGCAGAAGAAACAGATGATAAGAACAAATGATATCCTGGTACGTGATGTGGCAGACACTGTCCCAAGTGCTTGGCACGTGTTAACCAACCTGACCCCCCAATCACGTTGTGCATAGGTATTGTTATCACCCCATTTACAGATGAGGCAACCGAGGCTCACAGCTCCAGGGGCCACACAGCCACAGGTGACGGAGGTCAGACCGGAAGCCAGAGAGCCGACTCTAGAACTGTTCCTTATGTCTACCTACTATGCTCTTCTGACTTACGGAGCGATTTCAGAATGTACACTTAGAGGGCTACTTGGCTTTACCCTTGAATTTAGCCGTGAGCTTCATAACGCAAACAACAAATGGTCCTTAGGATGGCTCTTGTAGACTGGGACAGTTGACCAAGGATTCCTTGTTGGTGAGTGAAAATCTGCTAGTGCCGTGAGAGGTCTCTTTGCCAGTATCATTCATATGTGCCCTTGAACCAGAACACAAGTGTTACAAACATGTTGAAATTTAAATTCACTTATTAGGTTGAGTAATTTTTTGGTGGGGCCTATAGAATTTTCTATGTACACTATCATGTCATCTGCAAACAGTGACAGTTTTGCTTCCTCCTTTCCAATTTGGATGTCTTTTATTTTTTCTTATCTGATTGCTGTGGCTAGCACTTCCAGTGCTGTGTTGAATAGAAGTGGTGAAAGCAGACATCTTTGTTTTGTTCCTGTCCTCAGTGGGAACGCTCTAAGTTTTGCACATTGAGTATAATGTTGGCTGTAGATCTCTTGTATTTGGTGTTTATTATGTTGAAGAATGCTCCCTCTATGCCCACTTTGCTGAATGTTTTTCTCATAAATGGTGCTGTGCCTTATCAAATGCTTTTTCCGCATCTATTGTTATGACCGTGGGATTTTTGTCTTTCCTTTTGTTTATGTGAAGTATTACATTTATTGATTTGCGAATATTGGTGTATGATTTTAACGTATTGCTGGAAGTGGTTTGTCAATATTTTGTTGAGGATTTTAGTGTCTATGTCCATCAGCAATATTGGCCTGTAGTTTTCTTTCTTTGTTGTGTCTTTATCTGGTTTGGGACTAGGATGATGCTGGCTTCATAAAAAGAGTTTGGGAGTCTCCTGTCTTCTTCGCTTTTTTTTGAGTAGTCTGTGAAGGGTAGGGGTTAGCTCTTCCTTAAATGCTTTGTAAAATTCTCCTGTGAAACCATCCAGTCCAGGGCTTTTTTGTGCCAGGAGGTTTTTGATTACTGCTTCAATTTTGTCAGCTGCTGTTGGTCCATTCAGGCTTTCTGCTTCTTCTTGATTCAGTTTTGGAAGATTATATTTTTCTAGAAATTTGTCTATTTCACCTAGATTTTCAAATTCCCTGGCATATAGTTCTTTGTAGTAATTTCTTATAATCCTTTGCATTTCTGTGGTGTTAGTTGTAATTTCTCCTCTTTCATTTCTGAATGTGTTTATTTGGGTCCTCTCACTTTTTTTCTTGATAAGTCTGCTTAAAGATTTGTTGAATTTGTTTATCTTTTCAAAGAACCAGCTCCTGGACTTATTGACTGTGCTTTTAGTCTCTGTGTCATTGAATCCTGCTCTGATGTTGGTTACTTCCTTCCTTCTACTTGCTCTGGTGTCTTCTTTCTGCTCTGGTGTAAACACAGCCCCTGGGCTGTGCTTGTTGTTGGAACCCTGAAACACCAACCCAAAAGAACCTGTGCACCCCAGTGTTCATAGCAGCACAATTTACAATAGCCAAGTGTTGGAAGCAACCTAGATGCCCATCAGTCAATGAGTGGATCAAAAAACTGTGGTACATTCACACAATGGAATTCTGTGCAGCAGAGAGAAAGAAGGCGCTCCTACCCTCTGCAACAGCGTGGATGGAGCTGGAGAGCATTATGCTAAGCGAAACAAGCCAGGCAGTGAGAGACAAATACCATGTGATCTCACCTTTAACAGGAACCTAAATAACAAAACAAAGAAACAAGCAAAATATAACCAGGGACATGGAAACAAAGAACAAACTGGCATTGACCAGAGGGGAGGTGGGAGGGGATAGTGGGGGGAAAAGGGAGAAGGGATTTCATGAACAAGCATAAAGGACACGTGGACAAAACCAAGGCGGGTGGCATCAGGGGAGGGAGGGGCGGGTGGCTGGGCCGGCGGGGAGTGGTGGGAGAGAAGGCAGACAACTGTATTTGAACAACAATAAAAAAATTAAAAAAAGAGAAAAAAAGAAATGGAAAGAAAACTCTTTCATGAAAACGCAGCTTTGTAAGTGAAATCCCACCATGTCCATCTCCTGGCTGTGGACTGAAGCAATAAGTATGAAGCCAGTGGCAAAACATTTGGTGTTTTACAAACAGAGACGCAAGAGGAGGTGCGAGTGGGGGAGACATCACCCAGCCCCAGCGGGACTGGGCTCCGGTGTTTCAGGCTGCGGCTTTTGGCAAAAGTCTCGTGAAGCCGAGTAATGGCTTTAGGCTTTCCCTAGTAAACCAGCTCTCGTGGAAAAATGAAAATAATTTCTAAAGCAAAAAGGGTTGGTGCTGTGGGGAAGAGATGGACTAATCCACCTAGACTTGGGGTTAAGGTGGATTGTTCTGATTTGCTGAATATCAGCCAAAAGAAGGTGAAGTTATTGGCTGTCTGGAGCAGGTCGAAGTGTCTTCTGAAACTGCAGTTCCATGGTGAAGTCCGGTTACAAATGCGTCACTGACGAGAGTGTGCGAGGAGGTTTTGAACTTGAGGCGATCGAATCTTATTAATGACTCACGGATGACACAGCTGTGGCTGAACGAGAGCACAGCTTCTCAGGGTCCCCCGAGGTCTTGTGGGAGAGTCACAAGCCTACAAATTAGTCACATTGGTCCTGCAACCTAGCCAATGGCATGCACGTGTGCGGAGGGCCCCGCCCACACCGGGGCACATAAAAGGGCCCTGCAGGGAGCAGCCTGCACACTGCACTCACCCGCATCCCTTCTCTGCTCAAGGACACCCTCACCGCCTGCACCATGTGTGGCTACTACGGGAACTACTACGGGGGCCGCGGCTACGGCTGCTGCGGCTACGGAGGCCTGGGCTGGGGCTACGGAGGCCTGGGCTGCGGCTACGGCGGCCTGGGCTGTGGCTACGGCTGTGGCTATGGCTGCGGCTACGGCTCCAGATACGGCTGTGGCTACGGCTGTGGCTACGGCTCCAGATACGGCTGTGGCTACGGCTGTGGCTATGGATCCAGATACGGCTGTGGCTATGGCTGCGGCTACGGCTCTGGCTGGGGCTGTTACTGAGGACACCCGGGAGACCCACCCCCATGCCTGGACTCCGGGGTTCCCCAGTCTGGAGGCCACGCGCTCTGAGCCCCGCTGTGGACGTGCGCCCCAGGACCCTCCGCGTGCGACACGCCCACCTCCCCCTCCCCGGAGTCTGATCCCGAGAAGGGGGCTGGTGGGAAACCCGCGCTGAGGACTCCTGGGAGGTCTCTGGTGGGATGAGGCTGACACAGGTCTACCCTTTCGACCTTCACGCGGGACTCGTTTCTCTGTTCTCCGAATAAACCTCTTGAATCCGCAGTAACAAGCCTGGCTGACTTGTATGTTAAGTCCTGTGCTGGCGTTTGTTTCTTTGTTTTTCCCCCTGATCGAGTGAAGGACACAACGGCCTTATCCAGGGGGTATCTTCTCTGAGTGTTTCTGTGACAGGGTGGATCAGGCCAGGTCGGGGGGGAGCAGAGGGGGGACCCCAGAGGCGGCACTTCCTCCCAGAAGGGTGGGGAGAAACGCAGAGTGAGCAGCAGGAGCCCGCAAACCCGCTGCACGGCCGCTGCAGCCCCAGCGGGAAGCAGCTCGGACTGGGGCTGTGCGCAGCTGCAGAGGCGAAACCACGCGTGTGCGCTGGGGGTCAGCTGCAGCCCCAGGGGTCCCATCTCCTCCCGGGCTGGACCCTTGTGTGCCCGTGGATGGCTGGGAAACTTCTGTCCCCTTCTGCAGCATGGTGGCGGAATGAGGGACAACTGTGACAAACAAACACGGCTGACACTGGCCCACACGACGATGCCCCTGGGTGTTCCTGGCCTGGCGCCCCACTGGGAAGGCTTGTGGGAACCCTCCCGGGGCCAGCAGGTCCCAGGGACACTTGGGACTTAGCCCTCCCACAGTCGGAGCTGGACAGTCACCAGGCCTGGGGGAGTGAGAAAGAGGAGCCCACAGCCCTGGCCTGCCAAGAGCTTGCAAGATCATTAGACAGAAAAGGGCCCTCCCTCCCTACAGGAGCCTTGCTCTCCAGCAGGACGGGGGTGCCCTTTGGGATGGGAGTCCAGGGTTTTCATGGGTCCTGGAACCTGAACACCCCTCACCGCCTGGCACCAGCACCTGCCCACCGGTCCGGCCGTGCCTGCAGCAGGCGGCCGAGCCCGCCTCTGCCCCGGGAGCCGCAGCAGCAGCTCCGCAGCCCGCACTCCCAGGGGCTCCTCCTCTCCCGTGTGAGGCTGCAGTCCCCGGTCCCCGCCCCTGGAACGGACACACACAGCGTCCTTCTGCACGTCCCTGTCCACAGGCCAGCCTCCCTTTTCTCGGGGTGAAAACCGCCGTCCCCCACTACTCGCCACATTTACTTGACTCGGTCTCTCAAACAGAAATCCCTGAAATGTCAGCTTTAAAGCAATAACTCACCGCGGATTTCAGCACTCCAAAACCAGTATTTGTCTCGGTATGAATTGGCTTCTCCCGGAATTTAATTTTGAGAAATGTCAAAGCCACAATAAAGCCCGCAAAGCAGTGTGGGAGCTACACATACCGCTCCCCCGGATCTGGCCATTGTTTGAGTGTGATTGTTACAGGGTGCAGCCAAGAGGGGGGCCCCAAATAGGCATTTGGGATGGGGTCCAGAGCTTAAGGTGTCCAGGAGATTTTGGGATGTCTCCATCCCCCCCCCCCCAAGGGTGTGGGTTGGGGGAGGGGACAAATGGAGCTGGGCCATTGAGAGCTGTTTTGCATAGCAACAGCCTTGCAGCTAAGCTCTGGGTTGGTCATTTAACATATCTATAGCCTTTGGCTGGTTGCATAGATAGGTTAAGTAGCTGTGATCAGCTCTAAGCCAAGGGAATGGAAGTAACTTCCCCACCCAGAAGTAACTTCCCCACCCAGATGTAACTGGGGGGGGGGGGGGGCGGGTCCCCTGCGTTACAGCGCCTGCGTGGGAGCTCAGAGAGGATTGGCTCCAGGACATGGGGCACGCCTGCCCAGACTCATGATGGCAGCCCAGTGAAGCTGGAAGGATACGAGTTCCGGCATGTGAAGCCGAGTGTGGGAGGAGTCGGAAATGGGGCTGCAGAGGAAGATTGGCCGCGGGGATTTAAAACCCAGATTTGGCGGCCATTGGGGAGGAGAACCACGCGTCTTTAGCAGAGGAAGGAGAACCATGCACAGCCCTGAGGAGAGCCATGCACAGACCTGAGAAGGAGAACCATGCTGCTTTAGGAAGGAGAAGCACGCGGACTTGACGGAGTGTAGACTCCTGCAGCCCTGAGAAGAGAACCACGCGGCAGCCCTGAGGAGAGGACCATGCGGCCTGGCAGAGTGGGGCCCCCCGCAGCTTTAGAAGGGGGAACCACCACCTGGTTTTAGCAGAGATCCTGGTGACTCAGAGGAGGGTGCCGGGAACCCAGGGAGGTCTCCCAGTCGAGAGGAGTACTAACTGGGAAGAACCAGAGGACTGCCTGAGCCATGGACTTCTATTTCCTTCCCTGAGATACGGTACTCTGGACTGGGCAAAGGGGGAAGGAAGGAAGGAAGGACTGTGTCTGTTTGTGGGTGCTTTAAGGGACTTTAGGGTTTTTGGTGAAGACGTTAGGTCCCTACTTTAAGTCTGTACAGCATTAAATAAACGTTTCCTTTCCTTTTCACAAATCTCTGGCATTGAGAGACGTCTTTCCTCTGGCGGCGGACATAACGGACCTGGGGGCTTCTTTCAATAATACTATATTGTCCCAGGCCCCCCTGGTTGTGTGTTCTGTAACATGACCAGTTTCGCTTCCTCTCTGTGTCTCCCCCGACGCCCCCCACCAGGCACTCGCTCACCCCAGCACCACTGTCGCCCCCGGGGAGGACACGGGGCGACTTCGAGACACTCTCGGTACGTGGATGGGCTGCCCCACCCACAGCCGCAGCCACGTCGTCCCGTGTGGACCCGTGTGGGCTCCACACTGTTACCTCGTTCAGGTGCCGCGTTCACTCCTTTGCACCTGCTCTCTGAAAATGTCTGACACGGAACTCGGTCAGTGGGAATGGTCATTCCCCCCACTGTCTGTCGTGGTCCAGCATCTCGTGACACCCAGAGTGTTTCCCAGCCGTCTGTCATTTCACCGTGTTAATGCATTAACACATCGTTAATGTTCAAAGACGATACTTCACTAGAATATGCCACAATCTTTTTTATTGTGTCAATTCTAATGAATGTATGCTTTATAAATTAACGTTTTAAGGCAAGGATTAAGATGGTCACGTGCGCCCCCAATTAGGAGAGTGGACAGCTCACTCGGCCACGGAGCGGCCACGTGACCTGGGATGACCCTGAGGAGCAAGGTCAAGCACGCGCTGGGTGGAGACCGTGGCGCTGAGAACGCCGTGACGTGGTGAGTGACGGGAGGGCTGCAGGCTAACGTGTTATAATGGTTGGGGGCGTGTCCCTAAGACACACGCGTGTGGTTGTGTAGCTGTCGTCATTCTCTGTGGGCGGGCCTGTCCTGAGGTTGCTGTGTGCCCGCTTCTCCTTGGGTCAGAGGCAGCCACCCAGGCCCCACCCAGGGGTGCAGAAGGTGCCTTCCAGGCTGTGGGGGCTGTGAGGCCGCAGGCAGGGCCTCCAGCTGTGGCCACTCCCACAGGCTGCTCACCTGCACAGCCCCCCACACCAGGCCCTGCCCGCTCCCCGCACCGGCCCCCATCCCTGGTCGGTAGCCTGGCCAGAAAGACACACCCCCTTGTCCCCACACCCACAGCTGTGCTGGGACCCCCGACTCCAGGCTCCCACGGGGTCTCCTGAGGCCCCCACGGAGCCTGCCCCCAGGTCAGCATTGCCCTCCTGCCCACGGATTCCCTCCCCTCCTTTCACAGCGTCCATCCCAGGGGTCAGCTGCCCCACACACACTTCCCAAAAACAGCCAGCCGAGGGCAGGGCAGGGTGCGTCACCAGGGTCAGGCTGAGGGTCACCCCCGTGGCTCCTCTGTTTCTGCAGGTTGAGGGAGATTCTGTCTAGAACCTTCTTCACCGTGGACGGGCCCACCTGTCCTCGGGGTGGGACACGGCTCTGCATTCTGCCCACCGAACAGTGGCAGCCGCAGTGCGGGCTTCCCCTCCTCCCCCCCTTCCCTCGGGCAGGGACCCGAGGACAGTCTGCCCGGTGACTGCTGGGACAGCCTCCGTCACAGGATCAGAAGGGGGGGCGGGCAGACTTCCCCACTCAGAAGCCCCCTGTGGGATTCCTCTCCCCGTTACAGAGGACTTTGCTAGAGGTTTTCTGTGACCATAGAAACATTCCGTTCCTCCCCAACACTTCCCAGTCTCAACGGTTCTTCCTGCCTGAATAAGTTATTATGATGATGGAGTGTGAGTGTTGAGGGTTTTCTGATTTTATTATTTAAAGTGAGATGTTAGCTGGTATTCTAATGCAAAGAAGTTTCCCTCTGACTTGACTGCTCCCTTATTTGTATCAGCCTACCTCTCTGGATTTCAGGGATAATAGCCGTTACCATCACAATAGGACAGGCAGCTCCTGGGCCCTCCCAGGGCCAGAGAGCAGGCAGGACCAGGCTGCACTGAGTGAGGCTCAGCTCTCTCACTGAGCAGCCTGGGGCGGCGGGGGGCAAATTAGCTTCCTTCTTTGGCCCTGGCATTCTTACATAAAAATTAGCACCCACATCCTAGGTTTTCAAGGAGAATTAAATGTGCTAAAATATGTAGAGCCCTCAGAGCATGCCTAGAATGTGATGAATGCTTTTCATGTGCCATCACCTGCTATGACACATGTGGCTTGTTTTCTGCTTCTTTGCACATGAGAATATTCTCTCCCTTCCATGGTGTTTGTCATGACATTCTCACGTCAGAACCCTGCGCACCACCGCACTAATTACAGAGCATTTGTTAGTTGTTCACCACAGGGGCCATCACGTGGCAGGGCACCTGTGTGCCTTTGTCTCACGTAACCCTTGAACCACCTGAAGATGTGGTCACCGTGACCCCGTTCACAACTAGGAAAGGGGCAGGGATGCAGGGGCTTCTCCCAGCACCAGGCTCCTCAGCACCATGAGCTTTGACTCTGACCCAGAAACATATAAACCATGCTTCCTAGCGAGCGAACACTTCTCCAGAAAAGGTGCAAAAACCCCCAGGAAAATTCATACACTGGCGCCCTTCGGTTGGTATCGCCCGACACTCAACACACACGCGGCAGGCAGGTGTCTGTCTGGCCCTCCCCGCTGACAGGTGCCTTCCCCTCAAACTCCCCTGCCCCCTTCCCTCTGTGTGGCACTGTTTTGTGTATCAGCTACCTAGACTGTGTTCTGCACACTCTCTACATTTTGTATAATTCTTCTCGATGCTCTTGTGCCCCAAATTCTAGAAGAATTTCTGAAACTGGCCACCAGTCTCACCTGATGGTAATCATTCGCACGTTTAGTGAATATTTACATTCGGGACTCAGCTCTTTCAGGTCACAGATGTGTTTCCTCTTTCCTGTTACACTTTTGTAAACTGTGAGGCTGTGGAATATTAGAGAAGTTTGGAAACCGGAGAAAACGTGCCAGAACGTGCCACCTCTCTTGGAATCACACCACTTGAAAGTGGGGCCCCTCCGAGCCCTCACACTGGACCCCCATGTTGAACAGCTGCTGGCTCTCACACGGTTGTGCCTCCAACGCAAACGCCCTGCGCGGTCCCAGGACGAGCCCAGAGCCGTGTTCCATCCGCGCTCATGGGTGCTCACAGGCAGACCCCTCCCGCACACGCAGCTGTGAGAAGAGCCGTGCTCGGACGTGTCGTCTCGGCCTGCTGAGCTGGCGCTCCCTGGCTCTCTCGGGGAGGCTGAGGTGTGGCAGGCGGAGCTGGTCGGTCGGACACAACACAGAGATTCACGCTCCCGCTCACGGATGTTCTCCCCCCTCACGTCCCGGTCGTCTTCCCCCCAAGTGAGGTTTCCTCTCTTGCAAGAAGACTCCTAAGGACACTGATTATTTTGGGCCCTGTGCTTTTGTAGGTACGTTAACCAGCCAGACTCAAGGTGCCAGCAGGAGCTATTGGTTGCTGTCTCTGCCGCCCCCTTCTGTCTTAGCCCTCCCAGGCAGGACAGGGTCCCCCACTGCCAGTCCCTGAGACCAGCCAAAGAGAGTATCATCCCTGGGTCAGCCAGGAGTTACTGCCCCTGGAGGGCCCCCCACCCTGCCCACTGGAGGAGAAGTGGCTGGGCACACACTCACACTCACACATGCACTGACATGTACAGCACAGACACACACACACATACACACACACACTCACACACACACATGCAAAAACAAGAGAACAGACCCACAATCACTCCCACAACACTAGTATGTTCACACAAGACATGGTGGACCTACATGAATACGCATTGTCCAGGATGCTTCCAAAAAGCTCCTATTTAATGAAAAATAAAATTGGGATTTTTTCTAAAGAAAAAGTAAGAGTAAACACGGGCAAACACAGAGTGACACGGGCCTGTTCTCACCGTCAGGGTGGGGAAGAAGAGGGTCACTGATGTTTGGGTGGAAGAGGGAGTCACGGCCACAGACGACAACGACACAGGGGTGCACGGCGTTCCGGCCGCCCCCAGCTGGAACCGGCTCTGGCCGCACGCTGCACTGACCTCCACCGACGCCCGGGGGCCGCTTCCCCCGGGACAGGGACGCTCAGGGTGCGATTTCCGTGGACGTCTGAGTTCAACGAGGAGCTCGGTCAACGTGAAACCATAACGAGCTGCTGCGTTTCCAACACTGTGGGGCGCTCCAGCAGCACCTGTTGACCAGGGGAAGTCCCGTAGGTCCCAGGCACGCAAAGGCGCCTCTGCCAGGATCACGGTCTACATGGAGAAATGGCACTGACTGTTTCATAAATCCAGCGAAATCGCTCCGTTTCCCTTTTCTCTGACCAGGATCCAGGAGGTAAATCTGAAGCCGTGGGGGAAATAGTTCACGCTTCACAAACGGAGTGTGTGCGTCTTAGAAACCCTCCTGTGAACGAGGAGACACAGCCAGGTGCTCGGGCCTGGAGTCCTGGGACTCGGACTGCCGGCTGGTCCCCAAGCCCCGTGAGGCCAAGGGGTGCCTGGGGGGCTGGGCGGCAAGCCCTGTCTCCCGGGGACACGGGAAGGGTGCCTGAAGGAAAGCAGTGGTCAGAGCAGGAAGGGGTCGATGGAGAAGCTCAGTGTTCAGGTAGAAGGCTCCGATCCATGAGACAAAATAAAAAAGCTAAAATTGTCTGGGGCGGGGCCGACTTTGTCAACAAAAGCGGTTTCCTGCCTGGAAGACGGTGGGAGTGGATGCTGGGGGACCCGGTGCACAAGGCTCCCAGAGCGGGACCACGGACCCTCACTCAGGCCCACAGCAGGTCTCCTCCTGCCTCGGTCTCCCCAGTCCCGGAGTCCACAGGGGACTCAGCTGCCCCTGCCCACTGCCCACTGGCAGGACACGGGCGGTGGGTCTGCCCACACTGAGGCACACAGAAGGCCCCTGCAGGGAGCAGCGTCCAGGCCTCAGTCACCCACAGCCCTTCTCTGCCCCAGGACACGCTCACCGCCAGCACCACATGTGGCTGCTACGGGAACGACTACGGGAACTACTAGGGGGCCGCGGCTAGGAATGCTGTGGGCAGGGCTCTCGACTGGCTTTGGCTACTGCAACTGAGGACGCCACAGGGACCTCACTCCTCGAACCCTCACTGAATGGTCCCCCTCTGAACCCCACTGGTTCTGCGCTCCACCATCAGACAGGGTCTGTCCTACAAGCACCACCAAACTGCTGGGATCAGCTGAGGGCCTGACACCCGGACGTGACGCCCCTTGGGGTCTGGGAGGACGCAACATTCATCCCGTGGGCTCGTGTCCCCTGCACATCAGGACGAGGTTGCCGTGGCTCCTGTTTTTGTAACTATGCTGAATTGTGCTGAATTGGCTTTTCTGCTTTCTAATAAATGGTGAATTTCCTAATAAACCCAGAAGAGTCAAGTTACTCCATTTCCTTTCGTTTATTAGGCAATGTTTGCCCTTGCCTCTTTGCTGGTCAGCAGGGCAACAATCATGTTTCTCTGGGACGTATTTTCCTCCCATTTGTCTTTTCTTTGCCAGAATGATTCCCGTATTTGTGACATCACAAACGCCTGTCACCTGTGTGAATCTCAGCTGTGGGAGGTGGGGCGGGTGACATTGTTTCCTTGTGATGATTTTAGCACTTGGTGTCTTTGCTCTGTAGGTTTATACAGTTTTTCAGTTGGTACTTCAGGCCGTATCGGAAACCACAAGGCATGTGAACGTCTATACACACCTTTAAAGGTAGAGGTTGTCAGCTGGACTAAAGTCAGACTCATTTACACACTATTTATCAGAAAATCACTCTAACTATGGATCTGTGTGTGTCCCGTGCACACGTGTCCCATGGAGAATTCCTTCGGATACAGAACACCCCGTGATCTCCGTCACATCAGGGATCTCATGAACAAGCTGAACGGACACACAGGAAACAGAGAGAGACTCACAGACGGAGGCAGGATGGGGGCACAACGGGCGCACGGGGGGGGACGGACGGGGCAAAGAGGGGAAGGAGCCCGCGGCACGGACAGTTCTGTGCTGATTTAGGGGTGGGGGATGGAAGGGGAGGAGATGGTGATGGAGAAAATACAATAATCAAATTTTAAAAGAAAGAAACATTTTGAGCTGAATGAAAAGAAATACAGGTTTATCCAAATGGATGGCCTGCAAACAGAGCAGTGCTTAAAAGAAAATTTAGGGCAGTGTGTTTCACAGTGGAAAAAATAGTTTCCAAATCAGTAATAAAAACTGCTCTCTGTTCCAGAGAACTGCTACAGAAACACACACACAAAGAGAAGAAGAAGAAGAGGAGGAGGAAGAGGAGGAGGAGGAGAAGGAGGAGGAGGAAGAGGAGAAAAGGGGAAAACAGAGAAGAGAGCAAAAGTCAGTACAATTTTCGAAAGAAAACAGAGAAAATCAGTGAATCCGAACTCTGACCCCAGGAAGCACTTCCTGAACTGATGACCCCTGGCAGCACCCGCAGGGAAGAGAAGGAAGAGGGAAAATCCTTCAGGGGCAGGAAGGACACAGAGGTGTCACCTCGGACCCTGCAGCCAGGAGAGGCCCACAGGGCACCAGGTGAGTCTGGCCCACGCCTGATGGCTGAGGGGCGGCTCAGGTGCCTGCACAGCACAGACGCTGTGGTCTTCGCTGAACCCCCTTCCCCTGCCGGGAGTCTGGGGTTTGCTGGCGTTTTCCGACCTCGGGCACCGAGTCTCCAGGGGGCCGGTGGGGAAGGAGGACCACACACGGTGCGGTGTTTCTGTGGGTGGGGGAGGGTGAGCGCTGTGGGCCCCTCACAGGGGGAGACTCCTCAGGTCCCTCCCCTGGACAGCTGCAGCAGCCCCCTGGGTGTTCCCCCGGGACCAGCAGGGCACCCCCCTGCTCTGCTCCCCTAACTCTCAGCCACCAGCACAACCACACACTGAGTCCGCCTGCCTGTCCTTCCAGCGAACCCCCAGCGCAGCGGGGGTCTGGAGACCCTCAGCACAACACGGCCCCTGGGGAAGCCAACTGTGTGCACACCGAGCAGTCGGCTGCTTCCTGGGTTTGGGCTGTGGGAGCTGGAGGCTGAGGAGGGCTGAAGAAAAGCCTGAGGAATGTGGGTGCTCAGGGGGAGACCCCGTTGTGTGTGGGATCAGGGTGATTGGACCAGCTCCACGTGGTTCTCAGGGCCCAGAGCTGCACCTGGAAGGAGAGACGTTTTCCGTTCGAATTCTGAAAGGGAAAACTACGTATGAGAAGACCTGAGGTGGCGACATAGACTTCACAGGTGATACTTCATGGAGAAGCACAGGAAGGACGTCCACTGGGTGCTAAGTGCGGGCTCCACTGACCGACAGATGGGATCCCCCCACCCCCCTGAGAGCCCCGACAGCACAGACAGGCCCCCTCTCTAGCGAAGGAGGGGACCTACACACATTAAGGGGCCTTTCCAAAGTCACAGACCCGGCACTGGCAGGGCCCACCAGGTAGAAACAGGAGGAAAAGATATGCCATAAACAGGCGTTGCCACATTTCCTCCAACCAGCAAATAAAAAGGTCCCAAGAGCATGAAATGAACCCCAGGTCGAGTAATGAGTAGAAAGCAAGCCGAGGTTTTAGTTTCGAGGAATCGAGTTTATTAAGGACCCAGGGAGGCAGAAGGACGCACTGAGACCGTCCAGGTGGGACAGGGACGGCTCCAGGCTGAGAGGAGACAGCAGGGTCCCCCCAGGGGGACACCGCATCCGCTCCCCATGAGGCCGAGCCTGGGGGGAGGGGCCAGAGGTCAGAGGCAGAGGGGGGCCACCAGGGGACGAGGATTCCGGAAATCACGCCCGAGTGTGTGCAGTGAGGTCAGCCTCGTCTCGCCAGGCGACCCAGGGCACAGGGTGCAGGGCTGGTGCAGCAGGGTGTCACGGGAGTGGACAGCAAGTCCCCACCGTGTCCTCAGTAGTAGCCCCAGCCAGAGCCACAGCCACAGCCGCAGCCGTAGCCACAGCCGTAGCCACAGCCATATCTGGAGCCACAGCCACAGCCGTAGCCACAGCCGTATCTGGAGCCACAGCCACAGCCGCAGCCGTAGCCACAGCCATATCTGGAGCCACAGCCACAGCCGTAGCCGCAGCCGTATCTGGAGCCGTAGCCACAGCCGTAGCCGCAGCCCAGGCCGCCGTAGCCCCAGCCCAGGCCTCCGTAGCCGCAGCAGCCGTAGCCGCGGCCCCCGTAGTAGTTCCCGTAGTAGCCACACATGGTGCAGGCGGTGAGGGTGTCTGTGGGCAGAGGAGGGATGCGGGTGAGTGCAGTGTGCAGGCTGCTCCCTGCAGGGCCCTTTTATGCGCCCCGGCGTGGGCGGGGCCCTCCGCACACGCGCACCCCATTGGCTGACCCGGTGACTCAGCTAATGAGCCTGTGGGCCCAGGGCCCGCAGCAGAGCCTCCAGGAATGCGGGAGCTTGCGTTGTGTGGGCACGTGGGGCTCCGCTGACCCTCTCCGTGCCCGTAATGAGGGCACAGTCACAGGGACCAACTCTTGCTGCTCTGCCCCTCCCCCGGTCTCAACCTCGAGGCTCAGGTGCTGGTTAGGAGGTGTCGTTGGTCCCCAGCCAGTTCCCCTTGCTCGGGGCACAGGGTCAAGTCTGAATTCCACTCCTGGTCCCTGCAAACCCCTCACGCGGCCAATGCTCCTCACCAAGGGCTGAGCGTCTGCTCCTGCCTGAGCCGCGCCCCGCACCCTCCTGTCCCAGCGGGTCTGCCCCACCCCTGGGACGGTGGGTGGTCCCCAGAGGGACCTGCAGCTGCAGCCCCTCCCTGGCGAGGGCCCCGGAGCCCCAGCCTATGCCCGGGGCGTCTGGGGCCTCGCTCACAGGGGCCAGCGTTCCCACCACCCGTTCTCCTTAGGACACCGCACGTGGTCTCTGCAGAGGAGCCCCCAGGGACAGCGGCACCGGCCGACCTCCTTTCCCCGGGTTCCCTCGGGTGCCCTCCTGGCAGGGGCCACCTTCCGAGAAGCTGACGAACGCTTGCTGCCCGGGTCCTTGCGGACTCGACGAGCCCTGCAGTGTGGGAGCTCCCCAAGACCCTTGGTGTAAAGGGGACCCCCGAGTGCTCGCGGCACACGGGCGGAGCTCGTCCCACGGGGAGACCCGGCAATCGCCCGGATCACCGCTCATGGGTCCTCTCTCGGCCAGACGCTGGACCTCACCCACCCGACAGGGGTGAGTTCCTTTCTCAGGACACAGAGCGTTGAGTAGGTAATCCGCTTTCAGTGAGGCACATGTGTTACCAGTCACCGATTGTTTTATTGTCATGTTTTCACGGTGAAAAACCAGGATACTAGGAGGCACGGCAAAGCCAACAGAGTCCTGGTGTTGCCTAGAAACCGGTGGGTTTGCGGTCTTGGGAGGGTTCCAGGGGGACGTGTGACCCTGCACACGCGTCCGTCATCGACGGCCAGGCTGCCAACGCGCCAGCCGCTTCTCCGTGCAAAGGTCGTCATGACGTCGGTCCCTGCTCTGGGACTCCAAGCCCGGTCACAGAGCGGGGCACCGAGGGCGCAGCAGTGGGCGGGGCGCGACCTCCAACCCGCGCTGAACCCTCCTCCTTGGGAACCAGGACGCAGAGCTGAGTGGCCACTCAGCTCATCTGCTTCGGCGGGAAACGCAACCCGGTCGGGGAAAGGCATCCGGCGAGAGGGCGGGGCCGCGTTGCCTACCCACGCCCAGGGCAGACTCTGTCATTCGTCCATCCGACAGGCAATGGGGGACCTCGCTGTGGGAAAAGCCCCGTGTGAGCTGAATGATCAGACAGAGGTCAATTCAAATTCACCAGTGACGATCAAATGACAGTAATAACCCAGTTCATCCAGGGAGAGTCGTCTGCCTTGAGTGGGAAAACAGTCCTTGCAATGGTCTGAGCAGGGAAAGCCGACAGGATTTTATTTATTTAAAGTGGGAAGACGCAGCCGACGAGTGGCCACACGCCGTCTCGGCCCAGCGAACCTGCTGCTTGGCGGTGGCCGCGCTGCTCTTCCCCCCCCCGGCTCCGCGCAGCGGCCGCTGGTTGCTGCACGTCGGAGCGCTGCTCCCAGACTCTCGTGCGCCGGGGCTCGTAAAGGGCTTGCCCAGTGGTGGCCGCGCGATGAACGCTCCGGGTCACAGGAGACCTACAAGCCCAATGTGCACAGCTAATAACGCTACTTAATTATTATTTATCTTATAAATGCAAATTATCGTTGTTCTCACAGGCCTGCCGGGGGTGGACTGTGTTTTACGTTTGAGCGAGAGGCAGGCAGGGAGCACCGTGCGTGCGAGGCCGGGCGGAGCAAGCGCAGGGACGGTGGGAGTGAGAGGGTCCGCACGGCAGGAGCAGAGGGACGCCCCGGAGACACAGGGCACGGAATCCGGCGTGTTTCCGTGTCAGCAGAGACACTGACAACCTGAAGGTTAAGGATGGACAAACCGCTGCGGGCACTAACTCGTCGGCTGCCTCTTCCCACTTTAAATAAATAAAATCCTGTCGGCTTTCCCTGCTCAGACCATTGCAAGGACTGTTTTCCCACTCAAGGCAGACGACTCTCCCTGGATGAACTGGCTTATTACTGTCATTTGATCGTCACTGGTGAATTTGAATTGACCTCTGTCTGATCATCCAGCTCACACGGGGCTTTTCCCACGGCAAAGTCCTCTGTCGTCTGTCGGCTGGACGAATGAGAGTCTGACCTAATGTGGCCCCGCCCTCTCGCCGGCTGCCTTTCCCCGACCGGGTTGCGTTTCCCGCCGAAGCAGGTGAGCTGAGTGGCCACTCTGCTCTGCGTCCTGGTTCCCAAGGAGGAGGGTTCAGCGCGGGTTGGAGGTCGCGCCCCGCCCACTGCCGCGCCCTCGGTGCCCCGCTCCATGACCGGGCTTGGAGTCCCAGAGCGGGGACCGACGTCATGACGACCTTTGCACGGAGAAGCGGCTGGCGCGTTGGCAGCCTGGCCGTCGATGACGGACGCGTGTGCAGGGTCACACGTCCCCCTGGAACCCTCCCAAGACCGCAAACCCACCGGTTTCTAGGCAACACCAGGACTCTGTTGGCTTTGCCGTGCCTCCTAGTATCCTGGTTTTTCACCGTGAAAACATGACAATAAAACAATCGGTGACTGGTAACACATGTGCCTCACTGAAAGCAGATTACCTACTCAACGCTCTGTGTCCTGAGAAAGGAACTCACCCCTGTCGGGTGGGTGAGGTCCAGCATCTGGCCGAGAGAGGACCCATGAGCGGTGATCCGGGCGATCGCTGGGTCTCCCCGTGGGACGAGCTCCGCCCGTGTGCCGCGAGCACTCGGGGGTCTCCTTTACACCAAGGGTCTTGGGGAGCTCCCACACTGCAGGGCTCGTCGAGTCCGCAAGGACCCGGGAAGCAAGAGTTCATCGGGTTCTCAGAAGGTGGCCCCTGCCAGGAGGGCACCCGAGGGAACCCGGGGAAAGGAGGTCGGCCGGTGCCGCTGTCCCTGGGGGCTCCTCTGCAGAGACCACGTGCGGTGTGCTAAGGACAACGGGCGGTGGGAACGCTGGCCCCTGTGAGTCAGGCCCCAGACGCCCCGGGCATAGGCTGGGGCTCCGGGGCCCTCGCCATGGAGGGGCTGCAGCTGCAGGTCCCTCTGGGGACTGCCCACCGTCCCAGGGGTGGGGCAGACCCGCTGGGACAGGAGGGTGCGGGGCGCGGCTCAGACAGGAGCAGAGGCTCAGCCCTTGGTGAGGAGTGCATGCCCCATGAGCGGTTTGTAGGGACGAGGAGTGGAATCAGACTTGACCCTGTGCCCCGAGCAAGGGGAACTGCCTGGGGGCCAATAACACCTCCTAACCAGCACCTGAGCCTCGAGGTTGAGATGGGGGAGGGGCAGAGCAGCAGGAGTTGGTCCCTGTGACTGTGCCCTCATTACGGGCACGGAGAGGGTCAGCGGAGCCCCACGTGCCCACACAACGCAAGCTCCCGCATTCTTGGAGGCTCTGCTGCGGGCCCGGGACCCACAGGCTCATTAGCTGAGTCACCGGGTCAGCCAATGGGGTGTGCGTGTGCGGAGGGCCCCGCCCACGCCGGGGCGCATAAAAGGGCCCTGCAGGGCGCAGCCGGCACAGTGCACTCACCCGCATCCCTTCTCTGCCCACGCACACCCTCACCGCCTGCACCATGTGTGGCTACTACGGGAACTACTACGGGGGCCGCGGCTACGGCTGCTGCGGCTACGGAGGCCTGGGCTGGGGCTACGGCGGCCTGGGCTGGGGCTACGGCTGTGGCTATGGCTCCAGATACGGCTGTGGCTACGGCTGTGGCTGTGGCTCCAGATACGGCTGTGGCTACGGCTGTGGCTACGGCTGCGGCTGTGGCTGTGGCTCTGGCTGGGGCTACTACTGAGGACACGGTGGGGACTTGCTGTCCACTCCCGTGACACCCTGCTGCACCAGCCCTGCACCCTGTGCCCTGGGTCGCCTGGCGAGACGAGGCTGACCTCACTGCACACACTCGGGCGTGATTTCCGGAATCCTCGTCCCCTGGTGGCCCCCCTCTGCCTCTGACCTCTGGCCCCTCCCCCCAGGCTCGGCCTCATGGGGAGCGGATGCGGTGTCCCCCTGGGGGGACCCTGCTGTCTCCTCTCAGCCTGGAGCCGTCCCTGTCCCACCTGGACGGTCTCAGTGCGTCCTTCTGCCTCCCTGGGTCCTTAATAAACTCGATTCCTCGAAACTAAAACCTCGGCTTGCTTTCTACTCATTACTCGACCTGGGGTTCATTTCATGCTCTTGGGACCTTTTTATTTGCTGGTTGGAGGAAATGTGGCAACGCCTGTTTATGGCATATCTTTTCCTCCTGTTTCTACCTGGTGGGCCCTGCCAGTGCCGGGTCTGTGACTTTGGAAAGGCCCCTTAATGTGTGTAGGTCCCCTCCTTCGCTAGAGAGGGGGCCTGTCTGTGCCGTCGGGGCTCTCAGGGGGGTGGGGGGATCCCGTCTGTCGGTCAGTGGAGCCCTCACTTAGCACCCAGTGGGCTTCCTTCCTGTGCTTCTCCATGAAGTATCACCTGTGAAGTCTACGTTGCTTCAGGTCTTCTCTTACATAGTTTTCCCTTTCAGAATTCGAACGGAAAACGTCTCTCCTTCCAGGTGCAGCTCTGGGCCCTGAGAACCACGTGGAGCTGGTCCAATCACCCTGATCCCACACACAACGGGGTCTCCCCCTGCGCGCCCACATTCCTCAGGCTTTTCTTCAGCCCTCCTCAGCCTCCAGCTCCCACAGCCCAAAGCCAGGAAACAGCCGACTGCTCGGTGTGCACACAGTTGGCTTCCCCAGGGGCCGTGTTGTGCTGAGGGTCCCCAGACCCCCACTGCGTTGGGGGTTCGCTGGAAGGACAGGCGGGCGGACTCAGTGTGTGGTTGTGCTGGTGGCTGAGAGTTAGGGGAGCAGAGCAGGGGGGTGCCCTGCTGGTCCCCGGGGGCGGGGGGAACACCCAGGGGGCTGCTGCAGCTGTCCAGGGGCGGGGACCTGAGGAGTCTCCCCCTGTGAGGGGCCCACAGTGTTCACCCTCCCCCAGCCACAGAAACACCGCACCCGTGTGTGGTCCTGCTTCCCCACCAGCCCCCGGAGACTCGGTGCCCGAGGTCGGAAAACGCCAGCAAACCCCAGACTCCCAGCAGGGGAAGGGGGTTCAGCGAAGACCACAGCGTCTGTGCTGTGCAGGCACCTGAGCCGCCCCTCAGCCATCAGGCGTGGGCCAGACTCACCTGGTGCCCTGTGGGCCTCTCCTGGCTGCAGGGTCCGAGGTGACGCCTCTGTGTCCTTCCTGCCCCTGAAGGATTTTCCCTCTTCCTTCTCTTCCCTGCGGGTGCTGCCGGGGGTCATCAGTTCAGGAAGTGCTTCCTGGGGTCAGAGTTCGGATTCACTGATTTTCTCTGTTTTCTTTCGAAAATGGTACTGACTTTTGCTCTCTTCTCTTTTTTCCCCTTTTCTCCTCTTCCTCCTCCTCTCCTCCTCCTTCTCCTCTTCCCCCTCCTCCTTCCCCTCCTCTCCTTCTCCTCCTTCTCCTTCTCCTCCTCCTCCTCCTCCTTCTCCTTCTTCTCTGTGTGTGTGTGTTTCTGTAGCAGTTCTCTGAGGAAGTTTTTATTACTGATTTGGGAACTATTTTTTCCACTGTGAAACACACTGCCCTAAATTTTCTTTTAAGCACTGCTCTGTTTGCAGGCCATCCATTTGGATAAACCTGTATTTCTTTTCATTCAGCTCAAAATGTTTCTTTCTTTTAAAAGTTGATTATTGTATTTTCTCCATCACCATCTCCTCCCCTTCCATCCCTCACCCCTAAATCAGCACAGAACTGTCCGTGCCGCGGGCTCCTTCCCCTCTTTGCCCCGTCCGTCCCCCCCCGTGCGCCCGTTGTGCCCCCATCCTGCCTCCGTCTGTGAGTCTCTCTCTGTTTCCCGTGTGTCCATTCAGCTTGTTCATGAGATTCCTGATGTGACGGAGATCACGGGGTGTTCTGTATCCGAAGGAATTCTCCATGGGACACATGTGCACGGGACACACACAGATCCATAGTTAGAGTGAGTTTCTGATAAATAGTGTGTAAATGAGTCTGACTTTAGTCCAGCTGACAACCTCTACCTTTAAAGGTGTGTATAGACGTTCACATGCCTTGTGGTTTCCGATACGGCCCGAAGTGCCAACTGAAAAACTGGATAAACCTACAGAGCAAAACCAGAAAGTGCTAAAATCATCACAAGGAAACAACATCCCCCGCCCCACCTCCCACAACTGAGATTCACACAGGTGACAGGCGTTTGTGATGTCACAAATACGGGAATCCTTCTGGCAAAGAAAAGACAAATGGGAGGAAAATACGTCCCAGAGAAAGATGATTGTTGCCCTGCTGACCAGCAAAGAGGCAAGGGCAAACATTGCCTAATAAACGAAAGGAAATGGAGTAACTTGACCCTTCCAGGTTAATTAGGAAATTTGCCATTTATTAGAGAACAGAGAGGCCAATTCAGCACAATTCAGCACAGTTACAAAAACAGGAGCCACGGCAACCTCGTCCTGATGTGCAGGGGACACGAGTCCACGGGATGAATGTTGCGTCCTCCCAGACCCCAAGGGGCGTCACGTCCGGGTGTCAGGCCCTCAGCTGATCCCAGCAGTTTGGTGGTGCTTGTAGGACAGACCAGGTCTGATGGTGGAGCGCAGAACCAGTGGGGTTCAGAGGGGGACCATTCAGTGAGGGTTCGAGGAGTGAGGTCCCTGTGGCGTCCTCAGTTGCAGTAGCCAAAGCCAGTCGAGAGCCCTGCCCACAGCATTCCTAGCCGCGGCCCCCATAGTAGTTCCCGTAGTCGTTCCCGTAGCAGCCACACGTGGTGCTGGCGGTGAGCGTGTCCTGGGGCAGAGAAGGGCTGTGGGTGACTGAGGCCTGGACGCTGCTCCCTGCAGGGGCCTTCTGTGTGCCTCAGTGTGGGCAGACCCACCGCCCGTGTCCTGCCAGTGGGCAGTGGGCAGGGGCAGCTGAGTCCCCTGTGGACTCCGGGACTGGGGAGACCGAGGCAGGAGGAGACCTGCTGTGGGCCTGAGTCAGGGTCCGTGGTCCCGCTCTGGGAGCCTTGTGCACCGGGTCCCCCAGCAGCCACTCCCACCATCTTCCTGGCAGGAAACCCCTTTTGTTGACAAAGTCGGCCCCGCCCCAGACGATTTTAGCTTTTTTATTTCTGTCTCCTAGATCAGAGCCTTCTACCTGAACACTGAGCTTCTCCTTCCACCCCTCCCTGCTCCGACCACTGCTTTCCTTCAGGCACCCTTCCCGTGTCCCCGGGAGACAGGGCTTACCGCCCAGCCCCCAGGGACCCCTTGGCCTCACGGGGCTTGGGGACCAGCCGGCAGTCCAAGTCCCGGGACGCCAGGCCCGAGCACCTGGCTGTGTCTCCTCGTTCACAGGAGGGTTTCTAAGACGCACACACTCCGTTTGTGAAGCGTGAACTATTTCCCCCACGGCTTCAGATTTACCTCCTGGATCCTGGTCAGAGAAAAGGGAAACGGAGCGATTTCGCTGGATTTAAGAAACAGTCAGTGCCATTTCTCCATGTAGACCGTGATCCTGGCAGAGGCGCCTTTGCGTGCCTGGGACCTACGGGACTTCCCCTGGTCAACAGGTGCTGCTGGAGCGCCCCACAGTGTTAGAAATGCAGCAGCACGTATGGTTTCACGTTGACCGAGCTCCTCGTTGAACTCAGACGTCCACAGAAATCGCACCCTGAGCGTCCCTGTCCCGGGAGAAGCGGCCCCTGGGGGTCAGTGGAGGTCAGTGCAGCGTGCGGCCAGAGCCGGTTCCAGCTGGGGGCGGCCGGAACGCCGTGCACCCCTGTGTCGTTGTCGTCTGTGGCCGTGACTCCCTCTTCCACCCAAACAACAGTGACCCTCTTCTTCCCCACCCTGACGGTGAGAACAGGCCCGTGTCACTCTGTGTTTGCCCGTGTTTACTCTTACTTTTTCTTTAGAAAAAATCCCAATTTTATTTTTCATTAAATAGGAGCTTTTTGGAAGCATCCTGGACAATGCGTATTCATGTAGGTCCACCATGTCTTGTGTGAACATACATGTGCCGTGGGAGTGATTGTGGGTCTGTTCTCATGTTTTTGCATGTGTGTGTGTGTGAGTGTGTATGTGAGTGTACGTGAGTGTGTGTCTGTGCTGTACATGTCAGTGCATGTGTGAGTGTGAGTGTGTGCCCAGCCACTTCTCCTCCAGTGGGCAGGGTGGGGGGCCCTCCAGGGGCAGTAGCTCCTGGCTGCCCCAGGGACGACGCCCCCCTTGGCTGGTCTCCAGGACTGGCAGTGGGGGACCCCGACCCGCCTGGGAGGGCTAAGACAGAAGGGGGCGGGGGATACACCAACCAATAGCTCCTGTTGGCACCTTGAGTCTGGCTGGTTAACGTACCTACAAAAGCACAGGACCCAAAATAATCAGTGTCCTTAGGAGTCTTCTTGCAAGAGAGGAAACCTCACTTGGGGAGAAGACGACAGGAACGTGAGGGGGGGAGAACATCCGTGAGCGGGAGCGTGAATCTCTCTGTTGTGTCCGACCGACCAGCTCCGCCTGCCACACCTCAGCCTCCCCAAGAGAGCCGGGGAGCAACAGCTCAGCAGGCCGGGACGACACGTCCGAGCACGGCTCTTCTCACAGCTGCGTGTGCGGGAGGGGTCTGCCTGTGAGCACCCATGAGCGCGGATGGAACACGGCTCTGGGCTCGTCCTGGGACCGCGCAGGGCGTTTGCGTTGGAGGCACAACTGTGTGAGAGCCAGCAGCTGTTCACATCAGGGTGCAGTGTGAGGGCTCGGAGGGGCCCCACTTTCAAATGGTGTGATTCCAAGAGAGGTGGAACGTTCTAGCACGTTTTCTCCAGTTTCCAAACTTCTCTAATATTCCACAGCCTCATAGTTTACAAAAGTGTAACAGGAAAGAGGAAATATTTCCGTGTCCTGAAAGAGCTGAGTCCCGAATGCAAACATTCACTAAAGGTGCGAAATGATTACCATCAGGTGAGACAGGTGGCCGATTTCAGAAATTCTTCTAGAATTTCGGGTACAAGA
Source organism: Phyllostomus discolor (assembly GCF_004126475.2). Classification (NCBI taxonomy): domain Eukaryota; kingdom Metazoa; phylum Chordata; class Mammalia; order Chiroptera; family Phyllostomidae; genus Phyllostomus; species Phyllostomus discolor. Next base: position 809,219 of record NC_040904.2, on the reverse strand, counting down.
GCATCGAGAAGAATTACACAAAATGTAGAGAGTGTGCAGAACACAGTCCAGATATCCCGTACACAAAACAGTGCCACACAGAGGGAAGGGGGCAGGGGAGTTTGAGGGGAAGGCACCTGTCAGCGGGGAGGGCCAGACAGACACCTGCCTGCCGCGTGTGTGTTGAGTGTCGGGCGATACCAACCGAAGGGCGCCAGTGTATGAATTTTCCTGGGAGTTTTTGCGCCTTTTCTGGAGAAGTGTTCGCTCGCTAGGAAGCATGGTTTATATGTTTCTGGGTCAGAGTCAAAGCTCATGGTGCTGAGGAGCCTGGTGCTGGGAGAAGCCCCTGCATCCCTGCCCCTTTCCTAGTTGTGAACGGGGTCACGGTGACCACATCTTCAGGTGGTTCAAGGGTTACGTGAGACAAAGGCACACAGGTGCCCTGCCACGTGATGGCCCCTGTGGTGAACAACTAACAAATGCTCTGTAATTAGTGCGGTGGTGGGCAGGGTTCTGACGTAAGAATGTCATGACAAACACCATGGAAGGGAGAGAATATTCTCATGTGCAAAGAAGCAGAAAACAAGCCACATGTGTCATAGCAGGTGATGGCACATGAAAAGCATTCATCACATTCTAGGCATGCTCTGAGGGCTCTACATATTTTAGCACATTTAATTCTCCTTGAAAACCTAGGATGTGGGTGCTAATTTTTATGTAAGAATGCCAGGGCCCAAGAAGGAAGCTAATTTGCCCCCCCCCCCCCCCCCCCCCCGGCGCCCCAGGCTGCTCAGTGAGAGAGCTGAGCCTCACTCAGTGCAGCCTGGTCCTGCCTGCTCTCTGGCCCTGGGAGGGCCCAGGAGCTGCCTGTCCTATTGTGATGGTAACGGCTATTATCCCTGAAATCCAGAGAGGTAGGCTGATACAAATAAGCGAGCAGTCAAGTCAGACAGAAACTTCTTTGCATTAGAATGCCAGCTAACATCTCACTTTAAATAATAAAATCAGAAAACCCTCAACACTCACACTCCATCATCATAATAACTTATTCAGGCAGGAAGAACCTGGGAAGTGTTGGGGAGGAACGGAATGTTTCTATGGTCACAGAAAACCTCCAGCAAAGTCCTCTGTAACGGGGAGAGGAATCCCACAGGGGGCTTCTGACTGGGGAAGTCTGCCCGCCCCCCCTTCTGATCCTGTGACGGAGGCTGTCCCAGCAGTCACCGGGCAGACTGTCCTCGGGTCCCTGCCCGTGGGAAGGGGGGGAGGAGGCGAAGCCCGCACTGTGGCTGCCACTGTTCGGTGGGCAGAATGCAGAGCCGTGTCCCACCCCGAGGACAGGTGGGCCCGTCCACGGTGAAGAAGGTTCTAGACAGAATCTCCCTCGACCTGCAGAAACAGAGGAGCCACGGGGGTGACCCTCAGCCCGACAGTGGCGTCGTGCCCTGCCCTGGGCTGGCTGTTTTTGGGAAGTGTGTGCTGGGCAGCCGACTCCTGGATGGACGCTGTGAAAGGAGGGGAGGGAATCCGTGGGCAGGAGGGCAACGCTGAGCTGGGGGCTGGCTCCGTGGGGGCCTCCGGAGACCCCGTGGGAGCCTGGAGTTGGGGTGTCCAGCAGAGCTGTGGGTGTGGGGACAAGGGGGTGTGTCTTTCTGGCCAGGCTGCCGACCAGGGACGGGGGCCGGTGCGGGGAGAGGGCAGGGCCTGGTGTGGGGGGCTGTGTGGGTGAGCAGCCTGTGGGAGTGGCCACAGCTGGAGGCCCTGCCTGCGGCCTCACAGCCCCCACAGCCTGGAAGGCACCTTCTGCACCCCTGGGTGGGGCCTGGGTGGCTGCCTCTGACCCACGGAGTAACGGGCACACAGCAACCTCAGGACAGGGCCGCCCACGGAGAATGACGACAGCTACACAACCACACGCGTGTGTCTTAGGGACACGCCCCCAACCATTATAACACGTTAGCCTGCAGTCCTCCCGTCACTCACCACGTCACGGCGTTCTCAGCACCACGGTGTCCACCCAGCGGGTGCTTGACCTTGCTCCTCAGTGTCATCCCAGGTCACGTGGCTCTCCGTGCCCGAGTCAGCTGTCAACTCTCCTAATCGGGGGTGCATGTGACCATCTTAATCCTTGCCTTAAAACGTTAATTTATAAAGCATACATTCATTAGAATTGACACAATAAAAAAGATTATGGCATATTCTAGTGAAGTATCGTCTTTGAACATTAATGATGTGTTAATGCATTAACATGGTGAAATGACAGACGGCTGGGAAACACTCTGGGTGTCACGAGATGCTGGACCACGACAGACAGTGGCCAGGAATGATCGTTCCCACTGACCGAGTTCCGTGTCAGAGGTTTTCAGAGAGCAGGTGGAAAGGAGTGAACGCGGTGCCTTAACGAGGTAACAGTGTGGAGCCCACACGGGTCCACACGGGACGACGTGGCTGCGGCTGTGGGCGGGGCAGCCGTCCCTGTCCTGAGAGTGTCTCGAAGTCGCTCGTGTCCTCCCCGCGGGCGACAGTGGTGCTCGGTGAGCGAGTGCGTGGTGGGGGGCGTCGGGGGAGACACAGAGAGGAAGCGAAACTGGTCACACTCGGACAATGGCCGGATCCGGGGAAACAGTATGTGTAGCTCCCACACTGCTTTGCGGGCTTTGTTGTGGCTTTGACATTTCTCAAAATTAAATTCCGGGAGAAGCCAATTCATACCGAGACAAATACTGGTTTTGGAGTGCTGAAATCCGCGGTGAGTTATTGCTTTAAAGCTGACATTTCAGGGATTTCTGTTTGAGAGACCGAGTCAAGTAAATGTGGCGAGTAGTGGGGGACGGCGGTTTTCACCCCGAGAAAAGGGAGGCTGGCCTGTGGACGGGGACGTGCAGAAGGGCGCTGTGTGTCTTGGTTCCAGGGGCTGGGACCGGGGACTGCAGCCTCACACGGGAGGGGAGGAGCCCCTGGGAGTGCGGGCTATGGAGCTGCTGGTGCGGCTCCCGGGGCAGAGGCGGGCTCGGCCGCCTGCTGCAGGCACGGCCGGACCGGTGGGCAGGTGCTGGTGCCAGGCAGTGAGGGGCGTTCAGGCTCCAGGACCCGTGAAAACCCTGGACTCCCATCCCCAAGGGCACCCCCGTCCTGCTGGAGAGTGAGGCTCCTGTAGGGAGGGAGGGCCCTTTTCTGTCTAATGATCTTGCAAGCTCTTGGCAGGCCAGGGCTGTGGGCTCCTCTTTCTCACTCCCCCAGGCCTGGTGACTGTCCAGCTCCGACTGTGGGAGGGCTAAGTCCCAAGTGTCCCTGGGACCTGCTGGCCCCGGGAGGGTTCTGATATCCCCTCCCAGTGGGGCACCAGGCCAGGAACACCGAGGGGCATCGTCGTGTGGGCCAGTGTCAGCCGTGTTTGTTTGTCACAGTTGTCCCTCATTCCGCCACCATGCTGCAGAAGGGGACAGAAGTTTCCCAGCCGTCCACAGGCGCACAAGGGTCCAGCCCGGGAGGAGATGGGACCCCTGGGGCTGCAGCTGACCCCCAGCGCACACGCGTGGTTTCGCCTCTGCAGCTGCGCACAGCCCCTGTCCAAGCTGCCTCCCGCTGGGCTGCAGCGGCCGTGCAGCGGGTTTGAGGGTGCCTGGTGCTCGCTCCGCGTTTCCCCCCACCCTTCTGGGAGGAAGCCCCGCCTCTGGTGTCCCCCCTCTGCTCCCCCTGGACCTGGCCTGACCCACCCTGTTCCAGAAACACTCAGAGAAGATACCCCCTGGGTAAGGCCGTTGTGTCCTTCACTCGATCAGGGGGAAAAACAAAGAAACAAACGCCAGCACAGGACTTAAAATACAAGTCAGCCAGGCTTGTTACTGCGGATTCAAGAGGTTTATTCGGAGAACAGAGAAACGAGTCCCGCGTGAAGGTCGAAAGGGCAGACCCGTGTCAGCCTCGTCCCACCAGAGACCTCCCAGGAGTCCTCAGCGTGGGTTTCCCACCGGCCCCCCTTCTCGGGATCAGACTCCGGGGAGGGGGAGGTGGGCGTGTCGCACGCGGAGGGTCCTGGGGCGCACGTCCGCAGCGGGGCTCAGAGCGCGTGGCCTCCAGACTGGGGAACCCGGAGTCCAGGCGTGGGGGCGGGTCTCCCGGGTGTCCTCAGTAGCAGCCCCAGCCAGAGCCGTAGCCACAGCCGTAGCCGCAGCCGTAGCCACAGCCGTATCTGGAGCCGTAGCCACAGCCGTTGCCGCAGCCCAGGCCGCCGTAGCCCCAGCCCAGGCCTCCGTAGCCGCAGCAGCCGTAGCCGCGGCCCCCGTAGTAGTTCCCGTAGTAGCCACACATGGTGCAGGCGGTGAGGGTGTCCGTGGGCAGAGAAGGGCGGTGGGTGAGAGCAGTGTGCAGGCTGCTCCCTGCAGGGCCCTTTTATGCGCCCCGGCGTGGGCGGGGCCCTCCGCACACGCGCACCCCATTGGCTGACCCGGTGACTCAGCTAATGAGCCTGTGGTTTCTCCTCGGGAGGACACAGACCGGGAGGTTCGTGCGCCGGAGGAGGGTGCTGGGGGTCTCCAGGGGAGCCTGCGCGCCCCGGAGTCTGCTCGGAGGAGAGCAGACCCGACTCAAGCACAGGGGCCGGCCCTGCCCCGAGTGCGCCTCCCCTGCAACCTCCCGCAGCATCTTCACATCAAGAGGAACTCATTTGCTAATCTCACTGCTGTTTGCTTTTGGCCCCAGTCAGTTTCCCTAATTTTTTTTTTTTTTTAGCATTTTACAAGAATAGCCTTTCTTTTGACTCATGGATTTGCCTTCTCTTTATCCAAATTAATTATCTTCAGGCATTGAGTCCCTGTTCTCTTCTGATGCCACATTATCTCTCTCACCCCACGATGCTGCTAATAATCCGACTAATTAACGTTCCCCAAAGCCCAGTCTGAGCCATTATCCTTTTCTGCTCTCCGTAATGACTGCGATTTTCCTTTATGTGTGGCTTCTGCGGAGGGGCGGGACCGTGGAAGTTGTTTCTCCGATTACACGTCTCTGCAGTGTTTCTTAAATGGGATTACTACGCAGTTGCAGAAATTAGAGCTCTCGTCAACGCGAGACTCACAGTAAAGCAGCTACCAAATGGGCCTAACGTCGTGCGTGTCTGTGTGTCCCCGGGGTCGGTCTCTTTGTCCAGACACCCGCCCACTCGTCGTCTCTGTGACCCGCGAGGCTGAGTTGTCCTGCGCAGGCGCAGGCCCAGCACTGCCACCGCCTTGGTTCTCGTTGCTGTAACGACCCCTCCCACTGGGGGCGCTGCGCCGGGAGAAGGGCTTCAACGCAGAGGTAAAAGGGACCCGGGAGTGTTCCGGAGAATGGGTGTGGGGGCGCCGTTCTTCCCGCAGTGAACTGCCGCCCGCCAGCAGGTCTGCTGCTCGGGTGTTTCCGAGGCAAATACTCTTTGTGAATCCACTCGTAGCCTCAGGCGGACACAGAGAGTTCAAGGCGTCGGACACACCCTGTGTTCTAGCCAGTTCTCCTCCTAAGAATGCGGACACAGTTTTTTAACAAGTTTCCCCAGTTCTCCTGTCTTGATAAGCAGTACATCTAATGAGTCAGGAAATTTCCCCTGGCTGGCGTAGCTCCGTGGATGGAGCGCGGGCTGCGAACCAAAGCGTCGCAGGTTCGATTCCCAGTCAGGGCACATGCCTGGGTTGCAGGCCATGACCCCCAGCAACCGCACATGGATGTTTCTCTCTCTCTTTCTCCCTCCCTCCCCTCTCTAAAAATAAATAAAGTCTTTAAAAAAAATTCCCCTTAACAAAGTAGAACGTTTTGATGCCGTGGACCCGCAGAAATGCACGCAACTCTCCACCCACATGCGTTTCGAGTGCTTCTCAAGTGTCTTTGGGTGGGTCCCTTTCTGTGGAATAGACGAGTTAGGGGCTGAGATGGTGTCATTCGAGGGCACCTCGCTGCGTGATTTCACGTTCCCAAACGGAAACGAGAGGGGCCTCAGCCAGGACAGCGCAGTCACTGAAGCAGCGACTTGGACTAAGTTTCCGGGACAAGGCAGTCGGTTTAAATAACCTGGCGACGGGCCCCCTCTGGGCTGAGTGCTCAGACAGTCCTGGGAAACTGGCGCGACTCCGCTGCGGAGGTCGATTCAAGGAGAAAACTCCACTTGACTTGGGCATTTTCTTGGTGTTTGATTAAAGCAGCTATACAAGACATTGTTATTTTTATGGACTACAGTGTCCCTACTAAATAACATGTATTATGTTACATCTCCACGGACTGACTTCCGTGAGCTCATTTGATTCTTCTAAGAATGGAGTTGTTCTTTCTAATCGACAATGAGCTTTCTCCTCTCATTTTCTGAATTATGTTTAGCTCTTAAGTACACTTCATGATCAAAAAGAGAACAAAATAATCCCTTTGTCTCCGCAACTGTCTGCAGCTACCACCCGGCCTTCCTCCCGGTTCACCGTGCAGCCCCCGCCCCCCACCCGCATTTCCGGGGCGGATTCTGTTCTCGTTTCCCCCCCTTTCTCCCCGCTTGGGCCTTGGGCCGCACCACTCCCCCCAGACGGCTCCCGGGGGCCAGCAGCGCGCAGCAGCGTTGCCGGTCCTAGAGGTTGGGCCTTCTCCATGCTACCGGGGCTCTGAGAGCGTTGGGGGTCGCCAACATCCCCTCACTTCCAGACGCTCTCGGGCCCTCGCCTGCGTCCTGCACTCTCGTGCGGTTTAATTCCAGCGCGCCCGCCGCCCCTGTCAGCGCCCGGCTCCTTCGGATTGTCCTCCGCCTCCGAGGCGGCTGCGGCGCCCGGGCGTGGTGCTGCGCCGCCGGCCCTGGTTCCCCCCGCGCACTCGCCTTAGAGGCAGCAGCAGCGGGTGCAGCGCTTCGCCCCGGCCTCTCCTTCACGTCTGAAGCTCGTCCTCCAGGGCGGCCCGCGCCTCCCGCCGCGGCTCCGTCTGGAATGCGCGCCCCTCGACAGTGGGGGCCTCGCCCGCGCCCCTCACTGCTCCCGCCCGAGTGTTCAGAGCAGCGGCCCACAGACCGCCCGCTCTGCGGGCTTCCTCGCAGGAGACCTGGCAAACGGCGGAGTCCATGCAGCCTGGCGGCGTGTTTAAATTCTCCCCCTGCCTTTTCATTTTAAAATTGTTTTATTTGCCAACGGTTCAAAATCAGCGAGGGCTCCAGCCTGTCCCCTGCGCCCACTCACACCCGTGTGACCGTCTTTCATGACGAGCGCCGGGGTCAGAACTAACAAACCAACATTGTGCGACACCCCTAACCACAGACCCCCCACTCTTCACTGGGTTCCTCGCTTTCCCCTCCGCTGCGCTTTTGATGTGTCCTGGGGTCCAGTCCCAGACCGCCCCCCCCCTCCCCCGGGACCTAAACTCATGTCTGTCCTCCTCGTTTCTCTGGGTGACAGTGTCCCCGTTTTTCCCTGATGTCCGTGGCAGCGTGGGACGCCGAGGGTTTGGCAGGCGCGTGTCCGTCTTCTCACAGCGCAGCAGAGCATGGAGGTCTAGGACACGAGCGCCAAAGAGATGTGCCTGTTACGTGTTGTCCTCGCGGGAGGTGCTCGCTGCCCGTAAGTCTCTGATAGTTTTCAGAGCAAACTCTTAAGCCGGGATCACCAACAGAACAAATCCTTCTACTTCTGCATAATCGTGGTCCCTGGGTTTGAACGTCAGGGACTCTGTCCCGGCTTTTGATCGCACACAACAGGATGGAGGCACGTAGGCAGGATGTGGAGATCCAGGTGAACCAAGCTGCTCCGCACAAGAACCACGCGCCATGCTGACCGTTGGAGGACCTAGAGCGGAGCTGCCGCGTCTTCGCCGCACCTTCCGCCCATCTGCCCTCTCGCCTTCTCTGCAAGCTTTCCATCCCCGCCTGCCTCTTCGAAGCCACACTCTGTCCCCAAGGCTGTACCTGTGCACGTAAGAGGAAGGATGTCATTCAAGGGAAAAAAAGAATTGTCCAAGGTGGAGCCTGTGTGGGTTAGTCACATGATGTCATGGCAGCTGGTAACAACACAGTTCAGATCTCCGTCTGGAGTGGACAAGCCGCCCGACCGGAAGAGCCTTCCCGAGAGGCCCATGATTGCACCACAGGCACCCGACAGGGCAGCGCTCTCCTGCAGGGGCTGGTTTACGGGGAATTCTTGGGATGGCTGCCATGCCAGTGAGTGTGGAACACGAGGTCAGCCGTGCTTGTGGTTTGTCCCACTTCCTCCCCGTCGGTATATAAGGCCCCGCGTTGACCGTGAACTTAGAACGCTAGGAATCGACTCTGCTCTCCTACTGGGTCTGCTCCTCACACCATGAGCTTCTACAACTACTACGGTGGCCTCGGCTGTGGCTGGGGTGGCCTCGGCTACGGCTGGGGTGGCCTGGGATGTGGCTATGGCTGGGGTGGCCTCGGCTATGGCTGGGGTGGCCTTGGCTACGGCTACGGTGGCCTGGGATGTGGCTACGGCTGCGGCTGCAGATACACCTGTTACCGTCCGTGCTGCTATGGGAGATACTGGTCTTCTGCCTTCTTCTAAGGAGCTCTAGGTCGCCCCTCTGTTCAAGTTCAAGACATTCCCTTGTGAAGGACTCCGTGCACCCCCGGCATTACTTGCTGCCTGTTCAAACAACGACATCCGGACCTTCGGCTGCCACGTAACATCAGAACCTTCGTGACCGAAATGGCCTGCGTTTCCGACAGCTTAGAAAAGCATTCACGTGGCCGTGTCACTGCCACGGGGTTGGGTACAGTGAATCCGATCCATCTCCTTCGGAGAAATGTGTAAACTCGTCTTCCATTAAAGGCAGTCTGCTCTGCACACTCACCACACCCTCCCGTGGGTTTATTTGTGTAGACTCTCTGTGTCTGCGTCTGCGCCGGCCGGCCCTCCGGTTGCTCACAGTGTGTGTTTCCAGGAGCGGTTCCCAGGGCCCCGGCCCGCTGCGCCGGCCCGATCACAGCGCCATCTTGGCGGAGGGGCACCACACGGCTCACCTTTTCACTCCGTTTCTTCAGCATTTCATCGTTTCTTGATAAGTGAATGTGCTTCGGGGCAGAGGCCACTTTTTCTTCTAAACCTTATGTTGTTGCCATTTCTCGCCACTCATGGAAAACACGTTCTTGAGCTCAGGCTTCGTAGCTGCTCAGGCGGCCCGCCTCTGCGGCACTCACGCATTGTCCTGGCCGATGCGGAGTCCAAGTCTGTTTCAGCGGCAGGGGCTGGAGACCTGGCCTCGTGCAGAGCGAGGAGGCTGGGCTGGGCCGCGCACGCCTGCCCCGAGATACGGGCTGCCGAGCGGGGCCCTGGCCCGCGTGGGCTGGGTCCTGTCCGGGGAGCCGTGTGCGGTGAATTCCCCTAATTCACTCCTTTTATGAGACTGACGGCTAATGATAATCCCAACAATGATAAACTATAAGCCAATCACACTTACTAATGGGCTAGTAACTGATTTTAGAATTGGGGGTATCTAGCACAATGAGTTCATGAGAAACTACTTTCTGAACAGAGATAAAGTACGAGACTGACCCTAACCCCACCCTGCACCAGGGCACGCCTTCCGGAAGCATACGGAGGAGAGGCTTTTACAGACACACCTTCCTGCGTCAGCTGAAGTCAGACAGCCCACGGGAGAATGTGTGATTGCAGTTTTTAAAATGTATTGGCTCTTGCTTTTCCCCCTAGCACGTGATCTGTTTTGGAGAACCTTCTCTGTGGGTGCTAGAGGGAAACTGGTCGTCTCTTGCAGTTGGGTAGCACACTCTCCAGAAGTGTGTTAGGTCTCACTGGTTACAGCGTTTCTCGAGTCTGTTTATACTGAGACCTGCACAGTGGCTCTGTCCACTATTCTAAGCGGGACATTAAAGCCCTAACCATCATTAGAGTGGCCTCTCTCTCTCTCCCTCTCTCTCCCAATTCTGTCAGTTTTCAATGTGTGTGTTCTGGTTACACAAATCAAAAAGTGTTGTTAGGTACATATTGATTTTAAATTGTCGTACCTTCCTTATAGATTGCCTTTTTATTATTACAAAGTGTCCCTATCTCTTTGAAAATTCTTTGTTTTAAAGTCTATTTAGAGACTTCCGGCCAAGATGGAGGTGTAGGTAGATACGTTGCCTCCTTGCACAAAAAAAGAAGGACAACAACAAATTTAAAAACAAAAACAACAACCAGATGTCACAGAAAGTTGAACTATACGGAGGTCCAACAACCAAGGAGTTAAACATCCATTCGGACTGGTAGGAGGGGCGGAGACAGGCAGCTGGGTGGAGAGGACTCTCGGCAAGGTGGTGGCTGGATGACTAGGGCGGGCAAGGCGGTGGCTGGTGGAGCGGGTGGTTTCACATTCTCCTGCAGATAAACCGGGGGGAACAAGTGGGGAGCAAGACAGACCACTCAGCCCAGGGTTCCATCCTGGGGAGATAAAGCCTCAAAACTTCTGAGTGAAAACACCTGTGGGGGGTGAGGCAGGTGGAGAAACTCCCAGCCTCACAGGAGAGTTCGTTGGAGAGACCCGCTGGGTCCTACAACACACACAAACCCACCCACCCGGGAGTCAGCACCAGAAGGGCCAATGTGATTGTGGGCAGCGGAGACAGTGACTGAAAGCCGGCGGAGAGCCGAGCAGGTGGCACTGTCCCCTCTCGGACCCCCACAGAGCTACGAGGCAGCAGTGACGTGGGCTGCCCCGCTCTGGCGAATACCTAAGGCTCCGCCCCTCACTACATAACGGGCATGCCAAGACAAAAATAATAATAAAAAAAGGCCCAAATGAAAGAACAGATCAAAGCTCCAGGAAAAAATACAACTGACCAAGAGATAGCCAACCTATCAGAAGCACAGTAATCCCGGTAATCAGGATGCTCACAGAAATGGTTGAGTATGGTCACAAAATAGAGAAAAAAGTGAAAGCTATGAAAAGTGAAATAAAGGAAAACATACAGGGAACCAACAGTGACAGGAAGGAAACTGGGACTCAGAACAATGGTTTGGACCAGAAGGAAGAAATAAACATTCAACTAGAACAGAATGAAGAAACGAGAATTCACAAAAACAAGGAGAGGCCTAGGAACCTCCAGGACAACACTGAACATTTCAACATCCAAATCATAGGGGTGCCAGAGGGAGAAGAGGAAGAGCAAAAATTGAAAACTTATTTGAAAACATAATGAAGGAGAACTTTCCCAATCTGGCAAAGGAAATAGACTTCCAGGAAGACCAGGAAGCTCAGAGAGTCCCAAAGAAGTTGGACTCAAGGAGGAACACACCAAGACACATCATCATTAAGTTACCCAAGACTAACAATAAGGAGAGAATCTTAAAAGCATCAAGGGGAAAGGAGAGAGTTAAATACAAAGGAGTTCTCATAAGACTATCAGCTGATTTCTCAAAAAAAATCTTGCAGGCAAAAGGCTGGAAAGAAGTATTCCAAGTCATGAAAGGCAAGGAATTAATCCAAGACTACTCTGTCCAGCAAAGCTTTCATTTAGAATAGAAGGGCAGATAAAGTGCTTCCCAGATAAAGTCTAGTTAAAGGGGTTCATCATCACCCAGCCTTTATTATATGAAATGCTGGAGGGACTTATCTAAGAAAAAGATAAAAAATATGAACAGTAAAATGACGACCAACTCACAACTATCAACAGCCAAACCTAAAAACAAAAGCAAAAACAAGCTAAGCAAACAACTAGAACAGGAACAGAATCACAGAAATGGAGATCTCATGGAGGGTTATCAGTGGGGAGGGAGGGGATAGGGGAAAAGGTACAGGGAATAAGTAGCATAAAAGACAGGTACAAAACAGACAGGGGAGGTTAAGAATAGTATGGGGAATGTAGAAGCTCAAGAACTTATATGTACGGCCCACGGACATGAACTAAAGGGGGGGGGGAATGCTGGTGGGAGGGGGTGCAGGGCAGAGCAGAGTAAAGGGGAGAAGAAAAGTGGGACAATTGTAATAGCATAATCCATACAATGTATTAAAAATGAAAGTAAATAAAGGAAGGAAGGAAAAAATAAAGTCTATTTAGTTCGACACTGTCACATCAATTCTGGCTTCTCCGTAGTTGCCGTTTCCATCCCATTGTCTATATCATTTTAAAGCAGAAATATGAGTAATTCTTTCCCTTTCAACCTACTGGTTTCAGGAGACTGTGGTTATTGAGGCACTTTTAGGATGGCTGCTTTACGATCTGTACCGGATAATTGGGACACCTGACTCCCTTAGCGCCGGGGTCAGTTGATGATCTCAAGTTGTAGGGCTCCTGCTCCTTGGTAGGAAGGTGTGGCTGAGATGTTGTGTGCTGGGGGCCTCTCGGTCTCACTCCGTCTTTTTCTGCGGGCGTCCCCTCGCGCCTGGCTAACGTGGGGGCCTGTGGCTGTGGGTCGTGACTCGTGGGGGCCTGTGGCTGTGGGTCGTGACTCGTGGGGGCCTGTGGGCTGTGGGTCGTGACTCGTGGAGTCGCTGCTCTGTTCCTTCCAGTCGGCTTGGCGAGCCGTGTGTCCCCGCCTGTCCCCCGGCGCTGCCGCTGCTGCCGGAAGCTCAGAGGGCGTGCGCCTGCCCATCTGCTCTGTGTCCCTTGCACGGCCATGGGCAGGAAGGGCCCCACTGCCACCTCACTGCTGAGACGTCCCAGGTTCGGGGGACAGGGTCTTCCCGGGCTGAGGGGTGACCCTCTGTCAGTAACACAAAAATACAACACTCGCAAAGTACGGCTTACCCCCGAGCAGCGATTAGAGAGGGACTTACAGCTCTACTGTGCTGGTGTTAGACAAAAGTGAAATCACTCCAAGCTTCTTTACAAGGTTGGAAAGGAAGATAATTTAAATATAAAGAAGAATGTAGAAAAATAAAGACAATCGTGGTATCAGTTCAATAGAAAGTGGACAAACTATGAAGAACATCAATAATACACAAATTTGGTACTTTGATCAGATCAATCAAATTGATACATTTTAATCAGATCAATCAAGAATATAAGACAGAGAATACAGATGATCAATATGAGGAATAAAAGAGTCAATGTCTTTTTAACATCTTACAAGCACCAAAAGCAGAAGTGGATACTATGAAGAATTTATGCCAATATTTTCCACAACATAGGTGAAACACAAAATTTCTTTTACACACGCACATTTCCTAACCCGACTCAAGTGAATCCGAACAGCACTGACCTAATAAAGAAGATACAGTTACCATTCAACGTGCCTTTCCAGAAACTTCTAGGCCGAATGTCTTCCGGGTCAGTTCTATACAGCATTCTTCTGGGCAACTTCAGAAAACGGCAGTAGCTTAGGGACTTGAATCCCAGTACTTTTCTCCTCTCTAAAACATAGTGAATAAGAAGTAAACTTGCATTTTATGTGTGGACCCGAGCCCTGTCACTGTCTCCGTGTCTGTGCCGACATCCCTGCCTTCCGTGTTGACGAGACCCAGACAGAGACCCCGGTGCCGTGTGGCTCGGGCACGCCACACACAGATGCTCCCACAGGAACCCTTTCCTTCCCAGGGAAAAGCCGCCGAACCTTCGGGCAGGACGATCCGAATGTCCCGTCCCTCGTCCCAGAGCGCCGCCAGCGAGAACCAGCCTCCCGATCCCTGCCGGGACAGTGCCGGGCACCGCGCTTTCTGCCTCTGTTGTCTGTGGCCGGTGTGCTGCCCCCCTGGTGGGGCCGAGGCATGCGAGTGACTTTGACAAGCAGAAGGTGGCAAAGGTAATGCTGCATGCACATACACGGGGGATCCCATAAAAACTAGAATCATCTTCTGGAGGGTGGGACCCTTGGAGGGCAGGCTTCTCCCACTGGGTGAAGGTGCTAGGAACCCACCTGTATCCGCGCACCAGCTGGTGTTGTTGTGAGAGGCTGCATTCGACCTCAGTGAATTGTTTCTGAAGACTCTTTCGCTGTGCTTGCCCATTTGGTGGTGGGGGGTTTATGAGCATGCCGGCCACACCACACTGGGTGACCTGCTGATTTCTGACTAAAACAGCAGGAGCCCCGTGCCCTGCTCCCCCGTTCACCCGATCTCACCCCGAGGGACTTCCTATGTGTTTTCCCGGATGATAGAAGTCCTCCAAAAGGAAGCATTTTGCCGACATGGAGGAGATGAGACAAAGAAACAGCAGAACGCTACGAGGCGTCAACACCGACGAGCTCAGAGCCTGTTCTGAGCCGTGGGGAAGGCGTCTCGCCGGGCGTGTTGCATCGCATGGCGAGGACTGGGAAGGGGCCCGGAGTCCAAACGTGAGCATTTACAAATACTCAGTTTTTATGAATACATTCCGATTCGGGGGTGCCCCCCCCCCATGCACGACTGTGTGTGTGTGTGATCACACTGCTGCCCCTGTGTGGGGGGGCCGCAGCGCCGTCTCCCTGGGGCCCCCTCCTCCCCTCTGGCTCTGCGGAGCCAGCGGCCACATCTCGGCACCCACAGGGCAAGACGCTACTGCAGACGGACGGCCTCTGGGGCCGCGGGGGGCCTCCTGCACCATCAGGGCCGAGCCCCTCGGTGACGCCCCGAGCCCCACCATGAACGTGAGCTTGGTGGCGGGTCCGTCCCCCACTGAATCTCAGATGAGACCTCAGACCCGACCAACACCCTGGGTGCTGCACGGTGGGACCCCAGAACTTTGCCCCAGAAATGCTGCTTTTATCCGGGTATCACGGCCCACCATGCCGGCCAGAGAGGTTTAACCCACTAGTCCTTCAGGGAGGGGGAGCTTGCAAAAGTATTCTTGGGGGCTCTTTCGAAAGGTGTTCAACATCACTAATCATCAGAGAGATGCACACTAAAACCACAATGAGACACCACCTCACACCCATCAGAACAGCCGTCATCAATCAATCAACAAACAGCAAGTGCTGGCAAGGGTGTGGGGAAAGGGGACCCTCGTGCACACTGTGGGTGGGGATGCAGGCTGGTGCAGCCCCTGTGGGAAGCAGTGTGGAGTCTCCTCCAAAGACTAAAACTAAAGCTGCCTTGTGACCCAGCGATTCCCCTCCTGGGAATGTATCTGAAGGGACCCAAAACACTAATTTGGAAGAACCCATGCACCCCTGTGATCATCGCAGCGTTCTTTACAATCTCCAAGGCATAGAAGCAGCCCAAGTGCCCATCAGTGGACGAGTGGACACACAACCGTGGGGCATGTACACAGTGGAATACCACTCGGCTGTAAAAAGAAAAAGATGCTGCCCTTTGCGACAGCTTGGACGGACCCGGAGGGCGTCCCGCTCAGTGGAGTCAGCCCGCCAGAGACACAGACACCGTGGGTGTCACTCCCGTGTGCAGTCGCTGAACGAGCTGCACTGACACGTGAAGCGGAGACCGGTGTACAGATGGGGGGCAGAGGGCGGCTGGGGCGGGGGGTGAGCGGGCGGGGGGACTGAGCCAGCGGAGGAGGGACTCGCGAGCGCGGACACGGTGGGTGACTGTGGGGGCGGGGTACGAGGGGACTAACCGGCGACGGAAACACACAGTGACAGCTCTTTAAAAGGCAGGACTGGAAGCAGAGGGTGCACGACACTCTTTATTTTGAGGAAGGTGTGAACTGGACGTTGGGGAAGTTACGGAGTTTCTGTTCTCACGAACCGCACGGTGCCCAACTTGGCTTTCCGGTGAGGTCACCTTCTGCTCGGACAGCCCCCGCCCCCCCCACAGCGAGCGTCACCCCCCGGGCAGCCGAGGGGGAAGCGGAAGTCTACACAACGCCAGTCACTTTCGGGCAAACCGACACCAAACTGTCAGTGAGAAGCTGGAGACGCCCAACCAACCGCTGAATCCGAGCCGGGGCTGCCGCCGGGTGGGACACGCTCGTTAGGTGCACGGCGGGGGCGGGGGGGGGGGGGGACGGGCGGGGGAGGGGCAGTGGCTGCACGGAAGGCTCCGAGGTGGGTTCGGGGGCATCGGGGTCCACGGAGGTGCACTCTGCTCTGTCAGAGCCACAGGTGCTGTGGGATGACGTCCTACCAGCAAAAGGAGCAGCATCTTCGGTAGCAAAAGGGTCGGAAGGTACAGCAGCCATAGCCGTAGCCCAAGCCATAGCCAGAGCCATAGCCACAGCCATAGCCGCAGCCCAGGCCTCCGTAGCCACAGCCGTAGCCGCAGCCATAGCCACAGCCCAGGCCTCCACAGCCGCAGCCCAGGCCTCCGTAGCCACAGCCACAGCCCAGGCCTCCGTAGCCGCAGCCGTAGCCACAGCCACAGCCACAGCCCAGGCCTCCGTAGCCACAGCCGTAGCCGCAGCCGCAGCCGCAGGAGTTCCCGTAATAGTTGCAACACATGTCGGCAGGGGTGAGGTTTGGTGTGGCTACAGAAGGTGCTTCTGAAGTCGACTGTCCCCCGTGGCCCTGGAAGCTTTATATACGGACCAGAGGGCCAGGAAGTGTTGTTTATCCGGTGACTCATGTCACAGATGCTTGTCCACGGCCCGGTGCGTGCCGGTCGCGCCTGTCGGCTGACGGTGAGAGGGCCTGGCGTCCGTCCAGGAGCGGCAGCATCTGCTCTGGATGGACCCACCATCATCGCCTCTGGTTTCGCTGGGGACCGTGTCTGTCTTTTGTCACCTGGGCGTTGTCTTGAGCCAGTTGCAAAACTAGAGGAAGAGTTCCCGAACCACCCACACATCTGAGCGGGGCTCTGAAGCTCAGATCTGGGCGTCGGGCTCCGGGGAGGGCAGGGAGCCCCTGCCAGAACACGGCTGCGAAAACGGGCTTGGCCGACCCCTCCTCCTGGCTCGCTCATCGCCGACGAGTCTGTGGCCGGCGTCATCGGCGCGCAGGGCTGCCCCGCACGGGAACGCCTCCGTGTTTTAGGTTACGGAGCCCCTGCGAGTCCCAGTGCTCAGGAGTGGGGTGCTGTCGTCGCAGAATGTCTCGCCCCCAGCGCCACTCCTGGGTGAGTGGTTATCAACGCTGGGTGGTCGCTCAGCGCAGCCTGGAGAACCGACACAGACAGAACGTTCCACAATAACCCTGTTGTCAGTCTCAGATTTCCCCAGTTGTTTCATCTGTCTGACGTGAATGAAAATGCAAAAGTCAGCTGGCTTATAAGAACCGATGAACTAAAAGGTTAGGGAACTCCCCAAAAGTCTCCCAGCAGACACACGGCCCAGGTCCGGCGTTGGCCCCTGTGCGATGCGGCCTGGAGTCCCCCCTTCTGACCCCTGGGGGCTGAGCACTTGCCATGGCTGGGAGCTTGCTGTTCCCTATGGGGACCCCATTCACCGGGAAATTACCGGGTCGAAGTCCCCGTGTGCGGCGGAGTCTCCGTCATTCCTGGCGTCATTGTGGGTCCGGGATGAAACCTACTTCAGTGTGTTGCTGACCAGCCACGTCCATCAGGAAGGGCTGATGGCACCTGTCACCCTTTCCCTGTCACCCAGGGCCCTCTGCCTTTGGGGCCACCCCCGGGACCAGTCCCCTCCTCCCTGCCGATGGGCACGGGGGACTCCCAGGTCCTCCAGGAGGACACCTCTCACCAGAGGCCGCCGAGGACAGGAGGCAGCTGGTGTAGGTGGCCACAGCAGGAGCAGCTCAGGGCAGCGGCCTGTCACCACCCCACAGCCCCAGGGGACCCGGAGTCTCAGCCCAGCCTGACCGGGGCCCCCGCCCCGAACCTCCCGACATCACACCCACGGCATCCGCGGGATGTGAGAGAACTGCTTCGGTGTGAACTTCAACCGGGGCCGCCGGGTCAGCAGGTCGGCCCCTGACACCGCAGCAGGCACATCTGTACCAAACATGGAATTGGTTTTTTAACTGGAGTTCACACTTGCTCATTCGAGTGTCAGACGCCAGCCCCAAGCACAGCCACAAAAGCCATCTTTTCCTCGAAGCTGGAGGCGAGTTGTAGGCCTGTCCCCGGCTGAAGGGGCGGGGCCTGTACTTGGCCCTGTGTCCTCAGGGGTCACCGTGGCCTGCCCACACCTGTGCTTTTGCTCCTCACGCGGAACTGGTACCGGCAGTTCCTCCCAGACGAGCTGCCATGGCGACAGGTTTCCGCCAGAGGCACTTCCTGAAATGCACCCCCCCCCCCCCGGCCACCCCGTCCCCCGGGAAGACAGCGATTCCCTTCTGGTGTGATGGACCAGCTCTCGCCCATCCTGCCTCCTGAAGCGAGAAGTTTGTCTCTTTCCCAGGGAGGTTCCAGGCCCTTCTCTCTACTTCCCTGCAGCCCCAGCCTGGCCTCCGCCTCTCCCCTGCACCCCGTGTGCAACGATGGCGCAGGGGCCGTCCCATCTTTGCGGCCAGTGTGGCCTCGCCCTCCCCGCACACATCAGGAGCAGACGAAACTCCGAGGCCCCTGTCCACGGCACACGGTGAAACGTCCCCGGTCAGGAGCGGGCTGAAAGTTCGTGCATGGGACCGCCCACTTAGCTCATCCATAGCAATTGCTCCCCTGTCTGCGAGAACAGCAATCGGTCTGCCCGTGCTCCTCTGCCCTTTCTCCGCTCCAGACGGCGGTTTCCTCCAAGATTCCCGGGATCCTGGGGACACGACATTTGCTTAACCTGGGTGGTTAAACCTTGACTCCAGAGTTTGGAGCCTTTTCACGCCCCCCACCCCCCGCACGAAGACCAGGTTCCTGAAACCAAACACCCCCAGCGGCTGCCCCCCCCCCCCCCCGCCCCCCCGCCACCCAGATGATGTGATCCGGGTCTGCGCTCCCCTGGGCCCCGCACCCCCCCCCCCAACCCGCCACCATTGGGCGGCAGAGCTCACGTGCATTGATTGCATTTCCGAATGATTTTCAGTGACCCCCGAAAACCACCCGGGAACAGGGGCCCTGCCTGGGTCTGGGCACAGCCGGCGGGAACGTGCCTCATGAGGGGGTCGTCCTGGTCTCGGAGGGGGGTGTCAGCCCTCAGGAGGGCACCTGGGTGGGGCGCTGTGTCAGGACCGTCCCCTCCCCCCGTGTCTGTGCAGCGCATCCAGAGAGACACCGCTCACCCGCCGCACTAGTCTCCCCGACGCCGACCCCCGGCCCTGCAGGTCTCCCCTGGGCACCCACCCCACGTGCCCCGAGTTCCCGGTGCTGAGAAGAGGTGCAGACCCGTCCGAAAGCACTTCTTGGGGCGCTCCCCCTCCTCCCCCTCCTCCCCCACCCCCTCCTCCCCCCTGCGGGCATCTCAGGTCTGGAGGGTCCTCCCTGTGCGGAACCCCGGGGTGCTCTGTCCCCTCTCACTCACTGTCGGTGGCATCACCCACCCCAGACTCCCCGGCCAGTCCCCAGGTCACTCCAACACCTCCCTCGGAGCCCCCGCCCCCACCCACCCACATGTCCACTGTTAACATGTCCTCCCGGCAGCCTTCTCAGGCTTTTGACTCCACGTGTGGGTGCAGGGGTGCGGGGTGCGGGAGGGTGAGGGTGGGGTCAGACTGGGCAGGAAGAGGTGGGGAGACCAGGGTCAAGGGACACCGACCTGGAGGATGAGCCGTGAGTGAAATGGATGAATGGAACCTCCCTCGGAGACGAGACTGGTGTTTTCGGAGATGTTATCCGGACTCCTCTCAGGCTGACTGTGTCCAGCCTGGTGTCCGCGGTTCTCAGCTTCTTGTCACCGACGGTCTCCGAGTGACGGCTCTGCCCTCCTGTGTGTTTGCCGGTCTGGCGGCTTTTAGCGCCTGCCCGACAGCGCTAAGGACCTGCTGGCTGGAAAGTGGCCTTCGTCGTCTTTCTTTCAATCCCGTGAAAGTTGCTTTTGGTGTGTGGCCAAGTTGCTTGTGTCTTTCTCCAACTTCGTGGGTCTCATGGAGCCATTCGCACCGTGGTTTGCCCGACCACGGAAGCGTTCGCCCTCTGGGGTCTGACCCCCCGCGGACCTCCTCACCCCGGCAGGTAGAGCTCCGGTGTCCGGCGTCGCCCGGCCCCACGCTGCCTCCCGGGATCGCATCGCTCACAGGGAGCAGGTGTCACTCCCCGTGCACTTGGCTGCGCGCGAGTGTCTCAGTTCCGGTGACGCGGGCACCAGAGGGCCGCTCGGCGGGCATCAGAGCTCTTTCCTGCATCAGCTTGTTTCTCTTCCTCCTGACGCAGGAACCACAGCCACTCTCTGGAATTCGGCCTTCGTTCGTTCAGCACAGTGCTGACGCGGTGCTGCCCGTCCTCGGGCCCGAGAGCGTCACGGGCAGAAGCTAGCGTGGTAGGTAGGGGGGCGCCCACGGGCCCGCGGGCGGCTTCCTCCTCCGGAAGCCCCTGCTGTGGCCCCGCCCGCAGCGGGTTTCCGTCTGTTCCGTCCAGTTCCACCGGCCGGGAGGGCGGGTCCGGCACCCGCTCCTCCGACAGAACTCCAGCGAGAGTGTGTCTGCCCTGCGCGTTTGGAAAGGATGAGATAGCTTTCCATTATTTTTAATAAAAAGTCGCATTGCATCGTAAGTAAAAGAAAGCAAGTTGAATAACAACATATGCAATGCTCACATTTTTATTAAAATTATGTAATATTTGGCATTTATTGAGACATTATTATGACATAATCGATGTCTTCAATGGTAATGGAATGTAATTCTTAGAGCGAGAGGAGGGAATTAAAAAATAGTTACTTTAATACGTAATTGCCTGTAAATATTCGGCCCGTTCTGTCTCTCTGCACACCTGGGGCTCTGGTTTTCCCGGGGTGTGGAGCAGAGCCGGAGTCCGTGCTCTGGCAGGGCGGCCAGCACGCCTCGGGGTGAGGGTGCGGCCCGGAGAGGGGCGCCGGGCAGTCCTTCCTCCCGTCCCTGTCCCGGAGAGATGTCGTGTGTTCCCATGGATGGTCAGTTCCGTTCCAGCACTCTCGCGCGCCCTTCGCTAGTCCAGGGAGCACCCTCACATTCTCCAGCAGCAGAACAAGCCCACGAGCAGGGGTCCCACTGTCCCTTTGTCCGAAGTTCTCTCCCTGCCGGGGGTCGGACACGCTGGGGAGCGGCCTGCGGTGGATGGCAGTGAGTCGTCCCAGACCCTCACTTGCCTGCTGCATGGGCGCAGAAGGCCGTGGCTCGGCGAGGTGGGGGCCCGTGTCTGCTCCCCGAGGGGTTTCCTGGGGCCCAGACGTGACTCTACTCCACGGCACGGACTGGTTTGAAAATCACGGCACCGGGCGCTAAGTTCATGCTGCTCTCGCACAGGTGCCTGGAGTTATCACTCGGACAACGTGCACGTCCCCCGTCACAGCGCTCCTCCGAGTGTCCCTCGGAGCTGCCTGCTCTGCAGAAGCCCGCGGCTCCCAGACGCCCGCCGCCGTGCCAGAAGCTGCTCCTTTTCTGAAAACGGACCAGCGTCCCACGCCCTTACTCGTCCGTCCGTCCTCCCCACCTCCGTGACGCCCAGCTGCATCCTCTACACAACCGGTCCAGAGCCTTCCGTCGCCAGCTCTGTCCACCTGTTAGGTTTTGCCCTCACGTCCCGTGCGGGCCGAGGTTGGTAGGCGTTGCCCTGTCCTTATTGATCGTGTCACCTTTCAGACTCAAGCACCCGTGTGGAGAGGGAGTATCGGGTCTCCCGTGGGTTCTGGCAGCCACGCGTCTTCCATGAGGTCTTTCCCCCTCCCCACGGCCGCAGGAACCCCCATGGCGCAGGCCAGGTTGCCCGTGCCGTGCAGCGGGGCCCCTCCACTGTGCTCCAGCCTCTTTCTCTCTCCCCTTGACCGTCGTCCCCAGGCCTCTTGTCCGCGGCCTCCTGCTGCCTCTGCCCTTTTCTGTCCGCAGCTCTGGCTCCTTCTTTCACGGAGAGGGGAGAACCCATCGGGGGGCCCCACTGACTCCCTTCCCACACTCTTATCGGCATTTGCACCTGCCCGTGGCCCTGCATCTCGTCCCCCCCAGGGCAGCCGCAGCCCGCCTGCCCCTCGGCGGCGGCCCTGTCTCCGTAGCACCTTGCCTGATCGATGGCCCCTCTGCCTCCTGCCTTTTCAGCTTCTTCTTCCCAGAAACGCTTTCCCTTTTATCTGTAAATACGCTCGAGTCTTCTGACACGAGAAAGGCTGTCTCAACGCCCAGCCACTTTCAGCTGGCTTCTTCTCCGTTTCTTCCACACCTGAGGCTTAAATAGTTTTGTCTGGTGCCTCCCGCTCACTCTCCAGTCCATTCCGACCTGTCTCCTGCTCTCGCTGTCACCCAAGGGTGTTCTCACGCGAGTCACCGCCACGCTCGGCCACCTGTCCCCTTGACCGTCCCCTGTTTGTCCTCTTTGCGGTGTGGCGTTCGGCACTTGCGACCGCAGCCGTCCTCGGCTTCTGCGGCTCGCCTGTCCCGATGGCGCGATCCCGCCACTTGGGGCTCCTCACACCCTCCGGAAGGCCGTCTTCCCCGGGAGGCCGGGGCGCTGGGCTCGCTGGCCCATCTCCACGCACGGGACCCAGTCTCATCGGCGGCACGGGGATTCCTTCCCGACACAGCCCGGCAGCAGCGTCTGGTGCCGTTTCCAAGTCCCCTTTCTCTGCCAACAGCCGTTTCATCCTGTCTTCCTGCCCAGTGTCTGCTGACAGTGACGCGGCTTCTCGGGTGTCCCCGTCCGTGGGCCGCTCCCATGCCCGTGCTGGTGCCCCTGCCCCCGCCTGCCGCCCGGGACAGTCACCGGCTGGTTCTGGCCTGGCCCCCATGGCCCCGCAGCAGGGCCTTCCTGTCTGCCCGCCGCCCTGTCCACCCCGCTGTCAGCAGGCCCAGCGGCCTCTCAGTTGTCCCCTGAGGACGTCGCCCTCAGCTTCTGTAGGTTTTCCAGCTGTTTATCCCAGGCAGGCCGACCCCCACAGGGTTTATTAATTCATCAATTCACACACATTGTATGAACCGGGCCCGTCCCCCAGAGAGAAGTCAGGCATAACCCCTGTCTGTCCCCAAAGGGCTCCCAGCCTCGCGAGTCCGAGGCAGGTGAGCCGCGCTGCAGGGAAGCGCTCTGAGACTGTGACCCCCAGGCCTCACGGGCACGTAGCAGGGCGGCTCATCCCGGGAGAGGGGGTGACTTGGTTGTCAGGGCCACGACGAGGGAGCCAGGTGAGAGCAAGGGGGCCGCTCTGGGGGAGAGAATGGCGCGTGAACAGGCACGGAGGTGCGAGGCCACGGGGGCTTTCTGGATACATAGATATGTGTGTGTATATATATATATGTTTGAACTATATGTATAAATATATACAGTTTGAATTCCTTAAATGTCATGTCTTGCCTTGTTTATTTCTGTGCTCTTGGCAGTGAAATTTCTGTAACAGAGGTCTGGCTTCTAAATGAATAAATTACTTAGCTAATAAAATCACATATCTATGGTGTGTACTATACAATAAAATTATACAGAGAGAAGCTGTATACGGGGGCGACAAAAGGAGGTTTACAGTTGTCCGTGTGGGAAATAGTACAACGATTAATACATACTCACACCAGCATGAGCTGCTTTGAGTACGCACCACCGTGAACCCACCTCTGCCCCACCCTGCCCCCACGACGATGACGATGATGATGGTGCAGCAGCTAAAACGCCGACACGTGGGCAGGCGTGGATTTCCACGTTGGTGTTTCCCACCGGATCCCGTGCGGTGGGCACCGTGGTAGTTGGCGTTGATCCGCTCCAGTCGTGATACACTTCCGATCTCGTTCAGCCGCGGCAAGGCCAAGGCCACCGTCCAAACCGGCAGCTCCATCCTCCCCGTCCCGCCAGGCTCCGGGCCACCGGGTCCCACCCGTGGGGCCCGCTCTCCTGCGTCCGTGACGCTGAGCTGCTCCACGGCCACACTCCGTCTCTTCTTCCTGTGTCCTCTGGGAGCCGTGCTCCCACTCGTCGGCAGAAGGCTGCAAAACCCCGGTGTCTCGCGGCTGCGAAGCTGCTCAGCCTGGTGTTTGCTCATGCCCAGAGGGATGTGCCCTCGTTGGAAGGGGGTTGTGGGGCGAACTAAGAATATCTGGCAGCCGCCCCAGCCTGACTCTTCCCAAGTGGTTGGTGGAGTTCCCAGACACGCTGTGATCCCAGCCGGTCCGAGGAAGTCTGCTGGGGGTCCCAGCTGTGTCACTTCTTCTTGTTTTCGGGGAGGAGGAAGGGCCATCCGTGGTGGTGGGACCAACTGCTCTACCTCTGTGTGCCCCCACTGTTGGGCATGCTGAGTGGGGGCACGTCTCTCTCTCAGGGTTCGGTGACATCGCAGTGAGATAAGACACAGCAGAGTGCCTGATAAAGGTTCGTCCCCAGACAGGCCTGGGCTCTCAGAGAGTGGAGGGAGGGGTTAACAACTCCGAGGCCAGCAGATCAGTGATACTCCGTGTGTCTGACGTGCCCGAGCTCAGCCGTCACGGCTGTGCCAACAGAGGGACGAGCTGGCACAGGCACAGCATTTGGTGATGTGCGTAAAAAGCTATGTTATAGGTTTTACGTTATGTTAGTAAACAAATAATGTGCATAAGTGCCTGATGCCACACACGTCCGGCTTCTCAGATGAAAACATCACATTTTTGTGCCAGAATGAGCTTCCTGTGGCCGAGGGCACTGGAGGTCACGGCAGGCTGACAGGCTCCCGGGGCCGAATTCCAGCCGAGCCTGCGGGTGCGGCAGCCTCCGGAGGGGAAGCTGTTTGCAAGAAGGAACTACATGACTACACGTGACATGCTAAAGGGACTCATCTAAGAAAAGGAGACCAACACTATGAACGGCAAAATGACAACAAACTCACAACTATCAACCAATGAACCTAAAGCAACAAAAACAAACTAAGCAAACAACTGGAACAGGAACAGAATCACAGGAATGGAGATCACTCGGAGGGTTATCCGTGGGGAGGGGAGGGGGAGAATGGGGGGAAAGGTCCAGGGAACAAGAAACATAACGTGGTCGGTACAAGATAGACGGGGGAGGGTGAGAACACTATGGGAAATGGGGAAGCCAGAGAACTTACATGCACGACCTGTGGACGTGCACTAGGTGGGGGAATACTGATGGGGGGAGGGGGGTGCAGGGCGGAGGGGAATAAAGTGAAGAAAAAAGAATGGGACAACTGTAATAGCATAATCAATAAAATATACTTGAAAAAGAAATTAATAGAAAATAGACTAGAATAACATTATCGAACAAATATGTAATAATTATACTTATCTTCATCCTGGGCATCTATTTTTGTGTTAGTTATTTGTAACATTGTAAATTTGTAAGAAATTTTTTATTTTTTTATATATTTATTGATATTAGTGCCTCCCAGTCGCCCCACCCGGCCCCACGCCCCGAGTGTTTGCGGGACGGCTTCCTGCTGAGGCCGCGTCAGACCGTCGCCACGGACACGAAGACACGCGTGAGGCAGACGTGGTCTGCGGTCTCTCAGGGGCAGAGCGCACCTGGGAAGGCGCTGTCAGCACGTCAGACAACCAGACAACAGTGTTCTGTTTTATTCCCGGGCCAGCGTAAAATACCCCGAGGCCACACATTGTGGGAAGGCCGAAGGCTTCCTGGGAGAAGTCGCGTTTGCAGGTTGAGGAGGGGAGTGGAAGACGCTGGACGGGGAAGATGGGTGTCTCCATGTGTGTTTGTGAGTCTCCGTCTGCGTGTGGGTGTCCCTCTGTGGGTGTGTGTGTGTCTCTGTGTGTGTGCGTGTGTCTCTGTGTGTGTGCGTGTGTCTCTGTGTGTGTGTGTGCGTGTCGTACAGAAGGGGGGGGAGCCAGCGAGCTAGGAGGAAGCGATGGGAGAGGAATAGTCGCATCATGAGTCACAACAACCGGAGAGCATTCCATGCGGAAAACTAAATGATCCCGAGACAAAGAGAGAGGCTCAATGTCGAAAACACCATATGTTACATCTCGAGTCACCGTGGACATGAAATTTAATGTGTCCAGCGTATTCTCTAGGATGTGAATGTCTTCATTTTGCAAACAAGGACTGCGGCTGCTCGTCACGACGGAGTAGATGACACTGTCCACCCCCAGACGCGCCTCGAGGTGCGTGGCCCTGCCCTGCAAGAGGCCTTTTGGTATGGTCAGGTTCAATGAACTCTGCTACCAGCCTACCCCACGCTTACCGGGAACACTGTCTCGGGGGCAGCTGCCTGAGCCGGGGAAACAGGATCCCGCGGAGGCTTGTCCAGCGGCCCGCCCCTTAACCCCACCCACCCCACCCGGACCCTCCCACCTCTGCGTTTCTGCCCCTGTGAGCCTTGTTAGGGCTCCGCCTCCCCGGGTCTCGAGGGGTGTTACGTCCTCCTCGTCTTCGCGTCCCCCATCCTCTGGACCCTCCCCAAACCCAAACGTCACCCGGGTGACCCAACACCTGGACACGCAACGCCCAAATGCTCCAGCAGTAAACCGATAGACGACCACGCCCTACTGACGCCCCAGGGACAGACCGGTGGCGCTGATGGGACCGCGGTGCTGGCGTCTCATTTCCCAGTTTGCTGTCCCACGCGAGCTCCTCGGTGGAATCCCACGCCCCTGCTGTGGCCAGCCCCGCCCATCGGGACCCCTTCCGTGTGTCCCTTCTGCCCCGAGCACCCCCAGTGCCCTTCAGTGCTCCGCGCTGGAGTCGCCGCGGCCGCATCGCGGACGGACCCGGCGGGCATCTGCGCCGCACCTCGGTTTCCCCCTCGGGCTTGCCTCCGCCCGGTCCGAGGACGGCCTCCCGCGGAGTGGCGCCCGGGGCAGGACAAGCCCCTCCCCTGGCCTTGGGGGGAGGGGGAGTGAGGCGAGAGGACAGCCGGTGCAGGCGGCGGGCACGAGCAAGCCGGCGGCTGAGGCCTGGCTCGCCTCACGGCGGGGGAGCCCAGGGGTCTGCAGGGCGCCCAGGGGGGCCCCTTTAGGTCAGGGGCAGGGCGGGCTTTGCCCCCTCACCCCCGCTCTGCATCGGTTTGTGTAAGACAGGCCAAGTTCCTCCAAAACTGAAGACCAGCCTTGGACGCCACGCATAACAGACATTTGTGGAGGGAGTGGGCGTGAGAATGACCGAACGCAAAGCTTTGGTGGTTCCCTCGCGTCCTCCTCCCTCGGGGTGCAGGGCGGACGTCGGGGCTGGTCGGAGGTGTCCCTTCTCCGACCGTCTGCAACAGCTCACCGGTCCGCTCGCGGGTCCCGTGCGGGCAGCCCAGACCCGAGGGCCGCCGTGACTCAGCGGCTCAGCCGCCTGCGGGCATGGCCTCCAGCCCAGGTTCCCTCTCCGCGCACCCGCCTGCTGCTCAGGGGCGTGTGCTGGGCGCGTGGGCAGCCTGGGCTGCGGAAGACGCCCTTCACCTCGCACTCAGGGCTCGTCTTCCATGGCCCGAGGCCTCCACGAGGCGCCACCTTGCTGATGCCCGGGGTCCTGCGCGTCTTTCTGGGGAGCACCCGCACCCGTTCAGCGCTTGGTGGGCGTCGGAGCTGCAGGGCCGACCCTGCCGACCCCTTCACTGTCCTGTCCTTTGTGCCCGGGTGACGGCCCTGTCGGGTGGGCGCTGTGACTAAGCCCCGTCCCCATCATTTACCCGTGACACTTTATGTGACTTAGATCACTGAAATCACGTAGTAATTTGTCTGCGCGGCCTCAGGCCACCGGGGGTTTCCCGCGGCAACACAAGGCCTGAGGATGAGCTCCGTGTTTCATTGTGGCGAGGGGTCTGAAGTTATCCGAGCACTTTGTTTGACTGTTGCTCTGCCGTCCACGTAGGTTGTGCTTCATTCTTGTTTTTCTTATGGTAGGAACCACCGAGGTAACCGCCTCTGGGCGGCACTGTCATCGTCATTTGGTGTCCGATCCTCAGGGAAAGGCATAATTATTACACGTATTGTGCATTCTGAAGTCTTTTTGTTTCTCCAGGAACGATTCCTGACTTTCGCTGTGTGCTCCCTGGCAGCTGTCGCCGATGTTAATGGCACCACAAGTGTCCACAGGATGAAAGGACGCCTCCTTCCCCGACGGGGTCCCACCTCCTTCCCCTACGGGGTCCCGTCTGGCCCCGGGAGCCAAGGAGACAGCCTTCCATGCGTGCGCAGAACACACGGCGAGGTGCGGTCCAGGACGAGGGCACGGGGCGTGGCCTGCAGTGGGTGAATGCAGACCCCGTGCAGCCAGGCTCGATTCTCCCGTCGCTGCAGGGATCCACGGCAGAAGACGCTCCTGTCAGAGTCCTCGACAGCAGCCGGAGGCGTGGCGACTGGGGACACATGGGTAAATGCAGTCCCGCTGTGGCCGGAGGAAACTGTGATCGCCGCTTTGCACCCGCCCAAGGATCCATGCTACAGCGCTCCACGTGAAAACAGCACGAGTGTCGCACCCAGGAACCCTGTGCCAATTTCGCTTCCCTCGCTAAGCCTGGACGGCCGAGCCGTCCCACGGAGCCCTAGGTCATGTTTCGGGAGGGGCGCTGGGGGCTGAGGAATCCGTGTTGTGGTGGGCGGGAAGCCCCGTGCCTTATAGCATTAGCTTCTACAACAGTAGAATTTTGTGAAAATCGCTGTGCCTGTTATAGATTATTATTTTTTAAGATTTTATTTATTTTTAGAGAGAGGAAGGGAGAGAGAAACATCAGTGTGTGGTTGCCTCTTGAGCGCCCCCTACTGGGGACCTGGCCCGCAACCCAGGCCTGTGCCCTGACAGGGTATTGAACTGGCGACCCTTTGGTTCTCACGCCTGCACTCAATCTGCTGAGGTGCACCAGCCAGGGCTGTTATAGATTATTTTTAAGAATATGAAGATCGCATTCAGAATACCCCAGTGCTGTGGACTTCAGGTCGATCTGTTCTGTGGTTGACAGCAAAGAGCTAAAGAAACCTCGGAATGAACCACGGCCCATGTTGCTGGGGCCACTTGCTTGGACTCGTTCACACCGCTGACGTGAGGACCATCCGTGTCTGCGGGGCGGGCGGGCGGCCAGGTGCTGGGGTGGAGTAAGGACCTTGGTTCCAGCGTTCGAGGCTTCTACGTCAGGACGTGCTGGGGAGGAAATCAAACAAACAAAACAGAAGGCAAAGTAGTCCAGATGGTTAGTTCATGGGATTAAAAATAACAGAGAGAGATGACGAACTTCACGCATTAATCAAAGACATCTAGTTGCAAAGAAAACACAGCCTTTAGCCCACCGGTGCATCGGAGGGGAAACCAGTTGTGACAAGGGCGGGGCGGGCTGTGGCTGCCACAGAAGCACAGGTGGGAGGCGAGGGGGGCTGGCAGGAGGCCTGCACAGGTGACCACAGATGCTGCTCAGTGGATGCACGTGGGAAGCGGGCTGGGCAGTTACACTTATCTGGAACATAATGGGCACAGGGCTTAGCTCCAGCGATGTGCTGACAAGAAGCATTCCTTGCATAGCTGATGCTCCTTGGCTCCCAGAGGACGGAGGGAAGGGTCCGGAATCTCCCAGGCAGCCAGATCTCCTGACGCCTCCTGGGAAAGCCTTGACCGCCCTGACGAACCTCTCAGATCCGGAGTCCGGCTCCTCAGCTGGGAGGCGGGTCACGGGTCGGGCTCAGTCGGGGCGCTGGGATCAGGCTCGTTTCTCAGGGGCCAGCGCTGGCGAGTTCCCGCGGACCGGCTACAAAACACAAGCCGACCCGTGAGCAGGAAGTGACTGTCGCAGGGACCGAAACACCTGAGTCTGCCTGGCTGGTGGACTCTCCTTGCAGCGAACCTACACGGAAATCCAACTGCAATCGGGTCGTTTTCTCCATTGGCAGAGACGAGTCCCTGTCCTGGAGGGATGGACACACTCACAGCCCATTTTACCACCACGTCCTCTCGAGTTATGCGGGGGATGCAATCACGGCCAGGGACCGGCCGTCAGACTCACCGTGAGACGGCGAAGACTCGGCATCCCCTCCTTCCCCGTAAGGAGGGCGGAGGAAGACTGGGGGTGGGAGACGTGTTTCTGCTACTTAAAAACATCCCCCAACATACGTGTGACGCCGGATGGGCACTTGAATTATCCAAAGAATCACTGTGTCAATTATATGACTTTCCAGCGTCATGTACATCGGAGACTCATACGAGATAACATCGAATGCCAAGTGTAATTGAAAGATAAAATTAAAAAAAAACCCTTCACTGCCTCAACGCTGTGGGAAGTTGAGTGTCCTCTACTGGGGTCCAAGATGCCCTGCCCATGAGTCACCCGACTCGGCTTTTATTGACTTCCTGGGCTTTTAACTGCTGGCTGTCTTCACAGCCCGAGATTCCATCTAAAGTGCCGTGTTTGTGTGCGTTTCTCTGTGGGAATGCCGTCTCTCATTTCCAGCGATTTGACACAGTGACGGGCACATAACTTCCGGAACCTCGTGACAATGACTAAGACGTCACGCTCCACTGTTCCAAATGTAGTATTTGTCCCATCAGTAGTGAGTCCAGCAAATAATTACTTCATGAATCTGGAGTGTGCTGCCAGTAGGTGTCAGTAGCGGTCACTTGCTTTCAAAATGAAAAAGGTAAATACAGTATATATTAAAAAAAAGCCAAATACGTAAAAGGAAAAACAGAACAACAACAACAACAAAAAACACAAGACGAAAAGTCTTCAAAATAACGTACAAATTGAAAACATTATCTAGTCAAGATGTTACACGTTAATAACCATGCAATTGGTAATAAGGTTACAATTCTCGTCAGCTGCGAGCCAAGCACTGGCGCCTGAAATGATGGGAAGGGAAATGTTCAAATTTGAGGGGAACACATCTGATGCCTGATAATCTCTCACACGACCATAAATGTAGAGAAAGCCATAGAGGAAATAAAAGTACAGTTGGTGCTGTAGAAAAACAGTGCTGTTCTTAACCGTTCTTTTCAGTAGTTTGTAAAATATTCAGAAAAACAGCAAGCAGAAGTGAAACTTCTGGCTGAGAGGGAGGCGTAGGCAGATACACTGTGCTCCCTCACACAACCAGAAGAAGGACAACAACAATTTAAAAACAAAAAACAGCCAGAACTTACAGAAAATCGAACTGTATGGAAGTCCAACAACCAAGGAGTTAAGGAAGAAACTTTCACCCCGACCGGTGGGAGGGCCGGAGACGGGCAGCGGGAGGACAGGACTCTTGGCAAGGCGGCGGCTGGCGGACCACGTGGCCTCACATTTGGGCGCAGATAATCCGGGAGGAACAACTAGGCAGCAAGACAGACAACACAGCCCAGGGCTCCAGCGTGGGGAGATAAACCCTCAAAAACAGACTGAAAACACCTGTGGGGGGTGAGGCAGTGGGAGAAACTCCCAGCCTCGAAGGAGAGTTTGTTGGAGAGACCCGCTGGGTCCTACAACACACAAACCCACCCACCCGGGAGCCAGCACCAGAAGGGCCCAATGTGCTTGTGGGTAGCGGGGGCAGTGACTGAAAGCCGGCGGAGAGCCGAGCAAGTGGCACTGTTCCCTCTCAGACCCTCCCCCACACACAGCGCCACAACGCAGCCCTGTGGGCTGCCCTGCCCTGGTGAATGCCCAAGGCTCTGCCCCTTACAACATAATGGGTGTGCTGAGACAAAGAAGTATGGCCCAAATAAAGGAATAGATCAAAACTCCAGAAAAAATACGACTAAGCAACGAGGACATAGCCAACATATCAGATGCACAATTCAAAACACTGGTAATCAGGATGCTCACAGAAATGATTAAGTATGTTCACAAAATAGAGAAAAAAAGTGAAGGCTATGAAAAGTTAAATAAAGGAAAATGTACAGGGAACCAACAGTGACAGGAAGGAAACTGGGACTCAAAACAATGGTTTGGAACAAAGGAAGAAATAAATATTCAACAGAACAGAATTAAGAAACAAGAATTAAAAAAAATGAGGAGAGGCTTAGGAACCTCTGGAACAACTTCAAATGTTCCAACCTCCAAATCATAGGCATGCCAGAAGGAGAAGAGGAAGAACAAAACATTGAAAACTTATTGAAAACATAATGAAGGAGAACTTCCCCAATCTGGCAAAGGAAATAGACTTCCAGGAAGTCCAGGAAGCTCAGAGAGTCCCAAAGAAGTTGGACCCAAGGAGTGAACACACCAAGACACATCATCATTAAGTTACCCAAGATTAAAGATAAGGAGAGAATCTTAAAAGCAGCAAGGGGAAAGGAGAGAGTTAACTACAAAGGAGTTTTCATAAGACTATCAGCTGATTTCTCAAAAGAAACCTTACAGGCAAGAAGAAGCTGGAAAGAAGTATTCCAAGTCATGAAAGGCAAAGACCTACATCCAAGATCACTCTACCCAGCAAAGCTATCATTTAGAATGGAAGGGCAGATAAAGTGCTTCCCAGATAAGGTCAAATTAAATGAGTTCTTCATCACCAAGCCCTTATTAAATGAAATGTTAAAGGAACTTATCTAAGAAAAAGAAGACAGTAAGAAATATGAACACTAAAATGACAACCAACTCACAACTATCAACAGCCAAACCTAAAATAAAACAAAAACAAAAACCAAACTAAGCAAACAACTAGAACAGGAACAGAATCACACAAATGGAGATCACATAGAGGGTTATCAGTGGGGAGGGGAAGGGGGAGAATGGGAGGGAATGTACAGGGAATAAGAAGCATAAATGGTAGGTAGAAAACAGCCAGGGAGAGGTTAAGAATAGTATGGGAAATGGAGAAGCTGAAGATCTTACATGTACGACCCATGGACGTGAATGAAGGGTGGGGGATGTGTGTGGGAGGGTGTGCAGGGGATAGAGGGGGGAAATGGGACAACTGTAATAGCCTAATCAATAAAATATATTTAAATAATATAAAGAAAAACAGCAAACATAATCTATTTCCCAGAAGAAGCTCAATAACTAACAAATATTTTAAGTGGTATTTATCAACCCACGATGATAAAATACCAGAGACTGGTTTACTAAAACCTTACTGAAATATGTATTTTAATTAAGTCGTGAGCAGAAGAAAACATCCAGTATAAAACAATAAAACCAAGTCTGTTTTATTGCACATGACAATAACAGAAAGGCTGTTTTATTGTGTATGAAAATAACAGAAAATCTGTTTTATTGCATATAAAAATTTAAACTTCTCAACGTATAAAATGAAACATAGTCGGTGCTTTAAGCATGTTTATTATTTGACATTAACAATTCAAGGAGTAAAATTAAAGGTATATTTATGAAATTCAAAAGTTAGGAGGAGGCCAAAAAAGCAATTACATGCAAAGAGGAAGTTACAAAAATTAAAGCAAACAGCGAAATATTAGAATATAGAAAGATAGTAGAGTCGATAAATAGATCTGTTGGTTGAAGAAATTAAAAAAAGATCTGGGATGTAAATTGTGTGTGTGTACAAGAAGTTAAATATAAGCAAGAAAATATAAAATGATTACAGAACAGTTTTTCTCCCACATTGTAGGTCAACAACATTCAGGTTGCATGCCAAGAAGCTACAAACATCTCAATAAAAGTTGTGCTTTAACTCTATAAATATTTTAAGAGCTTTAAAAAGTTGTGCTTTGGAACTAGTTAGGGCCCCACTGCATATTTTAAGAGCTTAAAAAAGTTGTGCTTTAACTCTATAAGTATTTTAATATTTTGAGATGGGCAATTTAATTAGAACAGTAATTATGGAAGTAAATCAGAATATTTCCAACGAATATTTCAGAGGTATTGTTTTAGGTTGACAAAGATTAGATAGGCCAGGATGGAAATACATTGTGTAAAGTTAACATTATGTTTGTGCTTAAACTTAAAAACAATAGCACAAAAGACAGCTAAACAGTTAATGCCCTTCTGTATAGCCATAAAATTCCTACAGAAACCACCAGGAGACGAACGCACATAAAGATAAATTGGACTTTTTAGTGCCTCCTCACGAACGGTTAATTCTGACAAAGGTGCCGTGCTGTTTTCTTTTGTATATTTTAGTACCTGCTGGGGACGTTCTAATGTGGAAAAGCGCACATTCTTTCAGATAAATATTGAGATAATTCTGGAGCTAGTTAGGGCCCCACTGCACTTACAAATTAAAACCGGGAGGAATTATCATCACTTCTGCACGTTATCTTCTCATGTAGTAAAGGACACGCAGAACTCCACTCGTTCAGGTCTTCCGTGTCCCTCCGCACGGGTCTCACCGCGCGAGCCCCGGGACCCGCGCCCCGCGCTCACTCCATCGCGGCGTGACGCTGGCGTCGCGTGGGGAATAGGCTGTTGTCCGCTAATACCTTCGGAGAGGCTCTGGCAGTGTGTACGGAGGGGTCTTCAGGTGTGCGTAATGTTTATTTCACTACAACCCACCGCAGCGCAGCCTTTGCTCCTCCCCCGGTCTCCGATGTGATGTTCTCGTGTGGCCAGGAGTGACCGCGCCGTGGGCCCTCCCGCGGGATGCGCCCTCCGCGGGCCCGCCCCCCGCCTCCTGCCCCCCACTCCGTCCCAGGCGCGCCCACCCCCCCCCCGCGGGACGACGGCCTGCGGCTGTGCTGACGGTGGAGCCCGCAGCCGCCCGTCTCAGCGTTCCCTTGCAGAGCCTGTGCGGGGTTTGCACACGGACCACGGCATGGCACAGCGAACTCAGACGGAAGCAGCCCCTTGGGGAAACACGGAAACCGAGAACCGTCCGTCTTCTGTGGCCGAGTGTCCGCAGCGTCACCTCGTGAGAAAATCACGTCTTTGTCTTGCAGGAGTGTTGTCACCACCCGGACTGCCGAGGAAATGACCTGGAGATTTTGTGTCGGACACTTAGCACAACCCCTGCCCGTGAACACCGCGTTGTGTCTCCAATAACTCCATCCCATGGAGACGCCCGGACCCTTTCCCGGGTACGTGGAACTCTCTGGCCACGTTTCCACGCCGCTCCTCACACCGCCGCCGTTCCTTCCCACGTCAGCCGTGAGCGGCTGGCGGTGCACACGCTTCACGTGCACGAGCGGAGCTGCGGTCGGGCGCTGTGGGTGGCGACGCGGAGACCGGACGGGGAGCCCGGCCGTGTCGCCAGGCGGGGCTCGGCGGGAACGTGGCACGGCCCTCGTCTCTCACGTGTTCTTGGTGGCTCGCCCAGCGCGGAGAACATCGCCGACCCTCCGCACAGCGGGTGTCACTGACGCCTCGCACGTCCTCCCGGGGCTGGGTGAATGTTTCCTGGTGTGCCTTTCACCGACCCCGGCGTCACTAGGAAATACCGAGGGACTCGGTTACGGAGAGCATGAGGAGGGGCCGGTGTGTCTTAGGTGTTGGTGCACAGAATATACCTGTCGATATACACAGTTACGCTGCACGTGAGCCTTTAAAGACACACACGAGTGTCACGCACATACACACGAATGATAGACACGCCTACTTTCCACTGGCGAACACCTTTTGGATCTCTCCCGCTTAGGAAACGCGGACGCGCGTGAAACAGCACCACAGCGCCCCGTGAGGCGCCCGAACCAGGAGGAAGGCGGCGCCGAGAATCAGTCTGCAAACACGGCCGGCCGCCCAACACCACAGTCAGCTCTGCCGAGAAACTGAAGCAAGACAGAAGGCAGTGTTTATCTGGGCATCGGGCGCCTCTCCCAAAACGAAAATGGGGACCGCGTGGCTGGCAAACACCAGCGGCCCTGCACGCCTGCCGGGCGGCCTGGGACTCGGTGGCCCGTGCCCTGCACGCACCGTGGGACGTGGGCTCATTTCTCGGCAAGACTGAGCGGCGAGTGTGGCTCCCGGGGTGCGAAGGCGAGGAGCTCGGCAGCAGAGCTCGCGGGCGGCCGTGAGGGTGGTTTTATTGCTCAAGGCCTCCGTCCACCGGGCGGAATTCAGAGGCAGCAATAAAGAACTCGGGAACGAGTGGGTGTGAGGGCCTCCTGTCTGGCGACCACAAGGGTAATGACATAGTTTTCGTGCCAATTAGTTGTCAAACACAAGCAGGGTTGCTTGTTGGTCACGCCCGCGGCCCGGGGTGTATAAAAGGCCCCGCCGCGGCCATGCTGCCATTCTGCTCACTGACTCGCCTTCTCCTCCAAACCCTCACCTCCCGGCACCATGAGCTACTACGGCAACTACTACGGGGGCCTGGGCTGCGGCTACGGCTGCTACCGAGGCCTGGGCTGCGGCTACGGCGGCTGGGGCTGCGGTCTCGGGGGCCTGGGCTGGGGCTACGGCGGGTGCGGGTACAGCTGCTACCGGCCCTGCTGCTACGGGAGGCTCTGGTCCTGCGGCTACTACTGAGTGACCTTGCCCATGACCGGGGTCCCCTCACTGAACCTCCCCGGACACACCCCTCTGTCGGCGCCTGGTTCGGATGCTGAAGTCATGGGCCAGCCCCAGGCCACTGGGACCACCTGAGATTTCAGTACCCCGCACCGAACAGACAGTCACCGGAACTTGAAACTCCAGTGGGGTGGGGTGGGGGGCATTTGGGGTAACGACGCTCTTGTGGATTCATACTTCGGCAGCACCCTCATTCCAGACTGTCCACTGAGACGTGGACATCCGCATCGCATTAAAATTTCTCCCCCAGCACTTTCGATGTGTTCTTGGGTTGTGTCTCTGCCTCGAAGCTGGGCTTCCCGTTCCTGCAAGCGGCTCGGGCTTCCGTGTGTCCGTCCGCAGTGTGTCTGCCTGCTTGCGGTTGGGCCATGCCTGGCGATGGTGGCACGGCTGTCACCCGGTGTCAGCCTGCGGGGGGAGGGGGGCAGTCCAGTTCTCCGAGCTCTTTGTCGGCAGCGTGTCCGCCCAGCCGCTCCTGCTCTGGTCCTGTCTCTGGTCCTCAGAGGGACCTCTGTCCACGGCCCCGCACTGTTAGCGCTCGCTGTGCAAGCTGTCGCGCCGCCGTTCCGGCTCCGGGCTCCGGGCTCCGGGCTCCAGGCAGGTCGCGCTCCGGTGCTGTCGGAAGTGGTGCTGTGACTGGGTCTCTTCTACTGCGGCCGCTCCTCTGGCCTCAGCCACACCTGAGATGCTCAAACAGCCTTCGCCATGGATACCAGGGGTTGGCCAAGTTGCCGGCCCCGGTTCACAGGAGCCTGGGGCTTTGCGCTGTATTCCAGTGTGCGGCTCAGTGGGTCCGTACCTCGGGAGCCCACACAGACTCTTGCCAACTGCAGGCGCTGGCTCCTGGGAACGCCCCTGCCTTGGTCCATGCTTCCCCTCGATAATCGGGCTGATTGCACGCCCGTGACTCCGGGTGTGACTCTACTTAAAGGTCCCCAGTCCAGCCCGGGGCTCGTGCGTGAGCATGTTTCTGTGTGCAGGCTTCACGGAGCACCCGCGTCCGCCCCGCTGCTCTGTTCGCCCATCGCTTCCGCCTCCAGTTGCGTCACCATGTACTCACATGAAAACAGCACACACAGAACCGGCGTCACTGGCGACAGCATCCTGCCAAATGGAATTCTGTTGCCTCCTTGGGGAACTTCTTTCTCAGTCGTCAGGACAGGAGCTCTCATGAAATGCCTTAGCGTGACCGGCAGCTTCTGCAAGGCCCTCCGACCCACTCACATATCGATTATGAGGGTTGCGTCCTTAGCTCTGGATTCTAGAAACCGCACTGATCAAAGGCAGAAGCACATAACATTTAGGAAAACGGGGTAAAAAGTCTCCATGAGACGCCACATTTAATTTCTTCCCAGAACCTCAGATCATTATGAAAATAAAGTCGTCGTGGGTCTGCTGTGTCACCGCACACAGAGACCGGGGGTGTCTTCCGAGGCCCACTCCTGGAACCGTGGGGCAGCTTTCAGCGACAACGGTTGGGCAGGAGACAGAGCAGGTCACCTGCAGTACAAGTTCAAGGGCCCGAGACCAGAAGTTCTGTAAATGTACAAAGTAAGTATGCACCACTAGTCCACGTTGCAAAGCAACTCCTATTCCTAGACAGCTCGGGCTTGGCACCCGGGAAGAGCTGTGGTGTGCGCTGTGTCAGCCGGAGCCGAGCTCACTCAGCAGGACTGTGCGTGGTGTCACCCTGGTGACAGTGCCTCCCGGGACGGACACCAGCACTGACTTGTTCCGTCAGCCCCCGAGAATGACATGTCATCACGCGGGGCCTGGAGTGTACTGAACACTGGAGGCAGAGAGACACGAAAAGCTCCCTGTGATGCAGATGGCCCCGCAGCTCAGACGGAAGGAAGTGCAGTTACAGGCTCTGGGTTCACTCGTGAGGGAGGGTTAGGTGCTGGGTGCAGTGGCCTCCCAGGAGGGCGTCTCACCGAACCTCTCGTAGCCAGGGAGCGCTCCCGGCCTGAACTTAGCGTTAAAGAGAAGTCCGACCGGAGAGCCTTCCGCCGCGGCCGGGTGGCTCTGGTGGCTCGGGTGGCCGGAGCATCCTCCCACACACCGAAAGGTGGGGGGTCCGAGTCTGGGTCAGGGAACATGCCTAGGTTACAGGTTCAATCCCCGGTCAGACTGCATATGGGAGACAACCAGCTGATGTTCCTCATTCCCTTCCACTCTCTAAAATCAATAAACATTTTTATTAGGATGTACTTTTTACTGTTGTTCAGTTACAGTAGTCCCACCTTTTCCCTCCCCCTCCCCTCCCCACCCATCGCTCACCCCTCCCCCTCCCCCCACTCCCACAGTCAAGCCCCTTATTGACCACACCTGTGAGTCCTCTATTCACCTTCCTTTGCTTGACCCTTCCCCTTCCTCCCCATTATCTCCCTCCTCTGCCCCCCCATCACTGTCAGCCTGTCCTCTATTTCAGTGTCTTTGGTTATATTTTGCTTGTTTCTTTGTTTTGTTGTTTAGGCTCCTGTTAAAGGTGAGATCACATGATATTTGTCTCTCACTGCCTGGCTTGTTTCACTCAGCACAATGCTCTCCAGCTCCATCCGTGCTGTTGCAAAGGGCAGGAGCTTCTTCTTTCTTTCTGCTGCACAGAATCCCATTGTGTGAATGCACCACAGTTTTTGATCCACTCATTGACTGGTGGGCACTTAGGTTGCTTCCAGCACTTGGCTATTGTGAATGGTGCTGCTACGAACGTTGGGGTGCACAGGTTCTTTTGGATTGGTGATTCAGGAATCTTAGGGTACAACCCCAGCAGTGGGATCGCTGGATCAAAAGGCAATTTCATCTTCAGCTTTTTGAGGAAACTCCACACTGCTTCCCACAGTGGCTGCCCCAGGCTGCATTCCCACTAACAGTGCGCTAGGGTCCCCTGTCTCCACGTCCTCTCCAGCACTTGTTGTTTGTTGATTTGTT
The DNA here is from genome assembly GCF_004126475.2 of Phyllostomus discolor. Taxonomy (NCBI): domain Eukaryota; kingdom Metazoa; phylum Chordata; class Mammalia; order Chiroptera; family Phyllostomidae; genus Phyllostomus; species Phyllostomus discolor. The sequence goes on along the minus strand of NC_040904.2, from coordinate 770,269 downwards.
CATGATGGCCACTCTGACCGGTGTGAAGTGGTCTCTCACTGTGGTTTTCATTTGCATCTCTCTGATGGCTAGTGATGCTGAGCATCTTTTCATGTGACTATGGGCCCTCCATAGAAGTCCTAGATGAAAACATAGGCAGAAAAATTTCAGATATCCCATGAGAAAATACTTTAACCGATATGTCCCCTCAATCAAGGGATATAAGGAAAGAATAAACAAATAGGATCTCATCAAATTAAAAACTTCCTGCACGGCTAAAGAAAACACCAGCAAAACAGAAAGGGAACCAACCGTACAGGAAAACATATTTGCCAAAAACCTCAGAGAATGGTTTGATCTCCAAAATATGCAAAGGACTCACACGACTCCACTCCAGGAGGAAAAACACTTCAATTAAAAAGTGGGCAAAGGATCTGAACAGACACTTCTCCAAGGAGGACACACAGAGGTCTGTCGATATATTGCAAAAAAATTACAAAGAAAAAAGGGAGGATTCAATGGTGTTGGGGCACAGTGTGCGCGTCAGGCTGAGCGGTCTGGGCGGCGTCTCCCTGCAGCCAATGGCTGGGGCAGCTGGCCCAGGGAGCACGCGCCCATCCCACAGCTCCCGGGAGACTCACTCAGAAACTGGACGTGGGGGTGGGCTGGGCGGCTGACTGTGGTCATCGCAATCATCGGGGACAGTGGTGACCGTCGGGCAGGATTGCTCTGAGTGCGGATATGAAATTGGCGGGGGGTGACGTTGAAGAATCAGGGCCCGGTGTTGTAACCATTATCAGTCTAAAGATCGAATTTACAGAACTGACCGTGTAAGAAAGACAATAGTTTAATGGCCATAGGTTTTAATCATAAATATATTGCTGAAGGCTTTCATTGAACTCTCCTTAAGTCAAACACTAGTGAAGGGTATCTTTACTTGGTAGAGAATATCGTATTCTTTTCCAAGCGCTTCATGCTCCCCTCTAACACTTACAACAGCTTTTTCTAAATTACAGTAATTTTCATTCTACTTTGCTCATGAATCGCTAGGTGAATGTCTGTGTGACAGGTCACCCACTGGGAAGCCGTGCAGGCTAGTGGGCCCCCTAGGGACTTCTGGGGGACAGCATTACACTGGTCGCCACCCATGACGGCGTTCCTGCTGCGTTCAGACGGGCGACATTCCGAGACCCCCAGCGTGGACCGAAAAATAAATGTTTAAAGCACTGATTTTAATTTCCTTTTAAAAAGAATAGTGTTTTCACAGTCTGTGCTTCTCGTGTGAGTGTGAAGGACTTTCCTCTGGAGCCAGGCTCCCCCCGAAGGCCCTGACGGGGACGGTGTTCACGGCTCGCCCTGCACTGAGCTCAAAAGCGCAGGTTCTTGAGCCAAAAGGAGTGGCTTTCAGCTCATCTCAGCCGCCAGCCAGCTGCCTGACCTTGAGCCAGTAACTAAGGGGGACTCTGGCGGTACCGCAGGGAACGTTCACACGGATGAGCAGGAACTCTTCTGGTACGGTCTCCAGCGGCGTCTCCCAGCAGGCTTCTCCCACGGGACACGCGGTGTTTGGGGAGTTGCTTCCACTCCAGTCTGTGACCCTCTAATAGGTTAAACGTGGCCACGTGTGGCTCTCGGCCGAGAGGAAGAGCGCGTTGCTGTACGAGGTGCGTCACAGCCGGCTGCGATCTCTTGCACGGGACCGGTGTTTTGGGGGAGAATGGGCTCTGGTGTGCGTGGGTTCCTGGGAGAAGGACCATAGCGCCCTTGGCTGAGGAGAGAGCGAACGGCCACAGGCCGTCACGGGGAGGACGCAATCAGGGCCAGACGCAGCCCACGTGGTGCAGCTGGAAGACTCTCCGAAGTCCTAGAGATTAACTGTTTATGGGGTGTGACACTCAGAAACGCCAACAAGTGTGCGGACCATAAAAACCCGGCAGCATCTCACGGACGGTAAACGTCTTCCTGGGAATTCACATAAAGCACACACACAGGTCAGGTGCCTCTTCAATAACTGGTCACACGGACTGGGGGAAGGCACAGGCCACTGCCAGGAAGTCAGGTGGTCCACGCAAGTCTCAAGGAGTTTGTCCTCGTGGGTGACACTCACAGGTGGGGCTTCCCACGCCCACCCGAGCGTTGAAATGTCTCTCTGTGCTGTCACACCCATGACACCGGGCCTCAGTCATCTCCCTGATACCACGAGCTACTACGGCAGCTACTATGGAGGCCTGGGCTACGGCTATGGCGGCTTCGGTGGCCTGGGCTATGGCTGTGGCTACGGCTGTGGCTACAGAGGCTATGGGTGCGGCTGCTGGCGTCCGTGCTGCTATGGAAGGTGCTGGTCTTCTGGCTTCTACTGAATGAGTCCGTGACCACCTCCAGCGAGCGCACCTGGACTTCTGGGACGCCGGTGCACCTGGACCCGCGCCCACCACCTGCAGGCTGTGTCTCCTGCTCAGATCACCCCATTGCTATCTGACCACCTGGCTTTCGACAACCAGGGGAGGGAGGCTGGGAACTGGATGCTGGTGACCGCTCAGCCATGGTCCTCGGGTCCACTTCTGCGCAGGAGGGAGGGTCGTCCCGTTCCAACCGAGCAGCATCTCTCCAGCTCTGAGGTCTGACAGTGAACTTGTCCTCCAGGGGCGGCCTGTTCTGAGCCTCCGTCCCGGTCCCCATGAGGAACCTCTGGGCTGCGTCAGCACGGTCATCGGCTCGGGGGCTGGTTTCTTCCTGTGTCACTGGCATTTATCTTTTACATCAAGTGCCCTTCTTCCATTTCTTCTTCCTTCCTCCCTTCTCTCACCCCTTCTTCCTCCTCCTCTTCCTCTTCCTCTGCAGTATCTCTCCCTCCTCCTCCCCCTCCTCCTCTTCTCTCCTTTCTTCCCGACCCAAACATGGGATTTTATGTCTAAAGCTAAAGGGGCTCTGTGATGATCATCAAACTTCAGTTTAACATTTTTATTTATGATTCCTTGGAAATTATATTGTTAATTTCAAAGCAGAGCAATAAGGAGAAACTGTACTTTGCATGTGACTTATTTTAGAACCTTTGAGAAAATAAAATAAAAGAGTTATATGAAAATGTTAACAACCGTAACCTCTTGGACATGGGTGTGTGCTATCTGCTGTGCTGTCCAGTCTTCCTCATTTTTGGCGTGTTTAAAATATCTGATAAAATAAAGAATCTGAAATAAAAGCAAAAAACATTTTCCTTGGCCTCCAATATTTATTGTTAAATTTGTGAAGAGAGACCTGAGAAGAAAAACAGCCTCCATCGCTGCACATCTCATGTACAAATTAGACCCATGATAAAAATTTCCTCAGAAATTCTGTTTAAGGTCAGACAGTTTCACTGGTGAATTCTTTCTGTTCCAGGGAATAATAGAAACACCTGTCTATTTTTTGCAATGTCTGAAAACAAAAATATAATGTCATCAGCAGGGAGAACTACAGGCCAGCATTTCTCATGAAGACATGGGGAAAATTAAGACGTGTGCGAAACTCCCTAGAACTTGTGAACAAATTGAGCGTAGCAATGTGTGAAACAGGAAATACATCAGGACCCAGTGAGTTTCACGTGAGGGATGCAAGACAAGCTCGCCGTTAGAAAACCAGAAAGACAAGCCGATACGTTAGCCGAGTGAATGCCCAGCTGGAACGCACCCATAGGCCACTTTCAGCTCGCAGCCTGTTGGCTGATTCCGACGCCCGTGTTGCATCTGAGCCCGGTCCTGGTGATTTGCCGCTGAGAGCTTTCCCTTGCCCGTTGGCAGTTCACAAGTACAAACACTTACGTCCTCTGGTTGCTGAAGTCAGACACGCTCCTCCTCGGGCGCTGGGCCCTGGAGCGGAGGCCCGCGGTGCGAGGGCTTGTCACCCGGGGGGCGGCGGGGGGGCCGTGGCTGTGGCCCGGCTGGTTCCCTCCCCTTCGGTGGATCCTGCGTCCTCTCCTCCAGGCAGAGCCTGTGTCCCCCGCCCCCACTCCCCGCGCTGTGACCCCCCACAACACCAGCGCCCCCTGGTGGGAGGATTGCCACCTTACAGTCAAGTCTCCTCTTCGGTGGCCTCTTGGCCCTCGGCCGGCCGACATTCCAGGGCTCCTTCAGAGGTCCAGCCTCAGGTCTCCCGGGGGTTTACCAGAACCCTGACCCTTGGCCTTTCCGTGTCTCCCCCTCCCGGTGAGACGGGCGGCTGGAGGGGCTGGAGTGGGCGGAGCTCCCTCCTCGCAGGTGTGCTGAAGCTCCGGGAGGCCCTGGTCCCTGGCCAGGAGGCCTTTGTTGAGGGCACGGCCCGGATGTCTTACGTATCGATGACTATGGAGGCCTCCGCGACCTTGGCCTCCAGGTCTCAGTCATCCCTACATCCTCGGCCTCCGGAAATTTGTCAGCATCGCCATCCAGGGGTCTCTTCTGGCCGATGTCGCCCACGGCCTGTGGCCCAGGGACGCAGGTCCAGGTGCGACCCCAGACCTCCTCTCTGCAGACGTGGGGTGCGGATTCGCTCCGAACCCCGCTGCCCGGTGGGTTCGATGACATCATTGTTTCCCTTTGCTTTCCTTGTTGTGAGGACTGAAGTGGTGGCGTCCGAGTGCCGTGCGTGCTGGAGCGGAGCCGGGAGCCGCTGGGGCGGGGGCACCCGCCCGGAGAGGAACCCGCAGCCCGAGCGCCCCTCGAGGGTGCACGGTGACAGCGGCTGCGTCCCCGCGTGGAAGCAGATGCACGCCCCTCCTTCCGCCCCTTCCACGCACCGTTGTCCCACGGCCCCTAACGCTCCCACCGCCCAGGAACAATAACGGGAGTGGTGGCCACAGCAGTAATTGATCACTGGAACGTAACCTATTAATTGACGACACACCCTCCCAGGCGCGAGCACCGCAGCTCCTCACCGTCTGCGACCACAAACGACGGCACAGTGAGCTCCTCGGTGCGCGTCCCTAGAGATGCGTTTTCAGGGTGGGCTCCTGGGGGGGCATTGTGGCCTCACGGGTTTGTAATTCGAGGTTGTTGCCGATTATTTCCTGTGTTAGTTTCCACGGCTGCTGTAATAAATCACTATGATCTCAGTGGCTCCCACGATCCATACTCATCATCCCACTGTCCTCCAGTCAGACCGCCGGTGCAGGCCGGGGGGCGGGGGGCCGAGCTCCCCTCTGCAGGCTCTGGGGAGAGCCTGCTTCCTTGCCCGGCCAGCGTCCTGAAGCCGCCCACGTGGCGTGGCCCCTGCCCCGTCCTCGCTCTCCGAGCCCTCGGCCCTGGAGGAGGCCCGTCTCCTGTGTGCGTCTCTCTGGTTCTCTGAAGCGGCAACGGCTCTCTGTTGTTAGGGACCCGGGTGACCAGATGGGGCCCAGCTGCGCAGATGGGACAACCCCCATCTCTCAAGTCCATCGCCACAGGCACGTACAGTTAACAGACTTACGGGCTGTGGGCACGCGGGCCCGGGCATGGTAGGGGCGTCATTCTCCCGACAACTGCTCGCCCCCCCTGGGTGTGACCGGCGTGCGTGCCCACCCGCCACACGGGAGAGGGTCTGTTCTCCCCCGGCCTCACCGACAGGGTCCCAGGCTGCCCCCCCCCCCGCACCTGCCTCTTCTCATTTCTTGCAGCCACCTCTCCATCGGCCTCATGGACTCTCTGCTGCTCCTCAGGGTCGTCTTCTGTTTCCACCCGAGCCCGTGCTTCTGCGGGCCTTTTGGAGCTTGGTCTTCCTTTGACACGATTTTACCTTTTTCTCTTAATTTTTTTTTTTACCAGTTTTTCATCTCATATCATCACTTTGGATTTCTTGTACGTTTAACTGGTTAATATTTAATTCAGAGTGAAGTGCTTTATTAGAGTTTCCTCCTGCTTCTTCGGTTGGTTGGTTGGTTGGTGTGCGGGGGGGGGGGGCGGTGCGAGGGGTTGTCAGCTGAATGCTCTGGTGTTTTCGTTGCTACTTTGCACGGACTGCGGACTGCTGGCACCTCTGAATTTTCGGACAGGGCTGCCTGAGGTTCGTTATGACGTTCCCTGCATCCTCTCTCCCTGTGTTTTAATTTCCTGCTCTTACGTTTTAAATTCACCAAACGAGTGTGAGTCCAGGTAACCCTTGACCCTAACCCTTGACCCTGGCCGAAGCAGACTCTCGGGCCCCTGCTCTCTCTCTCTCCCGCCACCACCACTCAGCCCGCGCCCTCTGCTGAGTGGGCCCAGGTGTTCTGGGCCATTCCCAGGGCTTGCGAATGATAAACCTGCACCTTCTCAAAGTGTCCCGATGGTCACTGCCAAGGGCATCTTGCGATTCTAAGGCCCACCGGGGCCAGCCCGGCGAGGATGCTGGTCACTGACAGGCCGAGCCCGGCACAAGGTGGCGCACTTTGTGGTGTGAGGGTGAATAAGATTCTCGCTGACCGTCAGCGATGAAACTGCCGTTTTGTGTTGTTGCCACAGTGCTCACGCCTGACGTCCCCTAAATAATCGGGGTCCCTGTGTTGTTGATCCTTCTATTGTCAGACGGGTCTTGGAGATGGGGCCCCGGCTGTGGACAGTTCGAAGAGGAAGCCTGACTATTTATTCATGCGACACCGAACCGGCTTCCCCGATTTCCATTTCCTCTGCCTCGCAGACCCCGCAGGCCCCCGACGGCGGCACCCGGCCGAGAGGGGGCGGTGCCCCGGCCACGGTTCCCGCGGTGAGCTGCTGCGGCCGCTGGCTGGCCGCGTCCACGAGGGGACGTAGAGCAAACCCACCGCTCTCTGACGGCCGGCCACAGACCACCCTCTCGCTGCCGGTTTAGACACCGTCCGTCCGAATCAACGTCACCGTGTCCTCTCCTCAATGTCTCCCAGTTACAGGGAGAGACGCTTAGCATCGTGGAGAGAATTCGAGGAGAAATCAGGTCTGACGCTGAGTCACCAGTTTCTAGTCGATCCTCCATGAATTACACAATCTGAATAAAGTGCCGTTAGACACGACATCGTCCCCACCCACCCGTCAGGTGTATCAGAGACCTGGAGTGACCCCACACACCTGTGGGTGCGACTCTGTTTGGGAACTGGGCTCAGCACATTTACTCACCTGGAGAGGGGTCACCGGGAGGGCGTCAGGGTGGGCCTCACTGACAGGATCACGCAGGAGGCCGGGGGTGCGCGTCAGGGGAGGAGACTTGGACACAGAGACTGACACTCACAGGGGGGCGGGGGCGTGGGGACTCGGAGGGGTGCACCCCGCGGTGACGGAGGCAGGATCGGGGACACGCAGGGGCAGGCCAGCAGCGGCCGGGGTCGCCTGCAGGACCAGCAGAGGGTGGGGCGGCAGGAGAGCCCCCGCCCTGGCGGAGGGAGGGAACGCTGCCTTGGGAACATCGGGATCGGGGACCCCAGCCTCAGGTGCTGCGGGGCGGCAGCCGCCCTGGTTCCCAGACCCGCGTTGGCGGCCCCTCCGCGCTGCAGCCCCGGAGCGTGATCCCTGTGCCACGGGGCCGCGGGGCCGCGCAGCCGGCTTTCCTGGGAGCCGCAGGCCCGGGTTCTTTTCCCTTCGCTCCTGTGGCTTTTCCGGACTTGCCCTTGAGTACGCTTCCTGGTGAACGTTACATGCTCACCTTTACTTCTTTCGACCGTTCAAAGCAACAGATGTCTGTGTCTCCAGCATTCATTAGTACGTTTGCCTTGAAAGGTATTCTCCCGTGGAACATTCGACTTTTTATTCCCGTTTCTTAGAAACGACTCTCGCAGCTAATTTAAGGGTACAACCCACTTGGGGGGTTATTTACTTATTTGTATTTCGCTAGATCGATGCCTCTCTTTCTACACGGCACCCCACAGGGCGAAATGCGTTCAGACACTTCTTCCAGGCACGGAAGTCGCGCCCCTCGTCCATGGGAGGCGAGTCTCCGGGCCGCCAGCTCTCCTTGCCCCTGAGAGGCGAGCGGGACCCCGGCCGGCGAGGGAGCGCGACCCCCGGGCCGTTCGCTGCGGAGACGGAGCTGCTTGCCGCGCCCGGGGCGGAAGCCGCGTGACTCCTCTGACTGTGGTTTGTCGCCCACACGTGGGGGGGGGGGGGGCGTGCCTGTGAGAGGTGCTCCCGCCCCATGAGAGAGAGAGAGAGAGAGAGAGCGAACCCGAGGAGTCCGCGCACCCGGCACTCGGGTCCTCCCAGCACTGCAGCGGGGGCGACCGACTTCTGAGACGGGCGGTTCTGACTTCCCACGCGCCCGAAACCCAGACGCTCACTCCGAATCAGCGCCTTCTTCGTCGGATCCAGCCCTCCGCTGGTGCTGTCCGTCATCCACGCGCCGGTCACGGCCTCGTTGCAGGCACGGGCCACTGGCTGCTGCCCAGGCTGGGCTGCTGGGTCCCAGCTCACCTGGGGGCTCACCCGAGCCCCCTGACCTCTGGCTCCGTGAACCGTGAGCCCCGCGGCTCCCCCCGGGCCTCACACGCACGCCCCATGCTGTGCTGAGAGAAAAGCTTGTCCTGCGCAGGCATCTCCGGTCCCCGGAGAGGCAGGCTGCGTTCTGCCTCCTCCCGCGCCAGCCCCTCGCCTGTCGGACCCAGCTCCCTTCGACCCCCCCGCTCTGCGCACTCACCTCGTGCCGCCGCCGCCGCGCTCCCACCGCGCCCGCGGAGCGCTCGCGCAGGGGCAGAGCGTGTTTCCTGTTCTCCTCCCGCCGGTGAGGCTCGTGTTCACTCCTTAGGGAACACCCGCCGCACCTGTGGCTGTGTGTCCCGGAGCGTGGCCGGCTCCGCCCTCTGGACAAGAATGACTCCTGCGCGACCAGCCCCCGGTTCCCTCGCGGTGATGGCTGCGCTCCCGCCCGAGTGCCCACCGGCCCAGGAGAGCAGGACGCTGGGGACCCTCACGTCACCGAAATATTTCCATGTGGCACCGCAAAATGCGTGACTTCAGGTTCTACCACGGCCAAGATACTATTGGGTCATCGCACACATAAAATGCACCTCATTTTCTATTTATTTGCCTTCACGGCAAATTCTTTAACAGAAAGAACTAGGTACTATTTATCTCTCATTGTCCAGAAACGCTAGGTAGCTCCTACAAAGGCAGGACATATGCACTACATAGAGTATTGTGTTACATAGTATTTATATATACGGCACCGGAGTGAGGTTAAGAGCAAGGATGGGAGGAAGGAAGGGAGGAGAAAGGGGAGGGGTGTCTCCATAAATGAGACAGTTTTTGCTTTAATAATCAAATATCACTTATTACAAAATTATAAAATTGTTTGGGCCTTGCAAAGATTGAAAAAGGCTTTAGTGGAAGCCCTCTGGCTGTCTGTCACTTCGATGCACGCAGCGGAAGGAGAGTGGACGGGAGAGCGTGACCCGCGCTGTTCCTGCCTGAACAGAACCCCAAACCCTCCCCCGTCTTGCCCGGTGCCCGCTGACCCGCGCGCCCCAAACCCCACCCTCAGGACACCGCAGGGTCACCGGAGACCACCGCAGGGTTCAGGGAACAGGTGCCGAGACGCAGCACGAGACAGTTCACAAAAGTCGAACTACAGAAAGTTGTTAAAGGATGCATTTGTCACTGAACAACGGTCCTGTCTGTGGTCATGCGCTGCTGAGCGGAGTTTCTCTCGGCGGCATCGCGGCTGCAGTGCGGGGGGGGGGGGGGGGGGGGGGGAGGGCAGGGCTGGAGAGGGGGCTGGCAGAAGTGACCCGCTCGCTGGACCTGCTGGGAGCGGTGGCCAAGGGGTGGGCTGGGCTGGGGTCAGTGTCTCCGGGGACGGCCCGAGGGCTGGAGCCGCCCGCCCGGCACAGGGGGACTTGGAGAGCCGGGCACCGGCGCGGGCACCGCGGGCCTGGCCGCGGCTCTGGCCGCCTGCCTGTGCTTGGGCTCCGCTGTGGGGTCTCCGTGCCGGCTCCGGCCTCAGCTCTGCAGACGCGGGTGCGCCCCCTCCTGAACCCCAGCGACGCCCCCGGGCCTCAGAAACAGGGAGCTGGCTCCCCGGGTGGGTGCTTACCGCGAAGGGCTTCCCATATCCTGCTGCTCGGGGTGCTGTGAAAGGCCGCCATCTGCCCGCTGGGCGCGGGGGCGCAGCGACGGGGCAGCAACAGCCGCTGCAGGGCCCAGGATGCCCGGGCGAGAGCCTGCGCCCGGCTCCGCACCTGTCACTCACTCCCGCAGGTCGCCGCTGCCTCCGTGGCTGATAAGACTTTTCTGGGGGTCGGGGCTCCCGGGTCCTCCTGTCTCCCCCCGCTGCCCACAGCCGGTCAGAAGTAAAGGGCGTTTCCAATCCAGGCGTGAAACTGTCTCAGTGGAGTGGGGTCCCCCCACCATCGCTCTCTGGGTCACGACTCACTCTGTGCCCGAGCCTTGAATTCCAAGGAATTCGTGGACTCTGCTGGTGGCCGTAGCTATTTTTAAAGAGAACAGAAATTTGGGGTGGGAAGAATGTCACTTCTTTGTGATCCGAGGGATGATGAGATGGGCTCTTCCTAGCAGATGCACCTTAGGTCTCCAATAACTTTTCATTCCCAGTGTGAAACAAGAATACACGGCAAAATCCTTGCTCTCAAAGAATTCCACTTTTAGGGCATTCTTAGCGGACTGAGGGGAGGGGTGGGGGGTGGGTGCAGGAGGTGAAGGCATTAAGAGAAGAAAAGCAGCCAGCCCTGGACCCACGGAGAGTGGGCTGACGGAGGGAGGGAAGGGGGAGGGGGTGGGAGGAGGAGGGTAAGGGGGTGCATGGTGAGGGAACCAGGCCAGACTTGGGGGGTGGACACTCAGCACAGTGTACGGATGATGTGTTACAGAACTGTACCCCTGAAACCTGTGTAATTTTGTTAACCAACGTCACCCCAATAAATGCAATAAACAGAACTTAAAAAGGGAAACATTCCTCAGTGACATCGCGGTCGAGTAGCTGAGTCGGAGGCTGCAAGGCCAGGACAGAGGCGAGCAGCTCTTGGGCTCGGATGGCCACACAGGGGCCACCGACCCCTCACAGACACTCGCCCACACGTCCCCTCCTTCGGCGGTGACGGGTTCCAAGCGTGTCCACGTCTGAGGAAGTTCCCGCGGTCAGAGACACACTCTGAGACAAGCCACCGTGACTCGTGGCGCCTGCACTTTCGCCCCCTCTCTCCTGCCCGCCAGCTCCTGCACGGGAAGGTCCGTGGGGACCTGTGTCCCCCTCCCTCCCGCCTGGCCTCGCCCCCGGGGCCCAGAGAGCGCCTCCCCCCACCCCCACCCGCGGCTCCTGATTGAGTCTGGCGGCTGTGAGGGGCACCCACACGGATTAACCGGGGCGCATCGGTCCTGATGAGGCTCCGACGCAGGGGACGAGGGACACCTGTTGCTGTGTGTCCTTCTCTCTCTCCTTTCTGTCTTTTCTTAAGTGTGAAAGCGTCTTTTTTTCCTCTGTACCCTCCTCCTCCTCCTCCTCCTCCTGCTGCTGTAAATCCTGGGGCAGCTGCAGGTGGAGGGTGAGTCCCTAGGCACCAAGAGGTGACTCCCACTCCACTGCACTGGGTGACGGTCTTCCTTCATCTAAGGAGTTTCCAGCTTCGTTTTGGGAATGGGATTTCACAGAGGACTCCCGGGCACGGACCAGGGGGTGGGGCCGACTGTGGGAGGCGGGGCAGGGGAGAGCACCAGGTAAAAAAACGGGACAACTTTAACTGAGCAACAATAAAAAGTAATAATAAAGTAAAAAAATTTAAAAAAGTGGAATTTCAATGAATAACCCATCACCAAAGGCATTTTATTGTTGGTGCTTCACGTGATAGGATGCCGGAGAGACTCGACCCAGCACACGGCCTGTTGAAAGGTGGATGCTGGCACGCACAGGTGACGATGGTTTGGGTGAGGTTTTCCGTTCTGGTCGGCGAAATCCACTAAGGCGAGGGCTGCGCAGTGCTGCCCCCTGGAGTCCACGCGGGGCACTGCACACAGCGGGCGGAGCCTCTGGGCGGTGAGCATCACAGGGTCGGATCCAGGAGCAGAAAGGGTCCCCCCGCCCCGGTGCTGCGCCCCGCCCAGCGCACGGCCTTGCATTGTTTGTCCGTGAATCTCAGCACCACCTGGAAAGGTCTTCTCACGTGTCCGCGAACAGCCGTGGTTTCACAGCTGCGTGTATGGGGACTCGTTTCCCCTGCTGGGTTGACTGCCGCTTGCTCGCTGTGTTTTCTCGAACACTTTCATCGCCGCAACCTTATTTCAGAGTCCATAGTCCCCGGCGCCTCGCGTTTCTGACGTGGTTGGACTTCCAGGCAAAACACGAGTCGCTGTTAAAACTCGACCTTTGCGACCGTGGGTTTTAGTTAGAAAGATTTGGATTTGTTTATACCACGTGAGGATAGAGAAAACACACCTGGCCAGCTCACCGGCGTCTCCCGAAACTCTCGCGGGAGGAGGAGGGAGCCCTGGCTGCGCCGGAGGGGCCGTGACCGCCGAGCGCACTGCCCCTGAAACTGCCCCGTCCCCCCACCGGCCAGCACCTTCCCAGCCCGGGGACGGCAGGGCCAAGTCGCAAAGAAAAAGAATTACGAGCACAATCAGACGAAGAAAAAAGCACCCGGTGACACTCCTGGGATAATTCCATACGTTTTTGTGGTCTGCATGGCCACGTTTTATTGATCTGTGTCTGAGTCGCGGGAAAACCTCCGTAATGCATCCCGAGAGTCTCCAGTTTGTGGAGGCAAAGGCTCCTACTTCTCCTGAGTGAGACACATTGTCTTCTTTCCTCCCCGTCACCTTAGGTCACCTAACGTCTCAAAGGGAACTCCTTAAAAGTGAAAAGGACAAAACAGAAAAGGCATCGTCCCAACGACTTTGGGTCTAAGGACTGAGCAGGAAACTCACACTTCCACAGAGAAATACCTGTCTCTCATTTTCCAGCAGGTTCTTCCATTTCGATTATTTTTTTTTCACTTGGGACATGACAAGATGAGTATTTGTCGCACGCATGCATGCTATTTTAGTGTTAATATTGTATATCTAATGATCACAGGTTGGTTCTGCGAGACTGTCACGTTTTGTTCCAGAGAGACGCACCCTTTCCCTCCCCAGACACACACACGCGTCCATCGTGCACTCGCACGCCGGTGACTGAGTTCAACGGGCAGCAATGCGGTGTGTTGAAGCCTCTCGGAGTTATTTGTGGTTCTGCATCTTCAAAAGTGCTCACTGGCAGCGAAAAACTCAGCTGATCAACTGAGTCTATCAACTCTTTCTGGTTTAGGACGACACACAATTAACCAGGATTAGGATGAAGAGACGCGGCAAACCGTGGCTTTCGGCCTCCGAACCGGGGGCTTGCTCAGCGGCAGCCGGAGAGACCGCACAGCTGTGGCCCCTGACGGGTACCGTGAATTTATTGTGACTTCTGCCTCAGTGCAACAGCCCGCTTTCGTGCCTTATGCTGCCGCTTCAGACTGAAACAGCCACTGAGGAGACTCATCTTTGATAAAAAAACTGTTTGGAAATCTCACAAAAACTCAACGACATGTTCAAAATTGAGTAAATGAAGTTGTTAGTGGCCCGAGTCAAGGTCAGGTGCGACCCGGAGATGCATCGGGGGTCGGGTCTGCCTCGGACCCGGGTCACCGACTCAGCGCCGCTCGGGAAGGGCCTCGGTGGCGTCACGGCCAGACGTCCTCACCGACGGTCCCTGGTGCCGTTTCACCGTTGTGCCCGCACCTGGAAAACTTCAAGATGTCCCCAGTTTCACGGTATTCCTTTAATGTTCAGAAGGCTTTAGGTGTTGTTGCACGTTTTAAAAATGAGACCTTAATGAAGCATAACAGATCAGCAGGGAGGGGTAGGAATTGCCCGACAAGAGGTGGGGCAGAACAGACTTCCAGGACTTCCAGGAGCAGAAGGGGAGCTGTCGTGGCGGGTGTGGCGAGGGGGCAGAAGGAAGGGATTGTTGATTGGAAGAAGCGAGGGGAGGCCTGAGGGGGGGCTGCTGTCTGCCGTACATGGGCACCTGGTGTGTGAGGGAGGTGCAGGGACGGAGGAAAAGGCGGGAACAGGGACAGCGAGAATGGAGATGGAGATCAGACCGGTGACTGGGAGGGTGGAGAGAGGAGGACGCTGGCGGGCGAGTGTGCGAACCTAGGTCGGGATGCACGCTGCCGTCTCAGCGCTTCGAAGCAAACCGCTTACGGGGGAGGGTGCTGGGGCCTGAGACCAACATCCAGCTGCTACTCGATGAGCCTGCTTTGGAGACGGACTCTGTGCCGTCGGCTTCTGAAGTCCATTTTGACCGAAGGCTCTGAAGCTGGTGTGTAAAAACCAAAATATTACACAGATTGTTAGGATGCAAATGCTAAAAAAATGTGCCTTCCTTTTTAAAATAATTTAAAATGTTTTCATATATTCTCAATAGAGGCACTTTTCTCAGTCCTCCCTTGAAAAATAAGTTTGCTTCTTGGTGAGCAGGAACTTAGCATCCGTAGACCGAACAGGTATCTGTGGGTTGGGGGAGAGGAGTTACCGGTCTGGGAGCTGCCGGAGCAGAGGGAGTGATAACTGAAGCGGGAACGCCACCACCTGCAAGTGGCGGGACCCGCCCGGCACACGAGCGCTGTGGTGCAGGGCGTGGAGCGCACAACTCTGGGAGAGGAAGCCGCTTCTGCCCTTCAAAGCAGAGCAGCACGCTCCGGGACGTGCCAAAGAGGAACCTGAAGAAGCTAAACTATTTTCACGAGCATGCGGGCCTCTACCTGTGACAGGACACAGACCATTTACGAGTTCCACCGTCACAGGTCACATGGTGAGTGGCAAACATGCAGGACAGCCCCCTCATGCATCACATGCCCTGCGCAGGGTACATAAGCGTCCCTGCCCACTTGCCCACAGACACGCTCAGGACCTTGTCTTGAACAGCAGACACACTCTCTCTCCTGACACCATGAGCTACTACGGCAGCTACTACGGAGGCCTGGGCTACGGCTATGGTGGCTTTGGTGGCCTGGGCTATGGCTGTGGCTACAGAGGCTATGGGTGCGGCTGCTGGCGTCCATGCTGCTATGGAAGGTACTGGTCTTCTGGCTTCTACTGAATGACTCCGTGACCACCTCCAGCGAGCGCACCTGGACTTCTGGGACGCCGGTGCACCTGGACCCGCGCCCACCACCTGCAGGCTGTGTCTCCTGCCCGGATCACGGCACTGCTATCTGACCACCCGGCTTCCCACAACCAGGGAAGGGAGGCTGGGGAACTGGATGCTGGTGACCGCTCAGCCATGGTCCTCAGGTTCACTTCTGAGCAGGAGGGAGGGTCGTCCCGTTCCAGCCGAGCAGCGTCTCTCCAGCTCTGAGCTCTGACAGTGAACTTGTCCTACAGGGGCGGCCGGTTCTGAGCCTCCATCCCGGTCCCCATGAGGAACCTCTGGGCTGCGTCAGCACGGTCATCGGCTCGGGGGCTGGTTTCTTCCTGTGTCACCGGAGTTTATCAATGTCCTTTATGTCCTGTGCACTTCTTCCTTTTCTTCTTCCTTCCTCCCTTCTCTCAGACCTTGCTCCTCCTCCTCTTCCTCTTCCTCTGCAGTATCTCTCCTTCCTCCTCACCCTCCTCCTCCTCATCTCTCCTTTCTTCCCGACCCAAACATGGGATTTTGTGTCTAAAGGTCAAAGGACTCTGTGATGATCATCAAACTTCAGTTTAACATTTTTATTTATTATTCCTTGGAAACTATATTGTTAATTTCAAAACGAAGCAATAAGGAGAAACTGTACTTTGCCTGTGACTTATTTTAGAACCTTTGAGAAAATAAAATACAAGAACTATATGAAAATGTTAACAACCGTAACCTGTCAGACATGGGTGTGTGCTATCTGCTGTGCTATTGAGTCTTCCTTCCTGTGGGTGTGTTTAAAATGAATTATAAAATAAAAATCTGAAATAAAAGCAAAAACCATTTTTCTTGGCCTCCAATATTTATTATTTTAAATTTGTGAGAGTGACCTGAGAAGGAAAGAAATATGAATAGTTGTATATCTCATGTACAAATTAGATCCATGATAAAAATTTCCTCAAAAATCCTGTGTAAGGGCCGATGGTTTCACTGGTGAATTCTTTCTGTTCCAGAGAAGATAGAAACACCTGTATATTTTTTGCATTATCTCAAAACAAAAATATAATGTCATTAGCAGAGAAAACTACAGGCCAGCACTTCTCTTTAAGACACATGCAAAATTAAGACGTGTGTGAAACCCCCAGAACTTGTGAACAAACTGAACGTAGCAATGTGTGACATAGGAAACACGTCAGGACCCAGTGAGTTTCACGTGAGGAATGCAAGAAAAGCTCACCACTAGAAAATCACACCAATGTACACCATACACACAGATAATGTTCAAGATGGATAGAAGACGTCAATATATAAATCATGATACCATGAAAGTCCTCGAGGAGAACACAGGCAGGGAAATCTCGGACATTCCCTGCAGCAACACCTTCACTGACATGTCTCCTAGAGCAAGGGCCATAAAGGAAAGAATAAACAAATGGGATCTCATCAAATTCAAAAGCTTCTTCAGGGATAAGGAAGCATCAACAAAATGAAAAAAGAACCAATCGTACAGGAAAATATATTTCTTTTCTTTTTTTAAAATATTTCATTTCAATTGTTGTTCAAGTACAATTTTATATCTTTTCCTCCCATCCCAGCCCACCCACCCAACCCTCCCCACCTGGAAAATATATTTCTCAATGACACCTTAGATGAGGGTTTGATCTCCAAAGTTTATGAAGAACTCACATGACTCCACCCCAGGAAGACAAACAATACAATTTAAAAAGGGGCAAAGGACCTGAACAGACACTTCTCCAAGGAAAACACACAGAGGGCCCAGAGACACATGAAACGATGTTCAATATCGCTAGCCATCAGAGAGATGCAAATTAAAACCACAATGAGACCGCACTATACACCGGTCAGAATGGCCATCATAAACAAAGCAACAAACAACAAGTGTTGGAGAGGATGTGGAGAAAGGGGGTCCCTAGTGCACTGCTGGTGGGACTGCAGACTGGTACAACCACTATGGAAAGCAGTATGGAACTTCCTCAGAAAACTAAAAATGGATCTGCCTTTTGACCCTGCAATCCCACTGCTGGGACTCTACCCTAAGATTCCTGAAACACCAATCCAAAAGAACCTGTGCACCCCGATGTTCATAGCAGCACAATTTACAACAGCCAAGTGCTGGAAGCAACCTAGATGCCCATCAGTAAACGAGTGGATCAAAAACTGTGGTACATTCACACAGTGGAATTCTATGCAGCAGAGAGAAAGAAGGAGCTCATACCCTTTGCAACAGCTTGGATGGAGCTGGAGAGCATTGTGCTCAGTGAAACAAGCCAGGCGGTGAGAGACAAATACCACATGATCTCACCTTAACAGGAGCCTAAACAACAAAACAAACAAGCAAATAAAATATAACCAGGGACGTGGAAATTAAGCCACAAGGGAGGCAGGAGGGGTTGATGGGGGAAAGAAGGAGAGGGGTCCGGAAGGAACGTGTATGAGGGACCCAGGGACAAAGACCACAGGTGTCGGGGGATTGAGTGTGTGTGGGGGGGTGTGGGGGTGGGGAGGGGAGGGAGAGTAATGGGGGGAAAGGGACAACTGTAACTGCACATCAATAAAAAAGTAAGTAAATAAAATCAGAAACAGAAGTTAATATATTAGTTGAGGAAATGCCCGAAACAGACTCTATCTGTAGATCATCTCAGCCTGTTGGCTCTAATGCCCTTGTTCCATCTGAGTCTGGTTCTGGTGACTCACGGCTGAGGGTTTTTTCTTGCCCTTTGGCATTACATAAATAACACGAATATTTACATTCTTGGTGCTGCTGACAGTCAGACGTGTTTTGATTGGGTGCCGGGCCCCCAGGCAGACCCCTGCCTTCGGTGTGAGGGTGGGTGTCAGCCCCCCGGGCAGCGCTGTGGAGAGGGGAGTCTCCAGCTCGCACTGAAATCCCATCCTGGGAGCCCGGGGCTGAGGCTCAGAGAAGATCAATCAAATTACCCAGAATTTGCAGGAGGCGAGGCCACTGGGGCGCAGCCCGGATCAAACCCCTTCAGCCTCTCAGATTTCCTGACCATCTGCCATCTCATGCCTGTTTGGCTGCTGGGTCCCCTGGTGCCCTCGCTCTGCACTGTCATCACGGGACACTTCTCTGTTCCCTCTGTAAGAAATTACCCTTCATCGTAGGGGCACCCGTGGCTTCAGTCGTGTATTTATTTAACTACATTGTGTCCCCATTCACAGTGTGTCTCCCCGATTCCTCCCGGACAGACAGCGCCACAGTTGGGCTGTTCGTTTGTCCCCCACCCGGGCGACCTCAGGGCAGAGCCACAAGGATCGGCCCGCCCTCCGGGTTCATCACCCCGTTTGGGAGACCGCCGCTCGTTTTCATTTAGAACCATTAACCTATGAATTTCTAGTTTAGCTAGACCTGAAAAAAAACAAACTAGTCAACACTGTGGAGTTCAACTGCCATAAAACATTAGGATGGATTTTAAAGACTCAGGCTTGTTCACTAAACCTATGGATAGATTTGCTCAGCCAGTGTGGGGGGGGAGAGGTAGGGGCTGAACCTGGGGGTCCTCCCCACTGTCCTGCGGGTCAGCTCTGCACTGCCCAGGCCCGACAAGCCCTGCACTCTGCCAGACAACTCACTACCAGGGCGAGACCAGGTCTTCAGCTGTGAGTGTGGAAAACACCATTCACTTTGGTATTGTTATTGATGAATTATTGCGTTCCTGATTATCATTGTTGTTGACCTGCTTTTGCCCACTCCTGGATACTTCTTAGTTTGACAGACCCCACCAAACCTTTCTGTGTTTTAATGGTGGACAGCCTTTCTGCATGAGTGGAGGAAAGGCTTTATGGAAGAAGAGCAAGGGTCACAGCTCCTTGGATGAGGCGTCGACACTCCTGCTCTGCAGCGGAGTGACTGTGGCATCGGACTCGGAAATCAGTGCTTCAGGGGCCTCTGCCCAATGCCGGATCCCCAGCCTGTGAGGGCGGAGGTGGCCCCGGTGCTGTGTGCAAACAGACTAATGGGAGGGCTGGTCTCCCTACAGGTCCGGGGAAGGCAGGACGCAGCGCTCAGGGGGACGGGGAGCCGTGTGACCTGCATTTTTGGTGGCACGGTGAGCAGAGCACGTGCCAGCCAGGAGTCAGGATGTGGAAACAGGGTTGTGAATGTTTTTATGCAGCTTTAAAATAGAAGTTTGATTACTGTAACCTGCCTTTCCCATTTGATCATGGTCACCCCATGTTACTGATCCAAGTCTCTTCTATTTTCCAAACTAGTCTGTAAAACCAAAAACAGGATATTGTTAGTGATGGCCAATGTTATGGAATAACAGAAAAGGGATTGTTGTATTTCCACATTTTGTCCCAAAGTTCTATCTGAGGGTTCTCAGGGGGCAGGTGGATCCCTTCAGCCTCTGTGACGTGTCTTGGCCTTGAAACCAGCTGCACCAAGAGGTATCAGGTGCCTTTGGAAGCACAGGGTTAATTGTAGCCTCAGTTTGGGAAATCTGTTTCATTTCACCGTCAGTGAGGCATAATAACTCCAGAAAAGCCACAGATGAAGCAACACGTAGCTTTAAATCACAGCACTACTGAGTGTGCAAGCCCATTACGCAATGTGCTCGCCCAGGGAGGGTTCCTGCAGTCTGGTATGTCCGGGCTTTGAAGATGCTGCAGTATCTTCTCATAAAAGAGATGCCACACGTTTGAGGCACCGGTGCAAGACAAAAGGCTTTCATGGGAATAGAGACCTCATCCTCAGATGCTGGGGTTGCGTCAGCCGGGGCGACGCACAGGGACGCAGCCGACGAGGCACGTGTTCCACGGCGTGCTCTGCAAGGGGTATATAAGCGCCCCTGCCCACTCGCTGACAGACACGCTCAGGACCTTGTCTTGAACAGCAGACACACTCTCTCTCCTGACACCATGAGCTACTACGGCAGCTACTACGGAGGCCTGGGCTACGGTTGTGGTGGCTGTGGTGGCCTGGGCTACGGCTATGGTGGCTTTGGTGGCCTGGGCTATGGCTGTGGCTACAGAGGCTATGGGTGTGGCTGCTGGCGTCCGTGCTGCTATGGAAGGTACTGGTCTTCTGGCTTCTACTGAATGAGTCTGTGACCACCTCCGGTGTGCGCACCTGGACTTCTGGGACGCTGGTGCACCTGGACCCGCGCCCACCACCTGCAGGCTGCATCTCCTGCCCAGATCACCCCACTGCTATCTGACCACCGGGCTTCCGACAACCTGGGGAGGGAGGCTGGGGAACTGGATGCAGGGGACCACTCAGCCAACCTCCTTGGGTCCACTTCCAACAGGAGAAGGGTCACCTGGTTCCAGCCGAGCAGCGTCTCTCCACCTCTGAGGTCTGACAGTGAACTTGTCTGATGGGTTCGTTAGTCCCATTTCTCATGACAAATCTCTGGGCTATGTCAACACCATCATCCGCTCGGGCGCTGGTTTCTTCCTGTGTTGCCTGTGTTTATCAGTATATTTTATGTCCTGTGCACTTCTTCCTTTTCTTCTTACTTCCTCCCTTCTCTCACCCCTTGCTCCTCCTCCTCTCTCTCTGCAGTATCTGTCTCCCCTCACCATCCTCTGCATCTCTCCTTTCTTCTGGACCCAAACATGGGATTTTATGTCTAAAGATAAAAGGGCTCTGTGATGATAATCAAACTTCAGTTTAATATTTTTATTCATGATTCCTTGGAAACTATATTGTTAATTTCAAAGCAAAGCAATAAGGAGAAGCTGTAGTTTGCATGTAAACTACACTTTCTTTTTTTAGAAAACATGAGAAAATAAAATACAAGCATTATATGAAAATGTTAACAACTATAACCTCTTGGTAATGGGTGTGTGCTATCTGCTGTATTATTTAGTCTTCCTCATTTTTGGTGTGTTTAAAATAGCTTATAAAATAAAGAATCTGAAATAAAAGCAAAAACCATTTTTCTTGGCCTCCAATATTTATTGTTAAATTTGTGAAGAGACCTGAGAAGAAAAACAGCCTCCATCGCTGTATATCTCATGTAGAAATTAGACCCATGATAAAAATTTCCTCAGAAATCCTGTTTAAGGTCAGACAGTTTCACTGGTGAATTCTTTCTGTTCCAGAGAAGCATAGAAACACCTGTATTTTTTGCAATGTCTCAAAACAAAAATATAATGTCATCAGCAGGGACAACCACAGGCCAGCATTTCTCATGAAGACATGGGGAAAATTAAGACGTGTGTGAAACCCCCAGAACCTGTGAACAAACTGCACGTAGCAATGTGTGAAATGGGAAACACGTCAGGACCCAGTGAGTTTCACGTGAGGAATGCAAGAAAAGCTCACCACTAGAAAATCACACCAACGTACACCATACACACAGATAAACTCAAGATGGATAGAAGACTTAAATATATAAATCGTGACACCAAAACCGTCCTAGAGGAGAACACAGGCAGGGAAATCTCAGACATCCCCAGCAGCAACACCTTCACTGCCATGTGCCCTAGAGCAAGGGCCATAAAGGAAAGAGTAATCGAATGGGATCTCATCAAGTTCAAAAGCTTCTGCACGGATAAGGAAGCATCAACAAAATGACAAAAGAACCAATCATACAGGAAAATATATATTTTTTAAATTTTATTTTAATTGTTGTTCAAGTACAATTTTCTATCTTTTCCTCCCATCCCAGCCCACCCACCCAGCCCTCCCCACCTGGAAAATATATTTCTCAATGATACCTCAGATAAGGGTTTGATGTCCAAATATATGAAGAACTCACACAACCCCACCCCAGGAAGACAAATAATCCAATTAAAAATGAGCAAAGGGCCTGAACAGACACTTCTCCAAGGAAAACACACAGAGGGCCCAGAGACACATGAAAGGATGCTCAGCATCACTAACCATCACACAGATGCAGATGAAAACCACAATGAGACCGCACTTTACACCGGTCAGAATGGCCATCATGAACAAAACAACAAACAGGTGTTGGAGAGGATGTGGAGAAAAGGGGACCCCAGTGCACTGCTGGTGGGACTGCAGACTGGTACAGCCACTGCAGAAAACAGTATGGAACTTCCTCAGAAAACTAAAAATGGATCTGCCTTTTGACCCTGCAATTCCACTGCTGGGACTCTATCCTAAGAACCCTGAAACACCAATCCAAAAGAACCTGTGCACCCCAGTGTTCATAGCAGCACCATTCACAATAGCCAAGTGCTGGAAGCAACCAAGATGCCCATCAGTAAATGAATGGATCAAAAAACTATGGTACATTCACACAATGGAATTCTATGCAGCAGAAGGAAAGAAAGAGCTCCCTACCCTTTGCAACAGCGTGGATGGAGCTGGAGAGCATTGTGCTGAGTGAAACAAGCCAGGCGGTGAAAGACAAATACCACGTGATCTCACCTTTAACAGGAATCTAAACAACAACACAAAGAAACAAGCAAAATATAACGAGAGACGTGGAAATTAAGAACAATCTAACAGTAGACAGAAGGGAGGCGGGAAGGGGACAGTGGAGCAGAGAAGGGGAGGGTCCAGAAGGAACGTGTATGAAGGTCCCAGGGACAAAGACCACAGGTGTCGGGGGATTGAGTGTGTGCGGGGGGTGTGGGGGTGGGTAGGGGAGGGGAGAGTAATGGGGGAAAGGGACAACTGTAATTGCACATCAATAAAAAAGTAAGTAAATAAAATCAGAAACATAGATTAATATATTAGTTGAGGAAATGCCCGAAACAGACTCTATCCGTAGATTATTTCAGCCTGTTACCTCTAATGTCCTTATTCCATCTGAGTCTGGTTCTGGTGATTCATGGCTGAGTGTTTTCTCTTGCCTTTTGGCATTTCATAAATAACAAGAATATTTACATTCTTGGTGCTGAAAGGCGTGTTTTGATTGGGTGCCGGGCCCCCAGGCAGACCCCTGCCTTCGGTGTGAGGGTGGGTGTCAGCCCCCCGGGCAGCGCTGTGGAGAGGGGAGTCTCCAGCTCGCACTGAAATCCCATCCTGGGAGCCCGGGGCTGAGGCTCAGAGAAGATCAATCAAATTACCCAGAATTTGCAGGAGGCGAGGCCACTGGGGAGCAGCCCGGATCAAACCCCTTCAGCCTCTCAGATTTCCTGACCTTCTGCCATCTCACGGCTGTTTGGCTGCTGGGTGCCCTGGTGCCCTCACTCTGTACTGTCATCACGGGGCACTTCTCTGTTCCCTCTGCAACAAATTACCCTTCATCGTAGGGGCACCCGTGGCTTCAGTCGTGTATTTATTTAACTACATTGTGTCCCCGTTCACTGTGTGTCCCCCTGGATTCCTCTGGGACTGACAGTCTGGCAGTTGGGTTGTGCGTCTGTCCCCCACCCGGGCGACCTCAGGGCAGAGCCACAAGGATTGGCCCGCCCTCCGGGTTCATCACCCCGTTTGGGAGACTGGCACTTGTTTTCATTTAGAATCGTTAACCTATTAATTTCTAGTTTAGCTAGACCTGAAAAAAAACAAACTAGTAAACACGGTGGAGTTCAACTGCCATAAAACATTAGGATGGATTTTAAAGACTCAGGCTTGTTCACTAAACCTAAGGATAGATTTGCTCAGCCAGTGGGGGGGAGAGGTATGGGCCGAACATGGGGGTCCTCCCCACTGTCCTGTGGGTCAGCTCTGCACTGCCCAGGCCCGACAAGCCCTGCACTCTGCCAGACAACTCACGACCAGGGGGAGACTCGGTCTTCAGTTGCGAGTGTGCAAAATACCATTCACTTTGGTATTGCTATTGATGAATTATTGCGTTCTTGATTAGCATTGCTGTTGACCTGCTTTGGCCCACCCCTGGATACTTCTTAGTTTGACAGATCCCAACCCAAACCATTCTGTGTTCTAACGGTGGACAGCCTTTCTCCATGAGCGGAGGAAAGGTTTTGTGGAAGAAGAGCAAGGGTCACAGCTCCTTGGATGAGGCGTCGGCACTCCTGCTCCGTAGCGGAGTGACTGTGGCATTGGAGTCGGAAATCGGTGCTTCCGGGGCCTCTGCCCAATGCCGGGTGTGTCCTGCATCACAGCCTCAGGCCCGGGAACGCGCTTTGCTATCTCGGGAGAGCGCGCCCCTGCAGGTCCGGGTACCGAAAGTGAGCCCGCGCTGGCTGGCCAACTGCACCAGGCCCAGGTGGGGGACAGGCTCCCCGGGGACACACAGAGGGATCTCTGAAAAGGAGGGCATCGGTGTGATCCGTATTCGACAGCCAGAAAAAGAAAGACAGGGGAAATGAAGCAAGAAAAGAACCTTGTTGAGACCCAAGTTCACCAGAGCAGCCTGGTTCGCAGCAGGGCAGACAGTGCCGACCCCACGGGCAGCAGCCGAGATGCGTCCCACAGACTCTGCGGGGCCCGGCGGGGACCAGCAGGGACCCTGTGAGCCCGTGCAGGCGGCACCCAGAGGAGGCCAGCTCCTGGGGGGTGCCGCTACGCGGTGGGGTCAAGAGAGAGACTGGGGGAACTGGAGTTTGATCGTTCAAGGTGACCTGAGAACATAGGCACCATATCGCTCACTCCTGCATCTAATATGTTACGGTACGTCTTGGACAACAGCACATAAATGAAAGGATGGGCTGTACTTATTTTTTCCCTAAAGAAATAAAGCGATTTCAGCCGATTCCTGCTTTACATTCCCCGGGCGCTGGCAGAACCACGCATGTCTGCGAGAGGCGCGGCCCTCCCCGGTGAGGCCCTGGGAAGGCGTTTCCTCCGTCCGGCGCGTTCTCACCGAGCCGCCGCCGCATGCCAGTGACTGGACAGCGGTCAGCACGTCCTCGCGGGAAACGCAGCGTTCGGTAACTTCTTATAAACTCCACAACGGTGAACAGAATATTTGAGGTCATGAAAAGTTCACAGGAATTGTAGATGCTTTGTTCAAGATAAGTGAGCATCTGGAGGTGCTTACCACAGGGTTAGGGTCCGCCTGGGTGTGGGTGACGAGCTTCGTGGGGTAAGCCGGAGGGATTTTTGTCCCAATTAGTATTTCCCCCAGCCCCCTGCCTTTTTCATTCTCCACACCTGTTTTTGAGGTTCTGAAAATATTTCCAGTGTTAACAGCCTCTTACTAAATTGACCAGGGTCTTTGGAGATGCCATGTACTTTAACATCAAAGATCTTAGAGAATATTTAATATTTTAGTAGACCAGTTACCCATTTTTAGAAAGAGAAAACTGAACACACAGCAGGCAGAGAGAATATAGAGGCGGCTCTATGGGTGGCAGTGGGGGCGGATGTAACAGTGTGTGGGCAGGGCGACAGGGAAGCGCTCGGGGCCAGAGAGAAAGTGCAGCTGTGTCCCTCCCCGACCTGGTCCCGGGCCTGGCAGGGCGGGAGGGGCCCCGTGCTGTGTGCAAACAGACTAAGGGGAGGGCCGGTCTCCCTACGGGTCTGGGGAAGGCAGGATGTGGCACTTGGGATGACGGGGCGCCGTGTGACCTGCATTTTTGGTGGCACGGTGAGCAGAGCACGTGCCAGCCAGGAGTCAGGATGTGGAAACAGGGTTTTGAACATTTTGGGCAGCTTTAAAATAGATGTTTGATTACTGATTATTGTAACCTGCCTTTCCCATTTGAACGTGGTCACTTCATGTTACTGATCCAAGTATCTTCTATTTTCCAAACTAGTCTGTAAAACCACAAACAGGATATTGTTAGTGATGGCCAGTGTTACAGAATAACAGGAAAAAAGCAATTGTATTTCCACATTTCATCTCAAAGTTCTATCTGAGGGTTCACAGGGGGCAGGTGGACGCCTTCAGTCTCTGTGACGTGTCTTGGCCTTGAAACCGGCCTCACCAAGAGGTATCAGGTGCCTTTGAAAGCTCAGGACTAATTGTAGCCTCAGTTTGGGCAATCTGTTTCATTTCACCCTCGGTGAGGCACAATAGCTCGAGGAAAGCCACAGATGAAGCAACACATAGCTTTAAAACACAGCACTACTGAGTGTGCAAGCCCATTACGCAATGTGCTCGCCCAGGGAGGGTTCCTGCAGTCTGGTATGTCCGGGCTTTGAAGATGCTGCAGTATCTTCTCATAAAAGAGATGCCACATGTTTGAGGCACCGGTGCAAGCCGAAAGGCTTTCATGGGAATAGAGACCTCATCCTCAGATGGTGGGGTTGCGTCAGCCGGGGTGACGCGCAGAGACGCAGCCGACGAGGCACGTGTTCCACGGCGTGCTCTGCAAGGGGTATATAAGCGCCCCTGCCCACTCGCCCACAGACACGCTCAGGACCTTGTCTTGAACAGTGGACACACTCTCTCTACCGACAGCATGAGCTACTACGGCAGCTACTACGGAGGCCTGGGCTACGGCTATCGCGGCTTCGGTGGCCTGGGCTACGGCTATGGTGGCTTTGGTGGCCTGGGCTATGGCTGTGGCTACAGAGGCTATGGGTGTGGCTGCTGGCGTCCGTGCTGCTATGGAAGGTACTGGTCTTCTGGCTTCTACTGAATGACTCTGTGACTACCTCCAGAGTGTGCACCTGGACTTCTGGGACTCTGGTGCACCTGGACCCACGCCCACCACCTGCAGGCTGCATCTCCTGCCCAGATCACCCCACTGCTATCTGACCACCTGGCTTCCGACAACCAGGGGACGGAGGCTGGGGAACTGGATGCTGGTGACCGCTCAGCCAAGGTCCTCGGGTCCACTTCTGGCAGGAGGCATGGTCGTCCCGTTCCAGCCAAGCAGTGTCTCTCCAGCTCTGAGGTCTGACAGTGAACTTGTCTGACAGGGGCATTAGTCCCAGTTCTCAGGGCAAATCTGTGGTCTGCGTCAACACCATCATACCCTCGGGCGCTGGTTTCTTCCTGTGTTGCCGGTGTTTATCAGTATATTTTATGTCCTGTGCACTTCTTTCTTTTCTTCTTACTTCCTCCCTTCTCTCACCCCTTGTTCCTCCTCCTCTCTCTCTGTAGTATCTGTCTCCCCTCATCATCCTCTGCATCTCTCCTTTCTTCTGGACCCAAACATGGGATTTTATGTCTAAAGATAAAGGGGCTCTGTGATGATAATCAAACTTCAGTTAACATTTTTATTTATTATTCCTTGGAAATTATATTGTTAATTTCAAAGCAAAGCAATAAAGAGAAACCGTGGTTTGTATGTGAATTATTTTAGACAC
Organism: Phyllostomus discolor; assembly: GCF_004126475.2. Taxonomy (NCBI): domain Eukaryota; kingdom Metazoa; phylum Chordata; class Mammalia; order Chiroptera; family Phyllostomidae; genus Phyllostomus; species Phyllostomus discolor. Next base: position 743,145 of record NC_040904.2, on the reverse strand, counting down.
TTGAGAAAATAAAACACAAGATTTATATGAAAATGGTAACAATTGTAACTTCTCAGAAATGGGTGTGTGCTAATTGCTGTACTATTTAGTCTTCCTCATCTTTGGCATGTTTAAAATATCTTATAAAATAAAAATTTGAAATAAAAGCAAAACCCATTTTTCTTGGCCTCCAATATTTATTGTTATTTTAAATTTCTGAGAGTGACTTGAGAAGGAAAGAAATATGAATACTTGTATATCTCATGTACAAATTAAATCCATCATAAAAATCTCTTCAAGAATCCTGTTTAAGATCAGGTTATTTCACTGGTGAACTCTTTCTATTCCAGAGAATAATAGAAACACCTGTATATATTTTTTGCAATATTTAAAAACAAAGATATAATGTCATCAGCAGAGAAAACTGCAGGCCAGTATTTCTCATTAAGATATGTGCAAATTAAAACATATGTAAAACTCCTTAGAACTTATGAACAAATTTAAAGTAGCAATGTATGAAATAGAAGATATGTAAGGACCAAGTGAGTTTCATGTGCAGAATGGAAGAAAAGCTCACCACTAGCAAATCACACCAACATACACTATACACAAAAGTAGACTCAAGATGGATAGACTTAAATATAAATTGCTACACTAAAAAACATCCTAGAGGAGAACACAGGCAGGAAAATCTCAGACATTCCCTGCAGCAACACCTTCACTGCCATGTGCCCTAGAGCAAGGGCCATAAAGGAAAGAATTAACAAATGGGATCTCATCAAATTCAAAAGGTTCTGAATGGATAAGGAAGCAGTAACAAAATGAAAAAAGAACAAATTGTACCAGAAAATATATTTCTTTTCTTTTTTTGTTAAAATGAAATTTTGTTAAAATTTCATTTTAATTGTTGCTGAAGTACAATTTTATATCTTTTACTCCAATCCCGGCCCAGGCACCCAGCCCTCCCCACCTGGAAAATATATTTCTCAATGATACCTTAGACAAGGGTTTGATGTCCAAAGTATATGAAGAACTCACATGACTCCACCCCAGGAAGACAAACAATACAATTTAAAAAGGGGCAAAGGACCTGAACAGACACTTCTCCAAGGAGGACACACAGAGGGCCCAGGGACATATGAAAAGATTATCACCAACCATCACACAGATGCAAATGAAAACCACAATGAGACACCACTTCACACCGGTCAGAATGGCCATCATGAACAAAGCAACAAACAACAGGTGTTGGAGAGGACATGGAGAAAGGGGACCCCAGTGCACTGCTGGTGGGGATGCAGACTGTTGCAGCTGCTGTGGGAAGCAGTGTGGAACTTCCTCAGAAAACTAAAAATGTATCTGCCTTTTGATCCAGCAGTTCCACTGCTGGGACTATACCCTAAACCTGAAACACCAATCCAAAAGAACCTGTGCACCCCAATGTTCATAGCAGCACAATTCACAACAGCCAAGTGCTGGAAGCAACCTAGGTGCCCATCACTAAATGAGTGGATCAAAAACTGTGGTACATTTACACAGTGGGATTCTGTGCAGCAGAGAGAAAGGAGGAGCTCCTGCCCTTCCCAACAGCGTGGATGGAGCTGGAGAGCATTGTGCTCAGTGAAACTAGCCAGGCAGTGAGGGGCAAATACCACATGATCTCACCTGTAAGTGGAATCTAACCAACAAAACAAGCAAGGAAAATATAACCAGAGACATGGAAATTAAGAACAATCTAACAGTAGCCACAGGGGAGACAGGAGGGGTTAATGGAGCAGAGAAGGGGGAGGGTCTGGAAGGAACGTGTATGAAGACCGAGGGACAAAGACCACAGGTGTCGGGGGGATTGAGTGTGTGTGGGGGTGTGGGGGGTGGGGAGGGGAGGGAGAGTAATGGGGGGAAATGGGAACAACTGTAATTGCACAACAATAAAAAATAAGCACATAAAATCACCAAGATAAATTAATATATTAGTTGAGGAAATGCCCAAAACAGAACCTATCCGTAGATTATCTCAGCCTGTTGGCTCTAATGTCCTTGTTCCATCTGAGTCTGGTTCTGCTGATTCACGGCTGAGGGTTTTTTCTTGCCCTTTTGGCATTACATAAATAACAAGAATATTTACATTCTTGCTGCTGCTGACAGTCAGACGTGTTTTGATTGGGTGCCGGGCCCCCAGGCAGACCCCTGCCTTCGGTGTGAGGGTGGGTGTCAGCCCCCCGGGCAGCGCTGTGGAGAGGGGAGTCTCCAGCTCGCACTGAAATCCCATCCTGGGAGCCCGGGGCTGAGGCTCAGAGAAGATCAATCAAATTACCCAGAATTTGCAGGAGGCGAGGCCACTGGGGCGCAGCCCGGATCAAACCCCTTCAGCCTCTCAGATTTCCTGACCTTCTGCCATCTCACGGCTGTTTGGCTGCTGGGTGCCCTGGTGCCCTCGCTCTGTACCGTCATCACGGGACACTTCTCTGTTCCCTCTGTAAGAAATTACCCTTCTTCAAAGGGGCACCGTGGCTTCAGTCGTGTATTTATTTAACTACATTGTGCCCCCATTCACTGTGTGTCTCCCCGATTCCTCCCGGACAGACAGCACAAAGTGGGCTTGTGCGTCTGTCCCCCACCCGGGCGACCTCAGGGCAGAGCGCCAAGGATTGGCCCGCCCTCCGGGTTCATTGCTCCGTTTTGCAGAGCGGTGCTCATTTACATTTAGAATTGTTAACCTATGAATTTCTAGTTTAGCTAGACCTGAAAAATACGAAGTAGTAAACACGGTGGAATTCCACTGCCATAAAACATTAGGATGGATTTTAAAGACTCAGGCTTGTTCACTAAACCTAAGGATAGGTTTGCTCAGCCAGTGTTGGGGGGGAGAGAGGTAGGGGCCGCACCTGGGGGTCCTCCCCACTCTCCTGTGGGTCAGCTCTGTGCTGCCCAGACCCGACAAGCTCTGGACTCTGCCGGACAACTCACTACCAGGGTGAGATTAGGTCTTCAGTTGTGAGTGTGCAAAACACCGTTCACTTTGGTATTGTTATTCATGAATTATTGTGTTCTTGATTATCATTGCTGTTGACCTGCTTTGGCCCACCCCTGGATACTTCTTAGTTTGACAGATCCCCACCAAAACCGTTCTGTGTTTTAACGGTGCACCACCTGTCTCCATGAGCGGAGGAAAGGTTTTGTGGAAGAAGAACAAGGGTCACAGCTCCTTGGATGAGGCGTCGACACTCCTGCTCCGCAGCGGAGTGACTGTGGCATCGGAGTTGGAAATCAGTGCTTTGGGGGCCTCTGCCCAATGCCGGGTCCTGGGCCTGTGAGGGCGGGAGGGGCCCCGTGCTGTGTGCAAACAGACTAAGGGGAGGGCCGGTCAACCTACGGGTCTGGGGAAGGCAGGACGCTGCGCTCGGGAGGACGGGGAACTGTGTGACCTGCATTTTTGGTGGCACGGTGAGCAGAGCACGTGCCAGCCAGGAGTCAGGATGTGGAAAGAGAGTTTTGAACGTTTTTATGCAGCTTTAACATAGTGTTTGATTACTGTAACCTGACTTTCCCATTTGATCATGGTCACCCCATGTTACTGATCCAAGTATGTTTTATTTTCCAAACTAGTCTGTAAAACCAAAATCAGGATATTGGTAGTAATTGCCAATGTTACGGAATAACAGAAAAAACAGTTGTATTTCCACATTTCATCTCAAAGTTCTATCTGAGGGTTCTCAGGGGGTGGGTGGACGCCTTCAGCCTCTGTGACGTGTCTTGGCCTTGAAACCGGCTGCACCAAGAGGTATTAGGTGTCTTTGAAAGCACAGGGTTAATTGTAGCCTCGATGTGGGAAATCTGTTTCATTTCACCGTCAGTGAGGCATAATAGCTCGAGGAAAGCCACAGATGAAGCAACACGTAGCTTCAAAATGTAGCCCTATCAAGTTGCAAGCCCATTACGCAATGTGCTCGCCCAGGGAGGATTCCTGCAGTCTGGTATGTCCGGGCTTTCAAGATGCTGCAATATCTTCTCATAAAAGAGATGCCACACGTTTGAGGCACCGGTGCAAGCCGAAAGGCTTTCATGGGAATAGAGACCTCATCCTCAGATGCTGGGGTTGCGTCACCCGGGGCAACGCACAGAGACGCAGCCGACGAGGCACGTGTTCCACAGCGTGCTCTGCAAGGGGTATATAAGCGTTCCAGCCCACTCGCTGACAGACACACTCAGGACCTTGTCTTGAACAGTGGACACACTCTCTCTACCGACAGCATGAGCTACTACGGCAGCTACTACGGAGGCCTGGGCTACGGCTATGGCAGCTTCGGTGGCCTGGGTTATGGCTATGGTGGCTTTGGTGGCCTGGGCTATGGCTGTGGCTACAGAGGCTATGGGTGTGGCTGCTGGCGTCCATGCTGCTATGGAAGATACTGGTCTTCTGGCTTCTACTGAATGAGTCTGGGACCACCTCCAGTGTGGGCACCTGGACTTCTGGGACTCTGGTGCACCTGGACCCACGCCCCCCACCTGCAGGCTGTGTCTTCTGCCCAGATCACCCCATTGCTATCTGACCACCTGGCTTTTGACAACCAGCGGAGGGGGAACTGGTTGCTGGGGACTGCTCAACCAAGGTCCTTGGGTCCACTTCTGAGCAGGAGGGAGGGTCCTCAGGGTCCAGCCAAGCAGCGTCTCTCCAGCTCTGAGCTCTGACAGTGAACTTGTCTGACGGGGGCACCCCGTTCTGAGCCTCAGTCCCGGTCCTCATGAGGAACCTCTGGGCTCGGTCAGCTCGGTCATCCACTTGGGGGGTGATTTCTCCCTGTGTCACCGGAGTTTATCAGTATATTTTACGTCCTCTGCACTTCTTCCTTTTCTTTTTACTCCTCCCTTCTCTCAGCCCTTCCTCCTCCTCCCCTTCTTCTTCCTTTCCCTCCTCATCCTCCTCCTCTTCTCTCCTTTCTTCCAGACCCAAACATGGGATTTTATGTCTAAAGGTAAAGGGCTCTGTGATGATAATCAAACTTCTGTTTAACATTTTTATTTATTATTCCTTGGAAACTATATTGTTAATTTCACAGCAAAGCAATAAAGAGAAACTGTGGTTTGCATGTGAATTATTTTAGAACCGTTGAGAAAATAAAATACAAAATTTATATGAAAATGTTAACAACTGTAACCTCTCAGAAATGGGTGTGTGCTGTCTGCTGTGCTATTTAGTCTTCCTCATCTTTGGCATGTTTAAAATATCTTATAAAATAAAAATTTGAAATAAAAGCAAAAATCATTTTTCTTGGCCTCCAATATTTATTGTTATTTTAAATTTCTGAGAGTGACTTGAGAAGGAAAGAAATATGAATAGTTGTATATCTCATGTACAAATTAAATCCATGACAAAAATCTCTTCAAAAATCCTGTTTAAGGTCAGATTATTTCACTGGTGAACTCTTTCTATCCAGAGAATAATAGAAACACCTGTATATTTTTTTGCAATATTTAAAAACAAAACTATAATGTCATCAGCAGAGAAAACTACAGGCCAGTATTTCTCATTAAGACATGTGCAAAATTAAAACATGTAAAACTCCTCAGAACTTTTGAACAAATTGAATGTAGCAATGTATGAAGTAGGAAATATGTCAGGAACAAGTGAGTTCATGTGAGGAATGGAAGAAAAGCTCACCACTAGAAAATCACACCAATGTATACCATACACCCAGATAAACTCAAGATGGATAGACTTAAATATAAATTGCTACACTAAAAAACATCCTAGAGGAGAACACAGGCAGGGAAATCTCGGACATTCCCCGCAGCAACACCTTCACTGCCATGTGCCCTAGAGCAAGGGCCATAAAGGAAAGAATAAACAAATGCCATCTCTTAAAATCCAAAAGTTCTGCATGGATAAGGAAGCATTAACAAAATGAAAAAGAACAAATTGTACCGGAAAATATATTTCTTTTCTTTTTTTTTGTTAAAATGAAATTTTGTTAAAATTTCACTGTAATTGTTGCTGAAGTACAATTTTATATCTTTTACCCCCATCCCAGACCACCCACCCAGCCCTCCACACCTGGAAAATATATTTCTCAATGATACCTCAGACAAGGGTTTGATGTCCAAAGTATATGAAGAACTCACATGACTCCACCCCAGGAAGACAAACAATACAATTTAAAAAGGGGCAAAGGCCCTGAACAGACACTTCTCCAAGGAAAACACACAGAGGGCCCATAGACACATGAAAGGATGCTCAGCATCACTAGCTATCAGAGAGATGCAAATGAAAACCACAATGAGGTACCACCTCACACCGGTCAGAATGGCCCATCATAAACAAATCAACAAACAACAGGTGTTGGAGAGGATGTGGAGAAAGGGGACCCCAGTGCACTGTGGGTGGGAATGCAGACTGGTGCAGCAACTGTGGGAAGCAGTATGGAACTTCCTCAAAAAACAAAAAATGAAACGGCCTTTTGACCCAGCAATCCCACTGCTGGGACTCTATCCTAAGAACCCTGAAACACCAACCCAAGAGAACCCATGCACCCCGATGTTCATAGCAGCACAATTTACAACAGCAGGTGCTGGAAGCAACCCAGATGCCCATCAGTAACTGAGTGGATCAAAAACTGTGGTACATTTACACGATGGAATTCTGTGCAGCAGAAGGAAAGAAGGAGCTCCTACCCTTCCCAACAGCGTGGATGGAGCTGGAGAGCATTGTGCTCAGGGAAACAGGCCAGGCGGTGAGGGGCAAATCCCACACGATCTCAGTTATAAGTGCAGCCTAACCAGTAAAACAAGTGAGTAAAATATAACGAGAGACGTGGAAATTAAGAACAATCTAACAATAGACAGAAGGGAGGCGGGAAGGGAAAGTGGAGCAAAGAAGGAGAGGGGTCCGGAAGGAACGTGTATGAAGGTCCCAGGGACAAAGACCACAGGTGTCGGGGGATTGAGTGTGTGCGGGGGGTGTGGGGGTGGGTAGGGGAGGGGAGAGTAATGGGGGAAAGGGACAACTGTAATTGCACAATAGAAAAGTAAGTAAATAAAATCAGAAACAGAAGTTAATATATTAGTTGAGGAAATGCCCGAAACAGACTCTATCCGTAGATTATCTCAGCCTGTTGGCTCTAATGCCCTTGTTCCATCTGAGTCTGGTTCTGCTGATTCACGGCTGAATCACCAGATTCAAAAGGCAAGTTTTTCTTGCCTTTTGGCATTTCATAAATAACACGAATATTTACATTCTTGTTGCTGCTGACAGTCAGACGTGTTTTGATTGGGTGCCGGGCCCCCAGGCAGACCCCTGCCTTCGGTGTGAGGGTGGGTGTCAGCCCCCCGGGCAGCGCTGTGGAGAGGGGAGTCTCCAGCTCGCACTGAAATCCCATCCTGGGAGCCCGGGGCTGAGGCTCAGAGAAGATCAATCAAATTACCCAGAATTTGCAGGAGGCGAGGCCACTGGGACACAGCCTGGATCAAACCCCTTCAGCCTCTCAGATTTCCTGACCATCTGCCATCTCATGGTCCTTTGGTTGGCGCGTCCCCTGGTGCCCTCGCCCTGCACTGTCATCACGGGACACTTCTTTGTTCCCTCTGTGACAAATTACCCTTCTTCAAAGGGGCACCGTGGCTTCAGTCGTGTATTTATTTAACTACATTGTGGCCCCATTCACTGTGTGTCTCCCCGGATTCCTCCGGGACTGACAGTCTGGCAGTTGGGTTGTGCGTCTGTCCCCCACCCGGGTGACCTCAGCTCAGAGCGCCAAGGATCGGCCCGCCCTCCGCGTTCATTGCCCCGTTTGGGAGACTGGCACTTGTTTTCATTTAGAATCGTTAACCTATGAATTTCTAGTTTAGCTAGACTCGAAAAAACGAACTAGTAAACACGGTGGAGTTCAACTGCCTTAAAACATTAGGATGGATTTTAAAGACTCAGGCTTGTTCACTAAACCTAAGGATAGATTTGCTCAGCCAGTGGGGGGGAGAGGTAGGGGCCGCACCTGGGGGTCCTCCCCACTCTCCTGCGGGTCAGCTCCGTGCTGCCCAGGCCCCACAAGCACAAGACTCTGCTGGACGGCGCACTGCCAGGGCGAGACTAGGTCTTCAGTTGTGAGTGTGGAAAACACCATTCACTTTGGTATTGTTATTTATGAATTATTGTGTTCTTGATCATCATTGTTGTTGACCTGCTTTTGCCCACCCCTGGATACTTCTTAGTTTGACAGACCCCACCAAACCATTCTGTGTTCTACCGGTGCACCGCCTGTCTCCATGAGCGGAGGAAAGGCTTCGTAGAAGGAGAACAAGGGTCACAGCTCCTTGGAGTCGGAAATCAGTGCTTCTGGGGCCTCTGCCCAATGCTGGGTCCTGAGCCTGTGACAGCGGGATGGGCCCTGGTGCTGTGTGCAAACAGACTAATGGGAGGGCTGGTGTCCCTATGAGTCCGGGGAAGGCAGGACGCGGCGCTCGGGAGGATGGGGAGCTGTGTGACCTGCATTTTTGGTGGCACGGTGAGCAGAGCATGTGCCAGCCAGGAGTCAGGATGTGGAAACAAGGTTTTGAACATTTTGGGCAGCTTTAAAATAGATGTTTGATTACTGATTACTGTAACCTGCCTTTCATATTTGAACATGGTCACCCCATGTTACTGATGCACATATCTTTTATTTTCCAAACTAGTCTGTAAAACCAAAAACAGGATATTGTTAGTGATGGCCAATGTTACAGAATACCAGAAAAAGGATGGTTGTATTTCCACATTTTGTCCCAAAGTTCTATCTGAGGGTTCACAGGGGGCAGGTGGATTCCTTCAGCCTCTGTGACGTGTCTTGGCCTTGAAACCAGCTGTACCAAGAGGTATCAGGTGCCTTTGAAAGCACAGGACTAATTGTAGCCTTGATTTGGGCAATCTGTTTCATTTCACCCTCGGTGAGGCACAATAGCTCCAGAAAAGCCACAGATGAAGCAACATGTAGCTTTAAAACACAGCACTACCAAGTGTTCAATCCCATTACGCAATGTGCTCGCCCAGGGAGGATTCCTGCTGTCTGGTATGTCGGGGCTTTGAAGATGCTGCAGTATCTTCTCATAAAAGATGCCACACGTTTGAGGCACCGCTGCAAGCCAAAGGCTTTAATGGGAATAGAGACCTCATCCTTAGATGCCGGGGTTGCGTCACCCGGGGTAACACACAGAGACACAACAGAGGAGGCACGTGATCCACAGCGTGCTCTGCACCGGGTATATAAGCGTCCCTGCCCACTCGCTGACAGACACACTCAGGACCTTGTCTTGAACAGCAGACACACTCTCTCTACCGACAGCATGAGCTACTACGGCAGCTACTATGGAGGCCTGGGCTACGGCTATGGCGGCTTTGGTGGCCTGGGTTATGGCTGTGGCTACAGAGGCTATGGGTGCGGCTGCTGGCGTCCGTGCTGCTATGGAAGGTACTGGTCTTCTGGCTTCTACTGAATGAGTCTGTGACCACCTCCAGTGTGCACACCTGGACTTCTGGGACGCCGGTGCACCTGGACCCGCGCCCACCACCTGCAGGCTGTGTCTCCTGCTCAGATCACCCCACTGCTATCTGACCACCGGGCTTCCGACAACCAAGGGAGGGAGGCTGGGGAACTGGATGCTGGTGACCACTCAGCCATGGTCCTTGGGTCCACTTCTGGCAGGAGGCATGGTCGTCCCGTTCCAGCCAAGCAGCGTGTCTCCAGCTCTCAGGAGTGAACTTGTCTGACGGGGGGCATTAGTCCCGTTTCTCATGACAAATCTCTGGGCTGTGTCAACACCATCATCCCCTTGGGCGCTGGTTTCTTCCTGTGTCGTTGGCGTTTATCTTTTCCGTGGAGTGCTCTTCTCCGTTTTTTTCTTACTTCTCCCTCCTCTCACCCCTTCCTCCTACTCCTGTTCCTCTGCAGTATCTCTCCCTCCTCCTCCTCCTCCTCCTCCAAATCTCTCCTTTCTTCCCACCCTAGCATGGGATTTTGTGTCTAAAGGTCAAAGGGCTCTGTGATGATATTCAAACTTTAGTTTAATGTTTTTATTCATGATTCCTTGGAAATTATATTGTTAATTTCAAAGCAAAACAATAAGGAGAAACTGTAGTTGGCATGTGAATTATTTTAGAACCCTTGAGAAAATAAAATACAAGAACTATATGAAAATGTTAACAACCATAACCTCTCAGACATGGGTGTGTGCTATCTGCTGTGCAGTCAAGTCTTCCTTCCTGTGGGCATGTTCAAAATATCTGATAAAATAAAAAATCTGAAATAAAAGAAAAACCATTTTTCTTGGCCTCCAATACTTATTGTTATTTTAAATTTGTGAAGAATGACCGGAGAAGAAAAACAGCCTCCATCGCTGTATGTCTCATGTAGAAATTAGACCCATGATAAAAATTTCCTCAGAAATCCTATTTAAGGTCAGACAGTTTCACTGGTAAATTCTTTCTGTTCCAGAGAATAACAGAAATACCGATATTTGTTTTGCAATGTCTCAAAACAAAAATAATGTCATCATCAGGGAGAACCACAAGCCAGCAATTCTCATTAAGACACATGCAAAATTAAGACGTGTGTAAAACCCCCAGAACTTATGGACAAACAGCACGTAGCAAAGTATGAAATAGGAAACACATCAGGAAGAAGTGAGTTTCATGTGAGGAACGGAAGAAAAGCTCACCACTAGAAAATCACACCAACGTACACCATACACACAGATAATGCTCAAGATGGATAGAAGACGCAAATATATAAATCGTGACACCAAAACCGTCCTAGAGGAGAACACAGGCAGGGAAATCTCAGACATCCCCAGCAGCAACACCTTCACTGACATGTGCTCTAGAGCAAGGGCCATAAAGGAAAGAGTAATCAAATGGGATCTCATCAAGTTCAAAAGCTTCTGCATGGATAAGGAAGCATCAACAAAATGACAAAAGAACCAATCATACAGGAAAATATATATTTTTTAAAATTTTATTTTAATTGTTGTTCAAGTACAATTTTCTACCTTTTCCTCCGATCCCAGCCCACCCACCCAGCCCTCCCCACCTGCAAAATATATTTTTCAATGATACCTTAGACAAGGGTTTGGTTTCCAAATATATGAAGAACTCACATGACTCCACCCCAGGAAGACAAACAATACAATTTAAAAAGGGGCAAAGGACCTGAACAGACACTTCTCCAAGGAAAACATACAGAGGGCCCATAGACACATGAAAGGATGCTCAGCATCACTAGCCATCAGACAGATGCAAATGGTAAGCACAATGAGGTACCACCTCATACCGGTGAGAGTGGCCATCATGAACAAAGCAACAAACAACAGGTGTTGGAGAGGACGTGGAGAAAGGGGACCCCAGTGCACTGTGGGTGGGACTGCAGACTGGTGTAGTCACTGTGGGAAGCAGGATGGAACTTCCTCAGAAAACTAAGAATGAAATGGCCTTTTGACCCAGCAGTTCCACTGCTGAGATTATACCCTAACAATCCTGAAACACCAATCCAAAAGAGCCTATGCACCCCGATGTTCATAGCACCCCCATTTACAATAGCAGGTGCTGGAAGCAACCTGGATGCCCATCAGTAACTGAGTGGATCAAAAACTGTGGTACATTCACACAGTGGAATTCTATGCAGCAGAGAGAAAGAAGGAGCTCCTACCCTTCCCAACAGTGTGGACGGAGCTGGAGAGCATCGTGATGAGTGAAACAGGCCAGGCGGTGAGGGACAAATACCACACGATCTCATGTATAAGTGGAATCTAACCAGTAAAACAAGTGAGTAAAATATAACGAGAGACGTGGAAATTAAGAACAATCTAACAGTAGACAGAAGGGAGGCGGGAAGGGACAGTGGAGCAGAGAAGGGGAGGGTCCGGAAGGAACGTGTATGAGGGACCCAGGGACAAAGACCACAGGTGTCGGGGGATTGAGTGAGTGTGGGGGGGTGTGGGGGGTGGGGAGGGGAGGGAGAGTAATGGGGGGAAAGGGACAACTGTAATTGCACATCAATAAAAAAGTAAGTAAATAAAATCAGAAACAGAAGTTAATATATTAGTTGAGGAAATGCCCGAAACAGACTCTGTCCGTAGATTATCTCAGCCTGTTGGCTCTAAAGTCCTTGTTCCATCTGAGTCTGGTTCTGGTGACTCACGGCTGAGGGTTTTTTCTTGCCCTTTTGGCATTTCATAAATAACACGAATATTTACATTCTTGCTGCTGCTGACAGTCAGACGTGTTTTGATTGGGTGCTGGGCCCCCAGGCAGACGCCTGCCTTCGGTGTGAGGGTGGGTGTCAGCCCCCCGGGCAGCGCTGTGGAGAGGGGATTCTCCAGCTCCCACTGAAATCCCATCCTGGGAGCCCGGGGCTGAGGCTCAGAGAAGATCAATCAAATTACCCAGAATTTGCAGGAGGCGAGGCCACTGGGGCGCAGCCCGGATCAAACCCCTTCAGCCTCTCAGATTTCCTGACCATCTGCCATCTCATGGTCCTTTGGTTGGCGCGTCCCCTGGTGCCCTCGCCCTGCACTGTCATCACGGGACACTTCTTTGTTCCCTCTGTGACAAATTACCCTTCTTCAAAGGGGCACCGTGGCTTCAGTCGTGTATCTATTTAACTACATTGTGTCCCCGTTCACTGTGTGTCCCCCCGGATTCCTCCGGGACAGACAGCACAAAGTGGGCTTGTGCGTCTGTCCCCCACCCGGGCGACCTCAGGGCAGAGCGCCAAGGATTGGCCTGCCCTCCGGGTTCATCGCCCCGTTTGCAGAGCGGTGCTCATTTTCATTTAGAACCATTAATCTATGAATTTCTAGTTTAGCTAGACCTAAAAAAAAAAAACAAACTAGTAAACACGGTGGAGTTCAATGGCCATAAAACATTAGGATGGATTTTAAATACTCAGACTTGTTCACTAAACCTAAGGATAGGTTTGCTCAGCCAGTGGGGGGGAGAGGTAGGGGCTGCACCTGGGGGTCCTCCCCACTCTCTTGCGGGTCAGCTCTGTGCTGCCCAGGCCCGACAAGCATAAGACTTTGCTGCACAACCACTACCAGGGCGAGACTAGGTCTTCAGTTGCGAGTGTAGAAAACACCATTCACTTTGGTATTGTTATTGATGAATTATTGCGTTCTTGATTATCATTGCTGTTGACCTCCTTTTGCCCACCCCTCTATACTTTAGTTTGACAGATCCCCACCAAAACCGTTCTGTGTTTTAATGGTGGACAGCCTGTCTCCATGAGCAGAGGAAAGGTTTTGTGGAAGAAGAGCAAGGGTCACAGCTCCTTGGATGAGGCGTCGGCACTCCTGCTCCGTAGCGGAGTGACTGTGGCATCGGAGTCAGAAATCAGTGCTTCCGGGGCCTCTGTGGAATGCTGGATCCTGGGCCTGTGAGGGCGGAGGTGGCCCCGGTGCTGTGTGCAAACAGACTAAGGGGAGGGCTGGTCTCCCTACGGGTCCGGGGAAGGCAGGACGTGGCCCTTGGCCCGACAGGGAGCCGTGTGACCTGCATTTTTGGTGGCACCGTGAGCAGAGCATGTGCCAGCCAGGAGTCAGGATGTGGAAACAGGGTTTTGAACGTTTTCACGCAGCTTTAACATAATGTTTGATTACTGATTACTGTAACCTGCCTTTCATATTTGAACAAGGTCACCCCATGTTACTGATCCAAGTACCTTTAATTCTCCAAACTAGTCTGTAAAACCAAAAACAGGATATTGTTAGTGATGGCCAATGTTACAGAATAACAGAAAAAAAACAGTTGTATTTCCACATTTCAATTCAAAGTTCTATCTGAGGGTTCACAGGGAGCAGGTGGATCCCTTCAGCCTCTGTGACGTGTCTTGGCCTTGAAACTGGCCTCAGCAAGAAGTATCAGGTGCCTTTGGAAGCATAGGGTTAATTGTAGCCTCAGTTTGGGCAATCTGTTTCATTTCACCGTCAGTGAGGCATAATAGCTCGAGGAAAGCCACAGATGAAGCAACACGTAGCTTTAAAACGCAGCACTACCAAGTGTGCAAGCCCATTACGCAATGTGCTTGCCCAGGGAGGGTTCCTGCAGTCTGGTATGTCCGGGCTTTGAAGATGCTGCAGTATCTTCTCATAAAAGAGATGCCACACGTTTGAGGCACCGGTGCAAGCCGAAAGGCTTTCATGGGAATAGAGACCTCTTCCTCAGATGCTGGGGTTGCGTCAGCCGGGGCGACGCACAGAGACGCAGCCGACGAGGCACGTGTTCCACGGCGTGCTCTGCAAGGGGTATATAAGCGCCCCTGCCCACTCGCCCACAGACACGCTCAGGACCTTGTCTTGAACAGCAGACACACTCTCTCTCCTGACACCATGAGCTACTACGGCAGCTACTACGGAGGCCTGGGCTACGGCTATGGTGGCTTTGGTGGCTTGGGCTACGGTTGTGGTGGCTTCGGTGGCTTGGGCTACGGTTGTGGTGGCTGTGGTGGCCTGGGCTACGGCTATGGTGGCCTCAGTGGCCTGGGCTATGGCTCTGGCCGTGGCTATGGGGGCTACAGACATGGTTGCTGGTGTCCATGGTTCTATGCGGGATATGGAGTCTCTGGTATCTACTAAAAAATTGCTGAGAGTAGACACAGGTGGGGAACCTCCAAAGTGTTTGGTCCCACCTTGGGCTTTCATTCCCGAAATGCTCACCCCCCTTCCCGCTGGGAGCTCTGTACCTGTCGTCAGTCTGGGTCTGTGGACACCTGGAGCCTTCCACCCAGAAAGCCATTCCACATTCCACACGAATAACCATTCTGTCTGAACGTATTTCGGTTTCTGCTTCTCGGCACCACGACAGCGATCTGATCTGCCTTGGCAGGTGCCAGAGAGCACCTGTGTTTGTATTTGTCTAATGAATTGGTAGAATATGAGTAAACTGGCGTATTGTGATGTGTCTGTTCTCATCACTCGGCACGGTGTAATGCAGATGTTTCTAGTCACCGCGCTACACAAGTGTGAGAGCGCACGGGGTGGCGTTAAGATTGATTGAAAATAACTTGCCGTGTCCACTCACTCAGGGCATCAGCCTCTGTAAATGTCCCTCAGGGTTCCTTGGAGTCACCGAGGGTGTGTTGTCACCGTATCACATCCTTCTGTGCCACTTTGTGACAAAGTAAATGTCTCCTTTGTACGACTCTGTGTGAAGGGCGGTTTCAGGGCCCCAGTGACCTGCAGAGCAGGTGAGGGGTGTCCTGCACACCTGTCTCCCTCAGGTGCCACCTGCCCCATCACTCAGGTCTCCCACCAGATGGCACATGTGCTCCGACTGATGGATGAGCCCAGAGTGACTCGTTCACTGTGGGTTCCTTCTTGGTGGTGCGCCCGCGGGTGTGGACACGCAGGGGACGACGGACACCCACCATTGTGACACACATGTGACACACAGCATGTTTTCTCTGTGGTGCACTGCCTCTGTGCTCCTGCTGTGTGGCCCCCACCCCCACCCCTACCCCCGTCCCTGCTGAATGTCTGGCCGGACCGGCCTGCCCAGGGGTCTTTGCTCCTTCACAGCCCGTGTCCTGAAGAGGAGGAGGGGCGGCCAGGACGCGCTGCTGACTCCCTGGGCAGGGACGACCCCGCTATAGTCGGGTGTGCGAGGTCCCCAGGCTGGTCGGTGGAGCTCGGCCACCTGGCTAGGGAGCCTGGGGGAGGGGCTCTGGGGACAACAGCAGTGGGGTGGCCCCCTGTCCTTCCACACCCTCTCTCGAGATGGGGTGACCCCCTCGTGAGCACGCGAGATGTCTCCCCACCGGTTACGCCTCTCTCGGCCGCCGGCCTGGTCGGGGTCCTGAGCCTGGCCCCCTTCCTTCCGAGTCCGTGGTCACCCAGAAAAGCCGTCATGTGCCCAAAGGGACTTGCATTCAGGTGCCTCCCACCGGGTCGCTGCGTGGAGCTGCTGCCACTGGAACTCGGACCGCGCAGTGGGTGGGGCGCCCCGGGGGCCTCGCCGACTGGTCAGTCCCAGGACGGCCTGTTCCGCGGTGTGTCCCTGGTGCGTCAGGATCCTGCACTGGTCGCCTGGGAAACCCTGTGTGCTCGTCTGTGCTCGGCGGGAGGGACGCCCCCATGTGGGAATGGCGCCCACGGAGGAACTGTTTGAGGTTTACCTGCACTGGCCTTTAGATTTCAAATCCGCGCAAGGAGAGAGAGAGAGCAGAGCAAAGTGGGAGAGCTCACAGGTCGGCCGGTCGCTCCCCTGGCTGTGGGACGGGGTGAGAGCTGGAGTGAGGGCGCGGGTCCCTGAGTCGTCAGACGGGGGGGCTTCGCTCCAGAGGACCCGTGGACACTGCCCGGGACATCACCTTCCAGCGAGGTATCTCCTGGCTGGCCCCAAACCCCTGGGATGAAACAGAAGATTCTTCCCATTACCGTGTGGTGCTTTATCCAGAAGGTGCCTCAGAGTGGCCTGCAGTTCGCTGTAATTGCTCTCCATGTGATTAACGTCTCTGATTTTTTATCTTTCGTTGTTTCAAATTTAACAATGTGCGAACCAGCTGGGTCTCCGAGGGGTGTAAGTACCCAGAGGGCGAGGGCGTCTGCAGCTTGCCCTGAGAAGCACAGACCGTCTCGGGCCTGGCAGAGAGCCACCGCTCGCACTGTGTGGCCTGTCCCTCCAGACCGCTGTGCACCGCGCCTGCTCCGGCGGGACCCGGCCTCACCGGACAGCCTCCTCTGGTTTCTGATCTGAACCGTCCAGAAGCTTCTCCATTCCATTTGTGCCCAGACACAACGAGCGATTCTCTGAACGTTACAGCTTTTAGAAGCTTATCGCAAAAGCTACATTTATGTTCTTGCTTTGATTGTTGAAAGATTGGGGGTCGGAAACGTATTTTTCTAAATTGCAATCACTGACAATGGTTCTGTCGGGAGAATTTTGTTTGTGTCTGTCACAGCCGCACGGCGCGCGGTCACATGGGTCTTCCTGGTGAGAGCGGAGGGGCAGCTCCTGATTGCAGACGCGGGCCGTCGTTTGGAAGGAGGCACGGGACGCTCAGTGGGCCCCGGTGTGCGCGTGAAGAGCGGGCATCGTCCAGGGCCCGGTGTAAACGGTGAAGGATAAAACTGGAGGCGGAGTAATTGCTTGAAACGTGGACACAAAAGGAAAAATTCTTGCCTCCTCCGGAGAGGGTTTCAGGGATACAAGCACCGTGATCGCCTCTCAGCACCGATCCCCACTGGTCACGAGAAATCTAATGAGGAAAATCGATGTGAAAACCCTTTAATCAATGAGAAGCGCCCTCTTACCCCGCAAAGGCGGTTTAGGGAATTGATTGTCGTGCATGTGTGCAGAGTAGAAATTCAGGCTCCCCTATCCGCCTTTCGAGTCTGAAGAACATGTGTATATATGGGCACGCACAGGGTCTGGCACACACAACGCCCCTTTTTGTTACAAAGTCTTTTATGACAGAACCTTCAGCACGTCCTTCTGTAGCATGACAGGATCGCACTCAGGCACGCCACGGGACACTTCAGGTGAAGTGTTCAAGGGAAAACTGGCTACTACACCCGTCGCGTCGCCCGTCTGACCGCACTCAAGCGGGCGTCACCTCGGCCGGACCCCGGACGCACGCGTACAGGTGCTCCCCAGGTGTAATCGCTGGCCGCCCCCCCCCCCCCCCCCCGCCCTGGTTCTGAGGACCGGGTGAAGCGGTGGCTCCGTCCACGGCTCCAGCGATGAACCTGGGGAGCCCTGAACTCCGGGCTTCCTGCCGGCGCGTTTTCAGTTGTGCCGCTGCTGCTGGTCGCCTGCCATGGGCTCCGGAGACCCTGTGGATTCGTGGTCCGGGCGGTGGCCGGTGGCAGCGGGACCCACACAGCCACGCAGGCCGGAACTGGGCGGGGCCTCCGGCGTCCCCTCTCTGATGTCCACACCCGGTGACATTTCCGAAAGCGCACCTGCCTTGTGCCGCATCCTTATACGCACACACTCACCCGTTTCCCAATGCCCCTCGTCATCGCCGGTCACTGGCGCTGGGCCTGTCCCTCTGCCCCGCTCCTCCCCGGTTCCCGGGACTCACGGCCGCCCTCGCCCTTTAAGTCCTTCGTTCCGGTGCTCCCCCCCCCCCCACGTGCCTTCCTGGCCTGGTACGCGACGCTGCTGTTGCCAGCCGAACAAGGCTGGCACGGAAACACAGAAGCTGGTTCGGTTAGAGGCCGGTTCGCAACAGGGCGGGGGTCGTGAAGCTGGGCCCAGCAGCTGCGAGGCTCAGTAAACTTGACCGAAAGGACCCGTGTGATTCCCCAAACGTCCCGCAGTCTTCCTCCCACGGCTGCCTTTGTCCTCGGCTCGGGTGGGCGCTCGCCACACTTCGTGACGAGATCCCATCAGCTCTAAAACACGCCACCTCTCGTCCCTGCTGGGATGCGCCCCCCCCCCCCCACCCCACAGGTCCCTGACGATGTCTCGCTCAGAGGCCCCTGCCTGAGCACCCAGGGGGTCTCAGTCCCTCCCTTAGCCTGGCGTTCTCCTCACGCTGGCTTGTTCCCCTGGGTGCTGTGTGTGTGATCGCGTGCTCACATAGACCCCGCGTGGGCAGGGACTCGGTCCGTTTCACTCACCCCCAGACCCTCGGTGCCCGGAGAGATGCCTGGCCCACGGGAAGTGCTTCACCAAATGGGGACCAAGGAAATCTGTCATAGCAGTCATCTGCCGTTCTTGATTCCTACGCCAGATTCTCCGTTACATTAAGAGTTCTGTTAATTATAATGTAATCTTTGTTTTTAATTGATGTTCAAGTACTACAGTTGTCTCCATTCCCCCCCACTTTCCCCTGCACCCCCTCCCCCCCTCAGTCCTGCCCCCCCTTGGCTGTGCCTGGTGCTGGCGTAAGGACAGACAGGTAGATCAGTGGAACAGAGCAGAGAGCCCGGAAACACACCCCGGTCTCTGCGGTCGATGAATGTCCAACAAAGCGGGGAGGAGCATAGAATGGAGTAGCAATAGCCTCTTCTACGAATGGTGTTGGGAGATCTGGACAGCTACATTCAAAAAACGGAAACCCAACCACTGACTTACACCACACACAAAAATAAACTCAAGGTGGATAGAAGACTTAAATATAAGTCGTGGCACCATGAAAGCCCTCGAGGAGAACACAGGCAGGGAAACCTCAGACATTCCCTGCAGCAACACCTTCACTGACACGTGCCCGAGAGCAAGGGACACAAAGGAAGGAATAAACACATGGGATCTCATCAAGTTCAAAAGCTTCTGCACGGATAAAGAAAGCACCAACAAAATGAAAAAAAGAACCAGGTGTATGGGAAAATATATTTGTCAATGACACCTTAGACAAGGGTTTGATATGCAAAATACATGAAGAACTTACACGACTCCACTCCAGGAAGACAAACAACACATTAAAAAGGGGCAAAGGACCTGGACGGACACTTCTCCAAGGAGGACATGCAGGGCGCCCAGAGAGACCTGCCGGTGCTCAGCATCACCAGGCATCAGACAGATGCAAATGAAAACCACCATGAGACACCACCGCACACCGGTCAGAACGGCCATCATGAACACATCAACAAACAACGAGGGTTGGAGAGGATGTGGAGAAAGGGGAACCCTGAGTGCACTGTGGGTGGGAATGCAGCCTGGTGCAGCCACTGTGGGAAGCAGTGTGGAGTTTCCTCAGAAAACTAAAAATGGGATTATAATTCCATTAATGAAAACTAAGCGTTTATTTTCACTTTAAGCATCTTTCCTTTCATCTCTGCTTGCCGGGCAGGCCTGACACACCCGAGCTCCAGACTCCGAGAGACGGGCTTCGCTGTGGCGGTGAGTGAGTGCCGGAAGTGAGCTTGGAGGGCTGCAATCGCACTGCAGGTCCTGGAATCGTGGGCTGTGGGGCAGCAGAGGCAAGTCCAAAGGTAGAGTGTTTTCAGCCTAAGCCCCGCTCCCTGCACCTGAGAACACGTGATAAGGTGGTTGGGAGAGAGCCACGTGAATGCCGCTGTAACTTCGCCACCTAAGGAGCAACCGGACACCCTGAGTCTACTCGGGAATAAGACCCACGCTTATCCACCCGAGGGCTGAGGGAGAGGGGCTGCAAGGGTGGGGTTCACTCGCGCATCCCGGGGTGGCTGCAGGTGGGCCTAGGCAGGTGCGGAAGAGGCCCATCCCACCTGCCTCCCTTCCTCCCCTGGGCTAGAGCAGGTGCCCTCTTGTGGTGACTTGGGGTGTGACAGCAAGACAGACACCCATGCCCGGCACTGGGGTGGCCCTAATTCTGTCTCCTCCTTTTGGCCAAAGCTCAACGAGGCATGGCTGAGCCGGAGTCGGTGGGGAGAACACGACAGAGCTCTGGGTGGAGAGTGCGTCGGCCGTGGGGCCACCCCTGCCTCCTGCCCTGGGCCCCACAGTCTGGGATTCTCCTCTGGGGGGAAGGGGGCTTGGGGGCGGGGCTCAAAGGGTCGCCTCTCGTGTCCGCAGGGAAGCCAGACCAAATGCAGCGCAACCTGAGACGTGTGAATCTCAGATCAACAAAAATGTGTCTTAAAAATAAGAATGACTTGTCTGGCATAGCTCAGTGGATGGAGCACGGGCTGCGAACCAAAGCATCGCAGGTTCGATTCCCAGTCAGGGCACATGCCTGGGTTGCAGGCCATGACCCCCAGCAACCGCACATGGATGTTTCTCTCTCTGTCTCTTCCTCCCCCCTTCCCTCTCTAAAAATAAATAAATAAAATCTTTAAAAAATAAAGATGAGCAAAGCATCGCATGAAATATACTTATACCCCGGTTTGTCATTTATCCGAGATGTACGTTTAATTGGAGCTCCGTGTTGTTATTCGCACAGCACGGCACCCTTCCCAGTCTGGCCTTTCTCCCGGTATTTTCCTGTTTGGAGCGTGTTTCCCAGTGTGTCTCCAGGGGCCACCGGGACTCAGCGGTTCTGGTCCGCAGGTCACGCTTCTCCTGCTCGGCCCCCCGACCTCCATCCTGGCTTCTCCGTCCCCCCGGCACCCCAGCCCTGGAAAGCCGGTCCTGAAAACGATCCTCCATTTCTCTCCTCTGCTTGCTAACGGGTCACTAGTTATGCTTCACTCTGCCGTCGTCTTCATCCCCGAGTCCGCTCCTCCTCGCGTCTCTTCCTCTCGTCCTCAGGACAGTGTCTGTGAGTGTGCTGTGAGTGTCTGTGAGTGTCTGTGAGTGTCTGTGAGTGTGTGTCGCACCCAGCTGTGCTCCGCTCACGTCCTCAGCTCCCCCCTCGGAGGCTAGAGGCCCAGGAACCCGACGGCCTGGGCGGCGGCAGCAGCAGCTCCACTGAGGATCCCATCCGTGGTCTGGCGCCATCATTTGACCTCATTACTCCTCACTTCTGGTATCCGCAAGTGCAGACGGCTCGACTGTTTGTCCTGCGACGTGGTGAGGATCCAGGAGCCGACGTCGGCCAGGCACGGAAGGGTGGCCAGACGCGGAGTAAACAACAGATGTTCGCTCCAACCGTGATGATCACCTTCTGCTTTCATCTCCTTGTGGTAACTTCTTTCTCTGTTTCATTCCGTAGAAACACTTCCTCTTCCTCCAAGGCCTAGCGCCTAAAAATCACTCTCACATCTCGGCTCAGAGGGAAAAAAGCCAGTCTGGCATCAATGATAGTCTTTCCACGGGTTCTGTTTTTTCTATGACTGTCCTTGTCACATACTGTGACGCTGGCCTGTCCTTCCTGCTCAGCAGCGAGCGGCTCCGGTGACGTCTGCATTCACCCAGCCCAACACTCCAGCTCTGCCGGCGTCCGTTCCCGGCTCCCACGGTGGGTGTGATGTCTTCCTCTCTCCTCTCACTCATGGCTGGACGACTGGATGTGTTCCCGCTGTAAGGTGTGTGGATCCTATGCTACACTTCCATGGTAAAACTGTAACAAAGATGACTTGCTAAATACTTCTGAACAGCTCGCATGGAACACCAGGTGGCTTCCTAGGCGCACAGTGAGTGCACAACGCAAGGACCAGGAATTACCGGAACCCCGCCCCACGGGTCCCCACTCAACCCCTCTCCACCGGCCTGCCTCCTCCAAGGCTCCGTTCAGGGTCTCAGGAGAGCGAAGATGTGAAAGGAAATGTCTAAGCCGTTGCCACTGTCTTTACAGCATGTGATATATAACAGTATAGTAGTTTAATAGTGATACACTGTGAGAGAGAGAGAGAGAGAGGGTTTGTGTGAACACCACTGGTTTCTTTGCCCGGAGACCCCTGCTGGATACGCCCGCCAAACGGTCTCCCTGGTTTCCATAGACAGCGGTTTTCACTGCGCTGCAAGAATCTGTAAGACATGTGACACCTGACTGTTCCTTCAGGGGCACCAACCTCTTTTTCCCTTAGATTGTCAGATAGAAAAAGTGACAACAGCCAACGCAGCAATAGCCACCTGGTGTGAGTGAATCAACATCCTACCTGTTATTTTAAATCGGGTTGGCAAAATTACCTGTTCTGGTGTGGTAGCACCAGAGTGTCAGTAACTAGTTTGTGTGCGCCCCGAGATGAAGAAGGTTGAAGATCGCAGCCCCAGAGGGTGAGAATCCCCCCAAATCCAATCAGGTCCCCACATGACACTCGGGGCCGTGACAGGTGATGCGGTGAGAACAATCCGGCTGTTTCCGGGCTCCACAGGAGGGCGGGCTGCACGTCACTCCTAACCCTCCCCGGAATGGCGTGTGCACGCTCTCTCACACACACATACACACACACACACGTACAGGTGCATGTTGGGAGGAAGAGAAGGCACGGATCTGGACTAGACGTCGGTGTCTCGAGGGCAGGCTCGCGTGTGGTGACAGTGGCAGACGGGGGCCCACGTGAGTGAGCGCCTGGGGTGGACGTGGGCGGGGGGTGGGCCGAGACCGAAGGAAGTGGATGGGGACTCAGCCAAGACCCAAACCTCTGCAAAGTGACGCCCCAGCCTGTGGTCGGTCTAAGTGTGTGGTGGGCAACCTGGTAGTGAAGAGCCTGCCCTATTCCCCGCCCCCCCGAAAGCTCCCTGAGCCAGCCGTGCAGCCACGCGGGGAACACACATGTCTCCTTTCCTGAGTTCAAGTCCAGCCCCCCCCACAGCAGCGGCGGTGCCCGTGGCCGTGCTGACCCTGCGGCTCACTGAGCGCCCTGAGAGCCGAGGGCCATCGTAGTGACCACCTCACAGGAAGATCGAGTTCAACGAGCTCACACGTCCGAAGTTCGAGCTCCGTAGTAAGTGTGAATAAACACTCTTCTCCCCACCACCATTGCCAGGGCGAGAGACACCGCGTGTGCCCACGGGTCGGCGGGGGGTGAGCCCTTTCCCGGAGGTCGGCTGAGAGTCCTGACCCTGCGCAGACTGTCACACGCACTCCCGTGGGCCGAGCACGCCCTGGCGGTCTCCTGGAGCTCGGTGGCGCCGCGCCCTCATGTCGGGGATGGGCTTACAGGCACCAGCCAGGGGCAGGTGCAAGCACAGCCTTTGAGGACGGAGCCCCCTGAACTGGCACCCACCGACTGAAGGAACACGAAGTTAACACATGCCAACATGCGCCAACATAGAGCAGGCCCCCATGCTGGCATTGAGGGGACAGGGAAGGGCTTGGGGACCCGGGCTGTTGGACGTGTGCAGGCTGCCGGCCTCGCTGTGCCGCTTCGGAGGGTTTGTGAGGTGGCTGCGTAGCGGGACGCGGGGCTCACGGGTCCGGCCTTCGCCGCCCCAGGGCACCTGCCCCGCCACTGAGACCGAGCCCGGGTCATCGAGGGCCCCGTAGCCACCACAGTGCAGCCTGGACATCCCAGAGGCAGTGGGCCAGGCTGCTGTTTGTGTTCTGGCCGTGGCGACGAGGACTTGGGACGCAAGGTGAGGGCGACGTTCTGGCTCCCTGCTGGTCGGGAGGGGGTCCGCCCCAGTGACCAGCTCAGCACCCGTGACGCAGCCGCAAACGCCTGGTGCTCCCTGAGCCAGTGCCGCCGTCGTCCCATCACGGGAACGATTTCACATTTGCCGACCAGGGTCTTTAAAGGTAGACATCCCCCCACCCCCACCAAGTGGTTGTGTGGCAGGAAAAGAAAAACTTTTCTTTTCCAAAAGTTCCTCTGTAACTGTAACACTTGCAAAATTTCACACAGGACTGGAGAAGCTGACCAGTCGTTACCAAGGCAACGGCTGGTTATCTCAAGGCCACTGACCTTGCTCCTGCTTCTGAATGCTTGCTTTCAGCAGCTGGTTCCCCGTCCTTTTCTGCCTGTGTAACTGGTATATAAAAAGGACCCCTAACCCAGCTTTTGCGGCTCAGAATTTGGAATTCCCCTCTGAGCCCCCCTGGGTAATAAAGTTTGTGCTTCATCATCTTCCCCGAGTATGAGTGACTTTTCCGCAACAGTTGCAGTGTGTCTCGCTCAGTATTTAATCGTAGAACAAACTTCAACTTCAGCGCCGTACAGATCACCCTGCCGTCTCCCGGCTGCTGGGTCCCCACCTCAGAGGGGCCCTGTGGGGGTGGGGGGGGACTTTTTCCTGGGGGGAAGGAGAAACAGCCTTGGGGGGCAGCCTGGGCCTGAGAGGAGGCGGCCGAGGGACGTTGGGAGGAAGCTTCACCACGACACTCCTCCCAAGGACGGTGTTCTGTGGTCCCAGGCAGCGATCTTTCTTCTGGCGTCTAAGACTGAAAACAGTGACTGGGCCCTGGGAGCGGCGCGGGGCGCTAGGGAGAGGCGGGGTCTCCGGCGGCGCAAGCACGTCCGCCCGAGCTCCCGTTCACAAAAGCTGATGTGCGACAGGTAGGGCCAGGCTGGTATTTACTTTTCATTTCTTCTCTAATACTTGTGATGCGCCGGACATCCGGGGTCCGGGCTGAGAACACCCGTCTTCGTGGTGAAAGACACGCACATGCAGAAGAGCCAGCAGCCTCGTCTCCACGGAGACTCGGCAGCAACGGAGCGCCAGGACGACGGCGCCTCGCACGCACCCCGTGTGGCCTGGTGGTCGTGTCCGTTCTCCGGTCTGGAAGGTCGGTCTCGCCTGCAGCTCCTTCAGCCTTGTGGTCACGCTGGCGCGGAGACACCGTAACCTCTGCTCGACCTTGACCCCTGCACTCAGTGCACGTCCTCCCCGCCGACTGTGTGCGGCGTGGCCTCCTCCGCGCTTTCACGCTGAACCTACTCACTGTGGCAAAAGCAGTGATTCCTGAGGGTGGTGCTTCTTCCGTGTGGAACGGGTCTTCCGAGTGAGCCGAGATTTCTTGTTTTTGGTGACAAAATACGCGTCACTCCCATGGGTGCCGACCCCCTTGACCGGGCGACAGCGGTGTTTCCCGCCGTTTAAGCGCTGCAGCGGACGCCACGGCCTTCCAGCTCTGAGCAGAAGCGTGTCCTCCGGTCCCTGCAGACACGCCCACAGGCCGTCTGTGGCGGCTTCAGCTGGGAGGCGTCCGTGGGGTTAAGTTGTCCGGCTTTCATTCCACGGAGCGGCCCAGTGCAAACGTCCTGCCGTGTGCTCGCGCCCGCGCGCTGCCTTCGGAGCCGCTGCCCCGCACCCTCCGCGTCTGTGGGGTAAGGGGGCGACCGAGGTAGTTTTACAGTCCGTGACCCCGTTTTCGCCATCGCTGCGAAGCAGAGTTTCTTAGAAAATACAGCCAAATGCCTTAAAACGTATACTTTTGGATTAAGACAAATGGCTAAGAATTCTTATGACCATTACAGATTATTACCGAATATATATGCTTTCATAAGTTTTTATGTTATCATAAAAACATTTCTTAAATGTCGATTATCCATCTCTCTCCGCTGGCTGATTACCTGATAGAGAACCCGTAAAGTCTGTGCGGAAGACGCTGCAACTCTCGCGGCCAACACTTTTCTCCCCCAGCTCCGCGGAGAGCACGGCGCCGTGGAGAAGGCCGCGCGGCCGCGCGTGCTGAGGAGCCCGGAGGGCGTTTAAATCCGTGACGCGCAGTAACTTGCATCAACAAACTTTTACTTTCAAGACGGTGTCTTTCCCTTTATGGACTGACATTTGTTGCTAAAAACACAAAGGCGAACATATGCTTTCGGATGAGTTCGAGTTCCGCAGTGCTGAGCAGCGAAGCTGGCTGGCCTCAGACTCAATCACCTGGGATCCATGGATTTGAATTTAAATTAAAAAATCTGCCACCTAAGACCGCATAGTTTGCACCAACATGGAGAAACGCGGAGAAACATTATGGTAAGCGAAATAAGCAGACACGAAGAGAAACACTTCCTAATATAATCATTTCCACGTGGAATCTGGAAACTCTGCCCCCACGGTGAGAGAGACAGGTGGCGCTGGGGTGGGGGCGGGGTCACACGGGAAGGGGAGGGGCCAAGGTCGGAATTGCTGGCTACAGGACGAGCGAGTCCGGGAGGCCCCACGGACAGCACAGCACGGGGATTGAGGTTAATAATAAATAACGTGCCCTTGAGGTCTGCTAGGAGGGCAAGTCTCCCCTGGTCTGACCCTAGAAAGTGAGGCAGGTGAGGAATGTATTAGCTTGACTGTGATAGTCACTTCACAACCTGTATGCATGTTAAACTACCTCGTTGCACACCTCGAAGATCTGTAACGTTTAGGATTTGCCAACCACGTCTCCATAAAGCTGTGAAGAGTTCACCACGTCAACATGCGATTTCACACAAAACCCCTCCCCCCGTGTCACACGTGGGGAGGCCAGAGGCCCCTCGCGCCACAAAGTCCACTCACGCTGCTGTCCCACGGTCACAGGCGGCGGTGGCCAAGACCACTGCTCACCTCTCAGTCTCACCGACTTTCTTTTTTTATTTGTCTCATTCCTTTCTTTTTTAAAAAAAATATTTATTTATTTTTAGAGAGAGGGGAAGGGAGGGAGAAAGAGAGGCAGAGAGACGTCAATGTGTGAGAGATATATCAATCAGTTGCCTCTAGAACACCCCCCACTGGGGACCTGGCCCACAGCCCAGGCATGTGCCCTGACCAGGAATCGAACCGGTGACCTTTAGGTTTGAAGACTGGTGCTCAATCCACTGAGCCACTGCCTTCCTTCATCGTATCTGCCTTAGGTCACGTCGTCTTTTCCCCTCCACTCATACTTCTTATTCTTCCCTCTAACATTTCACCTGAACGTGTCCTTTACGAAAAGAGACAAACAAGTCCCTCTGCAACATGTTTGCCTCTGTAAGTTCTTCCTGCGGCACGCTGTGTCTCTAAATTCATGACAGAAAGAACACAGAACCGACTCAAGTGTTCTCTGACAGAACAGACAGAAACTACAAGTGTCAAAAAGAGCTCCATTTTTTGTAACTATTATGTGTCCGGCTTTGAACAAATGCACAGGGATGTTTATATTTGACTTTGAATTACGTGAGCAACCGCCCTTGCAAGCAATTTACCTGCAAAATTTGTATTAATCTCCATCAGGATAATATTGGGAGGAGTGTACTCAACCCTACAGAGCTGAAAGGTTTTGGAGAATCAGACCTAAAAGCAGGGGAAGAGGAGCAAGGAGTGTATTTCTCCCCTAAGTTGATGAAGTATTAAAGTAGGATGTTTCAGCTTGAGTGTTTACCCGCCAGTGCCACTGGGATTATGAAGACATTATTTTTAACGACGTGTCTTCTTTGCGTCCTGAGGGAAGAGGATTGAGTCCTCGGAAATCAAAATGAGAAGTGCAGAGGAAATGGAGGAACGCTCAGCTAAATTGCTTTCGCTCTTTTATGCGAATGTCGGGAAACCGTCCCCGGCGGCGGGGGGGCGGCCTAGTTTCTCATAAGCACCTGCCTGCTCGCCGGGAATTCCGCCCGACAGACGTCTCTCATCTCCTGTTTAAAACCAGCTTCTGATAAGTTTAATAAACTCCTGTTTACACGAGCGATGTTCCGATAACACCGAGAGTGCCCTGACTCGGCCTTGACATTCGTATTAATTTCTAAACCGGAGAGAAATCTCCCAGCTCTGTCGGTCCTTATTGGGTGCAATTCTTCCCTGCTCCGCTCTCGCTTTTATTTTCATAGACCGCGCTACGGAAGTACGGCTGAGATGCAGAGAGCCGTCCGTGCTTCATGCTGGAGCCGGGTGCACCTCCGTGAAGCCATCACCACGCCCCGTGCCGTGGGCATACCCATCACCCGGGGAGGCTTCCTCCACCTTTGGGGTGAGGATGACGATGGGGATGAGGATGGCGACACCGAACAGGATCTACCCTCTTAGCGGATTTTAAGGAAACGGCCCAGCGTTGTTAACTGCGGCACTGTGCCATGCAGACCTCTAGGGTTTAGTCACGTTTCATGGCTAACACCTGTCACCCTCTGACGGACACCCCGCCTTCCCCTTCGGCCTTAACCCCACAACCGCCGTCCTGTGAGTCTGAGTCTGACGGATTCCCCGTCGAAGTGGGTCGTGTGGTATTTGTCCTTCTGTGTCCGTTCAATTAGCATAGCGCCCTCCCGGTTCATGCACGTGGTCACGGGTGGCGAGATTCCCTTCCTCTCCAAGGCCGACGAGCATTCTTCTTGTGTACGTGCCGCCTTGTCTCCGTCCATTCGTCCGCTGATGGGCACGCGGGTCACTTCCACGTCGTGGGCGTGGCTGACAGTGCTCAGTGAACACGGAGGGCGGACGTGGCTGCCTCCACGTTGAGGGGAAGGTACCGCGGCATCTGCATCCCCCCAACGGTGCGCGGGGTCCCCTTCTCCGCCCTCGCCAACACTCGTTTGGTGATTTATCGACGGCGGCCGTTCCAACAGGGGTGAGGTGATGCCTCGCTGGTTTCTCCTCAAGCATCTCCCAGTCCAAGGTGTGCAAGTTCGTCTTGTACGAAGTGTCCAGGGGTCTGCGGTTGCCTCTGTGGACATCCAGGGACCCATCGCTGACCCGCGGTTGAGTGAGGATCTTGCTTCACTTACTGGGAGGGGCAGAGAGCGAGAGGCTGTGGGCCGTTACACGGGGGAGTGGGAGACGGAGGCCGGTCCAGCTGGGAGACCTGAGAGAGGCCGCCGGGATGCAGCACCTCCCCCGGGGGCAGTGTCTGTCGCGGGAGCGTTCGACGTCTGAGTCTGGCGGCAGTGGTGGGCCACCACGTCCATTCGCTGACGACTATGTTCAGGCTTCTTTTCACGGGAAATAACAGAGTAGAATGAGAGTGGGTGGGACAGAACCTGCACGGTCATCTCATGCGTTTGTTTTGAAAGATGGTTCTAGAGAGAGAGAGAGAGAGCGAGCCAGGCTCAGAAGGGAAACGTGGGTCCAGCCGGGGTCGGGGTCCCACGAATGGAAAGCCCCTGGTCCCCAAGACCCGCCCCTGTCACCCCTGAGCTGGCTGCCCAGGAAGCGCTGTGTCGGGTGCTCCGGGTGTCCTGCCAGGAGAGCTGTGGGGGCCGCCCCGACGCTGAAGAGGGAGGGGTGATGAAATGCCGTGCAAAGGGTCCGCTCCAACCTCACGGCCCTGGAAGATGCGTTGCTCCCCCAGCCACGCAGAGCCTGCTGTCTCGAACGCGCTGAGTCTGCCGGGGTTCCCCCCTTTCTCCGACTTCGTCTTCACCTCCGTGTCAGTCGTCTGAGAGCGACCCCGCCTTTTCCACGGTGCCCGTTCGCACAGTGACACTCCGTCCGAGCTGGTTAGCTCTCCACCCACACTGGAGTCCCCATGTCTTAGGGCAAGTGCGTTAAAGCGAGTGAAAACGACAGGGGGAGGGACGTGAGACCAGCCAGCTGCCTTCCTTGGGATAATAAGTGGTTTTTTAAAAATATAATATCTTCTTTAATCCCTAGGCTAATCCTGCCAGAGACATGATTTTATCCAATCACGAAAGTGAGGACGCTGAGCCTAGGAGCAAAGTCACCAAAGGTCGCTAGCTCACGTGACAGAAGAGTCACCCCATGGAAGAACATTTGTAGCAAAAACAGTTGAGTGGATTTCTCAGGGATAATGCGCAGAGACTGGGAGACAAAATTGTAAGAGACCTTCCCCAGAACCTGCTCAGGGGACACTTGGACTCTCGGCCTCTCCGTAAAAATTGTCCTCCCTCCCTCTCTCCATTCCTTCCCTCCCTCCCTCCCTCCCTCCCTTCCTTCCTTCCTTCCTTCCTTCCTTTCTTCCTTCCTTCCTCCCTCCTTCCTTTTTCTTTCTTTCCCTCACTCCCTCTCCTCCTTTCCCTCTTTCTTTCCTTTCTTTTTTGTCTTATCAGTTTAAGAAAACACTTTCAAAAAAGAAAACATTTCTATGTTTACTAGAGCTCATGACAAGTTTTATTTTTAATAGAGCTCATGTAATGTATCAAATATAACATGGTCTCACAAGTAAAATGACTGTGTGTGCATCATATTTAAAATATAAGTATTGGATGGTTATGCATTCACATGGAAATGCAGGGTATCTTTGGGGATTGAGGGGGTGACAAATAAACTAAGTAAGCTCTAATTCCTTATAGTAGAGTTTGTACAGAATTGGCAGATTTCCTGATTTTTAAGGGATCAGAATAAATTTGCAATCGACGGACCGCAGCTTCACGGCAGGCAGCCCAGTACTGTGAGCTTGAGTAATTTGGAATTTATCATTACAGACGTTCATTACTCTTGCAATATGCAGCAACAATAGTCGGAGCATGATATTCGAAAGGACAAAATTAAAACGTCCCGTGTTCTTCATTTTCTTGCTGGTTCTTAGTGTGCTCCCTCTGGAATTCTGTAAAACCCAGCGACCGACATCACTGCGACCACAGTTAGACGCCTCTCGGAGCGCGTGGTGGCGGCCAGGGGCTCACCGGGGATGCGCCATGTCCCACACGGAAAGCCTGCTCTGGCCGTCGGCCCCCTGCACGGCCCGCTGGGCGCTGTGCTCAGGGAGGACCCCGCTCTGCAGGGGGCGCTGCCGAGTTCTTCACGCCGTCCCCCAGGTCCGCCCCCCTCAGCCCGCGTCCGGGCTCAGAGAAGAGTCTGAGATGCTCCCTCGGGCTCTGCTCTCTCCACCGAGACACCCCCCAGCGTTGACGTCACTGGCGCCTGGCACTTGGGACATAAATCTGTAGAAATGCAATTTGTTAACCACGCATGATTTTATTTACCTTTACTCCCTGCCTAAGGTAACATGTTTTTTAAAGTTTTAAAGGGGAACTGAGTTTTCGGTAGACTACTAAGCAGCGGTGTGATCTTGGGCAAATTAACTTCTCTGCACCTCAGATGTCTTATTTAAATTTTAAAAAAAGTAGGAAAAAACTGACTGAACCCATACCCAGCCCAACTCTTTATGTTGCTTTATGAATTATAAGAGTATATGTTCCTGTGACACGTATTGTTAAACATGAGCGCTCACACCATTTGACTACTCTTTTTTAAAATAATATAAAAGTGAAAACACTAATGACTTCCATTTTCATAAATTATTTTTATTTTCGTCTACAGCAAAACTTTTTAAACGTTGTGATCTTGTTTTCAGCCAGCGACGACATCAGACCAACATAATTTGGTATTAACTGTGATGCAGGCTTCGGAACAGTTTCATTCCTTTTACGCAAACATGCCTGGAACTGTCAGTAGTACAAGCACCTGCTGCTGCTGAGACGGACGTCCGTGCCCTCTGCAGGGGTGGCGTGCTCTCCAGCAGGGCGCTCCCGCCTGTCAGGAGGCGTGACGTGCAGGGGACAGAATGAGCGGCGGGCTCTGAATGCCAGTGAGTGGTGATGGGCGTTTGGTTGGTGAGAGCTCCATCCGTCTGAGAGACAGGTGGTAGCACGTTCGTCTTCTACGTTTAGTAATTCCTGTGCACCTGGTCTGCTGTGCGCTCCTGACTGAAGAAAGAGTCACCCTCGAGCCTTGTGTTAAAACAGTACGCTGGGAGCAGCAGCTCCTGTCCTGGGAGCTTCCTCCAGGTGAGCCGGCAGTAGCTGGCAGACAGGATCTAGTCCACGAACTTCGAAATACTTTTAGGACCTTTCTGTCCAAAAGGATTCCAAATGCTAAGCATGGGAATTGAATTGCAAAATGTGAATTGCAAATGTGATTGCAAACGAAATATTGACTAAAAGAAATCAAAGTTCTTATTCAAAAAATCTGCCCCCACAAGGCGTATTATTAAATTCAGGTGAAAGAATAAATCCCTAAAGTGACTACTCGGAAATGTCCACTGATCTGTAGTTCCTGTGTAACACGATTCAGGTTTGTTGGCATGATACCCATGGCCATGTAGACGTCCCAGTTCAAGGTCAAGCTCCTCTTCCCACGCAGAAGACAAGGGAGCGTCCGTGTGCCCCACACCTGTCCCCTCTGCCTTCCTGTCCTGCCAGTGTGCGCCGTCCGGCCGACGGTGTCGTCCTCTGGGTCCCGGCCGGGCTTTACCGTTTCTGGGAAGAGTCCTCCAATTTTCGTTTCTTTTTCATGAGGTTGGATCAGCCTGACTGAAGTTACAGTCAGTGTATAATACTTTGGCAGCTGTGTGTCAATTCTACTACATTATTACCTCAATCTGCAGCCCCCGGAGCCTGGCATAAACCCCGGCAACAGGGACCGATAAACGCCTGTTTCAGTGAACCTGTTTTTGTGTGTTGGAAACAGAAGCGTCTGTGAGTAGAGGTTTGCTCCAGAGACATGTGGTAGACATGGCTGAAGAAGGTCCCGGTCAACAAAGCCCCTTCCGATCAACTGAACTCAGGTGCCGGGCTGCTCAGAGCGTCCAGCCCGTGGTACCGGCTGCAGAGCCTCACCGTGAAGAAAATGCAGTTCAGGGTCAGCGCTACCACTGCCACCGGGCACTGAAAGAGTGTGTCCTTTCTGTGCAGGACACAGAATGAGCCAGACGGATTAGAGAAAGCCCTCGGGATGCCCAAAATGAGTTGAAGTATAGTCTACAAGCCAGCAGCTGGTCCCCGCTGGTCCTGTTCCAAACTCCACAGGACAGCGACCCAAGTCTTCCTGTCCTTCCGGGTCTAGGATGGTCGAAGGGTGGGTATGATCACAGGGGAGGACTCGGAAATTCTAGATCTGCGACGCTTGTCACAGAAAGTCATCATTTTCCCCTCTAACTGTAGTTGAACAGGCCATTACAATTGTAAACACAATTACAATGTAATTGTACACACAGTATTATAATTACAAACACAATTATAATGGTAAACAAAATCACGACTACTATATTCCTGTGCACTAGCGGACTCTATTTATTAAGTCGGTAGCTCAACGTCGGTTTAGGTTTACGAAGCATAAATACCGTTATCGGCACCTTCTCCCACGGCCCCTCATTCACGCGTGGAGTCGTATAGCATTGAACCTCGCTGTCCCACCCTCACCCCAGATAAGGGTCAGGCCCAGTGTTCGCACTTTAGAACACCCCCACAGGTCACGGCCAGGATACTCATGTAAAGTAACGGTTATCATCGGGGGATAATTTTGTCCCTGGAGGATGTTTGGCAGTGTGTGGGGACACAGCTCATCGTCACAACTGGTGGTGGTGGTGCCACCGGCGTCCGGTGGGAAGAGGCCAGGGATGCGGCCGACTAGCTCAGACGCACAGGACGGCCCCATCGTGATGAGGAGTGTGCAGCCCAACGGCGTGAGTGCCGCGGGGCGTGGACACGGTGGGGAGAGGGGACGTCTGGGGAGCGGGCAGGCCCCTGAGGGGTGATAGAGATGACAAGGAAGAGTGTGATGGAGAAAGGGGGCCGTGACGGAAATGAACGAAGGAGGGAAGGGTGAGCGAGGTGACGGCCTGAACCACCAGTTACTCTCCATGGCCGCTCGTGTTCAGGTTAAGGTTAGACGTTCACGCGATGACCTCCGCCCAACAGGGTGTGATGTGGGAATTGACGTTTCCATCAAAGTAAGTAAAATAGGGTGTATGGAACTTAACCCCTGAAAATTCCATGGGCTCATCGATCATCGCCCCTTACACCAATCACCACTTCGGCTGATGTAAAACCAGAATAGCTCACGGACACGGAAGCTTGGCGGGGGTCAGGCCCCGCTGCTGGGTGCACGACGGACCAAGAGCTCCAGCTGGCCCTCTGCACCCGCTCTGGTGTGTAGGCCAAGGTCGGGCGGAGCCCTGTCACGGAGCTGGCTGGGGCACTAAGGAGGGCCCATCTCTGCCACACAAGGAGTTCCTTTAAGGAGTGGTGTGCCGAAACTTTCTTGGAATTACCCTCAGGAGTATTATGCTAACCCAATTTTCTTCCCTTCCCTCTCCTCTCCTCCCCTCCCCTCTTCTTCCCTCCCTCCCTCCCTCCCTCCCACCCTTCCTTCCTTCCTTCCTTCCTTCCTTCCTTCCTTCCTTCCCTCTCTCCTGTCCTCCCTTCGCCCCTCCCCCTTCCCTGAGTTCAGACCTGCTCGGGCTCTGACGGCTCTCCCGGAGTCCCCCTGAGACCTCCCCACTCTCCCCGACAAGTGTCCTCACCAACACGCCTACTTCACATCCAGCCCCGTGGGGCTGGCCCTTCCTGGAGGGCCCGCTGGCACGCACACCGGCAGACCGACTTGCCGCGAGGGGCGCCGCCTCACCCTTCCTGTTGCCAGCGGCGGTTTTACCTGATTTCCACCCGCTGTTTGGAAGCCCTTGTTGTCCGGGTCCCCCCTGAAACATTGGTTTTTGTCCCCACGGGTGCCCTGGTTCTGCGACGGTGGGTGAGCCCAGCGTGCATGTGACTCTGTGAAGGGGGAGGCCCTGTCCCCCCTCAGCGCCAGGCTGCTCTGCAGTCGGGGCTCAAGGCACATTTCCCCATGAACGCCTGGCTGAGAACAGCATTTCTGAAGCAATTAGATGAGCAAATGCAACTATGAGGGGATGTGAGTCTCTTAAGATGCAAGACATGCCATGTACTTAAAGTCTCCTCTGGATTCCCCATTTTCTACCCAGCAAAATGGCAATAAAACCCACGAAACGCAGACAACAAAGAAAGGCTCTCCCGTGGCGGCAGGCGAGGGCACGGCACCCACTCCCCAACGCGCCAGACACATCATGACCAGTGCAACGCCACAGTTCATCTCGGAGAAGTGAGTTTATTTGGGTGCCAAGTTTATCTGAAATACAGTTATGTGAACAAACGCGAGGAGAGATAGAACAGAGGAATCTTAGAAAGTAGGAGACGTGAATCTGAGCTGTGGCACAAGAATGCAAATTAGCTCTATCTCACGTGTCTGGTTCAGAGAAGGTCACAGACAAGGTCACTTTGTCCACAATAAGTCACAGGCTTCCAGGAGCCGGGATGGAAGTCAGCAGTCCTGGCGTTCGGGCCGGAGGCCTGTTCTGGCTTCAGAGGTCGCAGGCACCACCGTGAGACGCCCCGGGATGCTCAGTAAGTTGGCCCGAAGCAGCGAGAGCTGAAGGCCGGCTGGACGCAGGCTGACTGGCAGCTCCTGGAAGAAAAGCAAGTGGGGCTGGAGCGGTAGAAGCTGGGCCCGCAGCCCAGAGACTGGACGTGGGGGCTGCCGTAGCCGAAGGGCCTGAGGCCTGTGGGGCCACATCCCGAGGATCCCGAGTAGCTGGACGGGCAGGGGCTGCAGAAGGCGGAGGTCCTGGGACGGAAGCAGGACGTCTGGCAGCTGGTGGGTGCGCAGTAGGTGTCCTGGCAGCCGCCGTAGAGAGATGGGCCCGGCTGGCAGGTGCCCGGCTGGCAGGTGCCCGGCTGGTAGGTGCCCGACTGGTAGGTGCCCGGCTGGCAGGTGCCCGGAGAGTAGACGGCGTGGCCCTGGAAGACGGGCTCACAGGCGGAGCCGGGGCAGCGCAGGGCCCGCCGGTAGGAGCGGGTGGAGCGGCTCCCGGAGCTGAGGCTGCAGGACATGGTGAGCGAGGCCGAGTGAGCTGAGGCTGGCGGAGTCACGGTGAGGAGTCGTTGGGCGGTGGGTGCCCCGGTCTGCGCCGGACGCTTTTATGCCCCGGCCGTGGGCGTGGCAGCAGGGCTTTGTCGTCAGAATGCTCAATCAGGCCGCAGGCAAGATGAGATGCGCTGACCTTCAAAGGACTCTTTTACGAACGCAGCCTTTTAAAGGAGAATTTCATTAGTTTTCCGAAGCAATTACTCAGGAAGCACAAAAGCCGTTTCTCATTCATCCAGCTTGGGTGGGTGAATTAATTGCGCCGTAATTGCACCTATAACGTTGGCGTTTCATTCATCCTGGCCCTGGATACGGCCTGCTGAGGGGGTCACGCCGCGGTAATTGGGTTGTGTTTGAAGCCCCAAAACTGGTTTTTAGTCTGGAGGCAGCACTTACTTTGCCCCATTTCAGAAACCCAGTCAAGAACAGAAAAATACTCCTCGGTATCTGTGCCACCTCCCAGACCTGTGGGCCTTGCAGGAAAATCACTCGGTAACAACTCTTACTGGTAGGAATACTCAATGAATGACACGTTTGAATTTTAGTCCCCTGATGGCACCAGCACCCCCGGCACTCTTGGGGGCACGGAGTTATTTATTTACTTATTTGGCAATTAAAGTTTACATTTACCATAACATTGTACTGGGCTCCGGCGTGCAGCACCGGATGGACAATCACACACTTTACACAGCGCACCCCTGGTATCGTGGCCAGCACCGCCTGCCCCCCCACCCCAACAGTCATCACAATATCATTGACCATGTTCTCTGTGCTGGACTTCGCCGCCCGGTGGCTGTTTGGGTCCCCACGGCCCTGTACATCATCATAGCTCCGCCCCTTCCACCCCGTGCCCTCGCACCCGCCCCCTCTGGTGGCCGCCAGTCTGTTTCCCGTGTCTGTGAGCCCGTGTCTGTTCTTCTTGTTCATTCATTCTGTTCTGTAGATTGTGCATACAAGTAAACTCACCCGGTGTTTGTCTTTCTCAGCTGACTTATCTCACTTAGCCTAACACCCTCTGGGTCAGGGGTGTCACACTCATTGTCACCGGGGCCACAGCAGCCTCGCGGTTGCCTTCCAAGGGCTGAATGTAAGGGTAGGACCGTGTAGATGTAACTGCTCCTTAACAGTTAGGCGAGAGCTTGGTGCTGCCGCCGGGTAGAAACAAGGTGCGGGGCCGAATAAAACCAGGTGCAGGGCCGGATTGGGCCCACGGGCCTTGTGTTTGCCACCCGTGCTCCAGGCAAAGCCAGGCTGGCACAAATGGTGAGATTTCGTTCTTTTTTGCAGCTGAGTGGCACTCCACCGTCCACATGTACCACCACTTTCTCACGCCCTCGTCTGCCGACACACACGTGGGCGGCTTCCGTGTCCCCACCGCTGTACGGAACGCCGAGAGGAACATGAGGTGCATGTAACTTTTCACATCAGCGTTTCAG
This sequence comes from Phyllostomus discolor, assembly GCF_004126475.2. NCBI lineage: Eukaryota > Metazoa > Chordata > Mammalia > Chiroptera > Phyllostomidae > Phyllostomus > Phyllostomus discolor. Next base: position 705,957 of record NC_040904.2, on the reverse strand, counting down.
ATTCTGCACATGAGTCCCCAGAAGGGGGAGTCCCGGTCGGGAGACAGTTCCCGGTGTAATGACTGACGGGCCCTGAGGTCCAGTGTCCGCGGGAGGGCCCCAGCAATCCCGCCTCGAAGGTGCCGGCACGGAGGGATCCTGGCTCCGAGGCTGGCTGGCTTCTCGCGAGAGGCCGTCAGTGAGGTGAAAGGTCAGAAATCCCCCATCCCCACACATTTTAAGTGATTTTTGGTCACGGCGAAGCTACTGAGAACACAACAGTAAGGACTGCACTGAGAAACAGGCCTTTATGCTCTTCATCTCCTCGCACAGGGCGGGACTTTCACTGCGGAAGGTAAAGAAAATCAAGAATCAGAAAGTGTGCCCTCCATGGAGGCTTTGCAGAAAGGTGAGGTATTTGAAGACTTTATGGCTACGCATGAATGAGCTTTATAAACTGACCCGGGGGCAGGGCATCGGCGTGAGTGATCCCACAAAGCCCAGAACGCAGGCCGCTGGGGCCCGCACGGGGCCCGGGAACTGAGACGTGTGAGCTCTGCCCGGAGGACCAGGACTTCCCAGACTCTCTCGTGAGGCCCCCCGGCCGGCCCCGACCCGGGGGCGGCAGGGCTCATAGCGGCCGGCAGGAACAGGCGGCCCCTCGAGACGCCCACCTTTCACAGCTGATCCCTGTTCAGTGCAAATGAGCTGAGACTCCTTCCACGGAGAATGGAGCTTTCTGGGTGGAGGTGAGCAGGGGAGACTTGGCTAGAAAGATAAAAGGGGGGAATGTGGGTACAGGGGTTTCACCTTGCGGGCCCTGGGAAGATGGAGTCCCGGTGTGGTTGGGACGGATTCCAATTCGGAGGGAGCTGGAGGTCGCCGCTCAGTGTAGCGAACGTACATAGTAAGTGTGTGGCACACTCACACTCTGGTAAGTGCACCCAAGTGTGGACCCGATAGTGTGAACACGTTTGAATAGGCATACACACCTCAGTCCGTACTTCATCGATTAGCTAGCACAGTTTGTCCTCTCTGCACAAAATAAATCATTCTTATCTATTAGTCCTCTTGGTCACGAAGAACAAAAGGCATCCAGCAGGCTCCGAACCTCCTCCCTGTTTTATTTGTCCATGAAAGAGTGAACCGACAACACCCATATCAACATTGCAGCCGCCCAAATGGAATTTGCTTCCTCGCTTCAGTGCCACCCTCTCCCCGAGACGCTATTTCCGCGGAAGAACATTGTGAGATCCGCTATTAAGTGATATCGAACGTTCTTTTCTCAAGTAAACGGAGGTCTTTGTCCCCAGACACTTCTGCCAGGGAGTGCCAGGGAGACGATTTTCTGGGAAATGAATCCATCGGAGACCACGGCGCCGCAGGGAGCGGAGGCCCCCTCCCCACCCCCGCAGCCGGCCCGCCCTCCGCCCGAGCCGTCCGCCCCCGCCCCTGCCCCTGCCCCTGCCGCCCCGGCTGCAGAGCCAGTGGCCGGCGGAGAAACAGGACACTTGTCAGGAACGCCAGGAGGCAGCTTCGTCCACCGTGAGGCCTGTCACTTCGTGAAGCAGAGGAAGAGTCTCCCTAAGACGGCTCCTCGGTCCAGCACTCCGAGGTCACTACCTTATAAACTTCCTACAGAACAGGGATATTTTCCCAAGTCTGGGCATCCTTCTAGAGGTCAAGACGGGCTCCGGTCGGAGGTCAGACCCCACCGGGCGTCCGTGCCCTCCTTTGTGCTCATGTTCACGGCTGCTCCCCGCATCTCAGACGAAGGAGCTCTCACACCCCAACGCGCCAGTCGTGACCTCTAACACCTAGTGAGCGCAGTGAGCGCCAAGGGGCAGAGCTCAGAGGGACCAGGCCAGTGTGCAGGCAGCCCTGAGCGGCAGCCCCGAGCGGCAGCTCGGGCAGGAGGGGACACCTGCGCTCCTGCCTCCCTGAGGCAGGGCCCGCTGAGACCGGATGGGAAAGGACCCCCGTGGCTCGCACACCGCCCTGCGGCTGCGTTTGTAGAGCAGCCCTGTCGCTTCCTGGCCACCGGCACTGCCACCGCCAGCACCTGCTGCAGCTGCTGGGGGGCAGTGACAGAGACGGGGTCCCTGGGCACCTGGCTATCCAGATGGGGCACTGTTGAGGCTGGCTGTGAAAGATGTATCGATTACTTCTAATTTTGCCGGCACCCCTCAGCCTGGCCCCAGCCCGCCTCTAATGCCACTCTTGGGGTGACCTTCCTGGTGAGCTTCAGGAGACGGGAGGCCAAGGGGCCAGGCAGCTTTGAAGATCCGATGGGGCCGCCTGACCGGACCGCCTGCCTCCGGGGCACAGACAGGACGCCACTGGCCGTCGTAAACCCACAGCCACCACGCAGGAGTGGCTGGGATGGTCTTTTCAACTCCGTGAGAAGCAGAAGGTGACATGTTTTTATGTGCTTTGCAGCTGACACACCCAGTGACCAGGGAATATAAATGTCCCAGACCAAGAGTGACTCTCAATCTCAGAATCTTCTTATGATAAGTCACACCCCTCAACATGTCCCCCACTGCTGCCCTGGAAACCGCCCCACTGGCTCCCTGGGGGGTGCCCGGCGCTGCCCCCGCTCCTCCCACAGCTCCCCCCGCCCCAGCACCCTGGTCTCCAGCAGGGGCCTCCATGCCCCCAGCCGCTGCCCATGGGGCCCCTCTCTCCGCAGTGGCTGCCGGGTCACCTACTGCGGCCCAAGGGCCCCCGCACTGGGCAGCTCCTGCCAGGCCCCTGCCCCTGGGCCCCTGGGCTGTGGGTCTCGTTGTTTCCGACCAGCGGGGTGTGGTCCCCGTGCGGCCTCATCTCTAGGTGGCCGGCCGGGCTTTTCCTGTCCAACCTGCTCCTCCACTGGAGGCTGCGAGTCAGCGTGCGACCAACCAGCCCGCGGGCCTGGCTTGTGCCGGTCTGAGTTTGAACAGAACACCTGCTCTTTCTAGAAGTTAACACTGTGCCCGCCACATCAAGGCCCGTGTTATCTGTCGATCTCATGTCCCACTTCCAGCAGACAAACACCACTTTCACTGTCACCTGCTGTGGGCTCCCACAGAGATGCCCGGGCTGCTTCCCCGCTGTCACGCAGACACACGCCTCGGAGCCCTCTCCTCTGTGGCCATCCCCAGTGCATTTGCTCCAGATCTGACCCAGTGGAGGAGTGTCCTGCGTTTAAATGAAAGTGTTATGTGGCATTCACGTGTTTGCTTTAATAATAGTGTTTGTTGACTGTCTTCGAAGCTACTTGTAAGGTACCTGGCTGGACATTTCTGTATCTTGTATTTATCGTTTAAAAGAATTTCCTTTACAAAGTAAAACTGTCCCATGCCTTCTGGGTTTGGAAGAAATTATTTTTTCTTTTATGTTCATTCCACCCGTTAACGATTTATAAGTCAAAATCCCACATCACGTTTTTAAGACTACAGACAAACAACCATGGCCTTGTTCTGGAGGGAACTAGAAACTTCACTCCTTTTACATAAAAGCATTACAAAGTGCGAGGTATATGAAATCAACTGCATCCCATGCTTTTGGAAGAAAAATTACCCATCAGATAAATCCTGAGATATTCGCACAGTTGGAGTGAGGGTGCCCAGGGAGGAGGCAGAGGTCGGGGCGTCAGGCCTGGGGAGGGTGCCGGGGCAGCGGAAGCCGGGCCTCTGGGTGGGACTCCTGGCGAGGCCCAGTGCTTGTTGGCAAGGAGGCCGGCGCTCGGCCCCGCCCAGCCCTGTGAGCTCGAAGTGCTCACCTGTCCTGTGTTTTCCCTTGTTCAGCTCATAGCACGTACATGGGGGGGGGGGAAGCCACCTCAGAACCAAGGCAGATAGTCCCGTGTGACAGAGGTCAGCCAAGTGTCCATCAGCTGAGGGCCCCTGACCAGCAGTCGCGCCCTGAACAAGTGTCCCTTGAGTAGAGGACGAGGTGACTGAAGGCACAGGTGACGCGGATCCCGCCCAAGGGCAACCACAGGTCTTCGTTTACCAGGTTTGCCTCAGCATTCCACCCTGTTTGGTAATAACTGTCTCAGATTTTTCACTTTTCACTCATAATGAGCGGTCACTGAATTAGTCTAGGGACCGGCTGGTTATCGTTCCAGCCCAGCTGGTGGCTCCCCCCGCCCCCTGCTGGCTTCCTCCACCGGCAGGCCTCGCAGCCCCTGCAGGTGCAGCCTGGGAAGGGGAGCAGGGCTGGTGCAGTGACCGGTGGTAGCAGTCTTCAACCTCCTGAAACCACCCCCGGCAGAGGGCGGGGGAGACCCGAGAGAAAGTCAGCCTCCTTGGGGGAGGTGGTGGCTTTAGCAGGCAGAGTGAGTGATGCAGAAGGCTTGTCCTGGGGGACCGCAAGAGGGACAGGTTCCCCATCCTCCCATAAATCTTCAAAGTGTGCAGAGACCTCGGCCGGGGTCAGGTGGGCATTAGCCCACCCAGACACAGAGGGTGTCAGCACCCCTTTCCTGCGTGTCCTGGGGCAGCTCCCAGCTCGGGGAAGGCCCACGGGGCCCAGGTCCGAGCAGGGGACCGGGCATGGAATCTCCAGTGGCCTGGGGCCTAGGGGGTCAGGCCAGTGGTCACCTCTTCTGTATGACCCTCCTGAACAAGAAGTTCCCTCCTCTGTGGTTCGAGTTCCATGGTTTCTGTTACACCTACGGCCAGCCATGCCCCAGAGAACTAAGTGCGAAATTACAGAAATAAACAATCCGTATGTTCTGAATTTCGGGCTGTGCTGGCGGGGACAGGCCATCCTCCAAGTCTTCATGTCATCCCACCTGGAACGTGACTATCTGGTTCTCCCTGCGGGAGACGCCCCACCCCCTTAGACCCTGGGTATCCCCCTGGGGTACCGGTCAGGTATCACAGTGCTTGCACAAGCCGCCCTCATGTACTTCGGAACGGCCCCAAAACCCAAGGGGAGTGGGGCTGGCAATTCGGACACGCCAGGGAGAGGCCAGGAAGGTCCTCCTTTCAGGGAAAAGGTGCAAGCTCTTGCCGGAGGACAGAAAAGAAAGTCCGTACGCCAGGTCGCTGAGACCGACGGTGAGAACCAATCTCCCGTCAGTGGAATTCCGAAGCAGGACGAAGGAATTCGCGCCCGTTTCTCCGCTGCACTCACACCCCGGAGGTCGCAGTCACAGAGAGAGACGCGCGCTCTTTGGGATGGAAAAGGCGTTAGACTCGCGGCGGACCACGGAGCGGAGAACGAGTTCCGGTCGGCGGTCGCGCGTGCTGCCCCGGGAACACCACGCCCGCCGCAGGGCTCAGCCCCGACCGCACAGCGACACCAGGCCGGGCACTGCCAGGGCGGCGGTTACCATAAGACATTTTGAGAGACCACATGACTTTTATTATAGTGTAGTGTTATAGTTGTTCTATTTTACTGCTGCTAGTCACCGCTGTTAGTCTCCCACTGAGCCTAAGTTTAAACATTAAACTTTATAGATACGTAATCGGGACAAAGAGCAGCAACCGTAGGGTCTGGTGCTTCTGCAGGTCAGGGGTCCGCTGGGGGTCTTGGAACAGACCCCGGAGTGCAAGGGGTCACTGTACGTGAAATGCGGTGTAAAAGGGGGCATGAAATTGAGGTTGCCTGTATTTCAAACAAGAATTAAACGCTCAAAGTGGAAGTACAGTTTACAGTATCAGGGGATGTCACAGGAGGTGGGCGACGTTACCTTTTTAGAATATTTTTCAGAGAGAAGCTTCCAGGAGCGACTCAGTATTCATGTTGCAGAATTTAGAGGGGTGGTGAGAATTCTGCTAAGGTACATGAGAATCCTTTTCATATTCCTTATTTTATTCTTAATTTTGTAACAAGAAGCTGACCATCAGCGGTGTTCTGGCTGCTGGCGTTGAATTTGTATTTGTTAACTTCTCCTGTCGAGAGTGTCAGACGGTGACGAAGGACGCAGATGTGACGCTGACGACGGTAATTAACGAGAGTGACACGAGGCTGTCCTGGCTCCCGAGACCCCCAGCGGTATCTTCCTGGGGGGCGATCGGATCCTTCCCTCCCCACCCAGTATTGGTGTCACAGTCAACGCAGCTCTTTTCAAAACAAACCGGTGATCTCCCCCTAAACTCCAAACCCACCTCCAGTCCACTCTCTGTCACGGATACAACCGCGAGGCTAAAACACCAGGCCCGGAGGGAGCCGAAGCCTGTTCCGAGACAGCGATTTCTGTGGACCCGGGGGGCCCCAGGGTTCCTTGGTCAAACAGGGGTTCCACGTAAAAACCGCAGCTGAGGACAGAACAGCCGAAGTCGATTCTACAAGATCCTTGATCTGTGGACTTCGGCAAGCCCCTGCTGCTGTGGGGCGGTTCGGCCCCGCGCGCCTGGAGCAGTCTGTAGGATGCCATGCTGGGCTGTCGCACGGGGATGCTGCAGGCTTGAACGGGAGGGCTGTGCTGATGCCTGGGACTTCGTCGCGCCCCGGGCCCCGCCCCCACTCAGGGCCCCGCCCCTGGGTCCCGCCCACGACACCAGGTGTCACTGTCACCCTGGCCCCATCCCCTCTGCACAGACAGCTCTGGCCTCAGGCTCGCACACCATGCCTTCCCCTTTCTGCCCGGGCTTCTCCGAGGTCGCAGCGAGGACACGAGAGGAGCCCACCGGCGATCCCCTGCACGGCGATGAAGTCCCGGGGAGTCACCGCACGTCCGAGACGGCCTTCGCCCCACGGGAGGCGGAGCCGCTGGGTAAACGCTTCCCCTACTAATCACATCTGGGGGCGGACAATCCCCAGAGTCACTCTGCAATTCCTGAAATGCCCCGAAGGATAGACTCTGGACTGTCCACTTTAACATCAAGTGAGATTTTCCCGTTTGACCGATACGAGGCCCACGGCCTTGTACGCCTGCTTCCTGGAACCCTGCGCAAACCCTGAGCAAACAGACCGTTCGCACCGAGCTCCGGGCCTCAGTTCTGCAGGAGGCGGAGGGCGGGCCCAGGCCAGGACTGGGAAGGAATTCTGCAACTCGGCTCGGGCGTGCTGCGCTTCGTTTGCTTCGTCTGAGCCTGGAGAAGCGTCGCGGGGGGGGGTCTCCCACCCCGTTTACTCAGCCTCCCACCCCCCTGCAGTCGCAGTGACTCGTACCCACAGGTACAGACGTGGCCCTGAAGCGCCGGGCCTGCGGGGCGCAGGGACTGGGGCGCCGCCGTGAGCCGGCCGGAGCCAAGCCGCTGTCCCAGGGAAACCTACGCTCAGACACCAGACCTGAGGTTTTCCTCTGCGTGTGAGCTCGCCGTACACATTGTGTCACGCGCCTGTTGTCGGCGCTTCTAGTCCCTGCAGCGACCTCCGGCTTCCCCCTGTCGGTGGGGACGCCGGCCTCCTGTTCCGGGGAAATGCCTCCCACACCGAGAGACGCAAACCCCGGCGGGAAGACCACCCTCTGTGACGGCGCACGCTCGGTACCAGCAGCAGGAGCCACTCGGCTCTGCCAGACGGCGCTGGGCCCGAATCCGGTTTCTGATGTTGATCGCACTTCACTTCCTCCTCCAAACCCTCGAGTACGAAAACGGTAGGCGGGCCCGGAGAGCAGAGGAATGGTAATACCACGAACAATAGGCTGGGAAGCCGAGTTATATAAATTTATTAGGTTGAAACTCATTTTCACTTGCTCTTCCATGGAAATGCAGGAGCAGCAGGACTGAATTTCGGGTTACTCGTTAATTTCAGGGGCTGTCCAAGTCGGTGAGGCCAGACACTGATGGTTTACCGATAAAATAACCGTGGCAACTGGCGACAGAATGATGGTGGCACTGAGTGGACTCGGTCCTCAATACTTGAGAGAATCGGGACCGTCCACAAGCTGGTCAGTAGAAGCCAGACCGGCAGGCTGGTCTGTAACAGGAGGACTGGCAGCTCCTGGGGGTCCCGCAGGTCGGACGGCAGGATCCGGATCCAGGGCCCAGGGAAGGGACCCCACAGATGCCGTAACCCTGGGGTCTGAGGACACCAGACCCACAGCCCAGGGAGCAGCTGCTGCTGGACCCCCAGCCCTGAGCCCCAGTGGAGGGGGCCCAGCAGGGCCTGCTCAGCATGGGGACCCTCGGGCTGCAGCAGGATGGCCGGCAGCTGCTGGGCTCCCAGCAGATGACCTGGTAGCTGCTCTGGAGAGAGGGGCCCTGCAGGCAGCGGCAGGAGGAGCAGAGGTCCCTGCTGGGGGCCATGGTGCCGGGGCAGGAGGAGCTGCAGGAGGAGCCCGGGCAGCGCAGGGAGCTGCCCAGGGAGCGGGAGGAGAAGTTTCCAGAGCGGCAGCTGGCGGACATGCTGGCGGAGGTCAAGGTGAGCCGAGTGACAGTGAGCGGAGTCTGAGTTCAATGCCACGGTCTGGGCTGGGGTGTTTTATACTCTCAGTGCCGGGTGTGGCCTCCCGCCCGGTCACCTTTTCCACGCTTGGAACCTCGCATTCCCGCCTGTGTAATTCCACGGGGTTCTCTGTAATTGAGGATGAATAATCCCCTCCGTCTCCTGTTGCTGGGTGAGTGCATGGTGCTGTCACAGCGCTAGGCCGGTGAGCTATTTCAGTGTCAGAGTGATGTGACTGCAGCCATGAATGCTTCCAACCAGGACTGGAAGTGCCCCCCCTTCTCGGCCAAGACCCAGGGTGCTTCCCAGGCAGACGGGCTGGTGGGGGGGCTTCTCTCTAAGGGCGGGATCAAGTGAAGTCACTCTCTCTAAGTCAGCGGAATGAAGACACCCTGTTTGTCAGCCATGATTCCCGTCGCCTAAATTTACTTCATTCCCAGAAATTATTTCCCACGTATTTCCTTACATAATACATCGCTTCTTAAATTCCTTGAGAAAGGAAAACAGATAAGATGAGTCGAGACAGAAACTCGGCGGGTCCCGGCCGGAAGCAGATCACTGGTGACTTCAAGGGTTTTCCCTCTGCACAACTTAGATAGAAAGTTGACTTTGATGGAGCGTAGGGTCCTCGTGGGGACCCTGTCTCCTTGGCCGTGTCCACTCCCCGTGAGCCTGGAGTCCCCTCTCTCCAGACAAGCCCCGCACGCAGGGCCTTCTGGGCAGTTTTATTTTCAAGTCCTTTCACACAATGTTCTCCTTCAATGTAAAACACACGCTACTTATTTAAGATTATTTTTTCCACTGTAAAATATCTAAATATCTTTTCACAGAGCTCTCTACTTCGGCAAACCCGAGCCAACACGAGTCCCAAAGTGTTGTCCCCAGTGGGAAAGGCAGCAATCCCCACGGTGACTGGGAGTGGCAGGAGGTGTGTGGTCCTGGGTGGGCGGGTGCAAGCAAGCACACATGCCTAGGGTGGCCGAGGGAAATCCCTTACACTGCTTAAAAACTAAAAACCTGGACAACAGTGAATTAAAAGGGCAATTTTATAGCGTTAAGCTGTTTCAGTGCCCCTCCCAAAGCACGAGGGAAGGGAAGGCGGAACTCAGGCCATGAATCACACGGCAGCAGAGTAGTAAATATCAGGTAGAAATCTGGACGTATCGAATCTCATAGGGCAAATTTCAGAGAACATCAGACTTAACATAGGTTTTCTTAAATATCAGAAAACAGAAAAGGGAAAAATAAAAGGGTGTATCAGGCAAAAGAAACAAACCACGAATGCTAATGCTGCGTTACTAATCTCAAATTTTGCTGCGTGATAGGAAGTCCATTAGCCGTTTCCCAGCAACCGACCCACCCGCCTGGCAGGACGGTCCCCGTCATCTCACTCTGCACTCAGAGGGGATGATGCTGGGGCCACACCCTTCAGGGGAGCAGCCATGACCCACGCGTGTCAGTTCCAGGCACGCTAATTAAGTTAGAATTCAGTTCCTCAATCATATTTGCCACATTTCAAGCACAAAAACAGATACATGTGGCTCATGGATACCACATTTTGGAAAGTGAAGATCAAAACATTCTCAGCATCACACAAAGTTCCATTAGATAGTGCTTCCTTAGACAGACGGCATGCATGATAGCATGGCTGGCTAATATAAATTAATACCTCCCCTGTTTCCTCTGGAATGCAAGAATGCTAGAAATAACCAGGCCATTTCATTTATCCCAATTCACGTATTACTGTGTTTAAGGAATTTCTGTGTTTTAATTTCGTGTATGCTTATGTGTATTTACACATATCTGTCCCCGTGTTTTTATGGGCAGCACTTTCTTAAGTGTACCCAATACTTATCTCTTTCTTTACTGATAATTCCTTCTTACATCTTCTTGCTACATTCTGGGATCACTTTGCTTTGGACAGTTACCGTAGGTTTTGGTGCTGGAAGTCTGGGGACAAATTCAGTCTCTGCTGGTCTAAAAGTGTTTTGTATCTGCCCTTCGTTTATGAAACGCACACTCACTAGCCAAGTACTAACATCTTTCTGCAGAAATTGAGGATATTTAATTTCTTCTACCTTCATTTTTTTCTCTTCATAATACAGTCATCGATCTTATTATTACTTTTTAAAATATAACTTATATTCCCCTCCCTCTGGTTGCCTTAAATTGTTCTTTTCCTTTCTTGCGCATCAGTTTGACTTCATGTGCCTAGGGCTGGGGCTTCTTTCACATTCACCTGCACGGGTGTGTAACAGCTCTTAAATGTGTGAATGGATGCTGTTCTTCCACTTGGAACAGTCGCGCTGGGTCTGGTGTGTGCATGCTGACCCTCTTGGACTCACTAATATCTTGACTTGTCAACGGTCGTTAAATGTTCATTGAACATCACCGTGTCCGTACACACACACAGACACAATCTCCTTCTAGGACTTGAACTGAAACGACACGAGGCCTCTCCATGTTCTCTGAAGCTGCACTCAATATTTTTACAGTATTTTTCGTTTTTATTTTAAATTTATCCTAGTGACCAATCACTGACGATGCCTCTAGCTCTATCTAAAAATCTGTCCTTTTGTTTTCCAAGTGCATCAGTTACCGTTACTTTAACATCTAGATCTAATGTTTTCATTTACTGAATGGCTTGTGAGTGTGTTTGTGCTACCTGAAACATATTTGGGATTTGGTCATTTGCTAACTTCTTGAAGTCTGGTAAAGTTTCCTTGGGAATCAGACTACCTCTGTACCTGTATTACCTTTACACTCATCTATATCTGTAGCTATGTATCCATCTATACTTCTATAACCATATTTGCACCTTTACCTCTATTCGTAAGTGTACATATGCGTCCACATTTATGTCATGTCCACCTGCGTAAGGATGCGATGCAAGGCCCATGTGTCCTTAACTCAGTCTCCCTTTCACATGTAGCCCGAGCCGTTGGGATCAAGCATCGCTGCTGTCCCCGCATTTCCTACACGACCGTCACCTCGCCGGCCACCTGCGCCTCTTGGCATGCACAGGGGCCCCACATCTTATGAGAGAACCATTCTAACTCCTGGCTTTGAGATTTTAATTTGTAAAAATCAACACATTCAAACAAGAGTCCTCAACTACCTATGGTTTGAGGAAGAAAAATATCTGAGGTTCTTCAAAATTAGTTCGAACCCCCAACTTTCTGGGACTTCACACCTATTTCCATGTGCATAGTAACCCTTTCATAATACCTGTTTTATATCCCAGTCGAAACCCCAGTGAAAAACAGCCGGCACCAGTAGACAAAGCTGGGTAGCAGGACGAAGTGATTTATTAGATTGTAATGATTTTTCATTTCGTACAATTTGGGGGGGGAACCCAATAACACTCAATCCCATCTCCAGTGGAGAGCTGACACATTAATCGTAGAATTCTTTAGACGCATTTGGGGCCTGATGGGCGGTGAGGCGTCGATACTCAGAGAACGAGGGAGAACGAGGGATGCGGAGACAGGAGGGGATGCGCACAGGCAGGGATAGGAGGATCGACAGGGTTAGAAATCCAATGAGATGATCAGTAGCAGCTGGATCCAGAGGCTGGTCTGGAACCACCGGAGGACTGGCAGCTCCTGGGGGTCCTGCAGGTCGGGCGGCGGGATCCGGATCCAGGGCCGGGGGAAGGGACTCCACAGGTGCCACAACCCTGGGGTCTGAGGCCACTGGACCCAGAGCCCAGGGAGCAGCTGCTGCTGGACCCCCGGCCCTGAGTCCCAGTGGACGGGGCCTGGCAGGGGCTGCTGGGCACGGGGACCCTCGGGCTGCAGCAGGACGGCCGGCAGCTGCTGGGCGCCCAGCAGATGACCTGGTAGCTGCTCTGGGGAGAGGGGCCCTGTGGGCAGCGGCTGGAGGAGCAGGGGTCCCTGCTGGGGGCCATGGTGCCGGGGCGGGAGGACCCGCAGGAGGAGCCACAGGAGGAGCCCGGGCTGCGCTGGGAGCTGCCGGGGGAGTGGGAGGAGGAGCAGGGGTCCCTGCTGGGGGCCACGGTGCCGGGGCGGGAGGACCCGCAGGAGGAGCCACAGGAGGAGCCCGGGCTGCGCTGGGAGCTGCTGGGGGAGCGGGAGGAGAAGTTTCCAGAGCGGCAGCTGGTGGACATGCTGGCGGAGGTCGAGGTCGGCCGAGTGACAGTGAGCGGAGTTGGAGTTTGGGTGTCCCTCCTGGACGGGGGCGTTTATATGCCCCCAGCACTGGGTGTGGCCCCTTCCGGGACCGTCTTTTCCACATTTGAAGTCCCTCACTTGAGTACACGTAACTCAGTAATTCTCCTCGTGATGGCTGTTCCCTTGCTCGCTTCACTTGCACTCTTGGGTGAGCTCGTTGTGGTTTTACGGTTGGGTGGCAGTGGGTTGCCTCGGTGACACACAGCGTGTCGGTGTGTAGTCACCCACACCCTGGCCAGGGGAGCCCCTCCTGGGTGCCGTCCGCCGTTCCCCATGCACCTGCTCCCGCCGTGGCTGCTGCAGACTCTGCTTCCCGGGTGGAGCCTGAAATGCAGGCGCCTCCCGCTGGGTCAGCGGCCGAGGGGCAGACACCTGGCACCGATGAGAGACCTTGGACGGGCCGGCCCTCCCGGGACCACAGATCCGCAGAGCCCAGCAGAGAGCCCCGCCTCTGACTCCCCATGAGCAGTGCTTCCCCGTCCCGCCTGGGGGTCCGCGGAAAAGCTGGCCAAAGGGGTTGAGGAGGAAGACTAGCAAGGCGCAGCCCGAACCGGCTTCCTTTCTGGTGGGTGTTTCACAAAGGAGACCGTCCGTAGAGCAGGCAGAGCCCACTCCGGACGCACGTGAGGGAGAGCGACGCGGAGGGCCAGGGGAGGAGCAGGGGACAGCGCTGGCCAGGGGACGGGAGGCGCAGGGGGCCCTTGGACCCGGCCGGACGGCCTGCGGCTTCTGCGGACGCGTTTCTACTGGTGAACCGTCCAGGCCCCCCTCCCAGAGCGTCTCCGAACCCCCACCCCGAATGCTGACCGTCCGTGGGCGTTTCCAAGGGCACACGAGAGGCTGGTTTCTCCGGCCTGTGCTACGTGACCACTGTCCCGACTTTCCAACCGGATGTGGGCCCAGGTTTTGTGAGTCTTGAAGTATGTAATTTTGGAGTCCTCTTTAAGGAAAAAATTGCGTTATGACTATAACAGCAGACATAAATATGAACAGTAACTTAGAATACGAGCGATGTTAACAAAGAAAAACTTGCAGGTTGACGACACCCCCCATAAATATCAGAAAATCGGAACAATCAGGTGTCACAATCATTACGTCATCTGTAACCTTTCGCCTATGTCTTTGCTGCAGTCTGATCACTTCTACGTGACAGTGACTTTGTCAACAGGAGTCACGTGATTTTCTGCAGACAGAAGTAGAGCTCACCTTTTCCTTCAGGACTGCACACGAAGCTACGTAAGTTGTCCTTGATGGCACGGCAGAGTTCCAGAATCTTCCCTGGTACCGGTGACGCCACCTCCTCCCTCTGTCTTCAGTCAGGGCCTCAGGCCTGGCGACAGGGTCACCTCAGCCAGGGTCCCCGATTCACGTCCCCAACCCGGTCCGCTGCCCTGGGGGTGGGGACTCGGGGGAGGGTCAGCTGTGGCCCGGTTTCCGTGGCCTCCTGGTGGGTAGCAGAGCAGTGTCCCGGTCTGCACCCTTCTCCTCGAGGCCCCAGCTCCCCGAGCTGTGGGGCCAGGAGGCTGACCTCCGGGGCTGGAGGCAGGTGCAGGCAGGCAGCTCTGTGGACCCACCCACAGCCCAGGACGGCTGCTCCGATGCACCAGCGGTGCACCTGGCTGCCTCAGCCCCTCAGGGGTGGCGGGGTCCTCCAAGCCTGCCTGGCACATGCCGACAGAGCCTCGGAAAGGCTGGGCAGAGGACCTTCGGGACTGAAGCTTCGTAGGTTCGCGCTCTCTCTCCCTCTCCCTCTCCCTCTCTCTGTCTCTCTCTCTCTCTCTGCCTCAGAAGCCCCAGCCGAGAGTCCGGGCGTGTGTCCTGGCATCCTGGCTGAGGGCTCAGGGCCTACAGGGGTCCCCGGTCACTCTCCAAGTCACCTTCCACGGCGATGGCTCCTTCTGGAGCTTTGACCGGACTCCCAGTGGTTACCTTGCTGTATTTTTTGTTGCTTTTATTGTCTTTTGCCCTCTTTCAATCCAAATAAAAATTAAGAACATGTCTGACAGATTTATCACATTCTTCGAATGCATCGCCTCATTTCCGGACAATTTCAAGACAAAGGCACCAACGGAGCCCACACCAACGGCCCCACGTGCGGCTTCAGCAATTCAGGAGTGTGACGCAGTGGCTCCCGGCGCTCAGTGAAGACGGCGTCTGGTGGCTCACACTGCACAGGTTTAGAGTGTAAACATCTTCTCAATCTAACGGATGCTCAATGGTGACTTTAACGACAGGGAGCATCGCACGGGCTTTACAAAGCGGAGGAGTGACACGGGGGCTGCCCTCGCAGCCAGCAGCCACTTCAAACACTCCCCTAGTGAGCTGCCGATTCTCTGAAGTTCCCCCGTGGGCTCTGCACCGCCGGGGGGACAGTTCTTGTCCCTGCAGTGAGGAGAGCGTCAGGCCTTGCTCCAGGCCCTGGTGTCCAAAGAACTTCTCGAAAGTGGTTGTCTTCTTACGAGCAAGGGTGACTTTTTACTGACTGGAGGCAGGGACAGTGTTCATCAAAATAGCAGTCAGTAAAGGGCCCATCCAACTCAACACCAGAAAACCACAAGCCACCCGACGAGAAAATGGGTCAGGGGCCTGAACGGACGTTTCTTCCTAGAAGCCCTGCAAACGGCCCGCAGACCCGTGAAGCGGTGCGCAGCGTCACCAGCTGTCGGGCAAACGCAAACTAAAACCACAAGACGCCACCTGGGACGGGTCAGGGTGGCTGCCTCCAACGAGACCGGCGACCACAAGGGTGGGAGAGGTGGTGGGGAGAGAGGGGCCCTTGTTTACCTCGGGTGGGAACGGGAGCTGGGGCAGCCGCCGTGCAAAACGGTCCGGAGACGCCTCAGAAAATTAAGAATACAGTTTTCACATGACCCAGCAACCCCTCTGACGGGTATCCACCCCTCAAATTTGAAACACTTATTTGCAAAGACACGTGCACCCCTACGTTCCCTGCAGCACCATCCACAGCGGCCGGGACACAGAGGCAGCCAGAGTGTCCCCCGGGGAGAGGACTGGACAGAGCGGACGCGGTGCGTCTGCACAGTGGACACTGCGCAGCCGCAAGAAAAGGTGAGGCACTGCCATTTGCGACAACGCGGATGGAGCTTGAGAATGTCGTGCTGAGTGAAACAAATCAGAAAGAGCTAAGGACCGTGTGAGTTCACTCGTATGTGGGACGTACAACTGAAAGCAACAAAGAAATTCATACACAAGGGCAACAGCTTGGGGGTTACCGTACGGGAAGGGGTGGGGGGAGCTCGAAGAGGGTACCGGGGTCAACTACGTGGTGACGGAGGAGGCTGGACTCTGGGGGACGAGCACAATGTGCACACACAGATGACGTGTCAGAGAGATGTACACTCGGTCCTATAGGAGCTTGTTACTCAGTGTCACGCCAATACATTCAATTTTTAGAAGTTGAGTTAAGAACGTTTGTCCCAGTGACAAACCCCCGGGCTGCCCGTCTCGTCCCCACGCCTCCCCAGCCCCTCGCTCCGGTGCGACGGTGAAGGGGGCCGTTGGAACGATGCGTCACACGCTCTCTGGTCCCCCATCGAACCCGGCCCGCACAGCTTGTTCCTCGCACAAGTGCGGCCCCTGTGGGCTTTCCGCTAAATTCCGACTTAGTTGCCAGCATTTAGATATCAGAGGAATTCACACAAAATACGGTCTTCTGACTTCTTTTAAAAATTCTGGGTGCCTGTGCCACCAGAGTCCGAGCCGCCCCACTCCTGGGGGGTGTGCTCCCCGTGATTCCCGGCAAGCCCCATCACTACCCTTCCCACCCGGCTCTGAGGCCACACTTCGGTTGCCATTGGTTACCAGGCCGGTGCCATTATCTTGTCGTGTTCGGTAAGGTCCCTCTCAGGAGGGGGAGAATGAGAGAGAAGCCGAGGGGCTTTGGTTCTGAGACAATTTGCGGAAACGAGCTTCCTTACGGCTGGAGGGACATTCCTCCACTTCTACTAGAAACGCGCTGGGTCCGTGTTGATGGGTTGGAACACGGGACGTCAAGCCTGAAACAGACGGCAGGGCGATGAGGCCACCTCATCGACGTGCACGGTCCTCCGACGTAAAGCACCTCGACAGCCACAGAATCTGAGCGGGTTTGTGCGGCGGGCAAGGCTTACATCGGCGGTGCCCTGCCTCCGAACCGACAGGGGCACACGCCAACCAACCAGAAGATAAACAAACGATGGAGAAAAGCAGACGACCAGACACCGCGGGCCGCTGCCCCGCCTGGGACTGCATTGTGTCACCCGCCCCTGCCGGAAACCACTCCCTCCGACACGGGCGACACGCAGCGAGGCGCCCGCGGAGCCACTCAGAGCAGCCCTGGGGGGTCCCACTGCGTTCCCGACAACCGTGACCGCTCTGCGCAGCGAGGGTCTCTCCACGGTGGAGAGGGCAACACTCGAAATGGAGAAACGGGGGTCTGCTTTCTGTGGATGACATGCTAGCTCTGCGGCAACGGGCAGCCCCGGCTCAGAGCATGCCGCCGCCTCTCTTCACGCCAACGCGGCGCCCTCGCCGCGGGGGGGCTGCTGTTTGCGCCTGAGGAAGATGGAGTTCGTGGCATCGCTATCCGTCCCGCGAGATGCCGTGTCTTAGGGTTTGAACAAAGGCGGCGTGTCACTACCCGGTGACACTGTGCAGATGGCCTCGTGATGCCTAGCAGCGAGTGACTCACTGGGAATCCTGGCGAGAAGAGTAGCAACTGTGACAGCTAACGCTGGGAGGCAGAGCGACAACAAAGCCTTTAGTCAGGAATCAGAGGCCTGCCCGCTGACTGCCCGCTGACTGCCCGCTGACTGCCGGCTGACTGTGAGTGGCACCGCGTGGCGGTCGGTAGGCGCTCCTTGATGACTGTTGATCGGAAGGGAGAGAAGGGAAGTTCCGTAGCAGGGGGCTTAGATGACGGGAGCCGTGTAAGAAGGGGTGAATAGTAACGACTGTGTTTGCTCGTCCTTCCTTTGGCTGGGGAGCTGAGAGAGGGTCACTGCACCTAGGAGCTGGTTTGGATGCTTTTCTGCCCTGCAGCGACAGTCAGATGAGATGCGGGCCGACACGTCCCCGCTGGTGTCCAGTCGTGGTCTGGGGGACAGCAGTGAGGGGAGGGGAGGGAGCCCGGGCCGGAAGCTGTCTGGGTGACCTCTGTGTGCCTGAGCCCGTCCCCTCCTGCCCTGTCCTGAGTGTCACCTGCGCCTCCTCCTTTCCTTTTTCCCAAAGTCTCTGCTGAGTGAAGGCACGAGGGGCGTGCGGCAGGTAACGCCACGTCCACTCCTGCAACCCCCACAAAGTGGCGCAGGGCTGGGCGAGCTTTCTGTCCATGACCTCCGTCTCCGGGGCAGGGCTGGGGCATTGGTGGAGCCGGGAGGGGATGGCGAGGAGAGCGGATGTGGCTGATCCGTGGTGCTGCTGGGCTTCCTTTGTGCCGGAGCCTTGTGCACGCCCGTGGGCAGGCAGCAGCCCGAGGCAGGAGTCCAGCCCGCTCGGGTGGATGACGGGGACACACACTCAGCAGAGGCGGCGGTGTCCCCGAGTCCGGAGGAGACGCCTGGATGGGGCCTCAGCTCCTGGGAAACCTCCGACCTGGGGACACCCTTCCGGTTTTCTTGCTCACCAGCCGTGCGCGCTCAGTTCGCTCGCTCTGCCATTTCGCTGTTCAAATTCTACAGCACCTAAACTTGGCCCTGGCACGTGCTTGGCGCCCCGAGATGAACCCCCTTGCACGTCTTGTCGCACTCGGAGCGGACCAAGCCGTCGCTGAGCGTGGCCGTCGAGGTGCGAGCCGTAGGTGAGGCTGTTCCTCCCCGGGGGTGGGGGGAGGGTTGTGCAAAGGGTTCTGTCTTTCTTGTCACCTTTCTTGACACTGACTTTTCAACGTATCCCAGTACCAGGACTTATTTTTAAAGACTTGGAATTCAACAAACCAGCAAACGAGGTAATCTCAGGGCATCGTGAAAAGAAGTGTGTTTGATCGCTCAGGACCGGAAACTGGTGAGTTTACGGGATGCCCGTCAGCACAGGGATGTCGGCATCCCACCGGCCCGGTGAGTGGCTCTGTGGAGGGGACACGCCCTTGTGATGGAGGGACGATGTGACAGAAGGCTAAAAGCTTGTCTCCATTGTCAGAACTCCTGGGAGGCAAACCCTGAAGCTACCCTTTCCGGCACTGAGAGCTTGTGCAGGGACCGGAGCCCATCACGCCCCAATCTTCTCACTGTGACATGGGGGTGACAATGGTACCTCTCTCACTGGGTAATTAAGAAAATTAACGCAGTAATGTATGGGAAGTACCCAGGGCACTGCCTGCCAATTAGTAAGGAACGCATGTAACTCTTTGCCTAAAACAAACAGAAAACCATTCCCAAGCGATCCTAACTCAGCAGGGTGTCCAACCTTTTGGCGTCTCTGGGCCTCACTGCAAGAAGAAGAACTGTCTTGGGCCACACATTAAATACACAAATAGTAATGAAAACTGATGAGACAAAAAAAAGGTTCTAAGTAAATGTACGATTTTGTGTTGGGCCGCACCCGGGCCGAGGGCCGCGGGTTGGACACCCTTGCCAGGCGTCATTTTCAAGAATCACTGCTCTACATTTTTCTTGTGTGAGTCATCCCTTGGTAAAAAGAGCAAAATGTTTGTAATTCAATGAGAAACTTGGGATTAAAAAAAATACACTTAAAAAAAATAAGAGTAACTGCAGCCCCACATGGAAAGCACCATTTTAGACTCCATGGGACCAGGTTAGCGTTTGGAAGCCCGTGATGCGTGGCCTCGTCCAGCGACACAACAGGGAGGTGACCGCCGACTGGCTCTTCTCCTGTCCCCCCGCATCTCCCGGCCCTCACATGTATCTCTCCGTCGCCTAGCTTTATGAACTGGTAGTACTCTCTAAGCAAGGCCACCTTTCTGTGTATTTTATTGGTGGAATAAAACTGCTCTCCTCTGGGCTTGTTTCCAAGAGCAGTTAAGTGTTTCTGTTTCCTCTTAAAATGCTCTAAATGTTATTGGCTTAATTGGTATTTTAGATCGGAGATTATGGAGTGAAGGGTTTCCAGGGCCCGTTTTAAGTTTTGCACCTTCAGTGTTACAAGGCCTTTTTAATAGACTCTTCCCCCAAAGGCAGACAATTTCAAGGTGATTTGCCGGCGGCCCTGAAGGGACTCTGCTCACCGATGCGCGTGTCTGGCCCCGTGGCGCTGGGCTGCTCTGTGCCTACGGAGGAACAGACCCCCCCCCCCCCCCGCAGACCCCCTTGGCCCCGCAGGGACTGCACCGGGAGCAGCCGTGACGTCCCACTCGGTTTCCCGCACAGAAGGAGTTCAGTGGCGTTTATCAAAAGGATGCGTCCAGGCATTCCCAGTGCAGACTTTGCCGCTTTTACTTGGGGACAGGGGCAAGTGTGTGACTGTTGCTTCGTGAGCTGAGGTTTTGCTGTCTGGGTCCTTAGGGAACGAACACGTGCAAGGAAACCCGGCCTCCGGTCCGCGTGTGGGCGGGGGGGTGGGGGAGCTGGCCCTGCTGTGCCGCACGGTGGTCAGCAGGGTGGGGGCGGGGTCTGCTGTGCTGCACGGTGATTGGCACAGTGGGGGGCGGGGCCTGCTGTGCGGCATGGTGATTGGCACAGTGGGGGCGAGGCCTGCTGTGCTGCATGGTGATTGGCAGAATGTGCTGCACGGTGATTGGCAGGGAGGGGGCGGGGCCCCGGCTGCGTGCCGACGCCCTGATTGCTGGCCCTGAAAACAGCCGGCTTCCTCCTATAAATGAGAAAGGAACGATCTGTCTCTTAAGTAAATGAATAAAACATACTCAGCCATGTCTGTGCAGGGAAAATCAATCTCGTGTTAATGAGAGAACTGATGAGCGACGCCCCGAGGCCTCCCCCCGGGAGGGCCCTCCTGGGGCGCAGCCGGGGGGGAGGGTTCCCAGGGGTCTTCGGGAGGAGACCCGCCCTGCGGCCTCGCTGCGCCCAAGGAGGATGGGGATTGGGAGACGCAGTAAGCCAGCCTCCTAAGGCGCCTCGCGCCCTGCTCCCGGGAGAGACGAGCCTGCCGAGAGAACCCGCCCCACGCCGGCACCGGGACCTGAGCCCGGCCTGCGCCGCAGCGCACGCCTGTCCGTGGTGCCTCCAGCCCGTGGCGCTCCGCACGGCAGCCCCAGCCGACTAACTCAGCCCCGTCTCGGGAAGGGAATGGGCACAGAGGCTCCCTCTGCCCAGCCCAGCCGTGTTCCTATGAGCCTCCAGGGACCAACCCCTGCCCCCAGCGGCCCGCGGCCCCTCCCCATCAGTTTGACCTGTGTCCCCATGTCTCCCAACACACTTACACATGCCTACCCCCCGGACCATCCCTTCCCAGCGTGTTACAAAGGAATAGAGACACGCCAGCCGGTTCTGCAATAATTTGCTTAACTTAACATAGGAATCAGGTTCATTATTTTGCTTATTCATTTCGGTGTGTTTTGTGCTTTTGCTCAGTTCTCGTTGGCGTGAAAATGCATCATTGCTGCTCTCCCCGCAGAACACCATTTAACTGGGAGGCTCAGAGCTTCCGGAGCACGCACACAAACCAGGTGCCCCAGACGCTGAAGTCCCGGCTGTGGGCAGACTCAATTTTCTCTCCTTGTCTCTTTTCTTCTCTCGGTCTCTGTCTAAACCTGGAGCCTCACACAAGATATTTTTGCAAACCCCAACAATGATTGGCTTCCCCCCCACCTCCTGTGAGATAAAGCAAAGCACAGAACTTAAGAAATGTGCTGAGAAAAGATATTTCTTTCATGCTAGCTGTTCCATTCAAGATCTAAGTGTTATCTCACAGAAGCAGGATCCAAGCTGAACCCAAGATCAGAATATAGTTCTTGTCATCCAGAAATATATGTCAGGCTCCTAGCAGAGTCAGAGTGGAAGAGAACTCGGGAATGGGTTTGGCGCTAATAACTCAGACTGCTGTGAGCTCAGAGCCTGTTCACTGGCTCAGTCGCTTGTACATCTCTGCATTAACTCATCTGTTCAAGTCTAACAAATATCCACCCTGGGAAAGAAATTCATGAGGGCAAAGGAAATAATAGAATGAATGAATGAAAAGAGTGAAATTTGAAGACAAACCTGAACTTAAACCTTAGTTCTATTACTTACAAGAAATGACCTCACATAAATTACTAAATGTTGTTAGTGCATTATACAAGGCCTGTCCAGAAAAAGTCCAGCCATTGTTAACATAATGAGGATGGTTTGCGTGACATCAGTGTGACCTGACAGCCAAGGAGCGTGGACTGGAACGCACACGCATGAACAGTGACGACTTCACTGCACTGGTCAGTGGGGGCGGGAGACGCTGCTGAGCGAGCGTGTGCACTCTGTGGTCATCACATCCAAAATGACTGAGTAGAGCAATGAGTCTGCATCCAGTTTTGCATTAAGCTTGAACGTTCCTCCAAAGAAACAGTGCGGATGATTCAGACGGCCGCGGCTATGGGCAGCCGGTGGTTGGCAGCTTCATCATGACAGTGTGCCTGCTCATTGTCTGCTCACTGTCTCACTGTCACAGAGTTTTTTGGTGAAACATCCAATCACCCAGGTAACACAGCCCCCCTACAGCCCAGGTTTGGTGCCCTGCGACTTGTGGCTTTTCCCAAAACTAAAATCACCTCTGGAAGGGACGAGATTTCAGACCATCAATGAGATTCAGGAAAACACAACAGGGCAGGTGATGGCGACTGGGAGAACTAACTGCATGAGGTCCCACGGTGCCTACTTTGAAGGGGACTGAGGTGTCATCGTCCTGTGTGCAATGTTTCTTGTATCTTCTTCAACAAATGTCTCTACATTTTGCATTACATGGCTGGATCCCTTCCAGACAGACTATACATAGAACTATATACATATCTCAGTTGGTTTTGTTTCTCCAGAACACTCTGACACACTCACTAAGAACCAGGTAAGTCTCTACATGCTTGCTCCCCGCATCCTCTCTAACCGGAGATGCCGGGCGCTCCTCGAGTCTTGCTTGCACTTCACCGGGCGGGGGAGGGAATGGAGCCCTTCCTGCACAGCCGGCCGCAGGCAAACACTCAACAACGAGCGGTCGTCCGTGGAAGCTCACTGCAGAGACGGAATGACCAGACGCGTTTCCGACTCGGAGTCTCAGAACGTTCCACGGTCGGACCCTCAGCGGCCACGGCGTCTCCCCCGACACACGTAGCAGCCGAGCGCTGACCGCTGTCCTCCGTGCGGTTCCCGTCAGGACGACCCGAAACCCACGAGCGCAGGGAGGTGGACGCCGTGACCCCTGGCCCCGCGCCAGCCTCTCCCGCGTGGGTTGGTGACGCCCAGCTCTGCGGCGGTGCCGGCGCTCCGCGCTGCGCCTGCTCCGTTTCTCTTCCTGGCTCGTCTGCGGTGCCGACGCGGACGCACCGCTCGGCCAGGGGCCCGCGAGCTGGACGTGACGCCGGACTCCCTGTCCCGCCCCCGAGACCTCCCCCCCCTCTGACGCACATCCTCACAAGGACCGGGATGCAGACGGGGACTAAGTCGTGGAAACAGGAGGGGGCCGGCTCTTTCCCGGCCGCCCCAAAGAGCCGGCGACGTCTGTCTGCCGACCGGCGAGCTGCACGCAGGGGGCTTCCACCGGCCTCCACCGGCCTCCACCAGTGCAACGGCCCGTCGGCTCCCGGGGCGCGGTCTTCACCCCGAACGCAAGGTGAAAAGCTGCCGGCGCCACCGCGGTCTGCCAAACCCGGTGCCGGAGCAGGCGCGGTCCAGGGGCGGCGGGAAGGCCCTGGGGCGTCTGCAGCGGGAACACGGGTCCCCTCTGGAGGCGGTCGAGTTGAGCAGGGTTCAAAAGGCGTTTGGTTTCTCTAAAATAATTTTAATAAATCTAAGTAATGAAGTTTGATTCCGATGGACATTTGTGAGAAGAGGGGTATGTTAGGGTCATGAAAAAAATGATTAAAATGGAGACAAAACCAAACAGGGAGGATGGTGAAGATGACATTGTTGATTTCATCTTTTCTGGGCTCAGTGTCTGCGCCCACCAAGCCACAGAGCCACACTTCCCCTGCTTCCTAGCCTGACCCCCGGCGGGGGTCAGCAGGTCTGAGGACCCCCAGTCCGACTGCACGGCCATTACGACGCCGCAGCAGTTAGGGCGCCACGGCACGGGCATGTGCCTGCACGGAACGGAAGTGGGGGCGTCCAGAAATGGATGCACGCAGACCACACGGATGGACACAGTGGTGCCGCGGTGATGCCGTGGGCAAGGGCGGTCTTTTCCACTAATGGCGCTGGGATAAGTGGACACCTACACACCTACACACCTACACACCTACACACACACACACACACACACACACACGCACACACACAAGCTTGACCTGAGCTTTGCACCATATCCCATTGCCCCTTCTGTGAAGGTCTGAACTGCCCACCTGCGTACAGGTTTTTTCCTCTGACCTGAGCAGGTCAAATCCTCCCTGTTCAAGGGTCCGCTGGCCGCTGAGAATCTGTGTTTGCACAGGGCTGACTTGAGCTACGCGTGGATTTTGGACTTTGTGGGCCGTGGGCGTCCCTAACCCCACATTATTTGTGGGTCAACCGTGGCAACATATTTTTTGGTAAATTAGACTTAATTGAAACTTAAAAGCATCTGCTCTTAAAACACGTTGGTAGGAAAATAAAAGGACAAGCCCGAGCCACAGGCTTGGAGAGAAAATCTGAAAAGCCCGTAGTGGACGAAGACCTTGGACCTAGGACCCATGTGGGACTCTTACAACTCAATTACAAGGGAGACACGACCCCAGAGATTTGAACAGGCCCCAGGGAGGCAGAGACGTGGGAGGCGAGGGGTCATGAAAGGACAGTTCATCCTATTAATCGTGAGGGAAACGGAAGTGATATCACACAGGACACGGCTCCGTGCCACTGCCAGGGTAGGCGAATAATAACAGCAGTGACGATGCCTCTGATAACGAGCGTGGTACTGACGAGGACGTGGAGCCGCTGTGTGTCGCTGTGGGGAACGAGCCACAGCCACTGGGGGACACGGCTCGGCACTTTTGCACAAAGCTGCACCTGCAGTCACCGGCAGCGCCACCCCCGGGCTTACCCAGGGAGGACTCGGAGCCGCGTCTGCACCGAGGCCGCACCTGGCCGTGGGGCAGCTCTGCCCACGACACCCAGACGGGAAGGCGCCCGGGGGTCCCGTGCCCGGCCCGTGAATGACCACGCTGTGCCACGTACTCGCGGAGGAACACCGGTCGGCAGGGACAGTGGCCGCAGCGCGACTGAGAGGCACCGGTACATGGAGGGACCTCGGGAGCATCGTGCTCTGGGAAGGAGCCTGGACGCGGACTTGATCTGCACGAGACACGGCTCCTGTCACAGTGCGTTCAGGAAGCAGAAGGTGATGGGGACAGAACTCACATTCGCGCTGGGAGGGGTTTGACAGGAGGGGGCCCGAGGGAGCTGGGTGATGATGGAAACGCTTTGTTTCTCAGTCGTGTCAGGGGTCACACGACTGTCTGCCTTTGTCAAACTCGCAGAACCGCACATCTCGAGGGTGGGTTCACTGTGTGTGTGTGTGCTGCACCTTGGTAGAACCCACCAAAATAACAACAACAACAACAACAACAACAACAAGTCAAACGGCTGGCCAGAGAAGCGTACTTGCAGGAGAAGGCCGACATGTAAGGTAAAGGACGCACGAAGGACGCCCTGAAGGTAGCTCTAACAGAAGAAGCGACTAGAAGGCTCTCGGCAGAAGGAAGTCACAGCGAAGAGACCCGAGGCCTCTCGGCGGCCCAGCCCGTCGGTGCGGCAGCCGGGACCCACCTGCCCCCGAGTCCGAGGGCGCCGAGCCTGGCAGTGAGCAGCCCCGAGAGCCTCGGGCCCGGCAATCCCCCCCCCACCCCCGAATGCACGCTTGGCAGGAGCCCTCGGCGCGGCACAAAGTTTCAAGTGCAGACACGTCCTTCGTCCGTGACGTGTGGTGCTGAGCCACGACAAAGTGGGAGGAAGACAATGACGAGGAGTAACGTGCAGTCCTTACGCGGCCGAGCTCGGCGAAGCGGCCTCGGGGAGCAGCGGGGCCTCGCGCCCCAGCCAGGCGGCCGGCTGTGTGGACTCGGGCAGCAGCCGGGGCAAACCCGTCCTCACCGTGACTGCAGGGGGGGCCTCGGCGGTGGGGGGGGGGGGGGTGCCCTCCTTGTGTCTCAGCTTGGCCGCGCGTAGAAGACGAGACCAGGTGTGTGCTGAGCAGGGTCGCTGTGAAGGCCGAGGCGCTGACATCGGTCACGACGGGCCCGGGACGGCGTGTGCACGCAAAAACCCCCTCGACGCGGTGACGGAGCACACGTACGTCGGCATCAGCATGGGTGCACTGAAAACAGCTCTAATACAAAACTACAAGGATGTGCACAACGCAGTTGTGTTCTTGGGACTGAAAATAACACTAGGACACCCGGCTGTGCAAACTCACACCGTGTGTGGGGAAAACTCCCTGGAACGCTCCTGACACCGAATGGTGTGTTCCTGGGACGCCCTTGGAAAGACAGGAGGGAGACTCAGACGGGGGCGGCCCGGGAAGGACTCCTCTCCATCGTGTGTTATTTGAGAGAGAGAGGGAGAGAAATATGATAGAACGGCAACAGCTGCGAGTGGGGGTGTTCCAGAAAACTGCTCTGGGGTTTGCCTTTCCTTCACGTATTGTTCATGGCTGCAGTGGGTTGGCCAAACAACAGTCTGAGGAGATCACGGAGGTCTGCATGGAAGCAGAGGGCTCCAGAGACCTGGGCACTGACCGCTCCACGGAACTGTGCGGAGGGTCTGTCCCGGAGACACGCGTGGCCAGTCTGCCGCCAGGTGACCCCTGGGGACAGCGGCCCAGCCCCGTGCCCAGTGCCTGGAGAGGAGCAGAGGCTCTCAGAACCGGGTCCCAGGCCCAGACCCAGCAGTAACCGGGGTGAAGAGGCGGGCAGACGGCCTTCTGGGCCAGAGGGTGTGGACAGTCGCACCCGGCGGAGGGGCAGAGGGCGCCCTGCAGGCCCACAGAGGGTGGGTTCCAGGAACCCGGGGGCCCACGAACGGGAGGACAGAGCGATGGACGGGGACGCACGGTGTCCACGCTTTCTTGCAGGGCCGCACGCCTGCCCAGGGGAGGGCGTTCCCATGCCCACGGGAATTTCGTGCCCAGAGAGCGAGCGCCCGCTCGCAGACACGGGCTCGGTTCGGGGGGTGGCTCGGAGAGGCAGTCACCACCGCTGGGGCGACCAGGCCAGCCCGCGGGCGCCCCCGGGCTGGTCTTCCTCCCGGCAGTGCCGGTGTGCCCCCACTCGTAAGAGGAAACAAGACGCTTCCCATCGCCGCCCTTTTCCTCGGACACACCACACGGTGACTTTGTCCTCAGACGCTCAGCCGCGCCCCAGGAGAGCGTGGGAGAACCTCGCCCCGTCCAGGACAGGCCACCCAGGACCCGCTGGGTGCTGCTCGAGGTCCCCCCCCCCCCCCCGGCTTGTTCCTCCTCCGGGGACGTGGTCACAGCACCCGCCTGTCATTCATCAGCATCTGCACGGAGCGCACAGGCGGCTCTGATGAATGAGCCTTGACCTAGTTAGGAGTGGGTGGGGGGTTAATTGGAATTGACTTATTCCCGAGTTATTTTCAGGTTCACTCCCAGAGGTGGGAGCTGGCCTCGAAAAGCAAGAACTTCTGGATCTTAAAAACCCTTTAAAAAATTTTTTTTTCAGCAGAATCAACTTGAACAGGATGAGGCGCGACGAGAGAAGTGTTCCCCGGGGAAACGCAGGCAAACTCGGGCAGCGGGGAGCCCAGGGGGTGTGTCATGGGCGTGGTCCCTGGGGCGCCCCCCATTCCCTCCGGGAGTTGGAGTGGCCATAGGAGTGGCGCCAGGGCGGCGGTGGGGGGTGGGCCGCACTCGGTGTGGGGGAGAGTGGCAGGCAGAGGCCCTCGGGGACCCCGGGCGGGTGTGTGCCCGCAGCAGGGCCGTTGGCCGCTGGTGGGAGAAGGACCACCCTCCGCACGGATGGCCCCGGAGTCCACGCCCCTCGGTGAGACCCTGCACAGCGCGGGGTTCAACAGGAGGCCCAGGAGCCCGCCCCCGACACTCCCCTTCTCCTCCTCCTGCGCTCTCTCCCCATTAATCCAGAACTGGCTTCTCGCTCTCGGGCTAGAAGGTAAAACGTACCCCACAGGTATAAAGTTCGGTGGTGTATGCAGTGCTGCTCGTGCAAACTCCTCGGTGCAAACACTCCTAAGAAGGGTAGATAAGGCTCTTGTGTCTTATATAAATACGCTTAACAGGTTCGGGCTGAGACAAAGTCAGGTCAAATTTGCTTTTATCTTCGCAGAGTGCTGGAGTCTTGGCTCTGCCTCAGGAGCCTGTGGTTCAGGGCTTCGTTCGGCCTCTGTCTCACTGAGCCATCAGGAGGAATCTGTTGAACGTCTCTGAGACGGCTTCTCCAGCGCGGACGGACCGGAGGGTGTCGGAGCCCCGCGTGGCTCTTGTGCCTCAGGTCCATCGCCGCGGAGAACGGTGCCCCCCGAAACGCTGGTGACCTTCCGTCGGGGACCTAACGCAGCAGAAACCGTGAGCCGGCCCACACCGCGGGCAGAGGCGGACGCCTCCGGTGAGACAGGCTGGTCGGAAAGCACAGGGGAACGCCGCTCCAGCGAACCCTTCCATCCGAAACCCCACTGACGGGGTCTCGGGGAACCCTGCTGGGCCCCGCCCTTGAAGTCCATGGGTGGGAACACCGGGGACGGGGTCTGGGCCCCTTAACGCCGACCTCCAGCTCCGGAGGTCGGGGAGTCGAGCGTGTCACGGGGAAGGCGGCCACGTGCCGGGCCGAGGGGCCCACAGTCGGTCACGCTCCACCAGCGACCGTCAGGATCCCATGGGCCAGGTCAGCCAGAGGGCGGGCGGAAGGTGGCCCTGGTCGCTGGGGCTCCTGCGTGTGGGTGCTGGGAGAGAGCCCCTGTCACCCGCCGGGAAGACGACGACGACGGACTGTCTGAGGGTGGCCACCGCGCGCCTGACGCCCTGGCGGGAGGCGGGGAGGCTGACGCGACTGCGTGTGGCGAGAGGAAGGCCCACGGGCCCGCAGACGAACGGGGGGGGGGGGGGGGGGGCGTGTGTGCCCACGCGGCCTCCAAGGGCGGGACGCGGGACATTCCCGGGAGGAAACGGAGCGGCTCCTTCCCACCCGCATCGGAGTGATTCACGTCCAACCACGCACGTGATGATGCGATGAATGTGACCTCGGCAGTGACCTACGGGGCCCTCCCCCCGTCCAGCGGCCAGCAGAGAGCAGGAAGCGCCGGCCAGGGACACACCCAGGTCCACACGGGTATATAACGTGCAGCCCAGGCCGTGGCATTGAACTCAGACTCCGCTCGCTGTCACTCGACCCACCTCGACCCACCTCGACCAACCTCGACCGACCTCGACCGACCTCGACCTCCGCCAGCATGTCCACCAGCTGCCGCTCCGGAAACTCCTCCTCCCGCTCCCCCAGCAGCTCCCAGCGCTGCCCGGGCTCCTCCTGCGGCTCCTCCTGCGGCTCCTCCAACCCGGGCACTGTGGCCCCCAGCAGGGACCCCTGCTCCTCCTCCCGCTGCCCTGGCTCCTCCTGCGGCTCCTCTGACCCCAGCACTGTGGCCCCCAGCAAGGACCCCTGCTCCTCCTCCCGCTCCTCCGGCAGCTCCCAGCGCTGCCCCAGCTCCTCCTGCGGCTCCTCCTATGGCTCCTCGGACCCCGGCACTGTGGCCCCCAGCAAGGACCCCTGCTCCTCCTCCCGCTCCTCCAGCAGCTCCCAGCGCTGCCCGGGCTCCTCCTGTGGCTCCTCCTATGGCTCCTCGGACCCCAGCACTGTGGCCCCCAGCAGGGACCCCTGCTCCTCCTCCTGCTCCCCCAGCAGCTCCCAGCGCTGCCCGGGCTCCTCCTGCGGCTCCTCTGACCCCAGCACTGTGGCCCCCAGCAGGGACCCCTGCTCCTCCTCCCGCTCCCCCGGCAGCTCCCAGCGCTGCCCCAGCTCCTCCTGCGGCTCCTCTGACCCCAGCACTGTGGCCCCCAGCAGGGACCTCTGCTCCTCCTCCCGCTCCCCGGCAGCTCCCAGCGCTGCCCCAGCTCCTCCTGCGGCTCCTCTGACCCCAGCACTGTGGCCCCCAGCAGGGACCCCTGCTCCTCCTCCCGCTCCCCTGGCAGCTCCCAGCGCTGCCCCAGCTCCTCCTGCGGCTCCTCTGACCCCAGCACTGTGGCCCCCAGCAGGGACCCCTGCTCCTCCTCCCGCTCCCCCGGCAGCTCCCAGCGCAGCCCGGGCTCCTCCTGCGGCTCCTCCTGCGGCTCCTCGGACCCTGGCACCCCGGCCCCCAGCAGGGACCCCTGCTCCTCCTCCCGCTGCTCCAGCAGCTCCCAGCGCTGCCCGGGCTCCTCCTGTGGCTCCTCCTATGGCTCCTCGGACCCCAGCACTGTGGCCCCCAGCAGGGACCCCTGCTCCTCCTCCCGCTCCTCCGGCAGCTCCCAGCGCAGCCCGGGCTCCTCCTGCGGCTCCTCTGACCCCGGCACTGTGGCCCCCAGCAGGGACCCCTGCTCCTCCTCCCGCTCCCCCGGCAGCTCCCAGCGCAGCCCGGGCTCCTCCTGCGGCTCCTCCTGCGGCTCCTCGGACCCTGGCACCCCGGCCCCCAGCAGGGACCCCTGCTCCTCCTGCCCCTGCCTGAAGGGCCCCTCTCCCCAGAGCAGCTACCAGGTCATCTGCGGGGAGCCCAGCAGCTGCCGGCCATCCTGCTGCAGCCCGAGGGTCCCTGTGCCCAGCAGCCCCTGCCAGGCCCCGTCCACTGGGGCTCAGGGCCAAGGGTCCAGCAGCAGCTGCTCCCAGGGCTCTGGGTCCAGTGGCCTCAGACCCCAGGGTGATGGTGCCTGTGGGGCCCCTTCCCCGGGCCCTGGATCCGGATCCCGCTGCCCAACCTGCGGGACCCCCAGGAGCTGCCAGTCCTCCGGCGGCCAACCATCCTGCGGGTCGTCTGCCCGTTAGACCGGCTTCCTGACCGTCCGACCACAGCATCCCCCCCCCCCCCCCCCCCCCCCGCTTGGAGCTGCTCCCTCGAGCCTTTCCTGGGGTGGGAGGGGCACCCAGCCCCTCTCCCCACCCGCTCTCCCCCTCGCTGGTGTTCACCCTGGCCGACAGACGGGTCTTTCCAACAGTGACGTTGACGAGTGATTGAAACACCGAGTCCAGCGTCTGTAATCCCGAAACAACTGTTGCAGAGCGACTTAAACTCTCCTCACGCCATGTGTGGAAGCCCCTGTCTGTCTGACCCAATAAACCCACTCCTGCATCTGATGTGCTCTCGTCGGTGTTTACTGGCTCTCAGAGCTCGGTGACGCGTCTCTGGGCCCCATTTCCCTGGGAAACGGCGGGGGGCCGGGCCTCGGGGACATCCCCGGTCACCCGCTGCCTGACCTGTGACGCATCTGCGTGTCCTCCGCGGCCAAGCCGGGAGGATCCGACGCCCGAGGGTGGCCCACCGTGGGGGCCGCAGGCCGGCCGTGTTTGCTGTGAGGACCCCTTCCCCGGGCAGTCAGTCACCTTCGGTTCTGAGTGTGTGTGCTCAGACCAACAGGCGTTAGAGCTCCCCCCAAGTACGCCAGCGAGGCGATGAGATCTTTACAAAATGTCACGTAAAACACTTGAACGAATCTAAAGTAATGGCAGGAAAAGAGAGAAAAGGTGGAATGCCAGGAGGAGGAAGGCGTTATGGTCCTCTCTGAATGTGCGGGCAGTGGGTTTTTCTGTGTGAATGTGTGTGTGTGCGTGTGTGTGTGTGTGAGAGAGAGAGAGAGAGGGAGGGAGAGAACGAGGGAGACAGAGCCAGACACGGAGTTCTAACGATGAGAACCACGTGGGAGTTACAGGGAGGAAGATGCAGTTTGTGGTGGAAAGCACATCCCTGTGAATTACCGACTCACAGAACGGTGACGGCCTGGGTGGTGCTCACCGAACTCCCCAGGTAGTGGGGGCTGGAGACCTCGCCCCTCGGGGGGACTTGCCCGAGGAACAGGGGGGCTCAGTCGGGGGGGCCTGATGCCCTAAACCTCGTCACCCGCCTGGGTGAGTGCCCTCGGGCCCCGGCTGCGCGGGGACGGTCTGACAGAACCAGGTCCTTGGGGGGCGATACTCAGGTCGGGGACAGGACACGGTCTGTGTGTGTTCTATTTCCGTCGGTCCTTTGTCTCCGCGGCCAAATGCCGGGTCGGCACCCAGTCAAAACTCCTCCACGCCCGGCTCACCAACAACCCTCCGTGGGCGGGAGAGCAGCCGTCACCGCCGACCACCCACTCCAGACGTGGGCTGCGAGCGCTGGCCGCTCTGTCCCCTGCCCCCCCCAGCTCCTTCCTCAGCCTCAGGCTCAGCCTCTGGATTCCGAGAAAATGGGCCTCTTCCCTCGAGCCCTCGAGGAGATCCAGGCCTCAGTGTGGTCAGCGGGGCAGGGGGGGTGTCCCCGGGCTGCGTGCCCACCAAGCAACCCGGACTCGGGGGCGGGAAGCGCGGTGGGAGATGGGGGGCGCCTGGAACCCCGGTCCTCGCCGCCCCTCCAGCCAGTTTCTCTGGTCCTTGACGCACGTTGCTTTCACAGGCCCGTAAAACCTTCTCTTGGTTTAAACTAATCGGGATAGCTCCAGTGGAACCAGGTGTCCGTCGCGCACACCCGAGGAGCAGCAGCTATTAAAAGCGTGTCACTGAGTGCGGCGCGCTCACTGACGTGGGCGCACCCGGGGGCAGTTAGCGCCTGTATCAGGGAGGCGGAGAGGGTGCGGGAGCCCGTGTGACCGCCGAGCACGGGAGGTGGGCGTGGCTCTCTGCGGACCCCGGGGGCAAGGGGCAAGGGGCCCGGCCTCCAGGGCGGGGGGGGGGCGTGGGGGGATGCACGCAGAGTGCTTCACTCCGATGACCGCCCCCGGGTGGAAGGACGGGGTCTCCGGGCACAGAGAGGGTCTCGCTCCGGAGTGAGCGACCCGGGAATTTCTCCGTCTGACGCCACCCGGGAGGGGCGGGGCCAGACAGCACCGTGGGGGCGGGGAGGGGGCGGGGTCAGGAGAGGAAGTGCGGGGGTTTGGACAGTTCAAGTTCAGGCTCCCCGAAGGGTCCCGGGAAGACTCGGGCTTCAGGAACCGGACTGGACGGGTGAGGGCCTTTGCATCCTTTCTCCCTGTAACGTTTCCTCAGCGTCCGTCTCATCACCGCGAATTTCCAGCTCTTTTCCCATTGACCTTGACTTGCTTCCGTTTTCTTTCTCTGTCTCCCGGACTTCCTACCTCCCTGCCTCCCCCGCCCCACCTCACCTCGGTCACTGCCCCGTCACACTGCTCTTACGGAGAACAAGCCCCCCTCTTTCGTCAGAGCCCAGACTTACCTTGACAACTCGGCGTGCATGTGAAATGACAAAACAGACGTTTCCTGGTTCTGGTCCATGTTCTGCCCCTTCACACTTCCTGACAATAAAGGTCCGGGATCGACGGAGCAGTTTTCCGAGTGCCCCAGACACCCATCTTCGGGGGAGTTTCCCCTGGACGCGGGGTGCGGGTCACGCCCTCGCCGTTCGTGGGTGCCCGGTGTTGGGGTGCTTTGATCTAGGCGGAGGAGCGAGGGGCAGGCCTGGCCTGCACCACTGAGCCTCGCCTGGGGCACCTCGATGTCAAGCAGCTGCAAAACGACGGTTAGTTTGTTAAATACGGAGAAAAGGACTGTTGTCTTTCCAGGTTCACTTGTGACCTTTTACCGTGTCCCCTCGTGCTGCTAACGCTGGGTCAGAGTAACGAGGCAGAGAGCCGGCAGAGCCTCCTTCAAAGAGCCGGTCCCCACCGAGACCCTGCCTCGGAGAAGCTTCTAGAGACCACAGCCGCAGGCGGGCGCGTCAGGGGGACCTGACCGTGGATCCAAGGCCGCGGTGCCACCCGCCACAGGCCCTGCTCTCGGGGCCACAGCACCACCCCTCTCCCACGACTCTGTGGGGGATGCCAGATGGAGAGTGGCCCCTGGGGGTCTCGAACCTCAGAGTGAGCGAGCGAGCGCCCGCTGAGAGGCGCCACCCTTGCTGTTGGCCTCCGAGGACCGAGGACGGCCGGACCGGAGGGAGAGGAGGCCCCTGGCCTGCGAGCAGCTGAGCTTTGCGGATCCAAAACGCCCACGTGGGCGCCGGCCCCCAAACGGCGGGCCCCTTGGGAGGTCCTCACTCACATGTTGACAGTAACTCCTTCCTCCTGAGATGCAGCGACACCCGCGCTGGCTCGTTCAGCGGGGGGGGGGGGGGGGGCGGGGAGACAGGGTCGGCCAGTCGAGCCTGTGAAGGGGACAGAGACTCGGGTGACCTTGCGTGCACCAGGTGCCTGGCTGTCCTCCAGGTGACGGCATGGTCCTCAGAATGCCACCTTGGGGTCCCCACCGGGAGGGGCTTCTGCGTCTCTCCGCTTCAAACCGTTTCTCAGAGTGTCCAGTCCTTCTCTTTGTCCCTCGTGCATTAGCCTGTCTGCTGGCGGAAGGGGCCCGTTTAATCTAAGCAGGTGCGTGACTCCCGAATCAGCACCAGGTGCGGCCCGCTCCCCAGCTCTGGCGCGCGCTGGCCGTTTGTCTGGCGCACGCTGCAGACCCGCCCCAGAACTCAATCTCTTTTCACGTAAAAGGGAGACAGCAGGGCCACATAAACCGAAGAACTGCAGCGGGGAGCAGGCGACAAGGTGTATGCAGCGGCGCGAAGGGCTCCTTGAACACGGCAGCACGCTATAAGTGTGAACCGTCACGAGACTATGAATACAGGCGGTTGTGCCCCAAAATGCACGCACACGGGCCCAGCACTCCGGCCGTGTGGGCCGTCAGCGCCATGTTCTTGTACGCAGCCGAGAGCCGAGCCGCCTCCTCCCCGTCTCTGGACACTGCGCACGCCCACGAGAGGCCACAGCAGCACCTCCGTTCCCTCCCGGAGGCACGGGTGTGCAAATGAGCACGTTTTACTCCTCTTCCTTGATCACTTCTACCCTAGGGGTAACCCGGTTCCGCATTTCCTTGTCACGCCTTTTCTGTCTGTCTGTCTGTCCGTCTATCATCCGTCTGTCTGTCTCCGCAAACACCCCCCCCAGCACGGTGCCACTTGGGCCCTGCCGCCGCCTCTCTGCCTCCCCCGCCCCTCCCCCCGCCCCCCAGCCGGGCCCGCCTGCCCCTCCAGCCCCCACCGTCCCACGTGGGCGAACGGGCCCTTCAGGCAGAATGACCCCTCGCACGGCGGCGGGGGACGCGCTGTGACACTGCCTTGACACTTGTATTTGTTCGGCAGTTCTCAACACTCTTGGAGAAAATAATTTAGTATTTATTTTACTGCGTATCGGCACAGCCCCTCAGGGGCCATCACAATCTCACGCACTACAAATTTGATCGTGGACTGGTTTTCAATGGGTCTGGGCTGGGACTTCCATCTTCGTAGCTGGCACAGTTGAAGTCCACTTGCGTGAGGCGTCCCTCGTCCACCCAGCTGGTAAAGAGGGAGGAGCGGAATTATCTCCCCATGAAACTGCTTGGTCCTTACGGTGCGTCAGGACCACGCGGTGAGGTCTCTCCTCTGACGCACCGTTTACACCACCCGTGCTCGTGTTGCTGGGCACGAGGGCGTGCTGCATTACACGGCAAGTCCCGAGAGGAGCGGCCGGGGGAGGGGCGCGCAGGCAGCACCACACACGCCGCAGGGAGGGCAGGGCACAGCCGGACCTCGGCCCCCTGCAAACGACCCGTGAGCCGCCCGTCGAACCGGCCACGAGGTGACCGCCACGCGGGCCTCGGCTCCGGGGCAGAGCGGCAGGCTGGCGTCCAGCCCTGGAACACAGGGAGGCACCTGTGTGCCGGCACTGACCTGCGTGCGTGAGATGCGGCCACCCGGCGCGGAGGCGCTCCCAGGAAAACTGCCGTGGACGGGCGTCACGGTCTCGGGTCGCAGGTGTTTCGCCTGCTCCGGGGGCGGGGGCAGGGGGGAGAGGAGAGCGCTCGGCCCGCAGGGACGGTCGGACACTCTGGGGTGGACAACACACAGAAGAGGTCTGGTGGGGACACACCGCAGCTGCCGCCGGAGCTTTCCCCGCCTGCTCCGCCCGGGTTTCTGGTCTACCCACCTTCCACTGCGCTCCTTCCTCACCAGCCTGCCTGCCCCCCTTCTCCCGGCCGAGTTGGGGTGCCCCGTCCCGACGCCTAGGGAAGCGGCCCCCAGCCCACCCGCAGCCACAGCTGTCCCTTTTCTACAGACCTGAGGCTCCCCCCAAAGTCGCCACCCCGGCCCCTGCCACGCGGCCTACGCCCCTGCTAGGGCCCCCCCTGCAAGTGGACTGCGGCTGGTCTGGGCTTCCGTAGGCGAACTCGGTGCCTCGCTGCTCCCCCACGGAAGGCCGCTGCCGTCAGACCCACGCACTCAGCCCAGGCCCAGGACCGGCTGACCGCCAGCAACTCAGTTTCCCTCCGGGACACGTTCTGTCGTCGCAGCACAGTCAGAGAGGGGACACGGCCTCAGGGAGCTCCGTCCAACGCTGGGGGAGTTACGTACGAGAGAAACGGTGAGGCCATTTCTCATGTTTTTCTTTTCTTCCATGAAATAAAAGACACATTTCTCATTTTCACCAATAACTTTGTTGATTTGGATATTTTGAGCATGCCAGCTCTCTCCCCCGTGGTAAAAGGCTGATTGTTCTCAGTTCATGTCTCGGTTTGATTGCTGTCACCTCCACCTGGTCCACACGACCGTGGAGCACCGTCCAGCGAGGACTCTCCAGCACGAGACTCCACAGACCACTGCTGACCCGTTCGATCGGTCCCAGCACCTTCTCCACACACGGCACCAATCATTTTTTTCATTTAGTTGCATTTTTACCCTTCTGAAATTAGCAAGGCATAATATGCCGAAAATGTTGCATATTTTCTTCCGTCTTCAATGTTAAAATGGCTGCACAAAAATTCGCCCATTTTGATAAATTTTTAAATGCACGCTGATACGACAGCTGTCACAACACAATCTAAAAATTGTTCTGAATGAAGTTGGAGACAACTAGGTGCTACTAGAGCCATCGTCAAGGAAAACACCGAACGAGTTCTGTGGCTACCCCAGTGGCATCCATCCTGTGCCAGACACTACTGACACTGTGGCCATTTTCAAATGAAAACAAAGCAAAGCAAAACCTTGTCGACGACAGACACAGCGACACGCAGTCTCTGACTGTGACACGCCCAGACCCCGGGGGGCGGGGGGTGACAGGGGGGAGGTCTCCGCCTCCTCACGGAATCCGAATCCAAAGCCCACCTCCTCCCACACTGGCGGCTGGTGGCCACCTCCCTGTGCCTGAAATGCATCTTCACCTTGACCCTGTCGCACGGCCGGCTTCCTCCCCGCCCCCGTGCACGCTCCGACAGCCTTCCATGGGGCCCGGTGGCGCTGCCGACTCCGCCAGTGCAAGGCTGCACTCGGGGGGACGCTGCTCCAGGCCCCTTTCTCGTCTGAGTGGACACTGGTTGTTCGGCTGTGGTGACCGTTCTACGGGCGGCCCCCAAGCGCCGTGGGGAAAGGTACAGGCCACTGAGCGACACGGCCATGGCCTGCTCCCCCCCACCCCGCCCGCCCTTTCCCCTCTTGGACCCTTCTCGGCGCTCGTCCCAGCACGACGGGTCGTCCTGTGGGAGGCGCCTCTGACCTCCTCGTCACGTGGGTCACCTGACAACGGCCCTACTGCTGCGGACCCCCTGCTCGTGCCGGAGCCACTGGGACAGACACGGTTCAGAGTCCAGAGTCTCCCACGTTTTAGAAAGACGGCAGACAAACACACCGAGTATCACATGATGCCCCGGGAGCATCTGGAAACCACGCCCCCAGAGCACCCGCGTTGACCTGCTTCTGAAACACGCCATCCGGGTGTCCACCCCGAGAAGCAGGCAGACAGGTTCCCGTTCCCGTGAGCATGAGCCGTGCGAGTCCCCTGACGAGCAGACCCTCTCCGCCCGCCTCCGACTAGCTCTGGGGGAGGGCTCTGACGTGCCTGTGGGGCCTGGGAGGGAGGGAGGTGCGGGCCTGCACCTGGGCTTACGGACACTGTCCCCGGTCTCGCCTCTGACCTCCGCTTCTCCTCGGACCTCCACGGCCACGGCTCAGCCCGCGCCTCCCGAGACCAGACCCCTTCGCCGGACTGACCCCGCCTCTGCCGCCGGGTGGGGCTGAGCCGGGCGACCTGGATTCTTTTGAAGATAAAGTGAGGACCCTGAGACACCAGGGGCAAACGACAGATCAGCACGTAACCGGCATAAAATACCCAGGACGTTCGAGTCGGAAAAGGCCAACACAGACTCTTGGGAAAACATAAATGCGGAGAAAATAGGGCTGGCGTGGGCAAGACCAGAGTCTCGGGAGGCAGCCTGGGAGCGGGGGGCGGGGGGGCGGGGGGGTGACCTGCCATCACAGGGACGAGGCAGCTGAGTCCGGGGACATGGGGGAGGCCGAGGATGCGGCCACGTCTGCAGACAGAAGTGCCCAGAAACGCAGACCCGGGATCGAACCCGCGCAGTGAGGCACAGGGGGCGGTGGACACCTCCCGGGCCCGTGTTCAGAGCTGGTGCGCTGTAACTGCGATGGTGTGCACGTGAGCTGGGGCGGGTGCCTGGGCGGTGAGGGCCGCTGGGTCCCCGCTGGTTCCCTGCTTCCGTGAGACGCCCAGGAGGCCTGGGCGGCAGGCGAAAGTCTGGCGGTCTGAGACGCAGTGAGGTAGAAGATGCACAGGCGACCACAAAACCACCAGCTTCCACCCCGACCGGTGTGGCTCCGTTGGTGGGAGAGTCATCTTGTAAACCTAACGGCCGCGGGTCTGACCGCCGGTCAGGGCACAGGCCTAATTGTGGGTTGGTCCCGGGGGTTGGGCGCACACGGGAGGCAGGTGCCGCATACTTCTCTCTCACACGGCTGTCCCTCTCCCTCTCCCTCCCCCTTCCTCCTCCCTAGAATCAATGAGCATGTCCTCAGGCGAGGATTCAAAAAAAAAAAAAACAAAACTGGCCCTGGCTGGTGTAGCTCAGTGGATTGAGCTCAGGCTGCAAACCAAAGCGTTGCAGGTTCGATTCCTAGCCAGGGCACATGCCTGGGTTGCAGGCCACAGCCCCCAGCAACTGTACATTGATGTTTCTCTCTCTCTCTCTGTTTCTCCCTCCCTTCCCTCTCTAAAAATAAATAAATAAATAAAATCTTTTAAAAAAGTATACTGTGCAACTTTAAAAAAAACCCCATCAATTTCCTAATTCATCCTTGAGTTGTTCACTGCTGAGCCACAACAAGATGCCTTGGACCCTTCTCCAGCTGAGCAGTCTGTGCGGAACAAGAAAGGACTTTATCGTCCCTTCCCCTTGGAGATCACCCTTGGGCAGCCCGCAGCCAGGCCCTGCAGGGGGGCGGCCGAGCCGTGAACCCTCTGGGCCGAACCTCTAATGGAGTCCGACCCCTTAATGAGGGAAGGGCGCATCGATTTCCCGCTGATGCATCTACCTCTCGGCAGGTGGTGACGCTCGGGCATCGACCGGCTGCCTGAGGTTTCACTGCCCTGGGTCGAGGACAGTCTGAAAGCAAATCTGTGGTGAAGTGATGGAATTAAGCGCAGGAGTAATAGATGTTGAAGCAGGGAACTTCATTTACCCTGGGACTTGGTGGTTAGAAAGTGAGGAAAGGCTTAATTATCTTAATCACCCAGATGAAGAAAGAACACTCCAGGCAGAGAAGACGGTGAGTCCTTGTGGTAGGACGGAGCCGGGGAGGTTACCGGGGGTGGGGGAGGCAGAGAGAGTGGGGAGGGGCGAGCACAGGCGGAAGAGGAGGCGAGGGACCTGGGTGGGCGCCCGCACAGCCCCCCAGTCCGGAGGGGTTGGAGCTGCATCACAGGTGGGGTCGAAGGCGATGAGAACATTTCAATCAGCTTTTTGTTTTAAGAAGATGCCCAGGCAGGGAGGGGGGTACAACCGAGGGATGAGACAGCCCTCAGTGGAACCTTCAGGGGTCCCGCCACGCAAGGGGGCCACCTGGGCCGGGAGCAGGGGGGCCCCATCACACCTGCCCTGCCCCCACAAGGTTTGGGACTCTTTTTTTAAAATAAAGTTATGCTATTTTGCATATCTCAATCTCGGACGCTTTTTTTAAAAAAGATTTTATTTATTTATTTTTAGAGAGGGAAGGGAGGGAGAGAGAGAGAGAGAGAGAGAGAGATAGAGAGAGAGACATCAATGTGTGGTTGCTAGGGGCCGTGGCCTGCAACCCAGGCATGTACCCTGACTGGGAATCGAACCTGCGACGCTTTGGTTCGCAGCCCGCGCTCAATCCACTGAGCTACGCCAGCCAGGGCAGTTTGGGACTTTTTAATGGTCATAGTGTGTGTGTATATGCGAGCGAAAGCTCCATTTCGTCGCCGTACGGGTTTGCCACCCTTAGGAAATCCGCAGGTGGAAGAGACGAGTGAGTAACTGACTACCTGGGCCTGGAATTTCAGCTGGGAGTGTGGGCCGGGAAGGCACATCTGAGTGTCAGGGAACGTGGTGTTGTAAGTGTGGAGGGGAGGTGCCTCCCCTCTGGAGAAGACGGGTTTTCTGGGAGGGCGGGAGTTCCCCCCACCCCCTCTCCTTGGGGTCTTGGGGCCGAACTGCCGGTGAAACCGACACCAGACCAGGTTAACGGGACACGAACCGACGGGGTACGTGTGTCCGGGCCGGAAGGGGTGGCGCTCGGGAGATGCGGCAGCAGCCGGCTCTGCGTGCTCTTCGGACGAGAAGCCGTGAGCGTGGGGTGAACTGAGCACGTGCTGCCCGAGGAACTGGAAATGCGCCGGGGCCCCTGAGCACGCCCACCGTGTCCAGCGTCACGGGGCCGCCGCCGACAGTAGCCGCGACGTGTCGGACGAGTGTGGACCCGCGGAGAAGCAGCAGGCCCACACTCGAAGTGAGCGAGCCCACGGCCCGGCTGCCCGGCTCTCCGGGAAGCTCCGCCTCTACAAACAGAAGGAGCCGCAGGATCGGGGTGGGGGTTGGGGGGAGGGATGGCATGACCTTGGAGGTTGGATCGAAGGGGGCGGCCGCGTTTACAAAGCTGGGAAGACGGAACCACTGACTCGAGTGGTGAGGAAGCCGCCGACAAAGGAATCCCAGCCGGCCGAGGCCCTGGAGGCAGCTTTGCCCGGGGCGGGGGGCAGATATCTGGGGTTGTCCCCCACCCCCGGCACCGAACAGGGGGTCGTTGACTTGGGGATTGTAGCTAATGATGAAAGAGGTGCTTGTGTTCACTTCCTGTTGCATTAAAGGCGACTTGTAAGATAAACACCCCTTTGTCCACGTGTGTATCCTTACTTCAGACGGAGCAAAGACAGAAAGTCAATGACCTGATCCCTCCCTTCATTCCGTAAACTCTCAGGGGTGCCGGACGCCTGAGAGGGGGGACCGGGCCCTGCGCCGCCCCCGAGGGCTTCCCGGCTTCCGGGCTCCGCCCATGTGGTGCCTTTCCCGGGGTTCAGAGACCCGGGATCTCGGTCTGCTCGGCCCGTTTCTGCATGGTGAGTGCGTGTGCACGTGTGAGCGTGTGCATATCTGTGTACTGTGCACACATGTGCACGCTCACCCAGACGGGTAGCTAGTGGGACTCGGAGATCCTTGGGGCCAAGGGTTGACGCTGAGGCCAGAGGGGCCCCCGGGAGACACCAGGGTGTGGTTTCGGCTTCGAGGTCTGGGAGGGACGTGGACACGGAAGCCAAGTGTCTGGGAGGGTTTTTCTGCCATCGCCATGGGCAGACGGGTCGGCTGGGGCTGGACAAGCAGACACGGACAAGCAAGGGCTCAGGGAGAACAATCGTCTTGGGAACAAGCAGAAGAGATCGAATCACAGCTTCTTGCTTCCCGAGTTCCAGAAGACCCTTCGAGGCAGAATTGGGACGTGATGGTCAGCGAGTCAGAAGGCCTCTCTCGTCTCAGGGCTCTTCTCCAGACCGTTCGGTGTCCCATGGCGACAAGGAGAATTGTAGCCACACAATGTGGAGGTCGGTGTGGAGCTGCTTTGTTTTCTGGAAGGACGAGCACAGGAGGAGCCCAGTGGGGAGGAGAGGGGCCGCTCTGCAGCGTCTCGTTCTCGCTCCCAATGGAGAGGGCGAAGGTTCGAGCCCGGTCATGACTCCAGTGTTGTGTTGGCCACCGCGTTTCACCGGTGGTCCACTCACTCACTCACGGTGTGTCAGGTTTCGGCCCTTATTCTCAGGGGCAGCCTCAGGGCTTGCCACGGGACTCCCTGCCGCACACGGAGAGAGAATCCACTCTGCCTGCACCTGGCACGGCTCCCTTCAGGAGGGCCCCTCGACAGAGGGCGCATGGAGGGGGTTTGGGGTGACCCTCCCCACAGCGGCTCTGAGAGTGGGAACACCCCACCAGAGGCGTGGGGACGCCGTCCTCCAGCAGCTGCCTCCAGGGCTTTCACAGAAGGGGTGCAACCCCACAGGCAGGCACGTCGGGGGACGTGCAAAGGTTATTGCACCGGAAGGTTCTGTTCTCGCCGGGGTGTTTGTCGTGCCCACACATCTGAGTGCAGAAGGGACCGGCTTCCCCCGCTGTCGGCGGGGCATCCTGGCTCCTGCTGGCTTTGCACACGAGGCCTGGGCCCCTGCAGGGGGGCAACTCCGTTCTCACGCGGCTGTTGGGAGACGTGAAGGAGGCGGAGGTTTTCCGGGTTCACGGTAGCAAACGCTCAGCACAACAAACCTAAGTGCCTGGGAGGGCGGCGCTGGTGACTGGAAGGTGATTCCCACCAGCACGCCCAGGACGCTCGGAGCCAGCTCAGACTGAGGCGGGAGCGGTCCGCGTCCCACCCCCCGCCCCACCGAGGACACGGAGGGGGAAGCACACCCGCCCCCCCCCCGGGGGGGGGAGGGGGGAGCAGGGCGGCGTCTCAATTAGGTTGCGGTTACGAGCGGGGCTGTGCTCAGTTCCAGTTTGAGGCCGTCGACGCCTGGGCTAATTAGCTGTTCTCACCACCAGACCGGCACCGGGCTGGGTGGGGGCGCATCCCGGCCCCCCTCCGGCCCCCGCCACAGAGCTGGGAGACCCCCACAACTTCAGAGCAACCTTCTCGCTGTCACTCGGCTGAACTCAGGCTCCGCCAGCGTGTCTGCCAGCTGCCGCTCTGGAAACTCCTCCTCCCGCTCCCCCGGCAGCTCCCTGCACTGCCCGGGCTCCTCCTGCGGCTCCTCCTGCGGCTCCTCGGACCCTGGCACCCCGGCCCCCAGCAGGGACCCCTGCTCCTCCTCCCGCTGCCCTGGCTCCTCCTGCGGCTCCTCTGACCCCAGCACTGTGGCCCCCAGCAGGGACCCCTGCTCCTCCTCCCGCTCCCCCGGCAGCTCCCAGCGCAGCCCGGGCTCCTCCTGCGGCTCCTCTGACCCCAGCACTGTGGCCCCCAGCAGGGACCCCTGCTCCTCCTCCCGCTCCCCCGGCAGCTCCCAGCGCAGCCTGGGCTCCTCCTGCGGCTCCTCCTGCGGCTCCTCGGACCCTGGCACCCCGGCCCCCAGCAGGGACCCCTGCTCCTCCTGCCCCTGCCTGAAGGGCCCCTCTCCCCAGAGCAGCTACCAGGTCATCTGCCGGGAGCCCAGCAGCTGCCGGCCGTCCTGCTGCAGCCCGACAGTCCCCGTGCCCAGCAGCCCCTGCCAGGCCCTGTCCACTGGGGCTCAGGGCCGGGGGTCCAGCAGCAGCTGCTCCCTGGGCTCTGCATCTGGTGTCCTCAGACCCCAGGGTTACG
Source organism: Phyllostomus discolor (assembly GCF_004126475.2). Lineage (NCBI taxonomy): Eukaryota > Metazoa > Chordata > Mammalia > Chiroptera > Phyllostomidae > Phyllostomus > Phyllostomus discolor. The sequence goes on along the minus strand of NC_040904.2, from coordinate 662,630 downwards.
GCACCTGTGGGGTCCCTTCCCCGGGCCCTGGATCCGGATCCCGCCACCCGACCTGCGGGACCCCCAGGAGCTGCCAGTCCTCCTGTTACAGACCAGCCTGCGGGTCTGGCTTCTCCTGACCAGCTCGGGAGGGTTCTGGTCTGTGACTGCACCGTCGTCCCCCTCAAAGTCCATGTCAGCAGTCACCTGGCAGGTGCGACCGTCAAATGGTTCTCCCATGGGAGAACCACAGCGTTCCTCCCAGGGCCCAGCTTTGTCTTTCTGCGACTTCACCCCTTACTTCTCTCCTTAAATATGGAGCAAAAAGTGTTCTTCTCTTCTCTTCAAGTAAACTCACTCAGTCCAGTATCCGATCACAAGGCTTATTACTATAAAGAGGAAAACCATCAATAATTCCAACCTGACTGCTGCTGGACTGAGCACACACATCTGATTCGAGGACCCGTTTCCCAGCAGAAAGTGTCGTCCGGCCCCACCGAATCCGTTTCCTGGAGATTCGGGCAGATGGAACCCCAGCGGGGGCCGGGGGCTGCCCTGCACTGAGCGCGTGCGAGGGGCAACAGCCCCCCTCGCCACTCCCCCAGGCTCTGGGCAGAGAAACCCCTGCGCTGAAAAGGCAGGTTTACGGGAGGAAAACAGCGAAGCTCAGTTCAACAACAGGCACGCGGCCTGCAGACGTGGTGAGATCCAGGACAACGGAGCAAGTCCCCTTAAACGGCATCTCCAGCTGAGACGGGAGCCGCCCAGGAGGGGGTCCGGGAGGGGGCTACAGGAGGGCCCCAGGAGCAGCGCGGGAAAGGAGGGTGAGGCCCCTCCCGGACCCGGGCCCAAGCCTGGCCCCGCTAGGAGTCCCTGCAGGCCCGGTCACCCGGCCCTCCTGGTGCAGGTCAGCAGAAGGGGTCTCCTGCTGCACGGTGCCAGCGTCACACAGGCCGACAGCGCGTCCTTGGGGAAGTGTCTGCTTCGATGTTGAAGTAAAAGTGTCACTGTTCAAGCAGAGCCGCTTTGTGTGTTTGTCCACCCTGGTTACTTCCTCACGGGACTTGGACCACGCTGAGGGTCCAAGGGTCCCTGAGGGTCCGGGTCTCAGGGACCCGGCACGTGGCAAACACCCAGTAAAAGTCGACACAGAAATCAGGGGCGGAGGGTGGCCGTCTGCAGGGTGCTCTGCGTCAGGGACAGCAGGCTCACCTCTGTCCTGGTTGAACTTGACTTAGATGAGCCCCTTGTATCGGTGTCACCCATCCTCTGGTCACTGTTGTCATTGTCGTCCAGAACGACCCAGCTCCCCCTCCGAGGCCCAATTTCGCAGCTGCAGTGCGGGTGGACAGCGTCTGAGGGCTCGGAGACGAAGTCACACATCCAGACCCCATGGACAGGAAGCGCCTTCCCAGAGCCGCCAAGGAAGAGAATGGAGGAAGGGCGTGACTGCTGACCTGACCCGTGACCTGTGACCCCTGCTCCCTGAGGACACCCTGGAGCAAGGGGCCGGGGTGTGGGCTGCAAACTCAGAAAACCCGGGGACTGGGCTCATTTCTCTTTCTAACCACGCATCGCTGAGGGCTATGCAGACCCTGCACAATCCTCTCAGTTTTCTTCCTGTTTCCTTCAGTGGCTGTTTGAATTAAAGCCGGATATGATCAGATTGTAAATAACCAAGAAGCAGAGCGACTTGGAGGAAGTTTCAGAAGCGCAATGAGATTGCAGAGTGAGTCCTTGCATTCATTCCCGAATTCTCAGAGGATCTTTCATCTCCGAGACAGAGACAGCGGGCGGGAGGCCGTCTCCAGGGCCCACAGAGGGGTCACGGTCGGTGCCGTGGTTCTGCGTGCTCCAGACCCTAAAACACTTTCCCGGGGCATGATGGTGGCTGAGAAGGCCTCTTGGGCACCTGGCCGACTCCACAAAATGCTACATCTTTGGGGAGACAGCCACCCCCCGAGATATACTCTCTAGAGACGGACCCGTGTGCTCCTGGCGGGAGACATGTTTCTGTTGTGCTCAGACCGTAGGGCCGTCTGTTTAAGGCTGGGGACCTCTGTTGGCACGGATGGCGACCGACAGCCGGCCGACTGCCCTGCCCTGTGGAATGTCTCATGAGTGACCTGGATAGAGGTTAGAGCACGAACAGAGTGCGGGTTCATTCAGTGGGTGGGTCCGACCGCAGTTGGTGTCCCACTGAGCTCTGAGACTCGGCGGTTCTGGCAGGAAGTCCAAGACTGTGCCGGGAAGGACCTCAGCGACCCTCTCGCCTGAGGTCACTGTCTTGGGCACCTTCCCCGGGGCCAGAGTGATGCCGCAAGTCCCCACTGTGAGTGGACGGAGCAGCCGGGCGGGAGCCGGTCCTTCCACTGTGGCCGAGGCTCCCCCACCACCCCACCATCTCCAGAAGGGGGACGTCCCGGTAGGAGACACGTGCAGGGTCTCAGTTAGCGTGGGTCACGGGCGTGAGCTCGGTCGGCAGGAGAAAACTAAGGCACACAGGAGATGCAACCTCAGGAGAACCGATCTGAGTTACAGTACTTTCGGGCACCTCTAATTTTTCATGTTTTTTACCCTCACACAGTGGAGCAAGCGATTCCAAGCCCAGAATAGGCACAAATAGGCTTTATTGATTATAAAAGCAACATAAACCGTTCAACTTTATAATCACGAAGTGCCAAGCTCTTGCGAGGCGCAGACGGGCCGCCCGGACCTTTAACGGGACGGTCAGCACGACCCAGGCCTGGAAAGGGCAGGTGTGCGGTGTTCGGCACACGCGACAGCCTCCCCGACAGAAGACGACACCCCATCTGCTCTGCCTTGCAGCCGCGTGTCCACCCCGACCTACGGCGTTGCCATAGGCACGGCACGGCGCTCTGCGGGAACCGCCTTCCCCGGGCGGAAGCCACCGCCCGTCCACTCGTCCGCCACTCAGCGGGCGGCTGGCGGGCGTCTCGGTGCGTGTCGTCTCGTCTAACTGACGCGGGAAACAGCCGCCCCGCGAGGTCCAGGGTCTCCCCGCGTTCAGTTTGAAAGTTGAGAAGCCAAGGCGCAGACATTTCGGGGAAATGTGGGAGGCGGCAGTTCGTGGCTGCAGAACCCGGCTCAGGGTCCCGGCGGTGTGACCCCAGAATCCGCGCCTTGGACTCTCACGTACCATAAACCCACTCTTGGGTTTAATTGTAGGCAGAGGCGCCGCAAACGTTGGCGGCCCGCCCTCTGGCGGTCGGGGGGTGTCACTGCAGCAGTGATTGCGTGGGACCCGACAGGCGGGCCATGGTTCCACCTTCCCCTGGCACCGCCTCCGGTGCCCGAGGGCGGCCACGCGGCTACTGCCACCCCTTTCCCGAGAGGTGGAGGTGGGCCGCCTAATCACCACCATTCGAGCATCTGCAGAGCTAACACTTAGTTTTCAGTAGTTTCACGAGGACAATTGCGACGCGGCCGGGTGCCCGGCCCACGCGCTCCCGGATAATAAGCCGGGTAACTCCCCCCATAAATCCGGCACCAGCCCAGGTCAGCGTCCAACACTCAGGGAAGCAGAATGTGCAAGGCGCCGCCTCCCACCCGAGGGGCAGGAGCTCGCGGGGGCCTTGTTCACGAGTGGCGGGCCTGACACCGCTGCGGGAGGTACTGCAGGTGTGGGACTGCGCGGGGGTCCGCCCGCTCCGTGCGTGTGGCCACGCTCCCGCGAAGGCGCCACCGGGGCAGCGTGGGGGCCGGCCCAGGTGACATCAGCCTCCAAGCTCCCCGCGCGGGACTCCGCGTTGCCCCTGCGGGGGTCTCAGTGACCCACTCGGCCCGCGCGGAGCTGCACGTGGCTTCGCTCTCTGTTCACCGTGGGCCCTGAGAGGCGGGCAGGCTCGGCTGGCGAGTCACTTGTCTCGGTCCACACCCTGGCCGGGCTCTGGGAGTCACTCGTGGGCACAGCGGCGTGCTCCAGGGCTGTCTGTCCTCGTGTCTCGACTGTAACTCACGCACACTTTTATTCGGCACTTTCTGCCCACTGACTGTCAACGACACGTTCACGCAGCTCTGACCGCGCACCAGGCAGGCCCGGGGCTCGGTGTCGGGATGCAGGCGCGAGGGAGACGCACCCACCGCCCCCTAGCCGGAGCGCAGCGCACCGCGTGGGGCGGAGGCAGGGGGCGCAGTAGGACTGCGGTGCACCCAGGTGCGTCCCAGGAACGACAAAGCTGGGCCTGAGAACGGAACCTTCTTCCAGGGGCGGGGGGTGAGAGGGACCGGACTCTGAGACGGGGACCCCGGAGGGGAGCCGCGGGGCTGTGCACAGGGCGGGGCCGCGGAGAACGAGTGGAACAGGCGGGCAGAGGGACAGAGAGCGCACGCGCAGTGCCGAGCCCAGGGAAGGCTCCGCCCACTCCCGAAGCCGCATCCAGGCCTGTGCAGGGGAGGAGCCAGGTCCGGAGCCCGGGGAGGAGGGCGCAGCCAGCCGGGCCTCGCCGGGCACGTGCCCGGGGCCTCCTCTGAGGCCAGTGGGAGTCCACGTGACGCTTTTAAGCAGGAGGGTCAGACGCGGCAGCAGAAGCCCCCGAGCAAACGTGCGCACGTGTTAGACGGGTGGGGGAGGGGGAGGGAGATCTTTGGACGGTCACCCGAGAGGCGCCGTCCAAAACTGAGAGTGACTGGAGAGGTGGGACACCCAGCTTCTCGGGCCGAGTGTGGTCCGGCGTGGCCCTTGGAATATGTAATGTCCCCTCGGCCGCCGAGGGCGCCACGGACACCCCCGTGCTGGCCCGCCTTGGGCCGTGAGGGCGGAGCTGCGCCGCGCGCAGCGGCTCCTGTAGGTGGCAGGTGTCAGAGTCGGCCACCACCCTGCGGGCAAACCACAGCGCAGAAACCCACGACATGAGCGCGCCCGAGACGGGCGTGTCGCGGGTGGAGGTCACCAGCCTCCGAGGCGCACTGGCAGGGAGACGCACTGCGCGGGGCGGCGCTGAGCCTGACAGCAAACGTCAGCCCCCTCGGTGATGCTGAGGGTCGGGTCAGAGCTCCTAAGGGAAGGGCCGGCTTTGCAAGAGCAGCGTGGAAACGCGGCCTTGCACGCGTCAGCCGAAGGGGAGGGGTTTGTGGGGCGGAGGCGCTCTCAGCAAGCGTTCGGGACGGATGGGGGGGGGGGGGGGGGGACTTCCCTGCCAGCTTCTCCGCGCACAGCCGGCCCAGCAGGGCAGATGGGCCGCCGCCGCCGGAGCGCAGTGGGGGCGGCTGCGCGGGGTCGTCTCTACGATGCCTCAGTGTCGTGTCGTGTGGCACCAGGGTGGCACCTCTGAGAACGCCAGCTCTGCATACTCGTCTCCGACTGGCTGTTCCCGAGTGCATTTCTCACTGCCCTCTCACCGGCGTGGAGAGTCGGGGTGACTCAGAAAGCCCCACTCAGCGTGGGGGACTCGCTGGGGCTCGCAGAGGGCGAACCCCACCCCATGAGTCAGCTCCTGGCCCCGGGGAAGCCGCTGTGCAGGCTCGGGAGGAGCTGGCCTCTGCTCCGGAGCTGTCATCCTCTTCCCACGTGACGACACAGCGTGCTAACGAGCTGCGGCCTCCAACCCGCTCGCTGGCGCACGAGGTGGGACGGAGCCCACGCCCAGCTCTGGGCATATAACCTCCTGAGCAAAGCCTTCAGGCTTCAGACCCGGCAGGCCGGGTCCCCACAGCCCACAGTCTTCGGGGCTTGGACGCCATGCCCCCCAGCCACCGCCCCTTGCTCAGGGGCCCCCGCGGCGCCCCACCGCTCTCTGCCATCGAGCACAGCTCACCTCCCCCGTGCCTCGGCAACGGGGTGTTTCTGCCCAGCAGCTGCCACAGCAGGACCTGGCTGCTGGACCGGGCGGAGGAATCCCGAGGCCTCAAGCCGGAGCCGTGCCCGCGGGACAGCGGCGTGCCACGCTCTTGCCTCCCCGCGGTTGTCCTCGTGGCCGGCTCCCATGCCAGCACCCGTGAAAGGACCATGTGCCCGTCAGGAGGCTCCTCAGCGGAGTGCAGGTGCGAGTCTCAGCCGTGTACCCCAGCACGCAGCCAGCCGGCGGGCTTTGCCACCCAGAGCTGCCCCCCTGGGAGCCACGGGGCAAAGCCCTGCCCCTCCCGGACTGATGCATCTACGCAGTGCCCAGCCCCGGAGTGTGGACTCAGCCAGGGCCACCCTCAGGACCCCGGCCCCAGGCCCTGCAGGCCTCCGGCCCCTGGCACGCCCAGCCCGCAGCTCCTGGGGCCTTCCTCTGACACTGGTGAGCCCCCCTGCTGTGTGACCGGCGGTTGGGGACGGCCCTGTGAGTGAGGAGCACGCGGCCCGTGGAGGGGGTGACGTCCTGAGTGGGTGAACCGGCTCCTGAGATAGCCGGGAATTTGGATTTCTCTCAGGACAAACGACTGTGCTCCTGTTTGTAAGGGAATGAAATTGTTTCTCTTTGGAGCCTTTGGCGCTGAGCCGGGATTGGAAAACCTGTTAAACTACTTAGGTCACTGGGGCCCTGTTTGTTACAGGTCAGTGAGGTCACCAGGATACTTTGTTACAGGTCAGTGAGGTCACCGGGACGCTTTGTTACAGGTCAGTGAGGTCACCGGGACACTTTGTTACAGGTCAGTGAGGTCACCGGGACACTTTGTTACAGGTCAGTAAAAGTTCAAGCAGAAGCCCACACTTGAGCTCCTTACTGGGCGTCACCTGTGGAAACATGGAGTCTGGCTGTAACAAGGTGAATGTAAATACAGTGTAACTAGTCAGAAACGCACAGACACTGGAGTTAAAGGGGACCAACCGGAAGCCCACCTAGCCCTGGGAACTTGGGGGGAGGGGGCCCACCCAAATCTGGGTCCGTGTACCACCCACACACAGTCGGTCAGCTGCGGTGGGACACTCTCATCGAACTGACCACAGGACGGGCCCCATTGCCTGAAAAGAAATCGCCTGGGAATTCTGAATTTCACCTCCACACCCTTCATGGCCACTCGGTAGCCAGGACCTTTGAATGTGACGAGGTCAAGTTCAGGTCGCCAGTGCACTTAAGCTGCTCATCTTCCTCTTTTCACTGTTTCTTAAGTGGGCTTTGAGTCGGGAAATGGTCCTGGCAGCAAATAAATTGAATTCATGTGGAATCACACAGTTCATTGTCGCAGTTAATATTTCAGGTCGACGCTTCTGTGGGTTGTAGATCATACGGTTTCTCTCTTTTTTTTCCCACCCGATGACAATGGTGTGGATGTCTGCAGGGAGAAGAGAGAACTCACTCCCTCACACTGTTTGTGTGTGTGAACCAGAACCACAGAGCGGGTGGGGGGAGGGGCCGCGCTCGCCGGGGAGGTCAGGAGGCCGTGGAGCCGAGGGGAGCGGGAGGCCCCGGCTCTGCCAGAGCAGCCGGGCTCCTGTGAGGCCGTGGGTGGCCGATGCTTGGCTCCGTGACGGTTCGGGGTGACGTGGGGTCGGGGTGCACAGCGTGGGCGGTCAACTCGGGTTCCCTGGGCTCTGACTCTGAGCCGGGTGGGGGGGCCCCCAGAACCCCGACTGTGGGACTGCGAGCAGCTCCTCCAGCCGCTGCCCACCCCGGCCGCTCGCCTTCCAGGCTGAGAAGACTGCGATGGGCCCCTGAGACCTCGTGGGACCGTCCCACGGGAACGGCTGGGGGGGGGCGGGGGCCCAGCCGGTGACCCCCCAGCTGTGACCCGGGACGAAGGGCGGAGTTGAGGGTTCACAGACGAACAGGGGCGTCTGTGGCACGTCAGGACAACCAGCCGCCTGGAAAACGAGACGCGCCGTCCGTGTTCCTGAGTTGCAGGTCGCACCTTCCGGTGAGGAAGACACGTAGGGAACACGCGTGTGCCCCGTCAGGGCCGCCGGCGCGTCGATGGGAGCAGTGGTCTTGGGTGCACCACGTGGGACCATTTTAACGGTCCCCACGCGTACACTGAAGGGCCGCGCAGAGCACGTAAAAAGCCCCCACTGGACCAGGAACGTGTTCACCCCGAGTTATACCCAGCCGCGGCAAACACTAGTCCGTCCCAGAGTTCCCGCTCTGCGTCGGCGAAGCCGGGACTCGGCTTCTCCAGGTGCCAGGTGCGCTGCGCGGTGAGCAGGGCCGCACGCAGGTGCCCGTCGGAGGCTGTGAGCAGCCACGCTCTCCGACACCCGAGGAGCGCGGTTCTGCTCCGTGCAGGTTTGGGGAGCAGCGAGGCCACCCTCACTAGCGGACCCTTCTGGAAGCCGCGGCACAAAGGGGAAATAGCATTAAAGGCGGGTGCTTTGCTGGAATCTGGTCTCGCCACAACTATGCAGCGAGCAGCCGCGCTGTCGGTGCCGCTGGGGCCGTTTCTGCCATCGCGTCTAACACCCCGCCCCTGCCCGTGGGCCTTGCTTGGGCCCTGGCGCAGCCGTCAGCGGTCACGGCAGAACCAGCTCCAGCAGGACTGGTGGGGGCGTCCCCAGGGAGCCACCAGCCTCGGCCCCCACGCCTGCCCCAGCTCCTGAGCCCCCCCAGACACCCCCCTGCTGGGCTGGGAGCACGCCCTCCGGCCACACCGCCCCGCCGGCCTTTCCCTCCGCGCTCTGCCGCTGCCACCCAGCAACCAAGCTCGGAACCCGGGCGTGTGGACGGGGACGGCTCTCCCAGCTGCTCGTCCTGAACAAACCCCCCTCGGGACGCACCCCCGGGGGGTCCCTGTCGCTGCTGCTGAGCCCCAGGGACCGGGCTTCCTCGCAGACACGCTGCAGAGTCTCCAGCGCTGGCCGCTGGCCCCGTGTCCCACACCTTGGGGCCGTCTGAGGGCTCTCCCCTCGGTGCTGATTCCCGACCGAAGTCCCTTCGGTGACTCCCTCTGCCTGGCCCCCCAGGAGGGGCGGGCGGGCTCTCGGGGAGCCCCTTGGGGGGCGGCGCTGTTTGGAGGGGGAGCCCGGCACCGCCGCCCGCGGCCCCTCCCACCTGGACGGAAGGCCACCCCCCCGCTTGGCCCCGGCTCCCCCTGGGCCTGTTCCTGCCGTGGTCACAGGCCCGAGAGCCCCTCCAGGCTGTTTCCCACGTGGCGTTGAGCTGCCGTCTCCGCCTCCCGGTCACTGTGGCGGGCTGCTCAGGGGCCGCTGGGCGAGTGCCTGCGCACACTGGCCGTGACGCCGCTGTCACCGGGGGTATCGTGTTTGCTCCAAAACGCCTGCTGCAGAGCAGCTATTTAGAGGGACGGAGTCAGCGGTGACACCGCGGAGCCGGGGGGGACTGCAGCCGGAGAATGGAGATCTGTGGGAAGGAGCCACGAGCACCGGGCTGGGCCCGAGGTGGTGCCCACATGCTGGCCGGCCAGTGGCGGCCACAGCGTCCCCGTGGTGGCTGAGACGTGAGACCACGGGCAGGGACAGCGGCTGCAGCGGAAGCCGAGGGCCAGCCTCTCACCGTCGTCACCTGAGCCGCGGTCCGCGCCAGCAGCAGGAAGGGGCCTGAGGACACCCCGGCCTGCGGGTGGTCTCCGCAGGAGAGGAAGCCTGAGGTCAGGGGTCGGCGGGTCAGGGACTCGCTGACAGACAGGGACACGCCGCCCTTCGCCCCAGACAGAAACACTGTGTCTACTTCCCAGGGCTGTTTCCTGAGCAAACACGCCGGAAAGATCAGCAGGAAGAGAAGCCAGGGAGGAGGTCGGACCTGGCCTGCCGCTGCGAACGCCGAGGGGCCCGAGGAGGCTGCTCGCCGCACCTCCAAGATGAAGGGGAGGCGACGGGGGGAACGCAGAGCGGAGGGGGCTGGGGGGGCCTGCCTCCTCCGGGGCGGGGGGAGGCAGGTGTGCGGACCGAGCAGGTGTCTGTGCGACAGATGGGGACTCGGGAGCTGAGAGCAGCGCTGGGCTCTCGGCGGGACGAGGTCTCCAGTGGGCGGCCCGGGCGGGTCGGGGCCACGCTGACCCTGAGGTCGGGGACGCGCCCTTGGCAGCAGGAGCTCCGGATACTGGCGAGGAAGGACAGTAGGTCTCAACAACGGGGCAGTGAAAACAGGCACAAACCCTCCAGGACGTGAGGCTGGGCGGCAGTTTCTTGGGTACGACGCCGGGAACACACCTGGAAGTTCAGGTGCGATGAACCGCACTGCAGCGTGGACAAGGTCTGCTCTCAGACACGCACGGTCGCAGCGACGAAAGACAACCCGCAGACGGCAGAACATGGTTGTGAATCACACGCCCATGAAGAGGTTGTCCTGAAGACACTTAAAGAACGCCCCAGACTCAGCGACAAGAGCACTCGAGACTCGACCACAAGACGCACGAAGCCTTCGGCCGTCTCCTCACTGAAACGACCCACGGGCGGTCGGGACACGGGGGCGTGCCCGGCACCCTCGGCCAGCAGCCCGCCAGAACCACGGCGGGAGACCGCGTGCTCCACGTGAAATGACCGCGTGTCTGGAAGTCCAATCTTCCCCAGGGCCGGAGAACGCAGCGAGGAGTGGGACCCCCCCCCTTGTGGGGCGCCCCCTCGGAAAACACTTTGAAAAGTTAAACACCGGCCTGTCGTGCGATCGAGTCGTTTCGCTCAGGAGGCGTGAACGCTGGCCTCCTTTCGGAATGCGCACACAGATGTGCGTGGCGTGTGTCTGTCACTCCCAAGGACAGACGGCGCACAGCCAGGAGGGCGCACGCCCAGCGGCCCACGGACACGGGAGGGAGGGAGCAGACCGGGGTCTCCGTAAAACACGGAGATGAACTCCCGAGGCCGGCTGCAGCCACGGTGAAGCTGAAATGAGTGTGGTGAGTGCAAGAGGGAGGAGAAAAGAGCAGACACTGTAAAATGTCACTTAATCTGATGAAACGTGAGGACGGGCCGAAGACCAAAAGTGGCGGAAAGTCAGAGGCTGCCTGGTGGGGGGGGGGGGGTGAGGGGGGAGGTGGCAGGGAGTTTGGGGGGATACGTATGACATCGTCTTGATTTGGGGTAGATGCAGATATCAAAACACCACGTTACCCTTCAAACATGTTCGGTTTTCCGAACGCCAGCCACGCCTCAGTGAAGCTGATAAACACAGAGGCCCAGGGAGCCCGAGAGAGGCCCCGTGTGTGGGCGGGGGGGACGCAGTCCGAGGACCGGACCCGGGACAGCGGGAGGGACGCCCCCCCCCCCCCGCCCCCGCACGGTCTCCGTGCAGTCGAGAGGGAGTGTGGATGGACGTGAACCCAACTTCTGCGGCGTCTGGGGGGTGTGTCCTCCTGTGGGAGCGAAGGGCACGGGGCGAGCGAACTCTGCGAACGCCCCGTCTGAGCCACAAGCACACACACACACAGGGGGTCTCACAGTCAAACCTCCGTGCAGGCAGACGGCAGCGGCCCCGGCAGCCTCCCCAGTGGCCCCGGCCCTGCACCTGTGCTGCTGGTCACGGGCTGTGCGACTCTCCCCGCTGACGTGAACTCCGTGATTCTCCCGGGACCTCCGGGGGGCGTGCTAACTTAGGGCACCTCATTACGCTGAAGGCCACGGTGGAGGCCCCGCCGAGACAAGTACTAATCAGGGGTCTCCGCAGTGGGGCGGAGGAGGATCCCTGGACGGGGAGGGTCCCCCCTCCGAGCCCCCCGGCCAAGCATCCTGTCACATCCCGGGGAAGATGGGTGGGTGGCGAGAGAAGGGCCTGAGAGAGACTATTGGCTTGACTCGGCAAAGGTCAACGTTCATTTAGTGAAGGAAACCTGAGTTATATTTTGCAAGGGCTCCGAGGCCGGCAGCAAATATTCACTAAGAGCTGACTGAGTCTCCGCACACGGACGGACGGACGGACGGACGGAGGGCGACGACCCATCCCACCCCTTGAGACGGACGGACAGGCGGGAGGTAGTGCGGCGGTCAGTGAGCACCGGCGCAGGAATGCACCCCGTGATCGGTGCCCCCACCCCTGCGCACCCACTCCCCCCCCGTGTTTGTGTACACGGCCGCAGCAGACAGTGGGGGCCGGCCACCCCAACAGTCGCTCAGACCCCGGTCCCCCTTTAGCCCCTTCCTCTCAGGGACCGAAACCGCCTCGCCTCAGGCTCCCTCCCGTGAACACAGGACATCACACAGCTCGCCCTTCAGCACTGCGACCTCACCCACGGGTGCCCGCCCGCCGGAGCTGCCAGAGCAGGTGGTAGCACACGCTGCGCCCCCTGACCCCACACCCCCCTCCTGCAGGCCCGGGGGGGCCCGCCCGCGTGAACCACACACACACATCACCGAGGGGCCGCCGTCGGGGGTCCCGTGCCCTGCCCTGCAGTCCCCCCAAGACCGTCCCCACGCACGGGTGCAGGGCTCCTCCCCCCCCCCCCCCCCGCAGTGCCGCAGCCCGGAGAAGCCGCCTGCGACACAGCCCCCGGAACAGCGGGAGACGCAGCGGCCTGGGTGCGCCCCCCGAGCGTTAAAGCAGAAGAAACTGCTGGGAGTTACACCGAGTTTTCGGCTGAAGAGAATCACAGATCAGATCCTTAACCTCCCCAGCAAAACAGCCGCTGGAGCCGCCACGCAGGAGAAGACGGGGTGGTCGGGCCAGACACGGTCACGCGTCTCCTGAAACGAACCTTCCTGAAAGGAGACTCCCCGATAGCCCGCGGCCTCCGTGCCGGGAGACGCTCTGCTCCCCGCGGCGCTGCAGCCCGGGGAGCGGCGTAGGAGCTCCTCTCGGAACCGGCCCCAGCACCAAGGTCAGACCCGGCCCGTGTCTTCACGGTCGTCACCTGGAGCACCAGCCCTCAGCGGGGACTCGGGCCGCCACGCACGCCTCACCCTAAACCGTAAAAGCGTCCAGTCCCGCTCCCCCGCCCGGCTCTGTCGGCCCACCCTCGTGTGCTGGAGGACCCGCCCTTCCATCCGTCCGCCCCGCCCCGCACGGAGCACACGTCACACACGGACCAGCCCTCCCTCCGCTCCGCTGATCTCCGCATGGACACGGACACGGACACGACTCCCGGGGCTTTTAAAATAGGGACACGTTGGTGGGAAGTCACTTCCCACCAGGGTTCTAGAATAAAGCAAAGCGCACGTTTGGACACATCGAACGTTTTCATATTACACTCCTCTGACACCGTGCAGGCTCTCAAATTTCTCACGTTGGGCAATTTCCCAAAAGAATGGAACTTCTCCTCAGAGGTAATTTGCCGGTGTTTCAAAGACGGCCGCTGCAGCCTCTGCAGATGAAGCCGGGAGGGATTCCAGGAGCGGGAACCTCTCCGAGAGGGCAGGGCCTGGGGAGACTCCACCCCCCCCAGCCACAGCTGGAGAGAGACACATCAAGGGGAGGATCGGCCGTGTGCGGGGGGCGGGGGGGGGGTGCACCTCCCGGACCGTCTGGAAGAGCCTGGACCAGCCTCACACACCAAGCAGGCGCCTCTGCCTCTGCCACCCGGGGATGGGCCGGGATCAGGCCAGAAGGGGGGACAGAGAGGCTGGAGACCAGCCCCCCGGTTTCCCAGAGAGCCACACCTGCTCCGGAGCCACAGCTCCGAACCCTCGGGAATCCCCCCCACACTCCTCCCGCCTGCCCACCGCCCTCTGCTCTGCCCACCGCCCTCTGCTCCGCCCCGGGGAGCTGTGGGGGTGCCCCCCGCCTGCCCAGCACCTGTCTGGACCCTGCCTGGCTCGGGGGCAGCTGCCGAGAGGCCCGTGGCGCACCCACCGCTGCCAGCCCCCGGCTGTGAGCCCGGCAGCGCCGACACCTCCTGCTGTCCGCCCACCGCGAGCCGGGGACCCAGACCTGCCGGGGAGCCCGATTTCTCCCTGACACGTCCTCATCTCCAGCTCCCGCCGCCCAGGGGCCAGCGGCGGCTGAGCCCTGTGCCCCCTCCATTATGGGGCTGCCCTTTGGCTTGGATGCCCTCAGGTCCCCCACCACACAGAGCTGTGTCCAGCAGCCTCTGACCCCTGGGTCCTCTCCTTACTGGGTGTCCACTTCTGACACATGCGTCCCCCCTTGTCGTCCACCTTGCTCCACTGCAGCGGGGGGGGGGGGGGCAGTAGCTTCCCTGTCCCAGCCAGGGACCACCCCGAGGACCCAGGACAAGAGTCCAGTCTTCAAGGACCCCGCCCTTTCCCGTGGTGACCACCGGTCGCCACGTGTCCTGCGTCTGGTCCGACTCGAGCCGCCCCTCCCACACGTCCATCCTCCTCCCGTCCCCCAGGACGCACAGGTGTCTGGGTTACCACACTGTCCCTCAGGTGTGTGGGGGGGGATTTGTTTGTTTCTGCTGTGACGACGGGTGAAGTCAGAACGGAGAATCTGGTTGTCCACTGGGCTTCTCGAGTTCATTTAAATACGGAGATGAGCAGCCTTGGTGCGTGCAAGACAAACATCAGGACGTGGGGTTCCCGGCCAGCGCCTCTGCTGGGGTCACTGTGACAAGACGAGGGACGAGCTCACCGCTCTCTTCTGGGGAGCGCCCACCAGCACGACCCTCTGTGGCTGACTGGACCGTGTTCTGCTTCTGCTCGCACCCTGGGCGGCCCCCTCTGGCCCCCCTCTGCGGACCAGAAGTACAGACCCCTCCCAGCACCATCAGGTGCCCCGCCCCGTCTCTCGCTGTCCCTCCCTCCCAGCCTCACCCCTCCTCTGCCTTGCCCCCCCCCAGCACCCCGGGAGTGGACGTCCCGAAGCCCCGACTTACACGCAGCCCCTCCAACGGGCTGCTTTCGAGTGGAGGTGTCACCATCAGCACCGGGTGCCCTTCTGGTGCATGTATTCTGAAAAACCGTTCTTTCAAAACCAGAGCCCACCTTAATTCATGAAACTGTCGGTTTATTCAGCAGAACTGTTGTCACCCGCCTGCTGGGCCCCAGAGCCCCCTGGCCCGGCCCTCAGGCTGCGGGGTGAGCGGGCGACCCTGCTCTGTCCCAGCCTCTCCCCGGAGTCACGGGCCAGGGGACATGTCTGCATTAACGATGCGTCTTTCCCGCGCTCCCCATGGAACGGCAGGGGTGCGTGTGTCACAGACCAGAATACCACCGCCTGTCAGCACGAACGCTCACGGTTCTGGGGAGTGGAAACATCTAGAAGCCGCCTCAGCCTGCAGGGAAAGCAGTGCCCCCGGCGCTCGCTAGGGCTGCGCCTCCCAGTCATGTGGGTGTCAGCGCTGAGAGCCCCCTCTGCTCCGACCCCGTCACTGAGGCTGGGCAGCCGCTCTGGGCGTCACCCTCACCGCTGGGAGGACGTCCAGGCCTCGCCGTCCCCTGAGGCTCTCCCGTGTGCACCTTTCCCTTCCAGAACCTTCCTCAGGCCCTCTCCTGCCCCCTTCCCCAGTGATTCAGTCGTATTAAGGTGCCTTTAGCTCAGACGTATTCCTGGGGTCGACCTTATCGGACCATTTGTTTTAACAACAATTTTACGTGAGATTTTAGCAGCAGTGGAACGCACACATTAATTCGCGCACACGCGACACTTTCCACCATCAGCGTGCACTTCACTGCCCACAAAAACAGCTGCCGTGGGACCCAGCCCGCCCCGCCCACTCGGCCTCACCCAGCAGAGCCCACTGGACGCGCCCCGTTCTCTCTCAGGGAACGATTTGACCGCGTGTTGCTGTGCGGCACCGGGAGGTGCAGGCCCGAGGCCCGGAGCCGTAGGCGGCACCGCCCGGCCCAGCCCAGGGGTGCGGAGACGACCTCGGTGCGGGGTAGCGCCCTCTGAAGTCCGCGCAGGGACGCATGCACTCACCGCAGGGCGCGTGTCTCGGAACCGGTCCCCGTGGAGCGGCTGCCGCCGTGTGATGTGTGCGGGGGTGGGGGGAGGGGGCTCGTCCGCGCGGCCGGCACACGCGCAGCCTGTCCGCGTGCCCGGACATGTGATGCGCGCGGCTCTGAACCAGCCACGGCCCCGATCCCTGTGCTGCGGCTGCGCAACGCGGCTGTTTCCCGTTCGCACCTTTCAGACACGACGCACAAAATGCTCGTATTCTTCCGCCTGTCTGATAACGCGCACACCAAGGTGTTCCCGCTGGGAGATGCACGGAGGCGGGGAACCGGCAGACTGAGAGGGATGTGTGGGCGCAGCCCCAGCGCCCGTGGGGACCGCGGGGACGCAGCGATGCGCACGGCGCCCGGCAGCCGGCGTCTGCTCTCCGAGGCCCGGGATGCGCGCCGTCCTGGCCGGTATCTGCCCCGGTCGGGCCTTTTAACTTCAGCCGTGCGAGGGAGCGTGTCAGTATAACAAATGGGTTGTATTTCAAGTTTCACTGATGACTCATCCAATTGAGAACATTTTAAAAATGCTGTTGGCCACTTACACATACTTTGTCGTGAAGTAAACACTCCCGTCCTTGCTCCTGGTCTGGGGTCGCAGGTTTGCTTCCAGACGGGAGGGGATCCTTCGTGCGGTTGGCCCCTCCGCTCTTGGCTGGGTGCCCGGGTCTTCAGTGTCTTCTTCCAGGTCACCGCCGCCTTTTTCCTTTCTTGACGGTGTCTTTACGCTCAAAGCTCCTTATTTGAAGGTAGTCCGATTTTATGGGTCCTACATTTTCGTCCTTTTCAAAAAACCTTTGTTTGCCCCACATTGATTAAGACACGGTATATGGGCTCCAGGAACTTCACTGGCTTTGCCTTTAACAGTGCACCACCCTGTGAAATGGGCACACGTGTGTGTGTGCTGTGTCTCCCTGCATCTGCGTGTGCCTCTGTGTCTGCTGTCTGTGACTGCGTGTGTCCGTGTGCCCCTCTGTGCTGTGGGTGTTGCGTGTGTCTGCCTCTGTGTGTTACATGGAGTGGGGTCAGAGCCCCAGCTGAAGACCCCAGCTGGGGACCTGGAGAGCCGGTGGGCGCCCGGGGCGGTTTCCGTCCAGTCAGCAGAGGCGCCGGCAAAGCGCACCGGGCTCACAGTCCAGTCCCCTCTGGACATGGGAGCCTCCGAGTGCCTGGCCTGGGAGTCGGCTCTCCCCCCTCAATACCCGCCGTGAGTTTGTAAGCGAAGTTGGGTATGGTGGTAAAGTCGATTTCAACTACCCTTTCTAGGGGCTCATCTCCTCTGGGTTCTCAGAAGAGTCTCTTTTGATGAAATATGTTTAATGAATGATGTTAAAATTGACTATCAAGATCCATACGCAGAAAGCTAACAATCAATAAAACCACACACACTCGGGAGCCTCACTAAAATGCACGCAGGGCAATAATAAGGCACCATCCTCCACACCAAATCAGCAAACATCCTGAAAGCCCTGGCACCGATACCGATGGTGCCGAGAACTTGGTGATCAGACCCCAGTACGAGGCATTAGAAGTGTGGACCCGGAAACACACGTCAAAGTCTTTAAAATGCATCGTGATTGAGTGAACTAGAACTTTTCGTGAATAGTAAACCACACAGCAGAGAAGCAGGAAGATTTCAAGGGAGCAGCGCACCCTCCCAACAGACCCCACCGAGCGCGCTGGTTGCCATGGAGACCCGTGGCAGTACCCGAAAGACATCTTGGGCTCCTAGAAACCACGTTACCTCGGTAGCCAGTAATCCGATAAACTGGAATTTCACACCTCGGCACTTTTTACGGGGAAATTTACATGTGGTCATAATCCGAATATAATCTTAGGATAATGCATTGTTTTACCTTGAAGAAATTACTTCACAAAACCGCAGCACACTGGGCACACGGTCCTCATCTGGCTGACGAGCAGAATCGCAAAACTTCAAGGAGGGGGAGTCGTTCTGGGTTTTGAGCCGCTCGCCCGATCTCAGGTGCCTGGCTCCCGCCTCATGTGGCTAGAAACACTCCTTACCTCCCTCCTGCCCCCGCCCTGTGCCCTGTCCCTCTCAGGCCACCGTCCCCACAGGTGACACCAGGCCCCTTTGCTGGAAGCAGCGAAGGGCGGAGGGCGAGCCCACGGGGCAGGGAGCTTGGAAGGTCCAGTGAGCTTCAGGAGGAGCCCGGAGGCCGTTCGCACGGGCAGGGAGCTGCTGGTGGGAGAACCCCAGCAGGGGGTGGGAGCGTGTCCGGGAGCTGCCAGGAGCCCACCCAGGGAGGCGGCCACCTTTGAGTGACCTCTCTGACCCATCTGACCCTCCCCCCCCAACCTGGGAGAGCATGGTGCCTGTTCCTGCCGTCCCCGGGTCTGCAGTCCCCCGCCCTGGGACGGACGGAGATGCCTGGGGGTGCCCTCTGCTGCGGTATGGCCACCCTGGGGGCCCCTGGCCGCCCTCAGGGGCTCTGAGGAGCGCTGCCCAGGAGTGCTGGACACTGCCCTCCACTTCCACTCGCCTGAGATTTCTCTCAGGGTCGGACTGGGGTCATGGGTTTACGGAGAAGCACCATGGAGGTCAAGCTCCCTATCGAGAACACCAGCAATGGACAGGCCTCACCACGGATGTTGGCCTTGACCCCCTGGCGGAGGTCGTGCTGTCAGGGTTTCCCTCCGTCAGCACTCGCTCCGGGCCATGCTGCGCTCCCAGAAAGGAGGCCGTGACTCCTCGCGGGGGGGGGGGTGTGCAGGCAGCTGCAGCTTCCGTCTGCGCTGCTCCCCGCAGGAGGCCGGTCCGCTCTCCCTGACTCGTCCTGTGCACAATCACTCGCCTACGTCAGCGAGGACCCGAGACGGGACGGGCACTGCACACTCCGGGGCACAGACTGACACCGTGTCGCCTGTTTTGCAGCCCCAGTCGCTCCAGTCCGGTCGCGAGGGGCTCTCGCAGCGGGTCCCCGGGGCTCGGTGACCTCCCTTCCCGGCGGTTCAGTGTGCGCTCGTTTCCGGGCACGCCTCCCGTCCTGCCGCAGGGCGCCCCCAGTCTCATCCGGAGCATTTCCTCCGAGGGCCTGAGTGTGGGGGCCCCCGCACCCCCACCCCCGCCCCAGCCCCAGCACCGAGCACGTGGGCTTCTGACCTGGCGGACTCCCCGGGCGTCGGGTCTCAGGACGGCGTCGCTGCGGTAAGACGCACCCGGGTGTTTTTACAGGTAAAAGCTCACCCGCACATCATCGCTGTTGCGCGTGTCCTGCTGCTCGATGCGAACCACGCCCGACACGTCAGTGGGAACCTTCACGGGACAGAGGAGGGGCGCTCCCAGCGCAGACCGGCACACTGCGCACGCGCGGACCGGCACCTCGCGCACGCGCAGAGCGACACCGCGGCCACTCCGCTCAGGCTGTGTCGCTCGGGGTCAAGTTCAACAGCCGGGGAGTCGCACTCCTCCAAGAGCCTGTCTGTGTGCGGGACTCTCGGAGGAGTGTCGCAGCTTCTCTTACCGGGAGGAGGAAACAACAAAGACGCTACCTGTGGGGGAGACACATACACGCAATCCCATAGGTCAGAGTGCAAGGGGCGGGGCTTGGCCGGCCCAAAGCGGGACTGACCTTGCCTTTCCGTGAAGGGCATCCCGGGACACTGCTCTCTGTGCTCGAGACAGTGAGGAGACGGGAAAACCACAGTGAAACAGAGACGACGGCTGTCTGGCGTGAGCAAGGCCTTTGCATTACGGGGAGGCGGACTCCCACAGGCCACGCACGAAACAGGTCTGCGTTTGTTTAACTGTGTGCAAAGGAGGCGAATCGGTGTTCCTTGTGCGTCAGGTTTCTGTCCACACGGACACAGGGCTCCAGAGCAGGGGGGGGCTTCCCGGCGAGCCAGGGTGGGGGTCCCACCCAGGGCAGGGCCCGTTCTTCCGCCAAAGTAATCAGGTCACTAGAGCAGGTTATTAACTCTCTGCAACATGGGTGCCCCGGGCATGGGACAGCGGGCAGAGACGGCCTCGTTCCTGAGAGAGAGGACAGAGGAGAGAGGGAGGGAGAGAGGAGGGAGTACAAGAGAAAGGGAGCCCCGGAGACCCGCAGGGAGCCGCCAGAGGACCTCCCGGGTCAGAGCTGCACCTGAGACAGCCAGGAGGGGCCCCGTAATGAGCACACGGAGCGCTGGGCTTGCTGAGGCCGTACCAGACCCAGCAGAAAGCTGGGGGAGACGCTGGCGGTCTCTCTCGGTGCTGGGGCCGGTCGCCCTGGGTTGCACGCACCTTCAGCAGCCCGCACGGTGCCCATGGGCACGACCCGGAAGCACGTCCCAGAGTCTCCTGCCGGGAGTCTCGCTGCACGGCGTGATGTTCCGCACTGTGTATTGTGTTGCACTTGTGCTGGTGTGGACGGCACTAATCTCAGATGCTCTACATGTGACACTGAGTCAGGAGGGGAGTGGGTGGGCCTCACGGGGACCAGCTCACCCGTGTTTCCCCCGTACTCTGCTTGCTGCAGGGGAGCCCACACCTGGGGTAATGGAGAGAGGCCGGAATAAGGACCCGTGGGCCTCCGGGCTCCTACGCGTCACGGAGACCCACAGAGTAACTCTGTGCAAAGCCGGCCGGAGCTGCCTTCCGTATCTTGTGTTCTGTGCTGCCCACCTCAGGACTGGACATTTCGGCCCCAGATCCCAGGATGCTCCGTGGTCCAACAGCAGGATGAAAACACGGTTCCCGGGTCCCGACCTTTCCACCTGAGAGACGCTTCGCCAGACAACCAACTGCGCTGGATGCGGAGCTGCTCCCACCAGGGGGTGTCGCCTCACCGAGTGAGTGCCGAGGGGGCAGCCGGGAGACTCGGTGTGACAAGAGAGGCTGGAGGACCTCCAAGGAGCGGGCGGTGTGCCTCTGCGGAGCTCAGCTGCGAAGCGGAGACCGGGGAGGAGAGCTCCTGTCTTCTCCGAGGATCGAGTCTTCGCAAACCGTCCCCACAGCCCACCCTTCCCCCGGTCCGAACCTGCCGCCACCGCCGCCCACACACGCGTGGCTGCTTCCGGTTCCGTGGAGGCTGCACGTGTGAGTTGCCGTCTTTGTTTTCAGGAACAAAACGTCAGCCCCTTAGTGTAAGTGAAAATCTCAGGGAGTGTCCTTCAGCCTCCGCTGGCAGCAGTGCAAAGCGCTATTTGCTGTGCACGGGGCCCCCGCAGGCTCTGCAGACAATGTTTTAAACACGGTGGGCACTCCCTTGGGTGGGCACTCCCTTGGGTGGGTGCTCCCTTGGGTGGGTGCTCCCTTGGGTGGGTGCTGACCAGAAACAGCCGCGCTCTCCGACACAGGGACAAAGTGCAGGACGCATGCAGGACAAAGGGAAAGCGAGAACAGAAAAGCTTTGTTTGGGGAGAAACGGGGGGGGGGCACGTCACGCGCCGGCGGCGTGGGGGGTTGACAGCCGTGACAGCAACAGACGGCAGGGAGGGACAACCGTCCTCACCCGGGAGGGCGCAGTCCCGGGAAACCAGCCTTTCTGAGGCTCCGGACTGCACAGACTCTTCAGGGAAACCAGCTCCTAGGAGACGGGGTTGCTCGGCAACCACTGGCCCCTGAGGAGGAGCTCACTGTCGCCCCCACTCCCCCCCCCCAGGTCCCTAGGTCACGGTGGGATCGCCGGTGGAATGCTCCAGCCACGGTGGACCAGAACCGGCCACCGGGCTGTGGCCGGCGCACGGCCCAGCACAGCACGTTTGGGGGAAGCAGTTCCTTCTCGGGAAGGTCTCAGGTCTCACCCTCTCGCGGAGCAGCAGCGTTGGGACGGCCTGCGCCCTGGCCTGGTCAGCACACAGGACCGCGGCCTCTGGGGGCTGGCCGCGGCCAGGAGACTGGGCGAGCGCCGGCTCCTTGTTCCGGGGACTCCTCGTTAACCCTTTAATCACCACGCTGCTGGAGCCCACAGAGGCACCGACTCTCGTAACCGCTGATTGGCAGGTGGCAGGTGGCAGGTGGCCTGCTCACATTAAAACCCCGACCCACCGACAGCACGGCCCGTGGTGGTGCGTCATGGCCGAGGGCCAACGGGCGATGATTGCTACTTGGCAGAACCAAAATAAAGGCATTTTTGCGTGGGTGTGAAGGCCTCAGCGGCGGTGGCTAAACACCACCTCGACGAGGGGGTGCCGCGTGCCACCCGTGGTCCCCGGGGAGATAGATATAAGGAGCCCTCGGCCCGTGCACCACACTGTCCCCGCTGAGCTGACACACACCGGCCCCCATGTGTCTCCTGGGCCCCTCCGGGCACTGCTACCTCCCGGTGGTGACTCCTGTCGCCTTTTGCCCCGGGGGTGGGAGCCCCGCCTCTGGGCTCGGCTTGCCCAGCAGCTGCCAAGGGAGCCTCTGGCTCCTGGAGCACCGCCGGGACTCCGAGGGCGACGGGGCGCCCAGCTGCCGGCCCGGGGCCTGCACCGTGGGGGGAGCCCCGTGGAGCTGCCGTGAGCCCTGCGACCCTGCAGCAGCGGCGGGGACAACAACGCGCGGTGCACGCGGCACAGCCAGCGGGGGACCCCGCCACGGCCCACAGGCCCAGACTGCTGGGGGGCGCACGACCCGCGCCGGCGGCGCACTGATTCCCCGCGCCCCTGCGGCGCGCCGGACCCTCGCCGACGGCCCCCAGGGCCTCGGGCGGCGCAGCAGCGCACCCAGGAGCTCCCGGCCGCTCCCCCACTGCAGACCCAGCAGCCTGGGGGGCAGGGGCTACCAAACTTGGGGCTTCACTCCCGGCGGCTTCTCGCCGTCCTGCGGTGCGGCCAGCGGCTGCCAGTCCCCAACCTACTGGGTGAGAAACTGCCCGTCGCCGAGGTACCGGCCCGTGAGCTGCGCGCCGCCGCGCTACCTGCCCAGCAGCCTCGGCGGCTGCCTGAGCTGCGTGCCCAGCTCCTTCCCCCCGCTGAGGTACCTGCGCCCTGGCTGCTACTGACCGGCGGGCGGGCGGGCGGCGTCTCCGGTGGCCGGTGGCTGGATGGCCGTCGGACCGAGCAGACCCTTCCGCGGGGGGGCGGGCGGCCCTGTAACACTCCGCTGAACTACCGCCCCGCGCCCTGCCCGAGGCGTCTCCAGACGCCAGCCTGCACGGCCCCGGGCCTGGCTCACCGCCCCCCGAGCACCGCGGGCTGTTTCCCTGCGCCCCGCCGGCCGCCGAGGTCCTGCGCGGTGATGGCAGACGCCGGAGGTGGTGACCTTGTTCCTGGGACTGGAGGGGTGGGCACGCCGAAGGGCTCCACGGTCCCCCGTGCGTGTGGCTTGACCCCAGCACCTTTCCCCCATGGGTTTGCCTTCTGTCAAGTCTGTCAGCTGCTGCGCCGGCGTGTTTGTAACAAGCGGGGGGATCGCATCCCCTGAACCTGCTGAACCGACAGCCCTTCCATCCACCCCGGGGCCGGCTGGCTGGGACGCATGTGCAGGGGGCGCGGGGCACCGAGGGCCCTGGTGGGCCTCTTCCCAGGGAGCCTGACGTGCGCCCCTGGGCCCCGGCTGCGTCCCCAGTGCCCCAGAGCCTCGCAAGGAGCAGAAGGACACAGGGCGTCTGTGGAAAGTGACAACACACCCACGGAGACGCCTCCTGGTGAGTGATGATCTAATCAGGATTCTGCCAGGATGGAGCCCTGCTGAGCTGGTGCCTTCCGGCCCGGGTCCTCGTCAGGAAAGTGACTTCTAGGGGGAACGGCAACTTGCACTGCGTTTTATTTCACACTCCCTGTGGTTGGGCCATCGTTGCGGCCCGTGTGCGTCCCACGGCCCCAGCACCAGCTTCCTGCCACTGAGGCCGTATTTTCAGTTAAAGATATGGAGAAGTAGACTGTGGATCCTGCAGACTTTGATTTGTTTCTTCTATTTTTAACACTTTAAGTAACATTTATCTTAGAGTGGCTGTGATGGATATTTATATAGGAAAATGTGGGGAAATTACTATAAAATAAATCAACTTACTAAAAAAATATATAAGGCTTTAAGTGTGTGTATATTTCTTTGCACAGTATGTGTATTTATTGCTTTTGTAGATAAAGTTTGGGCTTTGGGATAGATTTAATATTGAATTCTCTGAGAGGTGATTTTCACCTCCATAAAGTTTTCCAAAAAATGAAAATAAAACCATTCATCTCGGTGGTAAAAGTCACATCTATCCTGAGAACTTTTTACAACTAAAAAGCAACTTCACGCTGAAGGTCAAATGGGATGGTCCCTGCAGATCCGCGGAGTGGGGAGGGCGGTCGATATCAACGGTCAGACACTGACACGACACCGCTCCGGATACACGCACACGCACACGCACACGGGCTGCCCATGGGCTCACTTGCCCAGCGGGTCGGCCGTGCCCGGGAGAGGCTGCGGCGGGGAATGTCCACGTGTCCTCCTGCCGGCACATGTCGGGAGACGATGGAGTCACTGCTCTGTGAGATCGTCCAGTTTTCAGGTAATACTTGTTGTTGGGAGCGGCTTCTTCATACTGAGAAGAACCTCTAGGCCTTAGCAACCGCTGAGGGACCCTGCGGGCCAGTGCCCCTCCTCTGACACAGGCGAGAATTGGAAAGTAATGCCTGGGCGTCCCGGGGGAGCATTCGGTCGCCCAGACCGAGCACACACCGCACGTGCTTGCTCTCTGTGAATGTTAGCAGGAAATCTGTTCTCTGAGGCATCGAGTGGGGCTGTGGGGGCATCGAGACTTACGGGTTCTGTGCGCGGGAAGTATTCGGGGGGTGAGATCCTGGAACAAACATAATGCGGCCTCAGATGCTTCAGGCACAGCCCAGAGGAGTCCGAGGAAGGAAGGAACGCGACTGGGAAGACGGAGGAAGGCCGGGGGGGAAGGGGCCGGCTGAGGGGAGGCTGGGGGGCGGGCGAGGTGGGTGGGGACGCCGGGAGGGGATGGAGGCGGGGCCACACGGAGACTGGGAAGTGGCATTTAGGTTGGAACCCAGGAAGCACACGTAAGATGACCAGTAAAACACCAGAAGAAAACACGAGACAGGAGATTAACCGGCTTGGACAGGGAAGACTCCCTAAATTAGACAAACAAACAGGCAACAGTTATCGGAGGGTTATGAATCGGGCTACGTCTGAGTCAACCTCCTGGGCACAGAAGACGCCCCACAGGCTGAGGTGAGGCGAGAGGCCCTGCGGGGCGAGGGGCCTGTGAGAGCTCTCCGTCCTCCCCTCCCCGCTCAGACTGTCTGCACACCTAGAGCCTCACGAGTAGCAGCCGGCTGGAAAACCAAACGAGCAAAAAGAAAAAAATGACAAAGAAGCAGGACTGAGAACACGTGTTGTAAAATTCCTGTCCAGAATATTTTAAAACTCCTGCACGTTACGAGGAAAGGAACAAATGACTCACTGGAAAATAAAGACTATGGGGGGAGGGGACAATGGGGGGGGAAACAGGGGGAAGGGTTCTCGGGAACATGGATGGAGGACACTCGGATGAAACCAAAGGGGGGGTGGGATGGAGGGTGGGATGTGGGGACAGCCAGGGCGGGGGGCAGTGGCGGGGGTGGGGAATGGAGACAACTGTTCTTGAACAATGATAAATTTTTTTAAAAGAATACAAACCATTACTGATAAAGTAAACACAAGTGGCCAATAGATACAGTGGACAGTGTCCAGCTGGGAAGCAGTTAGCAACTGTAAACAGAAGACAGCATGAGCATCTTCACCAGGCCGTCGGCAGGCGGTTTGCAGGCAGCTGCGTTACACACTGTAGGGGGCGGAGAACTTGGTGGCCACTCTCGGCGTGGACACTTACAGTGCACAGATCACATGACCAGGTGGTTCCGTGACTCAAAGTCCCCTCCCCGACGGGGACGTTCAGGTTTCACGGTGTCCACCGCAGCACCGCCTGCACGCCGAGAAGTCGGAAACAACAGAAACGCCCTTCAGTGGAGACTGCGACGGCGGCACACCACGCTAACACGTGTGTTAGAGGAGTTAAAAACAGAGGCATGGGCCCGTGTGACTGGCTGAGACAAGACCTGTTAGAAAGTAAAAATTCGCTTGTAAAATAGGATGCAAAAGTGTAACATAGATATGTAGGGGGAGAGAGAGAGAGAGGGAGGGAGGGAGGGAGGGAGGGAGAGAGGGAGGGAGGGAGGGAGGGAGGGGAGGGAGGGAGGGAGAGAGAGGAGAGAGAGGGAGGGAGGGAGAGAGAGAGGGAGAGGGAGAGAGGGAGGGAGGGAGGGGAAGAGAGAGAGGGAGGGAGAGAAGAGAGAGGGAGGGGGAGGGAGGGAGAGAGGGAGGGAGGGGGAGGGAGGGGGAGGGAGAGAGGGAGAGAGGGAGAGAGGGAGGGAGGGAGAGAGAGGAGAGAGAGGGAGGGAGGAGAGAGAGAGGAGAGGGAGGAGAGGAGAGAGGGAGGGAGGGAGGGAAGAGAGAGAGGGAGGGAGAGAAGAGAGAGGGAGGGGGAGGGAGGGAGAGGGAGGGGAGGGAGGGAGAGAGAGTGGGAGGGAGGGAGGGAGGGAGGGAGGGAGGGGGAGGGAGGGAGAAGGAAACTATAAAAACACCCCAACTTGTGTCAGGTTTGGAGGGGTTTTAGGAATGGTAGTTGGTGATGCTCAGTCATCTTAAGCTTCAACAGTTCTGCTTGGATCCCCTGAGCTATTAAAACATTAGAAGCAGAGCACAGCGGCCGTCCGAGAGGTAAGGCCGGCCCCACTTGATGACTCGGTGGAGCTGGAACCCACCGCATCTGCCAGGCCGCCGTTAACGGGGGTGGCGGTGAGCACGGTGACCAGGCGTCGGCTTCTGCAGCCCCTGGCTGTCCGGAGACCTGCAGAGTTCCGTGGGGACGCGTGTCCGTCTGTCCTGTTCGGTGGCAGTTGGCATGAACATGCTAACACGCGGTGCGCTGGTCATCACACCCACGGCCGCTGATTGCCGAGCCCCCGTGAGGGCTTGGGAGTCGGCCCGTAAAGACGCACGAATGAATCACTTCTTTTCCGATGCGTCTCCCTGCCCTGCTCGCCTGCACCCTCCGCCTCCCGGCAGGAAGGAGACCCGCCATGTTTTTTCCCAAGGCTCCTGAGAGATTTAAAATATTACTTTCTACAGCCGTGGGAATCTCACAACTCCAGACGTGAACATTCGAGTTTCCTTCACTTTCACACACAGGAGAGAAAGGAACACACTTGCACACATGTCTACTATCCAAACTAAACCAAACAAAATCTACCGTAGAATTTAATTTAATGCGCAATCTATTTAATGGATAAAGCCTGTATTTTAACTCACATGCTTGAGGTCCTATGTTGAGGTGACTAACAATTTACACTAAAGTTTTAAATGGCTGACAAAGCCACTGCCTTTGGCCTGTTGTCCAGGGCCTGTAATCTTCACATTGCTTCCTGTCTGTCTGGAAGCCAGATTATCAGCCGACGTCTTTTGAAAACCTCCTTTCATGGACCCCATTTCCTGATGGGTGATTTCTAAGCCTAACGGACACATGAATGGATTTCAAAAATTTAGTTCCATTACGTTTTTTAATGGCGTCGTCTTCTCTGAGTTCTGCAGGAGATGGTGTCAAAGTTCTCCAAACTCAGTGCCACACGCGACTCACGCACGGAGTGGGAGTGTTATCTGCCGGGAGCCCGGTGATGCGGAGCGGTCATGCCTGACAGTTCCATTAACCACACTGTCACCTCCAGCGGTTGGGAGAATGTCTCAGACCAGCCCCCCCACGTTTATCGGAACCGCCAGCAGCTGAGGACCCGGAGGGAAGCGAGTCCTGAGCCCTGTGCGCACGGGTGGCCAGGGCCAGCGATCCTGGAACCCCCCCTGACCTGTGAGCCCTGACGCGGGCGCTCTCACCCCGCCGGGGCTCTGCGATACGGTGGCCACTTGTGTTAAGGTCGCGACCGCTGCCCAGGACAAGGGGAGGCGTGTGTCCTCTGCCTGGAGAGGCTGCGGTTCCACTTGTTCGGCCGGCAGAGCCCGCGCACGGCCCGCTCCCACGCCCCGGCACGGCGCTTTCTGACGCAGGGAACACCGCGTGCCGGTCAGGGAGCGCCGTCCCTTCGCCGAGACGTCGCCCGCTCCCGGGGAGGCCGCTGTGGAGCGCCACCGGGCGCCACCGCTCCGCACCAGGTCCCGGCGCGGGGGACAGCACATCGGTGACGGCGTCCCGTTCGTCCCGGCGTTCCCCGCGGTGGCCCTCGTAGTCAGGAATCGGACTGAACTTGGGACTGGAAAACACTCCGCTGACAGAGCGCAGACGCACCCTCGTATTTTCTGAACACAACGTGCGAGAGGAATGTGATGACCGAGCGAGAAGTGTCGAGCGTGTGGGGGGCGCACAACCTCTCAGGCCTGGGAAAGTCGTTACGAACCTCCCGCACGGATGCCCCACAGTCGGCTCCTGCCACGTGCCTGTCCTCCGGGGGGACCGAAGGGGAGACGCCAGGGTCAACTCCCCGTGTGGGCCACCTCCCCCGGCCGCATGCCCTCCTGGAGTCGGAACCTCATGAACTCACGCTCTGTGACACGCAGCGCCAGAAAGACAGCGAATCACCCACCGGAGACAAACGTCTGAAAACCGGATCTCCGACAGCAGCAAAGGCCTGTGGGAAGGACGGAGAATGTGGGCTGGGCTCCTGCCTGTATGAACTCCAGGGGGCGAGGACAGGCCAGGGCGGAAATGAGCTCATTTCCAAGACAAGGAGCCACCGGAGTCCCCGGAGTTTGTGGCCCTGGCGTGGGACACGCAGCCGGGGTGGGCACCACCATGGGTGAGCGGTGAGCAGTGAGGGGAGGGCCAAGGTGGGAGGGGCGGGGTGCAGCAGGAGCAGTGGGGGAGGGGAGGGAGGAGGGAAGCAGGGAAGGGGGTGGGAAAGGAAGGGGAGGGGCTGTTGGGCTCTTTTCTAGATGCCTCTCTCTGCCCCAGCGCAGGGTCATTCACTGGGTGCGCAGTAAATCAGGGCGGACCTCGGGCCCAAACCCACACGGGTCATCCCGCACTGGGGTCTCTTCGCCGCATCGGACACCGGAACGTCCGTTCCCGCAAACCCGGCACGGGACAGCCCTGTGACACGGACACCCACGCGTTTCCCTCGGGGCCCCGGGGTGCCCCCCAGCCGAGCGGGGGAGCTGGAGAGAAGGCGTCCTCACCCCTCTGAGACAAGGCCGTGTGTCATTCCAGAGACAGATCCACGGGTCCTGAGGAGCTGGCCCCGGGGCCCCCAGCGGACCAACCCCCACCGGGCCAGGGCCCCACAGGACACAGCGCCTGCTGGCCGCTGACCCGCGCCCGTCCCCGCGAGAACAGAGAACGGCACCTTAAATCGCCCCCCCAGGTGACTTGGAACACCCAACCCACCGTGACGTGGGGCAAATCATCGGAATAACAGCAAGAAAAGGGTTCGCTCCGCGTTCAGGACAGATGCGACCGCAGCAACGCAACAACGTTTCTCTCGCAAATACTTCCCCTCCGCGCTCGGGGACCCGGCTGGGAGCTGCGGCACAGGGGGCTGAGCACCCACCCTCACCTCACGCGCTGAATCTCTCAGGCGTGTCTGCGAGGCTTTGCTCCGCGGGCTCCTGGTCCAGAGGGCTCGTCGGACGCCCGGCCCAGCGGGGACTCAACGATCACGCACGTTTCAGTGACGTGGTCACGTGAGCCACTAAGTCACGCGAGCACACGTCTCCTTCTGGCGGTCCCCGGGAGCTCCCAGCCGAGGCGTCACACCTGACTTAGGTGTCTCCCTCACGCCCCGCCCCGCGCTGGGAGCGGGCTCACACCCGAGGGAGAGGGGAGCCCGGGAAGTGCCCATGCAGACCGCTGGACCCACGAGCTGTTTTCTCAGGGTGAGCGGCCGCAGCAGCGATCACGGGCTGGTGACCCGTGCACCTGCCAAAGCCCACGGCCTCCACGCCAGGCCTGCAGCCGCAGGGCACACCCCCACCGCAGACACCGCATCACGCTTCGGTGACAGCAAGGCACGGGCTGACGCGGGCCACTCTGTCCCTGCGACCCATCGACCTGTGGCAGGAGGACGATGATGCAAGCCTGACACGGGTCTGCAGCCTCGCCCGCCCTGGGCCGTCCGGGCAGGGAGCTCCTTCCCACAGTCGGTGAGAAGCATTACCCACTCCCGCTTGCTGCCCTCCCGGGAACGTCCAGAGATATTACCTGTTTACTCTCAAAAGCGTGAGATGAAAGGAAACACAAAGAAAGGGCAGCAGGCGCCCCGATCGATTCCGTCCATCACCCGACTCTGAAACTCGAGGAACGCCGGAGAGGCGAGGTTATGGAAACCAACCGGGCCCCAGGTGACGGGCGCGCAGTGGGGGCGGGGGACAGGAAGGGATTGCCTTCAAACCGTGTAACCTTTTGTTGGCTAAGAAGCAAAGGGGAGAAATTTTACTTTGTTTCTAAAGCTGTTGTGCGAGGTCAGGTGGCTACATCACCCCCGCAGGTGTGTTTCAAAGTGAAGCGAGAACAAGCAGGTTTTCCCCCTCCCTGGATGTATTCCCTCCTGCAGGCAACATTAGCTGTAAAGTAACGGGTCTGAGAACCCGTGCTAACAGCGCACGATCGCTGGAAGCTGATTCCCCAGCAGCCAGGTCCTTGTGCCAAGGCCCCCGCGGCCGACCCTCGCCAACCCTCGCTCCGGTCCCAGGCACAGACGCTGGGCAATGTGGGGGCTCGTTCATTAGGCCGGTTTTTGAGCATTTTCTTCTAGAAGGGGTGCTGGGCACACCCGGTCCCCGTGAGCCGCTGCTCGGAGGAGGGAGCTGTGCTGGCACGCCCAGGTCGCCCAGGTCAGCGGAGGACCCAGCGTGGCTGGGGAGGACCACTGGGGGGGGGGGGGCGTTTCCTTTCTGGAGCGTGTAGCAGGGTTTGACTGTTGTCTGGTGGCTGCTCTGGGGGGTGGGGGGGTGGGTGCAGAAACCCGGAAAGAGGACGGTTTCACACGGAGACGTGGTGGTGCAGTGAGAACACTGGGGGACTTCCACGGCCACGGGGATGTCCAGCGGACGGCCATGGGGTGCAGGAAGCGGCCCCAGCCCTGCAGGCAGAGGAAGTCGGGGTGCTCTGGTGGGGTCAGGAGGGCCCCATGGAGCTGGGGACCAGACCTCCGAGGAGGGGCGGTGGGCTTCTCCAGGTCGGAAGGTGGGGGGAGGGGACTGGGCGTTCGCAGGTGGGGGGAGGCCAGGCCCACCCACCCTCGGGTGAGCACTGCGTGCGGAGGGAAACCCAGCTTCCCCGGCCCCTCCCTCCACCGGACAGTCCCTCCTGCGGGTGTCTGACAGCGCAGGAAGCGGGGGGGGCACAGGACTGAGTCCCCTCAGATCTGCAGCGCTTGGGTCCAAGTCCGGTGAGTCTGACGCCTTAAAGCACACCCATGGGCCGAGTGGAGCAGGTGCGTTCTCAGTTAGACGGAAACTTAGAATGAACTCAGACCCTGGTCTGCTACGAAGCCGCAGGTTACCCTGGACGGTGCCCCTGACTCGTCTGGACCCGGTCCCTTGTGTGTCCGGTGGCGTCAGGAGCCTGAACGGACGCTGAGACCCACGCCTCCCTTCCCCGGGTCTGGGGCTCCTCCGTCCTCGGCACCCTGCGAACCCCCCCCCACGGGTTTGGTCACCGTGGGGCCCGTGGCTCAGGCCAAGACCCAACCAGGCCTGTTTAACGGGTGGGCACACGCCCGGGGACGAGTCTACCCGTGAGCTTTCCCTCATTTCTCTTTCGTTAGCATTTTGTTCTTCATGAAGACAGTGTCACAGCCAGGATGACAGTGCTGTTTTCCTGGATTCTGCCTTCCTGCGTCTCCTTTGCAGTGCGGGGAGGGGTCGGCCGTCCAGTGGGTGTCCTGGCGTGGCTGTTCGGTGACCGATGTGGCTGTTTGGTGACCGACGAGGAAGCCAGCCTGTGAGCTCGAGTCCCAGGCTCCTCGGAGCCAGCAGGGCCACCTGGGAGACGGAGCGTGGAAACGGCAGACAGGACAGCTGACCGGGTCCCCCCCTCCCCCCCCCCCCCCCGACCTGGGACCGGCTCTCTGGGGACGTGTGCAGCCCTCGGGCTCCTCACTGGTGAAGTAAGAGGCTGCAGTCTGTCTCTCCTCCCTCTTCCAAATCCAGCACCCGACAATTCAGGCTGTTGCCCTAAAGAACTCGAGGCATTTGTGCAGCTAAAGGTTGGCCGGTTGAAACACAAGTTTTAACTCTTGAGATTCTTTTCCCGATTATATAGACAAAGGAAAAATAAAAGACTCAAAGTGCTACCCTTGTTAGGTTTGGCTGGGAGCTAAATTCGTAAAGAGCACCTCCAAGGGCAATCTGACCTTGACCCCTGGGACAGCCCCGCCCCCAGGCTGGGTGCAGCTTGGGGCAGGTATGGGCCTTGGGCTGTGGGACCATCTGGGCTCCAGCGAGTCCTGGGACCACGTGGCCCCTGGGTGATTTGCCTTGATTGATTCAGCCTCTCCGTGGGTGCATTCCCTCAGAGAGGAATATATTTTATATATTTGATATTCCTATAAAATAGGGACCATAATAGCATCTACTTTGCTGAGTGGCAGAAAGGATTCGATGGGTCAGTGTGCACAGAGCCCACGGACCCCCAAGCTCGCGGCAGCCTCTCAGAACGTGCCAGCCCGTGTCACTGTTACAGCGACGATGGGAACCTGTCCCCAGAGGGCCTGTTTAAGGCCTGTCACTCAGCGGAGACTTAGCGCGAACGACAGGAGATCCGCTAGACCGGTGGCCGTGGTGGCCCTGGTGGCACGAGGCGGGGAGACCGCGGAGGATGGTGACGCCCGAGACGCTCGCCCCCGCGCGGCCACAGGGCGAAACTGCAGCGCGACCGGGAGCGGGACGTCCCGCGCGGAAACTGGGAATAAGAAAGGAGCCCGGTTCTTCCCGCGTGTGAGAAACCGACGGCACCGCCTGAGTGCGTGGCGCCCGGAACGGGGACGGGAAGGTCGGAGTATGACAATCTAGGCCACCCTGCGCGTCAGAAATGGTGCGCCGCTTCCGCCCCTGCGCGTCCTGGGGGCTCGAGACCTGCCCCTCCGCGGAGCCGGGGGGTGGGGGGGAGTAGGTGGGTCCGATGCAGCGGGGAGGGTAGGAAGACCACCGAAAAGAGACACCCCGAAATAAAGACCACGTCTCCACCTCCTGCTCCACAAAGGAATCAGCGAATTAATTTGCAGTCCAGCCTCGGGGCTGAGGACACGCGAGGCCGGGGCAGGCCTGTGTGGGGGGCGGGGGGTCCGGGCGCACTGTGACCAGGGACGGAAAACCAGGGCGGGAGGGCGTGCGGCCCCTTTGCGGTGGGGAAGCCGGGGAGGAAGCGCCCCTGACGCGTGCAACTTCGTGAGCACCGCAGCCGCGTGCGCGGGGGCGCAGGAAAGGGGGGGCGGGGGGCGCTCGTGTCTCCAAAGAAGAGGAGAGAAGTTCGGGCGGTGGGGGAGGGGGGCCTCCGCTTCCTGCCTCCATCAGCGCGTGCGAATTCATTTCAATGCAAATGTTCATGAATTATTCATATAATAAAGCGCTTTTTAACGGGCTGATTTCAAACACAAACTCCAGCTGCCGGTGGGAGTGGGTGCGCGCTGGCGTGGTGGTTCTCGCTTCCGACTCCGGCTAACGAGCGGCGGGTTCATTAGGCGCTCGCCGGGAGCCCGGGGCGCGGCTGCCCGAGCACGCGGGTCGCATTCGGGGCAGGGCCTCGGGAACGTGGTCTCTTTAAAAATATATATATATAACCTCTTGAGTGTTCAAACCGTGGACGAAAGTTCTAGCACCACCGTGGAACACGTTAAACAGAGCCTGCAAGAGCTCGGGAAGCTTTCGGCCGATGCCGCCGGTGTGCAGCGCGGCCCCGCGGGCGGCCTCTCCGGAGAAAAGCCCGTGGTCAGAACCGAGTTCTCGCGTCTGCCCGACCTCCTGCACCCGGGCCCCGCCGGGCCCCGCCTTGGGCACAGAGACGGGACAGGACCCCTCTCCCGGGGGCGGCGGGGTGGTGGGGGAGGCTGACGGGCCTCCTGGGCATCTGACCCTGCCCGCCCCCTGCCTTCCTCATCCCTGCTGCAGACTTCAGCCCCGATCGCCTGGGCACTGAATTTCTAGCAATGTTGTCGCCCTCTGCCAAGGTTCACGCCTGAGCCCGGGCGGCGGACGCCTGGCTTTACTCGAGGAGCTGGAGGGTGAGGGACGGGCTCTCTCTCCACTCGCGGGTTAAGGGGCCTCGGCCCCGACTTCGTGACGGTAATCCGAGGGCGGCGCGCGCAGTGGGAGGCGGCGCGCGCAGTGGGAGGCAGCGCGCGCAGTGGGAGGTGGCGCGCGCAGTGGGAGGCGGCGCACCGGTGCTGCGTGTTGATTGGCCGGCAGGAAACTGTGGCCATAAATTATTCAAAAAAATTCTCTCTGGCTAATTACAGGAAAGGGGTTGATGAAGCTATTCTTTGCTAAATTACTTGCTTTTTAAAGAGACCACAGACTCCGAACTTTTTGCTGCATAGTAGGGCAGAGTCACCTTCTTAAAACTCTGCCAGTGACTCCGCAAAATACCTGTGAGTTGACTTCCGGCTGTGCCTTCCGTGTGACTGCCGGGGGACAGCTGGAAGGTGCTAGAAACAGGGGAATAACGCGGACCAAGGTCCAACTTCTGTGACGCCCGGGCCTCCAGAAGTCTACTTGCCCCTCAAGCGTGTATTTCAGAGACTCACAAGGCCTTTGCACGCACACACGTGCACACACGCACATACGGGGGAAATTTCTTCCGGTTCGATATTTGTTCAGCAAGCGTCTGTGAAGATCCACATTGCACAGGAGTCTGCGGGGGTCGTGGGACTTGGGGGCCTGCTCTTGCTTTCTGGAGCAACCTAGGGTGCCCTGGACAGCGGGCGTGCGCAGGCTCTGCCTGTGGGGGGCCGTCCGTGTTGGGGCGTGGATGGTTCCGGAACCCTTTGCCCCGCTCCACGGCCCTTTCCTGACGACCCTGGGGAACGCCCTGTCTTTCCCCCTAAGAATCCCTGTTGGAAAGTTCCTGGGAGTTTTAGCGATTCGTCTGGAGGTTGGGTTGGAATTGAAGACAAATGAGGAGGAATCAGGAAAATGCACTCCCCACGGCCACTGTCTCCGTCCCTCTTGGCGGGTGAACGTTCCTCAGAACGGTCTTCCCTGCCCCCTGCTCCCTGTTCCGGGTCTGCCTGCCTTCCCGACGCCGTCTGCTGTCCCGAGACAACGAGAGCAAACGTCTCCTTTCCCTGTGCCCCACCCCCCTCCCAAACTCCCCGAACGGTAAGGCTCCCCCGTCCCGGAGGCCCCACATGGCCCAGGAGGGTGTCGCGGAGACACTGAAACCAGAAATGCCAACGTGAAACTGTCGGCTCTCCAACGGATCCCGTGAGCTTCGGCATGTTCCCCGACCCCTCCAAACTTCACTTTTCTGGAAAATGCGGTTAATAATGCGCACCTGGAAGAGTTCTTGTGGGGACTAAAAACTGAGTGCCCGGGCAGGCGTGCCCTTCAGCCTTCCAGCGGCCCCTTCGGTCCCTCTCCCCCCGAGTCCC
Organism: Phyllostomus discolor; assembly: GCF_004126475.2. Classification (NCBI taxonomy): domain Eukaryota; kingdom Metazoa; phylum Chordata; class Mammalia; order Chiroptera; family Phyllostomidae; genus Phyllostomus; species Phyllostomus discolor. The sequence goes on along the minus strand of NC_040904.2, from coordinate 627,469 downwards.
AGTCCTCTGTCTGTCGGTCCCCCGCCCCTGCCCCCTGCCCCCGAGACACCGTGAACCAAGGATTAGCATCCTCACCGGCTCAGTCCTCGGAGTAACGAAGACCCACACTTTGAACCTTCAAAAACACCTGCGGGTGGGTCGTGTCATCCAACTTTATCTTTCCCTAGAAAGACTAATATAAAAATTTTAAAACTGCATTACTGACTGAATTTTTCCAGTGTTTGCTGAATTTCTGCTCTCTCCAAAGCACGTCTGAAGCCTTATCGGGAAGTGTAATTCAGTCACGTGCAGTCACATTCTGTCAGAATCTGAAAGATCTGCGTGCTCGCACAAATTATTCCAGGAAAAGGAAGTAGCAGATGCCGTGGGGGAGGGTTCACTGAGCGCTGGGGTGGGGAAGGAAAAAAGGTCGACTCTGACTTGGGGAGTCCGGGTGACGGCCTGGAACACCACAGCACAAATATTCCCTGAACGCCGGACACGGAGGCCGAACATGGAGCCGCGGGACCCGTGGGGTCCCCTCCCCACCGAGACTGGTTTCCCTCGATTGCCACCCAGCCCACGCCCACCCTCGTCCCGGGAGACGGGCACCACGGCGCCACGGTTTATGAACAAGGAAGGGGAAACTGTTTAAGGCCACCCTGCTGCTGTCGGCGGCCCGGCGCCTCCCTCCAGCCCAGGAACAGAGAAAGGACTTGGAGAGAGGGGCCCGGGGTGCCCTGGGGTCCCCGTGTGTCCCGGGCTGACCTGTCCGGGTCCGGGCTGACCCAGGGCGGGAGAGACCCCGCGGCACCGCGGGCCCCCGGCAGGTCCCCCAGCTGTTGAGGGTGCTCGCTGCTGCGGGTGGAGGCTAGACTAGGTGCACGGTCATTCTCCACACTGGGTGCCACCCTGCACTCCTCCGTGTGAAGAGGCAGCTGAGGGTTAGGACATGGGGGCCCCTGCCACGTGCCGGTGTGACCGGGCAGCAGGTCAGAGCCCGGGAAGCCAGTCTCCGTCCATCCAGCTGCGAGCCCCGGCACCGACCGGGGGACCGAGGAGCAAGCGGAACAGCCTCGGTGGCTTGCAGAAGCCCACGGGGTCCCCCCAAGGCCGCCGCAGATGCAGGGCCGGCGAGGAGCTGCCCACCCCTCATCTCTGGCGACCCTGAACTTGCTTCCGAGTGCTCCCCGGCTGAAGCACAGCCCCTGCCCTCGTATCCACCCCCCAGATCCCAGCTGTTCACGTGAGAAGGCGGCTGTCAACGCCCACGTCTGGCTTCCTCGCGCACGGCGCAAACACAACCGGTGCCCCGGCAGCACGGTTCAGAGGTGTGTGTGGACAGGCGTCCGCACAATTTGCTTGTTACTACGTGTCCAAAATACACACTACTCAGATGATCTGGACCTAGAAGCATTCTCCTCCGGGCGAGTAAGGTGCTTGGTCCTGAGAAGATGAAGTTGAAGCGCGACTCATGCATTTATTTGCAACCATGTGAATACTCAAAAATTATAAATATATGCATTGGTACACCCCACCCTCACCCCTTACCACAACACAGCGCTAACAAGTAAACCCTCCTTCTGACGGCTCCTGTCCCCGGCCCTGCCTGCCCCCACGGCGTGAAACCCCTGAGGCGGGCAACCCGGCCACAGCTCTGAGCTACGCAGCTGCCGCCGCCGCTGAACCTGAGCTCCTTCAGACGGAAGGAATGTGGGGGTGAGAGCTGTGAGGGTGTGTGCGCGGGTGTCTGCGGGTGCCAGAGAGTCACAGGAGGGCGATGCCAGCGAGTCTATTTCCTTTCACTCTAAAGCGGTGGGTGCTCCGTTGCTACAGTTGGACTAATGAGCCCAACCGCCCGGCAGCACCGGGGAACTCACCACAGAACATTAACTCAGCCCCCTGGCTGCAAATGAATTGCATCCCTGGCTACAAACGGTTACATTTGTTTGCTCGCCCTGAATGAAACGTCTCCCAGCCAGCTGTGGTTGGTCCTGGCGGGCACTCCCGCGGAAATGTGTCTTCAGAGTCTCCTGGGCCCTGGAGCCACGCGAGATGAGATGCCAGAAGGAAGCCACAGAGGAGGCACACCCACCGCAGGGCGGTGCGCGCCTGGGGAGGAGGCCCGGTGCACTCTTTATACGAGAACTCGAAGTTTCGATTATTTTCTATGGTGTCGTCTTCATGACGTTTAGGCCTGTCGGTAACGGCCCTAAATTGTACATATGATGTACAAAGACTTTATGCAGACTGTAACTTACAAGTACTTTAGATTTGTGCATTAAATGTCCTTCAACGTGGAGGCCATAAAAAATGTGTGTGTTTTAGGCTCTAGAAGTAACCTGGGGTAAAATGGGTTTTCTGAGATAACTGGGGGTCTCGGCATCGGCTCGCGGAGACGGTGCGTGCACATCCATTAGACACCACACACGCGCCTGGTCCCTGGTTCCCCCCACCCCCGCCTGGCCGCTCCGCCCACGCTGCTCCCCTGGCAGCTCAGCCCGCGCTGCCACGCTCGCCACAGTCCGGGCTGATTTACTCGTGAGGAGAGCCCGGGACCCCTCGCCTGCGGACTCCCCAGGCCTCCCACCGCTCACAGCCCCGGGGCCCCGCCCCTCGCAACCCCCCCCACACCCCAGGGGCAGCAACTCCTCCGTTCACCCTCAGCGCGCTCACCCCTCTGCGCTCCACACCCACTTTGGGGGGCCCCGGACCGTCCCCGCCCCGGCAGCCCAGGCCCGGCTGCTGCACACAGAGACACACGTGGTCTTGAGTCATCTTCAGGGTGACCCTTCTGCCGCCGCAAAGGCGCGTCCGGGCACCGTGGTTCGTGGTGCTCCCTGGGACGGAAGACAGACTGCTCCCCAGGCAGGGGACCGGCCTTCCTCCTTCCTCAGGGGTCACAGCCGAGGGACAAAGGGGGCTGCCACCTCCGGGCTGGTCGGCAGTCCAGGCACTCCGACCCCCAGGGGCGCCCCAGACACGCCTTTCAAGCTGGAGCCCCGACCCTGCTGCTCAGAGTGCCCCTCCCCCACGGAGGGCAGGACCCGGTGCGGAACCCAGGGGTGGGAGGGGGTGGGGGCGGCAGCCCCACAGGACGTGGCCCCAAAGTCAATGAGGAGGCCCCAGCAAATCCTCGCCGTGCTTGGGGCCTGCCACCTGGCGCTCCCAGGGGCCGCCCACAGCCGCGGGCAGGTGCCTTCGGTCTCCCCGCGGAGGTGACCAGAAGCCCAGCAGGCCGGCGTCCAGCTGGGGCCTCAGAGTGACTCTGCCCCCAGGGGCCTGGCAGGGCCTGGAGACTCTTAAACATACTTTCACAGCCTGTGGGGCCGGGGGTGCGGGTCTCTAGTGGGCGGAGACCCAGGACGCTGCTGAGCACCTGGTGATCCACCGCCGGGAAAGGGGCCGCTCAGACGTCCTGTCCCCGCTCTCTGAGCTCACGCGCACCTTCCCGTGGGCGGGAGGCCCCTCTCGCAGCGAGAAGAGACAACTCAGACACAGCTGGGCACCCACACCCCTTCCAAAACCCCCTCCTAACTCAACACAACAGTGCCGGAGAGACCGCCTGATTAAGGAGTGCACATTCTCGAAAAGCAGGAAACTGCCTTTCACCACGAACTACCAAGAAGGTGGCGGAAACCTGCTCTGTCTCTGTGTGTCTGAGGGACTTGCCCGGCGGCCTATGCAAGCAAGGACCCCGGCTGCCCTTACAGCACGCTGGGGTCTGGGGCCGAGCACAGGACTCGGTCCCAGCCTGTGCCCCCCCCCACCCTCCCCAGCGCCGCCCAGTGTCAGGGTCTGCTGGGCGTGTATCCCGAGCAGCTCGCGTGGATCCTCTGCGTCAGCCTCGCTGCTGTGACCGGCGGCAGAAGTGCCCGTCCCCGTACGAGTACGTGACCCCTGCGGTGGGGGGGCGGGGTCAGAGCATCCTCCTCTGGAGCGAGCCCGGCGGCTCCCAGCCCACTGAATGGAGTGTGTCCTGCGGGCTCTCGAGTCCTAAGGTTAGATGTGAGGACAGCGGCGTGACAGAAGGAGGCGACACAGACGGGTCCACGGGGAGGGGTGGGGAGTCCCTAGCGTCACCCCGAGTCCCCAGTACGGGGCTGCCGTGTCACGAACACGCACCACCTCGGGGTTCCGTGTGGACAGACCTGCTAACTCCACCATCAGAAGGCCCCCAGGGCGCCCTGCCCGCCCTGTGGCGTCTGACAACCGGATGCCCCCGTCTTCAGGGAAGGTGTGCAGAGGCACAGGTTGGAATAACGGGGAAAAACACATTTGATCGAATCTCCGAAAGCCCCCTCCCCCTTGTCTCCACCTGCGGGTGGCGCTCCCATCTCAACTGCCCCCCCCGTCCCTAGATCCCGGGGGGGGGGGGGTGTGTGTGACAGCCCTCCGCTCCATCACTGTCCTTGCGGACGGACGGGGGTCCACACGTACAGACGGTAAGCCCCCCACGTGTCCGGTGTGATGGGCGTGTAGTGTTCCGGCCTGGACTACGGTGAACACGGTCGCTGCTATGAGTGTTTCAGGCGCGTGCACGCTCACACGTGTGGGGCACACACTCAGAAATTAATCTTCTGTGACACCGGCACGCCGCCCCGCGCGTGCGTGCGCTGACGGTGTGCACAGGCGCTGACGGTGTGCGCACGCCCAGCGGTCTGGGGGAGCCTGGTCTGTCCCCTCTGTGCAGCCCCGTCCCGTCCCGTCTTGCCAGGCCGGCGTGCGGGGCCCTGTCCCTGAGGCCTCACTCTGCACACCTTTCGCCCGTGTGCAAGTGTCTGCCCCAGGCTGTGCTCGTGTTTGACGTCATCTGCCGCTCCATCACGAACACGACTTGTGCATGTACTTCAGGGTGTGTCCAAATATCCCGCACCTTTCCTCCCGTGCTCTAAGCTCCGCGTTTTCCCTAATTCACTGGTTTTTTTTCTAGCTACCTGTAACAGGGCCCATTTGTTCAGTGCTGATTGTGGTTCACTGATGAGGGGCTGCTCACCCCCAAGTCAGGGACGTGTTCCTGCCTTTTGTGTTCCGGAAGCTCACGTGCTTGCCCCCTGCGCGTGGGGCTGATTCCGGGCGCGGTATGAGGCCGGGGGGGGGGGGGCGGGGGGCGCTCCAGTGTCCGTTGTCGTCGTCGGCATCCGGCTGTGTCGGTGTTGCCAGCGGGGAGGCGGCTTCCCGAGGCTCTGCAGCGAGGCCTTCTTCACAGATCTCGAGTCCGCACGGGTGAGTCCGGTTCCGGATTCTCCGCTCGCCTCTGGCTGTCCACTCCATCGGCACCTCCACTCCTGCACTGCCACCCACAGCGCCCACCGTCTCCAACGGGGCCAGGTCCCTCTCTGTCCCACACGCCGTCTCGGCGGCTTCTCACTCCTCACCCGCGTGGATATAAATTCCGTGATCGGCTCGGCGACTTCCCAAGAGGAATCTTGATGAGGCTTTGATGGAGGGGATTGAACTGATAGATCTGTTGGGGATGACTGGGTCTCCTGCACGATCGCATCTCCCAGTCAGCGCGTGTGGCGAATGAATGCCTCATTTGTGGAGGCCTTCTATGGTTAAAGCCGTGGCGCTATGTTAGTTTAAAGGCAGGTGTAGTCCATCTTGCGTTTTATTTCTCTGACCGTTCCTGTTGGGGTAAGCAAACACACGGATCCTGCAGTCCCCGGACGCACAGCGACCCTGCCGAGTGCACTTGTTGGTTTTAGGGTTTTGTCTGCGGGCTCTTCGGGGTTCCCTAGGTGTGCACTCCCATCATGTCGAATGATGTTCCGTGTTTGTGCCCGATTCTCATTCTTTCTGTTTCTCCCTGAACGGGGGCAGTGGGCAGGACCCCTGGCGGGAGAGCAAGCGGCAGGCTCCCCCGGGCCGACCCGGCCTGACCCGGCCTCCTGCCCACGGGTGGGTTTCTGGGCCCACCGCGGAGCACGGGCCTGCTGCTGGCCCCCCGCACCAGCCTCCCTCCATCAGGCGGGAGAATCCTCTCCGGTTCCCGGCTGGCAGTGGGGCTTTATCTCCTTCACCGGTGAGCGCGGGGGCTTGGGGATGCTTCTTCACTCTGTCTGTTGAGAACATCCCAGGTGACTTCCTAGTCTCTCTTCCCTGAGAGAAGTTAAGTAACCAAGTAACCACCTTTTGAATGTTAAACAAAACCCACATTCCTGAGATGAAATGGCTTGCCTGTGACACATTCTTCTTTTAAGCATGGCGAGATTTAATTTGTTAACATTTGGCCTCAAGTTTTCACAACGAAACCCACAGGAGAGAACGGGGTGCGGCTGCAACGTCTCCCGGTTCATCCGGGCCGCCCGTCCGCGCATCCCCTGGGCCCCTTTCTTTCCTCCCCGTCGCACATCTTGGGCCCCTGGCCTTTGTGATTGGACACAAGCCCCTGGGAAGGCTTTTCTCAGACGCTGTTTTCCCCAGGTGAGTCTGAGCGTCCCTGGCGGGCAGGTGGGCGGAGCCTGGAAGTCATGGCCGCTCTCAGCACATTAGCCTCCTTGAGGGCGGCCGGGGTCTGTGTGAGGCCTCAGACACTGACGTTGTCCCTGCACCCCCAGAACGTCGCCTTTCGGGGGGACATCGCCTTTCCGGGGTACGGGCGGACCTGGCCGGCGGGCCAGCACCTGTCGGCACTGAGATGCGCAGTGGGGCCCCAGCAGGGAGGACGGCCGGCGTCTCAGAGCGGCTTTCGGCCCCTGAGCTGTTTGCAAACTTCCGAGTCTCCAGGCCTGCCCCTCCCGGAGGGGACGGATGCTCGAGGGGAGGTGGCCCCCTTTCCGGTGCTCCCCCCCCCCCGCCCCGGGATGTGGCTCGCGGGTGGTCTGCACACCAGCTGGGTCTCCGACGCCTGAGACCGCCAACATCTCCTCTCGGGACCCCACAGGAGTCTCTCTCCCTCCCTGTCTCAGCCGTACCCTGGATGGTGGCGCCCTCCTGGCACTGTGCCTGTTAGCGCCGCGGGAGCTCTTCTGCTCCGCCCTTTGTCCCCCCCTCACGTCCCCCGGCCCCCCCCACCCCCCGCCCTCGGGGACACGATGCAGAACAGGACGCTCCCGCCGCCCAGCACTTCCTCCCTCTGCAGCGCTCGCCGCTCGGGTCCCGGCTGCCCTGGGGGCTTCCAGGCGGCTCCAGACACTCTGGGTTTTCCTCGTTCGGCGGCTCCCATTGCTCCGGTGGGAGGGTCAGCCTTCCGCCGGCTGGCTCGCCACGGCACGGGGCGGAGAGGGCAGTTGGGATTTGAAGGAAGAAAACCACTTCCGTGCCACAAGCCACTCACCCTCTTGCCCCTAGACCCAAGGGTCCACACTGCCAAGGCGTCCTCAGGCCTTTGGGGGTCAAATGTCACTTTCCGGCCCGAAGTGCGATGGCCCAGGCCTCCTGCTGGAGTCCAGAAACCCTGGTCAGAGCCAGAAAGCACCCCCACCGCCCCCGTCTGGCTTCAGAGTGGAGTTCCGCTGTCTCGGGGAAACCCTGTGATCCCGAGTCAGCTTCCTTCAGGCAGAGGGAGACTCGGCAGGACGGGCACACAGACACGTACTCGCTGACCCCCAGGCTCAGACGGAGGCGGCATCTACAGCCCGAACAAGTAGGAACCGTGTCTGTGCTTTCCGTCTGTCTGCGTGTGTCTGTGTTTAGACGGGAAACCGGAATCGCAAAGCCAACCAGCAAGCCCCCAGGCCTCCTGCCCCGCCCCGCAGGGCACCCCGCTCAGCCGCCTCCCTCTGCGGCCCACCCCGGGGCTGGCTGCTGGGGGTGCGGCGGGGGCCCCTCTGTGCAGACAGCCCCGCCCCAGCGCCGCAGACACAGTCTTGGGGAACACACAGCCCCACCCCGAAGGAGACGGCTCTTCCCGCCCTGAGCTGAGAAACGCCTCCCCGTGTTCCTGGAATCTCGGGTTTACAACCCGCTCTGCAGTTTCACCGCGGTCCCCGTTAAAGTCTTACTGCCCGCCCTGCCCTTCCCAGCAGCCTGCGCCCAGAGGCGAGGTCAAGACTCCACTTTCAGGAAAACACGTTTAATGTTGAAAGCGCCAGTCTTGTCTCGTAAAGCGAAAAGGACATTTCCTCACTGCCAGACACTACACCAGCAGCGTAACCGAGCTCCTGCCTGCGCCGGGCACCCCGTGACGCCATGGGCTCACCGGGAGAACGCAGGACACAGAATCATCTCCTTGAAGACACGGGTGGCCGCTCCTGGATGCCCCCTTGTGTGCCCACCCTCCCCTCCCTCGAGACGGAGCCCGGCCCTCGCAGGCTCTCATCATCAGGCGGGCACCAGTCGGACCAGACCCCGGCTCACGTCCAAGACCTGTCCTCCCTCCATAGCGCCCGCTTACGAGTCCTGGCCTCTCGCCCGGCAGAGGAATCGTCTGGAAAGACGCCCCCCTCGAGGGGCCAGAGGCCGAGCCCCCTCTCCGCGGCCTTCCCAGCTCGGGTCTCCAGGAGCAAAGGCCGTGGCCTCCACGCACCGAGGTCACAGTCCGGGCCAGAGACGGGTGCCTGATGGGCGTCCGGTGTGGGGAGGGAGAGACCGCGCCCCGGGTAGGTGCAGCCCCTGCAGGTGCCCCTCGCGGACGGGGATTGACAAGGACGAACCACCACAAGGACACCAGTGAGCGCTTGGCTCGGGGAGAGGAACGAGAGGGACTCCGGCATGGGGGGCTCGGGTGCTGGCGGGGAGGGCACCTGGGGTCTCCCTTCACGACCCCCGCAGACACCGCCCGGCCCCGCGGACGGGGGCTTCTAGCCGTGAGCGAACGAAGCCTTTCTTCACAAGCGTGTTAGGCTGGCCGGAAGCACGAGAGACCAAGTGGAACAGCCCTGGACCGTGGGCCGGAACCCTCCGCCCTGCGTTCCGCTGCAGCGTCAGCACGGTCTGTGGCTCTAGAGACGCGGCTTCACGCCCCGGCTCCGGGGGCTGACGGCAGCCCAGCGCGGCGAACCGGACGTGCAGCGCCTGTTACCTAAAAACGGATTAATGGCCCCGGCTGGCGTGGCTCAGTGGATGGAGCGCGGGCTGCAAACCAAAGGGTCGCAGGTTCGATTCCCAGTCAGGGCACAAGCCTGGGTTGCAGGCCATGACCCCCAGCAACCGCACATTGATGTTTCTCTCTCTCTCTCTCTATCTCCCTTCCCTCTCTGAAAATAAATAAAATCTCTTTAAAAACGGATTAACGCTCTTGCCTTTTCTGTGTGAGTTCCGTACGCTTACACGCAGCAAATCGAGAAGGTGCCGATGAGCTGCCCTTGTCCGCAGCCTGCCCCCGAGGCCACTCGGCCCTCTAGCCGGTGTCTGTCCCGAGTCTGCGAACAGAACGTTCCAGAAACACGGCTCCCTCCCCCCAGCAGGGGAGGGCTGTGACTCTCCGTGCACTGAGCACAACGTCCTCTGAAACTCGCGTGTGACGCAACAGACCGAACCGGACACGGGTTCGAGACGGCCACCGTCCGGATCACGAGAGCCCACTGACACCCATTCCCTCTTCAAGTTTTGGTGATTCACTGACCCAAACGGCGGCCACGGTGAAGTCGGAGACCAGGCTCCTTACAGAGCAGCAGCTGTGACGAGAAACAGCGACCCCCGGGTCCCGCGGGGCAGCGGCCACCCTGCGGGTGCTGAGAGCGGGGTCGTGACAAAAAAACAAAAGGGCCACCACCACCCAGCAGTGATGCACAGAGAACTCACAGGACTCGGCTCCACACACACAGCCCAGCCCGTCAGGAAACGGGCCGAGGACCTGGACAGACGCCTGTCCTGAGAGGACGCACAGACGGCCCACGGACATGCAGCCAGTCTGTGACCAAGGACAGGCTCAGTAAACATGTTTTCTTTCACTTTTGCTCGCGGATGAACGGGCCGTGGCACCCGCCACGGCGTTGCCGGCCGCAGCGCTCTGCTGGCGCAGGGCGGCGCTGCGGGCGGGCGAGCACGCGAGCGGCCGGGGTCTCCCGGTGCCGCTGAAGGGTCCGGGAGGGGCGTCCGTGCTGCGGGCAGACCGTGAAAATCTGCAGATGATGCCCATCGGCACCTGTTTTTACCTCCTCGCTCATCTGGAGCCCCTTCAGGGAACACACCCATTTCTCTTCCCTGCAGGGAGCGCCTAAGAGAAGAAGCAAGTAACTGAGCTCTTAGCAGGGTCCTCCCCCCGGATTTGAACTGTGGGTTCTCCTGTCCACATGGTCATCCACGACCCATCCAGTGAGCCTACTTGGTCAGACCAGATACGTATACTCATTTTTAACCATTTTTAATGTTAGTAGTTTTTTGGGTTTCCTTTCCTCTGAAGTCATTTTTCTATTCTATGGTTTCCAAAATGAGTTACTGATCTGAACAAACGCGAAGGTGAGGCCTAAAACACACCCCAGCGATTTGTTTTCTAACACATGATGAACACCAGCGTGAAAATACCTCTTCGTAACGTGGCTCAGAGGAAGGGATTCCATTAAGGAGAAGCTCTGTAATAATTAAGGAGGCATCACTACTTACTGCACAACGAAAGGGGGGCATCACAGTGACAGGGAGAGAATGTGAGTGTTTGACGCTTCCTTTGAAGCTGTCTTCTGAGCGAGCGTGTGGTGCGTGACCTTCACCAGAGCTCCTGCAGAGCTGAGTGGCCTCTCCTCTGCCCTCACACGGCCACTGCCGTCGCCGCGGCCGCGGCTGCAACAAGACGCACGAGGAGGCGCGGATTCTGTGCGTGCTAAACAAGCACCCATCGGGCTGTGCGTGTGGGCTCCTAGTTTCGGAGTTAGCCAGTTGTTTTTCAGGCCGCCAGTTTCAGTGTTTGCCCCGGGAGCTCAGGGAGCCCCGATAAACTGGGCTAGTGGGGAGCACAGGAAGCGAACACCAGCGCTCTCGAAGGGCGTGCGATCACCCGTCGGCGTCCCCCCGCGCCGCGGCTCCCCTCCCCCGAGTCCGAGAGAGCACTGGAGCCCCGAGAGTCGGCCGCCGCAGGTCTGCGTGCAGCCGGGAGGGCCTGTGTAGTTCGTGGGGTTTCAGAGCGAGTCGCCCCAAGACGTGCCCCCGGGCGTGCAGACAGTTTTGCGCTACGGCCGACTTCAGCCCCAGGCCCAGGAGAAGTGCAGCCCCCGCCCGCGCTCCCCCCCCCCCCGCTGAAACAACCTGGATTGGTGGCCCCGCTGCAGTGGGAGGTCAGCAGGGCCCGTCTCTTCTGACCCCCCCACGGGGCAGGGCGAGCTCCTGTCTGCTGAGTGTCTGTTCTCCTCCCCACCGTCCTGCAGTGACCGTCAGAGCCCCAAGGCTCCTCGCCCCCCCTTGGCTCAAGGGACTGCAGTCCGCCCACCCCCGTCTGCGGCTCTGACCCCTCGGGCCTGCGGGGCTCCCGTGTGTGCATCACCACCCATGGTCACCCCCTCCTGCTGGTCGGCCCGCAGGTGGGCATCACCACCCGTGGTCACCCCCTCCTGCTGGTCGGCCCGCAGGTGGGAATCACCACCCCTGGTCACCCCCTCCTGCTGGTCGGTCACAGGTGGGCATCACCACCTGTGGTCCCCCCCTCCTACTGGTCGGTCACAGGTGGGCATCACCACCTGTGGTCACCCCCTCCTGCTGGTCAGCGCTGTGTCAGAGGAGAGGTGGATTCTCCCCCATGACTTCTCACTCTCAGCTCATGGACGTCCCTGGCCACATGGGGATTTTTGCCCGTTTCTGCACGTGACCCCCTCTCCTGTCTGCCCGTCCTCCCCTCCCTCAGCCGCTGAGCCCTCAGCATGTCACACCCCGGTCCCTCTCGCACCATCTCAGGGACCAGCCTCAGGTCCGGGGTCCACGGTGGCAGAGCTGCTGTCCAGCCCAAGGGAACATCTCCCCCCCAGGCACGCGCTGGTCCCGGGCCCACGAGCCCAGCGAGGACAGCCCCACGGCTGACGTCGGGCCCTGAGGTGACCGGTGCGCTCCCTGCCCACGACCTGAACCCCGTCAGCCATCGTCCTGAACGGCTTCCCCTATGGCCCGTCCCCCGGGAGCCATGGGCAGCCAGGTCTTGGGGGACTCACCCACCTACAACTCTGGGCTCCGGGGGCTCCGTGCGGCTCCCTCAGCTCGCAGACCCTCGTTCTCTCGGCTGCAGACTCCTGCTGGCGTTCGATTGGGCTTCGGTGCGTGCGGGCAGAGGACTCCCCTGGTCCAGTAGCAGGTGTGTTTGTCAGGTGTGCGTAGTGGCTGCTGTACGGAATTCTACACTGAGTCCAACTGTGAGGCGTTGTGATTAAACAACGCAGTGCAGAGTGACTGACACATGCAGGCACCCCTCATTCCACTGAGCCTCGCAGACACGGCGGTTCTCACGAGGTGAAGGTGGGTGGCACCCGGGTGAAGCACGCCCATGGGCACCGCTGTTCTCACAGGCTCGGATGATGGTCAGCTTTTTTAGCAAGAAACTATTTTTAATTAAGGTATGCACATTGTTTTTCTAAATAAAGATTTTATTTATTTATTTTTAGACAGAGGGCAAGGGAAAGAGAAAGAGAGGAAGAGAAACATCCATGTGTGGCTGCCTCTTGCACCCCGCAACTGGGGACTTGGCCTGCAACCCAGGCGTGGCCCCTGGCTGGGACTCAAACCTGCTACCCTTTGGTTTGCAGGCCAGAACTCAATCCACCGAGCCACACCAGCCAGGGCAAGGGTATGCACATTGTTTTTTTAAAGACGTAATGTTGTACTGCACTTAATAGACTGCAGTGCAGTGGAAACATGACTTTTTTTTTGCACTGGGAAATGAAAAATGCGTGTGACCTGCTTTCTCGGGGCCTGCGCTGGATCTCGGGGGCCTGAGACCAGACCCGCCACGCCTCCGGGGTCTGCCGCACAGGTGTGTGCCTGGGCTGGTGTTTCACGGACACAGATTGGAAGGTCATTTCAGTTCAAGGGACACGAACACTTGACCCTCCGAGTTAGGAGTCAGGAGACTCCACTTGAAATCCCCTCCTCTGGCGGTGTCACCTTCAACCCGAGAACATCGGCACCTTCGTTCGCACAGGAACACAGCAGCCTCCCTCCCCACACCCGCTGGCGCCCACCGCTGGTCGTCCCTGGTCCGGGATCCCTCACCTCCACCGCATTCTCTGGGGCCCCAGGGTGCATGCGGCTCAGGCCCAGGTCCGCTCTGGCGAAGACCTTCGCTCCCTGCTCCCGGAGTTTTGTAAAAGCCCAGGTGCCCTCGGGCAGCCACCCGGAGTGCCAGCGAGGTCTCCGGTTTCCGGATCATTCTGCACTTCATTTACATATCTGAGGAACTCTCCGGTGCTTCGTCCTCTCGTTGATTACGATGAGTCCTCTGTTCAGTTTCTTTAAAAGTAATAGGGATACAGCTCTGGCTGGTGTGGCTCAGTGGACTGAGCACGGGCTGTGAACCAAAGGGTCACGGGTTCAATTCCCAGTCAGGGCCCATGCCTGGGTTGTGAGTCAGGTCCCCAGTAGGGGGTGCATGAGAGAGGCAACCACACACTGATGCTTCCCCCCCTTTCTCTCTCCCTTCCCCCCTCTCTAAAAATAAATAAATAAAAATAAACAAAACCTTAAAAAAAGAAAAACTTAAAAAAATAACAGGACCCAGAGACTCCGTCCTTGAGACGTGCTCCCAGCCGTGTGTGCGTGTGCGTTAGAGACCGAATCTTCTCTGAGGTGGGGCTCTGGGGCCACAGCGTAACCAGGCAGCTTCTCGAAAGCTGTGACCCCGTCCGGCCCCCGGGGTCCGGCGGTGGGAGATGGGGGAGCCTCCTTTCACCTTCTGGTCCGTCCAGTGTCTGGGTTCTGGCGTCTGAACTTCGGAACAACTCAGCGAGGAGCCGTATTGTTATTTTTTGGCAGATGTCCATGCTGTGTCTTCGGGTTCCTGGGTGTGAACTGACAGGGGAGCGTGTTGGAGCCGCCGGGACGTCGGGCCCCGGAGACCCACAACGAGTGAGACCCCTGACCGGGGAGAGCTGCTCCTTGACCCCCACCGCCCCGCCCCCCCGGCACTGTCCGGGCCCGGGCCCTGATCCCGTGAAAAGACAAGCGAGGCCCCACACTCTACCCCAAGTGTCCCCTTTAAATCCTCCTAAACCTGAGCGTCCCGGCCTCTCCAGCGACCGCCCCGAACAAAGGCTCGCCCTCAGAAGGCAGAAGCTGAGCTCCCGGGCGGAGCCTCAGGCCAGCGTCGGCCCTGGAATCCGCCAGAAATCTCACCTGGCGCTTTGTTCGAATTTATGGAGTAACTTTCACTTGCTCTCCTGTCATGTTTGTCCAAACACAGTCACTAGTGTTTAACACCACCAGTCCGATCACTTGGTGTCGCTTCTCCCGGGGCTCCGAGAAGGCTGGTGATTTGGGGAGGTCCTGCCCCTGCCCCCTGGTGTCCCAGCACACGGGAGCCTGTCCCCTCCTCAGAGCGCCCCTTGCCCCTCACCGCGGGGCACGTCCAGCCGGTGTGAGCTCAGCCCGAGAAGCGAAACTGTGAGCTTTCGATGTTGGGCGGCATAACTGCGAAGGCTGTTTTCCATCCTGATTGCTTTTTCCCTCCTCCGTGACCCCGACCTACGAGGTTCAGACCGTCACCTCTCCGGAGCGGCGGAGCGGCGGGCGGGGTGGGGGCACATCGACCTCCTCTGTGACCTGAATACGCATCTCGCACCTTCTCTCGCCTTCAAAGCTCCTGCCTGTCACTGTTTTTCCCAAACCGATGGCCAGTGGCCTGTCCCCTCCCTGCCCCAGGCAGACGCCTCCAATGCCTTCCGCCAGGTGGTCAGTGCTCACTAGTGTGTGAGTGCCAGGTAGCTGGTTTTCACGGTCCTGAAACATCCGAGATTAGGATTTGGGGATTGAAACAGGTGGGTGCCCTGCGACTAACAGACTGTACCTTAGTGAACTTGTGGGTTGGAAAAGGTAGATCTAAAATTAGAAAACGAATTCTGCTCATTCTTAACCGTGATGTTAGGCTAATTATGTGACCGGCTTCTAGAGTGCAGCTACACGTTAGGTGGTACAACCCACTCTGCCCTCCTCGATGGGTAGTAAGAGGTTTGAATGGGATGTGTGTGCTCTCTTCAAAGCCTAAAGTATATCAATGTGATACGGCATCTATATATCTATCTGTTAGTGCATGAATGTGGTTTAGGGTATTAGTCATTGATTAAACAGTGCTGCCTCTGATTTACTCGTAAGTTACTGCTTCTTCTCAAAGAGCAAAATAAGTCATAAAAGGGGTGATTTCAGGGCTTAATCCGTGTGCATCGTCTGCAAGCTCTGCAGTCTCAAGGAAGTCACTTAAACTAGCTGGACTCTATAAAAACCACCCCCTGAAGACGGCAGACTTATTGACTGTGACCATGTAAACAACGGCCTCTAGTGACCGTGACGTAGCTTAATAGTACACCAAGTGTAAGTTCTTTTTTGTGTTCTTAAAGATTTTATTTATTTACTTTTAGAGAAAAGGGAAGGGAGGGAGAAAGAGAGGGAGGAAAACATCAACGGGTGGTTGCCTCTCGTGCGCCCCCTACTGGGGACCTGGCCTGTAGCCCAGGCATGTTCCCTGACTGGGAATTGAACCCGTGACCCTTTGGTCTGCAGGCCTGCATTCCGTCCACTGAGCCACGCCAGCCAGGGCTGAGTACACATTCTCAATGAGCAGTAGCTGTTGGCAATGAACAGGATCATAACAGTGACAGTGCAGGAGCGAGCATGGTTCTGCTTTACAACAGCTTTCCTTTCCAAAGACCAAGTTTAAACAATGCTGTTCTTCAGTGAACATCATTAAATGTTGTTGTCCGAATCGAACGAGACTCGGGTCCCAGGGGAAGAGCCGGGCATCCGACGTAACGAGACTCAGAAGCACAGCGTCTGGGGCGGAGCGGTCCAGCTGCCGAGCTGGGCGGCCCCAGCCCCACTCACAGGGTTCTCGAGGGAAGCAGAACTCCGCAGACAGCGAGCGGAGGGAACACACAGAGACTCTCCCGTGGCAAAGGCGGGGGCCAAGTGCAAGGCCCCGGGGGCACAGAGCCTCGGCCCCCTGCCCGCCGCGGCCGGACGGCGGTTCCCTGTGCCCCTGTCTGCGCCCATGCCGGCACACAGGTCCCACACACACCCACACGGGATACCGCTCGGCGGGGGAAACGGCAAGGGGGCACGGATGCCCCTTCAGTCTCCCCTCCCGCGGGAGCCGGCTGGGGCCCCGGCAGAGCGACCCAGCGGGCGCTCCCTGGCCGCCTCTGCAGCAACAGCCTCCTCTGGTCGCGCCATCCCTGCGGCGTGTCCGCCACCACCTGGGGCCTCACGGCTGGATTTCGGTCTTGGCCCCCCTACATGCTCGAATCTTTATTAACGGGCAGGGGGGAGGTAAAGAGGAATTCCACTTTCTAACAGCTCGGTGACATCTGGAATCATCCGAAAAGCTGTGTGTGACCCACAGTTGTCCTCTCCCCCACCTCCTCTCCACAGGCAGGCTTGCCAGCACGGGGCTGGGGGTGCGGGGTGAGCCCCAGACCCGCCTTCTCCAGGCCGGTGAGTGCCTGCCCACTCCCCCCGCCACCACCCACTGCCCACTGCCCACCGCTGCCTGCCCTCCTCTCTCCCCTCCTCTCTCCCCTCCGCACTCCCGGGACCTCCTCTGTCCCAGTCTCCCTTGCCGCCCCGCTGCCCCCCCCCCCCCCCCCCCCCGCCGTTCCTCCCAGCGTCTGCATCTCCGTTCCGTTTACTTGGCCCAGGGATCCTTCCTCTTGTTTCTCTCCAAGGTTGACCATAACCTAAAACCCACGTACATTTTAGACATCTTTTAATACTTACTGAGAGTAATTTTAGTGATTTTATTCTTCTGCTAAGACTTCGTGAGCTGAATGTGTTCTGGTTGTTTGTTCCAGGAAAGCGCTGCACTCAGGCCGTGTCTTTAAACAGCGCCGTCGGGGTGGAGACGGGGGCAGGGAGGGTGTGGGCCGGGGAGCAGGGAGGACCCGCACACTGCCCCCTCCTCCGTGGCCTCGGCGCCACGGCCTGGTAGTGGGGGTGATGACACCCTGGAGGAACAGCGCAGGACTGACACCGAGACCATTTCAAGATGCCTGGGAAATGGCAGGTTCACAGTCACGAACGCTGCTGACCCCCACGCCCACGCCACGCCCACCCCACGCTGGGGCCGACCTTCGCCGCTCTGCCCCACTCCCCTGGGCCCTTCTTTGTGTGTGTCTCTCAGTGCCCGAGAGGGGACCCCGACACCCTGTTTTCTTTTTTTTTTTA
This sequence comes from Phyllostomus discolor, assembly GCF_004126475.2. Taxonomy (NCBI): domain Eukaryota; kingdom Metazoa; phylum Chordata; class Mammalia; order Chiroptera; family Phyllostomidae; genus Phyllostomus; species Phyllostomus discolor. The sequence continues at coordinate 610,261 of NC_040904.2, read as the reverse complement.
AGATTTTATTTATTTATTTTTTAGAGAGGGGGAAGGGAGGGAGAAAGAGAGGGAGAGAAACATCGGTGTGTGGTTGCCTCTCATGCGCCCCCTACTGGGGACCTGACCTACAGCCCAGGCCTGTGCCCTGACTGGGAATTGAACCGGCGGCTCCAGCAGACAGGCAGCCGCCTCCCCCGGAGCCTCGGCCGGTGAACCCTCCCCCTCGTTCTCGGACACAGACGGAGGTGCTGCCCGGGTCGCGGCGTCACAGGGGGGACACCCACGTAGGTGTTAACTGAGTCACACACAGTAACCATCTTCCTGAGTCGGTTTTTTTTTTTTTTTAAATAATGGCAGTAGATCTGGCATTTTAGTGAACGTACAGCACAACACCTGGAGCCCCGTGAGGGCTGTGTGGGGACCGGCACCCAGGCCGGCGTCCCTCCCCCTCCCACACTGCTGCCGAGGGTCGGGGGCGAGGACGTGAAACTCAGCTGCTCGGCCTCACGTGCCCTTCTACGGGAGCTCAGGCCCCCCCCTCCACCAGATAAGCCCGTCCCGGGAGAGGGGCGCCGGCATTGCATTATTTATTGCACGCCGGCTCTTCCTCCTTTTCCAGGAGGGGCCGTGGGTCTCTCGGGAACGCCCCTGCCAGGGGGAGGGGCGCCAGACCCGAAGGAGCGCGGTGAGGACGAGGCTGAGGGCAGAGCACACCTGGGCCACCGGCCTACAGGACAGGTGACACTGACCTCTGACTCCTAAGCCCTGGTGGAACCAGGGAAGGAGAGAGCATGAGATGCATGAGCAGACGTGACTGTGGGTCCTGTCTGGCCGGCCCTTGTTCTACTGGAGAACAGATTTCTGCTGGGGCAGCCACAGCCCCGTCCTGGGGTCAGGGACCCCGGGGCGGGGGAGGGTCAGCCATGGGGAAGGGTCAGCTGCGGGGGAGGGTCAGAGCCATCTCATCCCGGGCCCCCCGGGGGTGGGTAGGTCTGGTATCCGTGTTCATAAAAGACTCCGAACACGTACCAGCCGGTCTGTTTTCCTGACACGTTACCAGCACTCCGGGTTTCCACGACATCGTTGGACTGGGAAGAAGGCGTACGAGCAGCTTGTAAATTATTAAGGTTTCCTTTCAGACAGAGACGCGGGTGGAAATTGGGTTTGCATGTTCCTCGGGAGACGGGCCAACGGCTCTGGGCAACTCAGACAAAGAAACCCGGGCCCCGGCGTCAGCTTCCTCCAACTGCTTCCTCCTCGCCCCCCCCCCCCCCCCCCCCCGGCATGCGCACGCACACCAGCTTCTCCACGCCGGCCTGCCCGCAGTTCACTGGGCCAGAGAGGGCATTGGCCGCCAGCGTGGGTCCCTGCGGCCCCTTTATCGGGGAGATCTGGGCCCGCCACAGCCCACTGGTGCGGCCCGGCCCTCGGAGGTGGGGCCATGGGGCCAGTGCTGCCCTCCCGGTGCTGCCCTCCTGGAACCTGGGACAGGGCGGGGTTGGGGGTGACTCGGGTGGGGAGAGCTCGAGGGTGACTGATGGCGGAAGCCGCTGGGCCTGGGCAGCGCTGGAAACCAGCGAACCTTGAGTTGAGTCCCACCCGGCCTGCTCAGCGCCCCCCACCCCACCCCCACTGGCGATGTTCGAACCGGAGAATTCCACCGGAAGCCCGGGTTTCCGGCTCCTCGCCGACAGTGGGAGGCTCTAGTAACGCCAGGACGCGTGCCCGCGTGGCCCGCACCCACGGGCTCAGGGGCTCTCACGTGGTGGTGCTTTCTCAGGCGGCGCGGCCACGCCAGCCCCCAGCGCTCCCGGAGCCCAGGTCCCCGCCTGCCCCGGCGCCGCCTTCCCCGCTGTAAGGAGAGCGGGTGGCCGTGCTCCTGCCTCTGCATACTCCACGCAGCTCCGTGCTGGGTCCAGGCGCGCAGCACGGTGACCAGACAGGCGTGCACCGCACAGAGCGAGCCCCCCCTCCCCGACATTTCCACGTGGCACCACCCGGAGCACCACGGAGTGTGTCCCCCATGTTGGGTCTGCGTCCCAGCCCCGTAACTCCCAGCCTGTGCCTCTCCCCCCTCGCCCAGCTCCCCGCCGCCCTCGCCTCCGGCAGCCGCCCGTCCGCCTGTCCGTCCGTCCTCTGTGTCCGTGAGTCTGCTTCTGTTGTGTTTGCTCGTTTGTTCTGTCCATGAGGGTCCACACAGGCGTGAGACCACAGGGCACTTGTCTCTCTCTGGCTGGCTGATCTCCCCCGGCGTGTGCTCTCCAGGGCCGCCCTCGCCGTCGCAAGGGGTGAGAGTCCATTCCTCTTGGGGCTGAGCCGTGCTCCACGGTGTGGACGCACCACAGCCTGCTTATCTGCCCGTCCACTGGGGGGCGCTCCGGCTGCGTCCAGTCTCGGCTGCCGTGGACGACACTGCCGTGGACACGGGCTGCACACACCCTTTCCAATCAGTGTTCTGGGTTTCTTTGAATATATTCCCAGGAGTCACTGTATCAAAAGGCAGTTCCATTTTTAATTTCTTGAGGTGTGTCCACACTCTTTCCCCAGCGGCCGCCCCAGGCTGCATTCCCACCCACAGCGCACGAGGGCCCCCACACCCCCGCCAGCACCTGCTGTTTGTGGATCTGCTGATGATGCGTGTTCTGACGGGTGTGAGGTGGCGTCTCCCTGTGGTTTTAATTCGCATCTCTCTGGGGGCTGGCGACGCTGAGCATGTTTTCACGTGTGTGCCGACCACCCGTGTGTCCTCTTTGGAGCCGTGTCTACCCGGGTCTTCCGCTCACTTTTAAATGGAAATGTTTGTGTTTTGATGTCGAGTTGTGTGAGTTCTCTGGGAACTCTGGACACCGGCGCTTACACGACGTCTCGACGTCTCCTTGGGAGCGTGTTCCCCGTGCGGTCGGTCGTCTCCTCGCGCTGGCGAAGGTTTCCCTCGCTGTGCGAGCCCTTTTCGGTCTGACGCGGTCCCGCTCGTCCGCCTTTCTCTCTTGTCCCCCCGCCCAACAGGACGCCCGAGGAAACACGCTGCCGAGAGGAATGGCGGCGGTGTCACTGCCGGGCTCCGACCCGTCCAGAGCTCACTCTCACGCTCACGCTCCGGGTGACGAGTCACCGACACGGGACGCGTCAGCGAGACAAAGGACAGACCTGAGTGACATCTGACTGGACAGAATGGCTTTGCTGCTGACCCTGGGGACTGTCCGCACCAGGAAACGTGCTCGCTGGGTGGCCGTGACCTTGAGACCGCGTCCCGCTGGCTGACGCCGCACTTTCTGTCACCGCCGGGGCTGGACAGCAGGGCTCACTGCCGGGTCCCCAGCCCGGGGTCGAGGTCGGGGTGCGAGGGCGTTGGGCGTGACAGACAAGCAGACGGGGGTGGTACGGTGAGGGGAGGCTGGAGGGCACCCTGTGAGGCCCCGGTGACAACGCCCCGGGTGCCGCCGCCGCTGTGCCCTCCCGGCCCGAGTTTGCCAGACCACATTTGTCCCTCAAGCGAGCCCGGGGGGCAGGGCCCGGCAGGACATCAGACCACCTGTGAGTGTCTCTGTGAGCCCAGTGACCCTTCCTAGCGACCCTGGGGCCATCGGGGATCTTTTATAAGTCTGTGCAAAGGGATTTTTATCTTCAAACTTCAAGTGCTCAGTAAAAATTGTGTTTGTATCTAGGTAGATACGTGCAAAACTGAACTTCATCTCCTGGGCTACCCAGGCAGAAGCGAAACCCTGTGATTCAGCCACCGCGGAGGTTACAGGGTCTGAAAGTCACTCCTTGGCGAGACCACACACACACACACACTCACACACACACACACTCACACACACGGCGGGGTCGCCGTCCCCCAGGGAGTCGCTGTCCCCAGCCCGAGAGGCCAAAACCATGTTTAACTAAGCTCTTCCTACTTTGCTCATTCTGAAAGTAGTTCTTCAGAGTAACAGGAAATTTGAAGCAGGACTTGATGGAGAGATAAGGAAAACACACACAGATGTTGACCCACGCCAGCATTTTATTATTTTAAAATAAGAGGACTGTCCGAGCTTTACGGCCAGGCTCGCCTGTGCCCAGGAGCCAAGGGCGCCTCGGACGACAGCTGGCCGACGGGCCTCCCTCCCGCTCACGTGTAGCCGGGCCCCCCTGCCCTCCCGGAGTCTGTGGTGCAGCGGGATGACAGGGGTCAGCTGATGCAACCCAGACTGGTGTTTCATGAGCTCAGTGCCCCTTCCAAACGAGCCCCTCCTGCCAACACCATTAGATTCATGAGACTTCCAATTTAGGGCGATGAAAGAACCCCGAGGCCCCGATGCACGGGAACCACCACTCAGGGGGGGGCCGGGGGGGGCACCCACTGAGCTTGTTCAGGGAGAGGGTGCGCGACAAGGTCACGGCTTTTCCTGCAGTTAAAACACGCGTGTGAGTCTGTTCGCTTCATGAATCACTTCAGAGTCCGTGTCGTGTATTTTCTGTCCCCTGGGGTTCGCCCTGGAGCTCGGAGGAGGGTCGGCGGAGGACAGGGCGCAGCAGGAGCCGGAGGCCGGGGCTCGGGACGGGGGGACAGAGGGAGCAGACGGACGTGGGCCAGAGGGGCGTCCGCGCGCCAGGGGCCCTGGAGGGGCCCGAAGGGGCTGGAGTGGGGGGCGCGGTCTTCGGGGTGCTGTTCTGCTTCTCCGGGGACCGGCTCAGCGCACGGGGGGCGGGGGGGGCCCAGGTCGGATGAGGCCTCGGGCTCCTCTGCCCCAACCGCGGGCGTCACCCTGAAGAAGCTGGGAGATTCGCTCGCAGGGGGGATGGGCGGGGTTCCACCGGCCCGGTTTCTTAAACTGCATCTTTCCCTCACGTGCCATGTGCTCCCTGAGGCCGCCCGGAACTGGGCGAGGTTCCGCCGCCAGAGACACACGTTCGTGGGAAAGGCAAGGTCGCTCCCGCCGTGGCATTCACGGTCTTCGGGGGAAACCAGCGGCCGGGAAGAGACAGACAGACACAGGGGCAGCGGCCGTGTCCTCGGCCATCGCCCCGGCCACCACGAGCCACGAGGAGGTGGGGGGCGGGGAGGGGCACAGAGATGGCAGCTCCACCTGTGTCCCCGAGGGAGCAAGCCTCCCGGGGCACCAGGCCCCAGGTGAGCCCCAGGGACCGTGGTGGGGAGGACGGGGGCAGCGCCTGCCTTCCTGGGGCCCCCGGCCCCTCGTCTGCAGAACATGGGCATTAGCTGGTCGCCGAGACCCGCTCGGTCCGCTGACCCGTCCTGCTGCCAGGTCCCCTCCCTGTGTCCCCTCCCCGGGTCCCCACCCCGTGTCCCCACCCCGTGTTCCGTGTCCTCACACCGTGTCTCTAACCCTTCCCTGCTCCCGGCTCTCAGCCCAGAGCGAGGCTGGGCTGGGCGGGGCTGACGGCAGAGGAAAAACACGTCCAAGCCTGTGGGGAAGTTTTATGAGTTTATTCAAACCCAACTGATGACAATCACCGGGAAGCAAAAGCTCAGCCAGCTGAGAGAACGCTCTGGAGCGTGGCAGCATGGCAGCTCACCCCACACAGGAGGGGGGGGGGCTCTGGGAGGGGAGGGAGGAGAAGGAGGGGAGGGGAGGGGAAGGGGGAGGGGGGCACAGGGACCCCTGGGTGGCAGATGAAGGGGGTGGGGAGAGCAAAGCGGGGAGAAGTCTCCGAGACGGATGAAGAGTAAAACAGAGAGACACCCACTTCCCTCCCTCGGGTGGGGCAGGGTGGTTAACAGGTCCCTGAGGCAGCACCTGGGGTGCTGCTGGGGAACCAGATCCCCAGGGGCCCCGGGGCCTCCTGTTGGGGTGGAGGCCGAGCCCCGGGGGTCTGGGAAGGGGCACCCGCGTGACCTGTCTGAGGTGTGTTGTCTGAGGTGCTAGGAGACGGCAGGCAGGCTCAGGGACAGCAGAGGCTGACACTGGTCAAGGAGGCCACCGGCCTCGTGCATGACCCCCTGCCACAACCCGCTGCAGCTGCAGTCGGGGACCCCTGTGTCCGGGCCGCCCTGGGCGGTGATTTCAGCCTCTGAGAGAGTCAGGGTGCCCCGCAGCACCCCCACCTCTGCCCTGAGCTCGTCGGGGGGGAGTGTGCGGGTGAGAGTGTGGCTCCTCCTGAACCCGCAGGACCAGCTGGTTTGGTAACAGAGGGGTGAGCGCAGGGGCCACTGGGGGGTCGAGAGGCCCACGGGCTGGCGGAGGGACTTCCAGAGCCCGGTCCAGTGATCACCAGGGTCCCTGCAGCGGGGATTCGAACACAGGCGTCCTGGCTGGGGACCGGAGAAGGGCCGGGAGACCGAGGGCGGCCGGCCGCGTGACCCCAGAGGCCCCGGGACTCGGGACAGCTGGCCCCCCAGCCCCCACCAGACGTCCACAGGCCGCCAGAGGTGTTCGTCCTGGGTTCTCTGGCTCCTTTCAAGGCCCCAAAGGCCTTGGAGCCCTTTCTGTTTGGTTGCCCCTCGGGGGCGAGGTCGGCCGCTCTCCCACGCCGGTGTGGCCGGCGGGGAGGGTGCTCGGGGGCACAGAGCCGTGCACACCCCGGGCGCCGTGTCATGCCGTGAACCAGGATGTGGGCTCAGAAACACCCGGGGCCTCTGAAGCTGCACCACCGTGGAGGGAGATGGTCATGTTTTCGTGACGTGGTTTGATGTGACAGTGTTGGCCGTCCCAGATCAGCCCTGAACTTGCGACCGGACCCGACTTGGCACATGGTTCCCCTGCGTCGTCATGCGTGGTCCGAGCACGCGGTGAACACGGGGAGTGCCCGCCCGGGAGGAGCAGATGTGGCCGGGAGACGGGAAAGCGTGAGAATGCGAAGACCCACAGGTGCCCGTGCAAACGCCCTCAAAGCAGTGGCTGCTGGTGCTCCTGCGAACCCCCAAGAAGGACACGCGTGCAAAGGGCTGGGGTGGGGTGGGCTCCGTGCCGGAACAGACGGAGGTGGTGTTCTCACAGCTGCGTGACCGGGGACCGGAACCTGGTGTGTTTTGTTTTGTTTTTTTTTCAGAGATTTTATTTATTTATTTTTAGAGAGGGAAGGGAGGAAGAGAGAGAGAGAGAGAAACATCAATGTGTGGTTGCTGGGGGGTGTGGCCTGCAACCCAGGCATGTGCCCTGACTGGGAATCGAACCTGCGACACTTTGGTTCACAGCCCCCGCTCAATCCACTGAGCTGTGCCAGCCAGGAAACCCTGGTGTTTTTTTAGTGGCTCGGTTCCATGGAACCACGTTGCTGGCCCAGCAGCTCTTCCTCCACGCTGCGCAGAGCGGGGCGCACAGAGGCCCGGGGGGACGGGACCCCCCCCTGCAAGTCTCGGTTCCGGCCCCGGCCCCAGGGCCCTGTGCACAGAGGGTGCTTGCCCAACAAAGAGAAAGGGCCAGAAGGTGTTTTAGGAGACATCACCTGGAAAACTTTACAAAATCTCTTGAGTATTTGACACAAGAACTTGTGTGACGTCACAGGTCCTCGTTGCCCTGGTTGAGAAGAGGTGAGCAGGCCCAGCCTGTTGTGAGGTGTCCCGACGTCTTCTGTCTTTTTCCTCTGACGACTGAAGGCCCAGAATGCACCCCCCCATCCCCCGCCCCTCCATCCGTTCCGATAATGTCCTTACCCTGAGTGGACCGACCGACACTGGTTTTAAGTAAGGCACTTAATGTCCAACCCTATTAAAATCTGCAAACACGGCTTGCCGAAGGCAGGCAGAATCTTAATTTAAATTTTAAGTGGAAAGTTAATTGTTTTGTAAATTAATCAGTAACACGGCTTAGCTCTGTTTGCCCCGGTAATTACTTCCCCCGCCGGGCTCCCCTGACTCTCCAGGGGAAGGTCCTCTCCGGGGCTCTCTCACCCGCCGTGTGTGCGGGAGGGCGTGTGCTCGGATGCGTCACGCTCGTCTGGCCTTCGCCCTCGTAAACGCCCGTCTTCGGACGTGTCGTCCTGGACGTGTTGTCCTGGACGTGTCGTGCTGGACGAGGGAAGGGAGACACCTTATGTCCCTCTGTCCTCTGAGGAGGCCCCTGAAAAGCCGCACGGTGTGCAGCTTCAGTCCAGAGCCCAGCGGGAGGCCAGGCCATTGCAGTTGCTGACCCGGTGGGCCCCAGGCCCCAGGCATTGGGGGGGGGGGGGGCTGGGGGGTGGCCTCGGGGCCTGAAGACCTGAGGTCCTGCACTGGGGCCAGTTATCCAACCTCCTGAAGTCCCCCTTTCCCAGCCTCTAGAACTGTGGGAAGTTAGCTGCGGCGGTGTGAACCGCCGGCCGACAGTGTTCTTAAAGCCCGGTTCACCCCTCGACCATCACCACTCAGAGAGGAGTTCCCTCCGCGGCGGAGCCGTCGACGACCAGTCACGGGGAGGGGCGAACGAGGGGGACCTCCCGCCAGCCGGCCCGCCTGTCCCCGAGGGCCGAGGACAGACAGGGCAGCCAGTCGGCGGGAAGGGCGGACGGGGCAGGGGTTCAAGGGCGTGGAGCACACGGCACAGCGGTGTTTGGGGAGCAGCGAAGCCGGAGATCTGCTGCTGTGTCCCTTGTTTCCCCAGGACGAGACGGTCCGCCAAGGACAGCCGGTCAACGGTGAAAGATAATCTCAAAGTAAATACAGGTCGAAAACAGGCAGCACAGCAGGAGAAAACACACACACACACACACATACACACACACACACGCTGGAAACCGGCAGCCCCTTGGCCGGCGGGAGGAAACACTGTCTCAGGCAGCGAGAGGTCGTTTGTGGGGAATGCAGACGAAACAGTGGGCGGCTCCGGAGTCCCCGCCGCGGACACGGGAAGGACAGAGACCGGCGGGACACGGCGTGTTCCGTGTGTCAGAGAGAGCGTGCGCCCGGGTCACGTGGTTGGCACGACCGACCGAGTTCAGTGTAGTGGATGGAACCGTTAAACTCAAATCGGGCTCCTGGTGATGCCGGAACAAGGGGGCTCCCCCAGGAGAGGACGGGTCCCCGGGGGCAGGCGTCGCTCTCTCTCTCTCAGGTTCTCATTCTCAGTCGTGTTTGGTTCGTCCGCAGACGCGGCCTCCCCGACGGCCGAGCACCGCGGCGGCTGCCCCGGGCCGCCAGCAGGGCCGGGTCTCCTGCGTTTCGCCCAGCGGCTCCTCCTGCCTCCGGCAGGCGCGGTCTTCAGGGCAGGTGCGGGTAACGCCTAGTGCGATCTGGTTCGGTGCTTGCGGTCGCCTTGTCCTGCGAGGATTCTGTTCAGACATATCGGCCACCCGTGCAGGCCCTGCACCATCGGCAGAGTTGCCGTGGCCCCGGTCGGGACAGAGCGGCAAGGACAGGGCGGCCGAACCAGCCGGCAGCCCGGGAGGCCCTGGGTCACGTGGGGGCGGCCGTGAGCGCCACCGGCGGAAGACCACACGGACTCTCTTTACTTTTCTCCCTGGAAATCAGGACGCAAACTCCAATGGGTTCTTTTCTCTTATGTAATTTTTTTCTTATAAAGCAAGATGCAAATTCCAATAGGTTCTTTTCCTTGCACTGTTTTCTTTTTTTCTCATGAATTAAGGCTCGAATACCAGCAGATGGTTTTCCTGGCTCAACAGAAAACCGTGTGCCTGGTGCCATAGGGGAAAACCTTGCGTGACCTCGGTGGCTGGCCTTGTCCCTCGGCCCGGTCAGCTCCCTGACCCGACCCCAGAGAGCTGCGTTAAAGCCGTGGACAGACTAAACCGGCCACCTGGGCCACCCCCCCGCCCCCAAGGCAGGAGGAACCCTTGGGTCCCTGCTTCCCTCTCTCGCTGGCACTTTGACAAGCCCTGGGACATCTCCCGGGCAGCTCCTCCGCAGAATCTCAGAACTGCCCGTACAGGGAGCACCTGCCCGCGTCCCAAGGGCCTGCCCGGGGCGTTTCAGGGCGCTCACGCCAGCGCTGGGCTGACGCCCGCGGGCCCGCACGCGCGGCTGTCTTCTGGGAAAACCGAGAGGCACAAAGAGTGTTTCTGTGCGGGCCCGGCCGTTCCGAGTCCTTCTTGTGGGTTCAGACTCAGCCGGCTGCCCTCCCTCTTTCATTGGCCGGGAAAGCCGCCCCACCTGATCTGTGAGTTTGCCTGGCGGAGGGGCGGAGGCCTCAGCCAGCCGGCGCTGGATTGCATCTCGCTGGAAGTAGCCAGGCAGCTCTTGTTTGAAAACCCTGGGCCGGGAGCTTGTGGCTGCAGGGCGCCGTTCTCTCCTGGCACGCGGAGCACCCGGCTTCCTCGGGACTCGCCGGCTCCGGGCCCGCTCGGTGGTGCAGGCGCCAGACGGCCTGGGGGACCATGGCCCGCGCGGCCCTGCAGTACGCCG